>NC_000087.7:71689567-72362900 GCF_000001635.26 Mus musculus
TGATCCCCAACATACCTACTCCCACCTACATTCCCTAGCAGTACCCTGAGCTGAGGCATATAACCTTCACAAAACCATAGGCCTCTCTCCCCACAGATGGCCTACCAGGCCATCTCCTGCTACACATTCAACTAGAGACATGAGCTCTGGAGGTACTGGTTAGTTAATATTGTTGTTCTTATTTAGGGTTTCAAACCATCTCAGTTCCTTGGGTACTTTCTCTAGCTCCTCCATTGGGAGTCCTGTGTTCCATCCAATAGATGATTGTGAGCATCCACTTCTGTATTTGCCAGTCACTGGACTATCCTCACACAAGACAACTTCAGGGTCCTGTTAGCATAATCTGTAAGTCAAGAATTTTAAGATCTCCTAAAAACACAACAAACAAACAAACAAACAAACAACAAACAAACCAAAAGACTATTTATGTTCACCAAAAAAACTAATAGTGATATATTATTTTAATATATCATACAGTTAATATATTTGCAGTTATTTAAAATTTATGAGAAAAAAGAATTTTCAGTATTGCTGCAGACAAATATATAAATTGATTGTTGTTTCTATCAAACAACATTTTTAATATTCATTTTTATTGTTACAATATTTTATAAATATTAAGGAACATGATAAAAAATGGAAGGTTGATAGGTTTTGAGTGGGCATCAGCTGGAAGAGTTGGGGTACAAAATAAAAAGAAGAATGTGATGTAAGTCTGTTTACTCAAAATATGTTTTTAGATGTTAACAAATTCAGATAAATTGAAATTATGTATATTTTCTTATCATAATGCAATAAAAATTAAATCAAAATATATTTCTAGAACTGGTGGGATTGCTCAGCAGTTATGAGAACCGGCTATTATTTTACAGTTCCTGAGTTCAATTCCCAGCAACAACATGGTGGCTTACTACCATATACAAAGTGATCTGATGACCCCTTCTTTCATGAAGGTGAACCCATAAAAAGAGGACTCATACATTTTAAAAATGATAGACTTAAACACATTAAAATGTTTCTATTATTATTATTATTATTATTATTATTATTATTATTATTATTATTATTAAAGTGTCTAACTACTTCCTTTCATTTCTTTCCACCAAACCAGCCTTGGAAATCTAATGCACAAGTAGGAAAACACTGCAAGTTAATGGGCGGAATGCTCTTGGGTACATGAAATACACACTAGACTAGTTGAAAAAATGGAAAAACTAGCTGTTAAGGGCAACTTTTGGTTAGGCAGTGTTGGTTCATGCCTTCAATCACAGCACTTGTGAGGCAGAGGACAAGGATTTTTGAGTTCAAAATCAGCCTGGTGTAAGTTCCAGGACAGACAGTGCTACACTGAAAAACCCTGTCTTGAAATTTAATAATAATAATAATAATAATAATAATAATAATAATAATAATAATAATAATAATAATAATAATAAAAGCACCTATTCTATGCAGAGGACCAGGCACAAAGCACCCACATTGTGGCTCATAACATATGCACAATCACAGTTTCAGAGAAACAGTGCTCTCTTGCAGCGTCTGTAGGCAACAGAGGCATAAGTGAGAGAGAGGGGCTGCTCAGCCTAGCACATAAGTGAGAGAGGGGACCTGGGCAGCCCAGCATATAAGTGAGAGAGAGGCCCTGCCCAGCCTAGCACATAAGTGAAAAAGAGGGCCTGCAAGGACTAACATCTAAGTGAGAGGGAGGTCCTGGGAAGCCTAGCACATAAGAGAGAGAAGGGCCCTGGGCAGTCTAGCACATAAGAGAGAGAGAGGACATGTGAAGCCTAGCACCTAAGAGAGAGAGAGAGAGAGAGAGAGAGAGAGAGAGAGAGAGAGAGAGAGAGAGAGAGGACCTGCCCAGCCTAACTCCTAAGTGAGAGAGTGGGCCTGAGTGGCCAAGCACATAAGTGAGAGAGAGAGGGCCTGCACTGCCTAGCACACTCTTCTATCAAGCTGAGGACTAGGAAAGTAGAGAAAGGAGAGTACCAGGGGTTGTAGGAAATCTGCATGTTCCCTTCTGAACTCTTAGGGCAGCATAGACTCTTCTGGTGTGCGTGTGTACATGCAGAAGTCCACATTATTAAATGTTTATGCACATAAATAAATAAAAAACCAAAAATGCTTACAAGAGCCTCTACAGCTGAAATTAAGTAGAGCCATTTGCTGTATTTCATATGTTACATATTTGTTCTGGATTTTCAAGTTTGTAAGCACTTGTCAACCAACAAACTGGAAATCATTTGTCTTAAAGCCAGTAGATTACTCCCACCTTCTAAAATCTCCCTTCAAAGTACTTGGTATTCCGTGAACGCATGCGCAGGGTGTATTCAGCCAATCAGCACAGTCCTTTGGTGAGACCTATTTGCTCAAGCTGGCATCACAAAGGATCCTCTGAGTCTTCTGTCTGGGTGTGGCCCCTGACAACGGTTTTTTTTTTTTTTTTTTTTTTTTTTTGCCATTGAGGAGCTAAGCACAGAAGGGTGCGGTTTGGAAGGTGTTCTCCTCTTAGATGAGCTGTAAGTGATAGTCTGCCCTGATCAGGGTTGTTGGACAGTTAATCGAGGTGTGACAGGGTGGGGAATCTCAGGCCCAGGAGCCCACTATGTGAGGAAAAGCCTCCTGATCGCCATTTTCTGTGGAATCTGAGGGTGAATGGAAGGTGGAGGACCATATTCATGGAAGAGGATCGAACAGGTCAGGGCCATAGAGAATTGGGAACCCTTGGAAGAGAAAAGCTTGGGGCCTGGGGATAGGATCAGAGAACCAGCTGCAGGACTGTGGGTCAGGGAACAGGGAGCCATTGGTGAGATGCCTTGGCGATTGTCCTGTGTGATATTCAGGATCCCTTAGAAACACACTGAGGATTCCTCCCTCCTCATTGTCTTCTCTATGGTGTGTTCCTTTAGTATAGACTGTATGAACATTGCAGACAGTAGAATGGCATAGGAAGATGAATGAAAAGAAGAAGAGGAGATAATTGTAAGAGATTCATAAGTCATTGGGGATGGATTCTGACCACAGATCTTTCTGTCTCAGTCTCCCATGTATTGGGATTAAAGACTTGCACCACCAAGTTCAGCTTTTTCTCTCAGTTTAGTTTCTGTAGGATGGGATCTATCTTTGTAGTTTCAGCTGGCCCGGCTTGGCCTGGCCTTGAACTTACAATCTTCAGATGTTTGAAATCCTCGGCTTCCCCAAATCCCTAATTTCTCCAATATAAGGTCTTTCTGTGTGGGTGGTGGTGGTAGTTCATGTTTTTTTGTAGACTTAGTGGTGGATCTTTTTGATATGAATATACAGTTACCATGTTCTTTATCTTTCTGGATAGAACTGTGAGTTTACGTTAGACTGAGATAAACTGGTAAACAGAATTGCTGATGTTTTGTTTAAAAATATTCTGTGGGAGATAGGACCAAAATTCAGATACCTCAAAGGTTAAAGGATGTTGCTCATCGTTTTTTGGGAGGAGGGGAGGACTCATATGTTGAAGGTTGGCCAGTTTTTGTCTCTTTTTAAACTGAGAAATGGCAAACTAATAATTTAGGTTCTAAAGGAGGTTTTTAAAGAAGTGAGTTAAAGAAGTTTTTAAAACAAGTTGTGAGGGAGAGGGACATGATAAATGGGATACACGGAGGAAATGGTACGGGTAAGTGTATATATATATGCATCACCATATTGAATATGTACACAGAACTCTCTGATAAAGGCAATTGATTAAAAATATACATGTTAAGTAAAAAAAGAAATGATCTTTCATTGAGCTAAAATAATTATTTGATTTTTTGTTATTTTTAATTATTTAAATGATAATTTTTAATCAGGTAACTAAGTTCTTTTTTTTTCCTTTTTATTTTTATTGTTTTTTTTTTTTAAACTAAGAAGACTACTGAGTTCTTATGAGAAGAATGGCTCTTAAGAAATTGAAGGTGATACCAAAGGAAGGTTACTTATTACTTTTGGACTTTGATGATGAGGACGATGACATAAAAGTTTCAGAGGAGGCTCTTTCGGAAGGTATCGCATTTCCAGTATTAATTGTGTCCTGCAGTTCATTAGACTTTACCTAGTCACCTGAAATGGAAGAAGTCTTTGTTAAGAGTTTACATATACTTCATTTCTAATTTTACCTATATCTCTCTATTCCTATATACAAGGTTTTGCAGCACATAAACCTACTCTTGGAACTATATCAGCATATGTTGAGAGAGAAGAACTTTCTTGATTTCACCTCAAGAAAAGACATGAACATTGTTCGTATAATATGTTTGCCAAACATGAATTTATTTCATAAAACTTGCAAATAAATTATTTCCTTTCTTTTTCTATTATAACTTTTCCTTATTTACATTTCAAATATTATCCCCGTTTCTAGTTTCCACTCCAAAAAATCTCCTGTCCTCTCCCCTCTCCCCCATCTCCCCAACACATCATCTACCAATTCCTAACCCAGGTATTCCCCCATACTGGGGCATAGGATCTTTACAAGAACAAGTGTCTCTCCTCCCATTGATGCCTGACTAGTCCATCCTCTGCTACATAAGAAGCTGGAATCATATATCCCATTATTTGTTTTCATTGATTGGTGGTTTAATCCCATGGAATTGTGGGGTACTTGTTAGTTCATGTTGTTTTTTCTTCTAGGGGCCTGCAAACTCCTTAAGCTCCTTAGGTATTTTCTCCAGCTCCATAATTGGGGACCCTGTGCTAAGTCCAAAGGATGTCTGTGAACATCCACTTTTTTATTTGTCAGGCATTAGCAGATCCTCTCAGGAGACAACTATATCATTCTCCTGCACCCAATCCCTTGTTGGCATCTTCAGTAGATTTGGTGGTTGTATATGGGATGGATCCCCAAGTGAGGCAGTCTCTGTATTCTTTTATTCTCAGCTCCAATCTTTGTCTCTGTAACTCCCTCCATGATTATTTGGTTCCCCATTCTAAGAAGGAACGGCATATCCACACTTTGGTCTTCCTTCTTCAGTTTCATGGGTTTTGCACATTTTACCTTGGTTATTCTGAGCTTCAGGGATAATATCCACTCATCAATGTGTGAATATCATGTGTGTTTTTTGTGATTGGGTTAACTCTCTTAGGAAGATATCATCCAGATCCATCCATTTGTATAAAAATTTCATGAATTCATTGTTTTTAATAGCTGTGTAGTAATTCATTAAGTAAATGTGCCATATTTTCTATATACATTCCTCTAAAGAGAGTCATCTGGGTTCATTTCAGCTTCTTGTTATTATACAAAAGGCTGCTATGGACAAAGTGAAGCATGTTTCCTTATTACAAGTTTGAACTTCTGGGTATAACCTTATCAGTTTTATGAGGTCCCATTTGTCCATTTTTAATCTTATAGCACAAGACATTGGTAGTATTTTTTTTCAAGAATATCCCCCCTTTGCCCATGTATTCCAGGCTATTCCCCACTTTCTCCTCTATAAGTTTCAGTGTCTCTGGTTTTATGTGCAGTCCCTTGATCGACTTAGACTTGAGCATTGCACAGGGGATGAGAATAGATCAATTTACATTCTCCTACATGCTAACTGCCAATTGAACCAACACCATTTGTTGAAAATGCTGTCTCCTTTCCACTAGATGGTTTTAGCTCCTTTGTCAAAGATCAAGTGACTAAAGGTTTATTTCTCTGACTTCAGTTCTATTTCATTTATCTACCTGTCTACCACTATACCTGTACCATGTAGTGTTTATCACAATTGCTTTGTAGTGCACTTTGAGGTCAGGCATGGTGATTCCACAAGAGGTTCTTTTATTGTTGGGAATAGTTTTTCCTATACCAGGTTTTTGTTTTTTGTTGTTGTTGTTGTTGTTGGTTTTTTGTTGTTGTTGTTGTTGTTGCTTGTTTGTTTTTTTCAAATTCCAGGAGAATTTGTAAATTGCCCTTTCTAACTCAGTAAAGAATTGAGTTGGAATTTTGATGGGGATTATATTGAATCTATAAACTACTTTTGGCAGAACAGCCATTTTTACTATATTAATCCTTCCAATCCATGAGCATGGGAGTTCTTTCCATGTTCTGAGATCTTGTTTCATTTCTTTCTTCAGAGACATGAAGTTTTTATCATATATATCTTTCACTTTCTAATTTAGAGTCACACCAAGCTATTTTATATTATTTGTGAGTATTGTGAAGGGTGAGTTTTCCCAAATTTCTTTCTCATCCTCTTTTTCCTTTGAGTAGAGAAAGGCCACTGATATGTTTGAGTTAATTTTATATTCACCTACTGCACTGAAGTCATATATATGGTTACGATTTCTCTGGTGCATTTTTGGGTCACTGATACATGCTATCATATATTCTGGAAATAGTGATATTTTGACTTCTTCCTTTCCAATTTGTATTCATTTGTTTTCCTTTTGTTGTCTAATTGCTCTGGTTAGGACTTCAACTACTATATTCAATAGGTATGAAGAAAGTGGGCAGCCTTGTCTAGTCCCTGATTTTAATGAGATTGTTTCATTTAGTTTAATGTTTCCTACTCGTTTGCTGTCTATTGTATTTTTTTTTTTATGTTTAGATATGGGCCTTGAATTCCTGACCTTTCCTGGACTTTTATTATGAATGGGTGTTGTGTTTTGTCAAATGCTTTCTCAGCATCTAATGAGGTGATCATGTTGTTTTCGTCTTTGAGTTTGTTTCTATAGTGGATTAAGTTGACAAATTTCCATATATTAAACCATCCCTGCATTACAGGGATGAAGTCTACTTGACCATGATGGATGATCGTTTTGATGTATTCTTTTATTTGGTTTGCAGTGATTTTATTGAGTATTTTTGCTTCGAAATTCATAAGGGAAAATGGTCTGAAGTTTCCTTTCTTCATTGTGTTTTTGTATGGTTTGAATATAATTGTAATCTGGCTTCATAGAACAAATTCAATAGTGTTCCTTCTCTTTTGATTTTGCATATTAGTTTGAAGAATTTTGGTCTTAGGTCTCCATGTGTAAGACCCCGAAGATGGACCTCCTCTCAAGTCCAGTAAAGTCCCGGGATGAGCTGGCCAGCACCCCAATGACTTGAGAGAAATCGATACCTGATGCAAACTGCAAGAGTTTTTATTATCAGCTAGCTAAGGACAAACTCCTTCCACTGTGCAGGGCAGGGGCGTATGACTCTGAGATGTGACAGAAGAAGGTTTTTAATAGCTAGCTGAGGAATTGGGATGAGTTGGGAGGAGAGTTTGGAGGAGTTGGGAAGAGATGGGAGGAGTGTTCTTCTCTGCCCAGATGTCCTTGTCAAAACTCCAATTTTGAATCTCTAGCTGTAAGGCTCAGAAACCAAAAGGATTTTTGGTGGCTGTAGAGAACATAGAGTCTCTTTCTGGCTGTATTTTTATAAATCAGGGAAAACAATCTTGGAGAATGTCCAGGTGCTTTACCTTCCAGGGAGAAACGCTCTATGTTGTGGTCTCACATTTCCCACTCCTTCTAGTACATAGTTCTGATCTTATAAGTTAGAAAATTAAACCTCTGACCCAGCTGCCAAACAAAGCCAACATGAGGTCACAGCTTTAGGATATGTAAGATTGAGAACCTCAGAAGCCCATTGAATGAGACAAAAGAGCCTCTTGCCATTGGGAGGAGGGAGGGAGGGAGGTTCCTGTGCAGTGCCCACTGTGTGTGAGCAGTGCCAGGCCAGTGGGCCATGGCAGGCTGGATGCCAGAACTGGGCACATACTGGAGGTGTGGCAGCAGGGCTTGTGAGAATCATCAGGGAAAGTCCTTTTGATCTGAGTTCAAGTTTGCCAGAATGGTGGCACCAGACCAGGACAGGTACTCCTGTTTGAAATTTATGTGGCACCAAGATGGTTTCTGGTTCGTATGTTTTTTGTTTTTTTGTTTTTGTTTAAGTTTTTTATTGTGTTTCAACATTTCCAAGGCATCTTTTCTGACCAGTTGTAGGTCCTTCAAGTGAGCTAGTGGGAGTTCTGAAAAAGAAACATGAGGGTCAAACATTCCACCTGCTTCTGTTAAAGGGGGGGGGGTCCCCAGTTGAGGAGTTCGAATGGTGTAAGTTTAAATTTCCCTGTGGTGTTCCATACTCAGAACAAGGTGAAGGGAAAAAGAGCTGCATAATCTTTTCTGCAGGTCTCTAAAACCAATTTAGTCAAGGTTTCTTTTAATGCTCTATTCATGTGTGTTTTTGAGCTTTACTAAAGTTTCTTTTATGAGTGTGGATGACATTGCATTTGGCGTATAAATGTTCAGAATTGGGAATTCATTTTGGCAAATTTTAACATTGATGAATATGAAGTGTCCCTCCTCTTTTTTTTTTTTGATAACTTTGGGTTGAAAGTCGAATTTATTTGATATTAGAATGGCTACTCCAACTTGTTTCTTTGTAACATTTCCTTGGATAATTGTTTTCCAGCCTTTTACTCTAAGGTAATATCTGTATTTGTCCCTGAGATTTGTTTCTAGTATGCTTGGTCTTGCTTAAACATCCTGTCTGTTATTCTATGTTTTTTTTATTGGTGAATTGTGTCCGCTGATATTATGAGATATTAAGGAAAAGTAGTTGTTGCTTCCTGTTATTTTTGTTGTTAGAGTTGGAATGTGATTCATGTAGCTTTCTTCTTTTAGGTTTGCTTCAAGATCAATTTCTTGGTTTTTCTAGAGTGTAATTTCCCTCCTTATATTGGAGTTTTCCCATTATTACCCACTTGATGGGCTGGATTTGTTCGAGCATATTGTGTAGATATCGTTTTTTTTTTTCACAGAATACCTTGTTTTCTCAATCTATTGTAAAATTTTTTGATGCATCTAGTAGCCTTGTCTGGCATTTCTTTTCCCTTAGGGTCTGTATGACATCTGCCCTGGATATTATGGCTTTCATAATCTCTGGGGATAAGTTAGGTATAGTTTTGATAGGATTTCCTTTATAAGTCACTTGACCATTTTCCCTTAGTGCTTTTAATATTCTTCTTTTTCTTTTCTTTTTTTTTTTATTATGCATTTGGAGTTTTGATTTCTATATGATGGAAGAAATTTCTCTTGTGGTCCAAACTATTTGGAGTTTTGTAGGCTACTTGTATATTCATAGGCAACTCTTTCTTTAGGTTAGGGAAGTTTTCTTCTATAATTTTGTTGAATATATTCACTGTCCCTAAATTTGAAAAACTTACTTGTCATTGATACCTATTATCCTTAAGTTTTGTCATCTCCTTGTGTCCTGGATTTTCTCGGTGTAAATATTTCCTTTCTAAAATCTCTTCCAAAAATTTACATGGAGAGTTTTTCCAGATAAATTCAAATCGATAGTACTTTATTAACTATTACTTATATAGAATCCTTTCAAATGTTTCTGTTTTCTATTGTTAATACAGTAAAGAGCCCAGCATTTGATAAAAATGAGAATATATCGCCTCAAGCAGAAGCAGATGAAGATATGGGGTAACATTTTCAATATTTTTTGCCAGCTCAATAGATTACTTCATAAGTAGTGTTTGTATTACCTTCACTGGAGAAGTAGATTCAGGAAGATAGCAATACAAATCAGACACTGCTATATGTTGAGTTCAAGCCCAGCTTGAGGTCCTTCAGACCTTGTGATAACAAACACATAGCAACTAGTATAATATGACCACCTGCCTGAGATCTTCCAAGATATACACACAAAGAAAAGGAGAAAAATCATGAAAATAAGAGGGGGACCATCTGGCAAGAACAAGGGTCTCAGCAAGAGTGGGAGAGTAATGAATAAACTACTGTGGGTGTAAATGTATGAATTGGTAAAAGTAAAGGATACAAGATCACTTTGATACTCCACCATGTAATATATACATATATATATATATATATATATATATATACATACATATATATACATACATACATATACATATCTACACATACATATACATATGTATATATGTATATATATATATATATATATGACATTTGTTCTTAACCAAACATTATATATTTATTATAAATAATTAAAAGAAAGTTCTTTTTAAAGTTTTGTGTGGGTAAGAAAAATGCCTACCAGTCCACTATATTTCTTGCATTAATTTTTTTATTTTCCTTTCTTCACAGAGATGAAGTAGACAGTATGTTGGATAAATCTGAAGGTATGTGTTTTTGGAGGTATTTGCCTGTTTTTTAAAGAGGTCAGAAGAGGGCATCAGATTTCTAGACTGTATAGCAAAAGGGGATAATTTTGGGTTCACAGTAATTGTAGTTTCCTTTAAAACACATATGAGATAACTTCTCAGCAAACATTCAGAATGCAAGATTAGCTGAAGATGTAGCTCAGTGGTAAATCACCATTTAAAAGTGATGAGTTTCATCTTCAGTGGCAAAAATAAACAAACAAAAACAAACAAAGAAACAAAACAAAACAATAACAATAAAAACCCCAAAGAAACCAACAAATGCACCAAATTAACAAAAATCCTACCAAACAAGCAAAACACAGTTATAAGTCTTGCAAATGAAATGTTAGGTTGTCCAGTTTGCCAAATTAACTGCAAATTGTAAAATGAGCAAGAAACCCAGTTTGCTCTTGTAAGGAAACAAGCAAAACCAGCAATAAGCATTTTAGGAGCCTAAACTTAGGCATGATTAGAGAATAAAAAAAAATATACAGTGGCTACCACAAGAGAACAAACCTCTCAGAGGGGCTAGAGAGATGGCTGTTTTGGTAATGTGCTTTACTTGAAAGTATATAAATTAAGGAGGGGGTCTTAAATCGGCTTTAAAAATGCAGGCTGCAACCCAGTGAAAAGTAGTTGGAGACAGCTTGCTGGCTAGCCAGGCTAGTGGCATTGGTGAGCTGCAGATTCAGAGAGAACCTGTCTCATGTTTTAAATTTGGGCAGTCAGAGGTGGTTCATGCCATAATCCCAGCAGTTGGTAACCAGGGTGAGGTCCAGGACTACAACCCTGCCTTGAAAAAAAAAAAAGGAAGTTGGAATGTGATTGAGAATGCAGCAAATGTCTATTTGTCGCCCTCTTATGCATACTTATACTGGAATGTATATACATCAGTTTTTTACAATACTCTTTATCTGATTTACACAATCCATTAAAATGATGGTTTTTGTCTTTTTGTTTTTTCTCTATGAGCAAATTGTCAATATTAAGAAAGTGTTATAATTTTGTAATCTCCACTGTATAGTACAAAGAAACATCTTTCAAGAAAAATGATCAGCACACCTTAAAAGACACAAAGGACAGGGATGGAAAGATGGCTTAGAAATTAAGAGCACTTGTTGTTCTTGGACAGAACCAAGTTTTAGTTCCTAGGACCCACACAATGGCTCAAAACCATTTTTAATTCTATATCCATGGGTTTTGGAATTCTCTTCTAGTTTCTATGTGCACCACACATGCATGTTTATAAACACAAACATGCAAAAACAAATTACTTAAATAAATAAAACAATTGAAAATTACAAACAACAGCACCTTCATCTGAAACAAAGTAGGAGAGTCTTGTTTGGGGTCCGTTTTATTTTAGCTTTCAAGTTAGTATTGTAAACTTGGAAAATGGAAAGCCTCTGGGTAGTAGTGGCAGCTAAAATACTACCTCCTTTTTGCTCTTCAATGACAGACGACTGATTGAGCCTTTCTCACCCTTAGTACACATGTGCAAACACTGCCAATCAGCAAGTGCCTTGGCTGAGATTGTTTTCCCGCTATCCAAACCCTGTTACCCAGTATGCTTTGTGGTAGTCATCAAGCCGAGTTCTTGTGGAAGCATGGTAGGGAGAAGTCTCAGTAGAGGTAGTCAATTGTCTGTTGAAAGATGATTAATACTGTTTGAGCTGGGGGCCTGTGTGGGGAAGAAGGTGGAGGGGTGGAGGTGTTACTTTAGGAGTAAGGAGAGGAGGTGACCCTCACTGGACTCAGGAAGGTACTGCTTCCAGGCTCACAATCAACTTTTCCCACTTAGTTCTCTGCTGAGAAAAACAGAGAACTTCGCTAAGGGCAGGGGTTTGAACAGAATTATCTTCTAACAGAAATCAGGAAGGCCAGGGAATTGGAGACCCTGGAAGTCTTCTTGGGGCTTGGGGAGGTGAGGAGTGAGTAAATTGGAAGTCAGTTAGTGGAGCCAACAGACTAAAACCTTCTTTTAGCTGCTGCTGCCTGCCAGGAATTCATTAAAAACGAACTGAAAACCAGTCTTCATTTACCTCTACCTGTTGTTAAAATGGCAGATTCCCGAAATTTCTATGTATAGGCTCCAATTGCCTCAAAATACAGAGGCTCCTCTCAGCCTCAGAAGTGCTGGGACTTCAGACATAATTCAGGCCAGGTTGTTGTTATTTATTTGTTGTTTTGGTTTAGGACAGTAAGCTCTAACTCTATATCTCAGGATTGTCTGAAACCTCACCTGCAGCTTTGACTGGCCTTGAAACTGAAGTCCCCAGCCTTACAAATGTACCTGGGCCTGAGGAAATATGTGTTCTTTATTTTTTATATTTAAATTTTTGTTTGTTTGTTTGTTTGTTTGTTTGTTTTTTATTCCTTTTTTCCTTGTTGAAGATTGAAACCAGAGCTTCTTGCTGTAGCAGTAAAATATTTGTCCAGCCAGAAAAACTTTATATTTTAGATCTGCTTTAGATTTGTATTATGATGAAAAAAATTGAGGAGCTTGGTTATGATAAAAGCAACCATGATTTCATTTGGAGATTGAGATGCAAACACATTTACTCTAATTTATCAAAACCCTAGCAACAATGGGACCAAAATTTAGATCATCCTGTGATTGCATATAAACCCACTTGAAGTCACAGTTAAAGCCATCATATTAGGTGTGTGTGTGTGTGTGTGTGTGTGTGTGTGTGTGTGTGTGTGTGTGTGTGTTTATTTACATTTCAAATATTAGTCATTTCCTGGTTTAACCCCAGAAATTCCCTTTACCATTCCACCCTCCCTCTGCTTCTATGAGCATGTTCCCCCACCCACCAACACCCATGTCCCTGCTCTGATATTTGCCTACACTGGGACACCAAACTTCACATGACCAAGGACCTCTCCTCTCACTGATGTTTGACAAGGACATCCTCTGCTATGTATTTAGCTGGAGCCATGGTCCCCCTCTTTGTTTGCTGGCTTCGTCCCTGAGTGCTCTGGGGGGAGGGGGGCGGTCTGCTTGGTTCATATTATTGTTCTTCCTGTAAGATTACAAACCCCTTCAGCTCCTTCAGTCCTTCCTCTAACTCCTCCACTGTGGACCCCATAATCAGTCTGATTGTTGGCTGTGAGCATGAGCCTCTGTTTTTGCCAACCTCTGGCAGAGCCCCTAAGGGCACAGCCTTATTAGGCTCCTTTCAGCAATCATTTGTTGGTATCCACAATAGTGACAGGGTCTGGTGTTTATATACGGGATGGATCCACAGGTGGGGCAGATTCTGAATGGTCGTTCCTTCAGTCTCTGGCCTGCACTTTGTCTCCATATTTCCTCCCAGTAGTATTTTGTTCCCCATTCTGAGAAGGACGGAAACATGCACACTTTTTTCTTCCTTCTTAAGGTTTATGTGGTCTGTGAATTACATTTTGGGTATTCTGAACTTTTAGGATAATATCCACTTATCAGTGAGTGCATACCATATTTTTTCCTTTGGGATTGTGTTACCTCATACAGGATGATATACTTTAGACCTATCCGTTTGCGTGTGAACTTCCTGAAGTCATTTTTTCTTTATGGTCACTATACATTTTTATCACTATTTCTCTATAATACAGCTTGAGGTCAGGGATGATTCCCCCTGAAGTTCTTTTATTGTTGTGAATAGTTTTACAATATCCTGGATTTTCGTTATTCTAAATGATTTTGCATATTGCTCTTTCTATCTTTATAAAGAATTAAGTTTGAATATTGATGGAGAGGGCATGGAATCAGAGCTTACTTATGGCAAGATAGACATTTTTACTAAATTATTTGGGACACCAATCTATGGCCATGGGAGATCTTTCCATCTTCTGAGAATTTCAATTCTATCTTCAGAGACATGAAGTTCTTGTCCTACAGAACTTTGACTTGCTTTTTTCGTGTCACACCAAGTTATTAAAATATGAGACTATTGTGAAGAGTGTTGCTTCCATAACTTCCTTTTCAGCCTGTTTATCCTTTGAGTAGAGGAAGGCTACTGATCTATATGAGTTAATTGTATATCCAATCACTTTGCTAAAGTTGTTTCTCAGGCTTAAGGGTTCTTTAGAGGATTTTTTGGGGTCACTAAATATACTATCTTATTACCTATTAATAGTGATATTTTCATTTGTTCTTTTCCAATTTTTAACTTTTTGACCTCTTTTTGTTGTCTATTTAATCTGGCTAGAACTTCTAGTACTATAGTGAATAGGTAGGGAGAGAGTGGGAAGCCTTGTCATATATTAGTGGGATTGCATCGAGTTTCTCTCCATTTATTTTGATGTTGGATCCTGGTTTGCTACTATGTTTAGTTATGGGCCTTGCTTTCTGAATCTATCCAAGACTTCATCATGAAGGTGTGTTGATTTTTTTTAAATGATTCCTCAGCGTCTAATGAGATAATACTGTGTTTTTTTCCTTGAGATTCTTTACATATTGGATTACATTGATGGATTCCCATATATTGAACCATTCCTGTATCCCTGGGATGAAGCCGCTTGATCATGAAGAATGATCATTTTGATGTGTTCTTGGATTGTGTTTAACAGGATGTTATTGAGTATTTTTGCATCAATATTTATAAGTTAAATTGGTCTGAAGTATCCTGTCTTCATTGGGTTTTTGTATGGTTTGGGTATAAGAGTAAATGTGGCTTCATAGAACAAATTAAGTAGTGTTCATTTTCTTTTGTTTTTGCATAATAGATTGAAGATTGTTGGTATTGGTGTTTCATTGAAAGCCTGATAGAAATCTGTACTAAACCCATCAGATACGGGGCTTTTTTTTTTTTTTTTTTGAGGGGGGAGCTCTTAATGACTGCTTCTATTTCTTTGGGGATTATGGGAGAGTTTACAGGGTTTATCTCAACCTGATTGAAATTTAGTACCTGACATCTGTCTAGATAATTGTCCAATTCATCCAGATTTTCCACTTTTCTAAGTTACAGGCTTATATAGTAGGATCTGATGATTTTTTTGGATTTACTAAGTATCTGTTGTTATGTCTCCCTTTTCATTACTGGTTTTGTTAATGTTGATATTTTCCCTGTGCCCTGTAATTAGTCTGGCTTATGTTTTATCTATCTTGTTGACTTTCTCAAAGGTCCAGCTCCTAGTTTGTTTGATTTTATGTTATAGTTCCTTTGTTTCCACTTGTTTGATTTCAGCCCTGAGTGTGATTAGTTCCTGCCTTCAACTCCTCTTGGGTGAATTTCCTTCCTGTTATTCAAGGGGTTTTAGGTGTGCTGTCAACCTACTACTGTATCTTCTCTCCAGTTTCTATTTAGAGGCATTCAGAGCTATGAGATTCCCTTTAACACTGCTTTAGTTGTGTTCCACAACTTTCGGTATGTAGTAACTTCATTTTTTTTTAAACTCTAAAAAGTCTTACATTTATTTATTTTTTTTTTTATTTCTTCCCTACCTGATTTATCACTGACTGGATTTTTGTTCACCTTCTACGTGTACATGGGTTTTCAATTATTTATATTATTATTTCAGATCAGCCTTAGTCCTTGGTGATTAGATAGGATGTATGAGATTATTTGGATATTTTTATATCTGTTGAGGCATGTTTTGTGACTGATTATATTGTTAATTTTGGAGAAGGCGTCATGAGGTGCTGAGCAGAATGGACAATTTTTGTTCTAAAATAAAATGTTCTATAGATATCAACTAATGTATTTGTTTCATAACTTCTGTTAGTTTAACTGTGTCTTTTTTTAATTTTTCTTTCCAGGATCTTTCCATTGATGAGGAGGGTTGTTGAAGTCTTCTGCTATTATTGTGTGTGGTGCAATGTGCATTTTGAGCTGTACTAAAGTTTCTTATATGAATATGGATGCCATTGCATTTGGACTATAAATGTTTAGAATTGAAAATTCATCTTGGTAAATTTTAACTTTGATGAATATGAAGTGCCACTCCTTGTCTTTTTTGATAACATTGGGTTGAAAGTCAAATTTATTTGATATTAGAATGGCTACTCCAAATTTGTTTCTTTGGAACATTTGCTTAGAAAATTGTTTTCCAGCCTTTTACTGTGAGGAAATATCTGTCTTTGTCCCTGAGGTTTGTTTCTGGTATGCTGGGTCTTGCTTACACATCCAGTCTGTTTGTCTATTTCTTTCTAATTGGTGAATAGAATATGGTGATATTAAGAGATACTAAGACAAAGTCTTTGTTTCTTCCTGTTATTTTTGTTGGAATTTTGTTCATGTAGCTATCTTCTTTTAGGTTTACTTCAAGATTAATATCTTGCTTTTGCTAGCATGTGATTTCCCTCCTTATATTGGAGTTTTCCCTTTATTATCCCTTGAAGGGTTTGGTTTGTTCAAAGATATTGTGTAAATATTGTTTTTTCACGGAATACCTTGTTTTCTCAATCTATGGTAAAATAGTTTTACTGCATATTATAGCTTTGGCTCTTATTTCTGCTCTCTTAGTGTCTGTATGATATCTACCGTGGATCTTATGGCTTTCATAGTCTCTGGGGAGAAGTTAGGTGTAATTCTGATAGGAATTCCTGTATATGTTACTTGACCATTTTACCTTACTGCTTGTAATATTCTTTCTTTGTTTTGTTCATTTGGTGCTTTGATTAATATATGATGGCAGGGATTTTTGTTTTTGTTGTTGTTTTTCTGGTCCAAACTATTTGGAGTTCTGCATGCTTCTTGTATGTTCATGGACATCTCTTTCATTAGGTTAGGAAAGGTTTCTTTTATAGTTTTGTTGAAGATATTCACTGGCCCTATAATTTGGAAATCTTACTTCTCATCTATACCTGTTATCCTTATGTTTTTTCTTCTCCTTGTGTCCTAGATTTCCTGGATGTACTTAATTTTAATTAATTTTTAAAATCTGTTTCAAAAACTCAAAATGGGCAGTTTTTCCAAAGAAATTCAAATTGATAGTACTTTATTAACTATTACTAATATTGCATACTTTCAAATGTTTACATTTTCTATTGTCAATACAGTAAATAACCCAGCAATTGGTAAAGATGAAAATATATCGCCTCAAGTAAAAGGAGATGAAGACATGGGGTAATATTTTCAATTCTTTTTCTTTTTTTCTCTTTTTTTTTCTTTCTTTTTTTTTTTGCCAGTTCAATAGAGTACTTCAAAAGTAGTGTTTGTGTTACCTTCACTGGAAAACTAGATTCAGGAAGATCAGCATTTCAATGTCAGATGCTGATATATGTTAAGTTCAAGCCCAGCTTGGGATCCTTTAGACTTTGTGATCACAAACACATAGGAACTCATACAATAGGACCACCTGCATGTGATCTTTGACACACTCAAAGAAAAGGAGAAACATCATAAAAATAAGTAGGGGACTATCTGGGGGAAAAAAGGGTCTTGGCAATTGTGGGAGAGTTATGAATAAACTCCTTGTGGGGTGTAAACGTATGAATTGTTAAAAGTAAATAATTCAAGTTCAAGTTGGTAGTCCACCATATATTTTATATGCATATGACATTTGTTCCAAACCAAACATTATATATTTATTATAAAAAATTAAAGAAGGTTCTGTGTAAAGTTTTGTGTGTGGTAAAAAAAAATGGCCTACCAGTCTACTATATTTCTTGCTTTAATTTTTTATTGTTCTGTCTTCACAGACATGAAGTAGGCAGTATGTTGGATAAATCTGGAGGTATGTGTTTTAGAAATATTTCCCTGTTTCTTGAAGAGGCCAAACGAGGGAAACAGATCTCTATAGAACCTATAGCATAGGGGGATAATTGTAGGCTTCACAGAAATTATAGTTTTCGTTAAAAAATACACACAGATAACTTCTCATCCAACATTCAAAACTAAAGATTAACTAAAGATGTAGCTCAGTGGTAAAGCACCATTAAAAGTTATAAATTTCATCTTCAGTGGTGAAAACAAAAACAAAAACAGAAAACCAGCAAAAAAAAAACAAACCCAGCAAATTAAAAAAAAAAAAAAAAAAAAAAAAAAAGCACCAAAGAAACAAAACACAGCAATAAGACTAGTAAATGAAATGTCAGTTCGTCCAGTGTGCCAAATTAGCTGCAAATTGTAAAGTGAGCAAGAAAACCAATTTGCTGTTGTAAGGAAACAAGCAAAACCACCACTAAGCATTTTAGGAGCCTAAACTTAGCCATGATTAGAGAAATAGAAAAAGAAACCAAACAAACAAAAAACAAACAAACAAAAAATTGCAGTGTCTATAGCAACAGAACAAACCTTGAAGAGTGGCTAGAGAGATGGCTGTTTTAGTAAAATGTTTTTCTTGAAAATAAAAGTGGGGGCCTAGAATCCACTTCTAAAATGCAGGCTGCCAACCAGTGCTGAGTAGGTGGAGACAGCTTGCTGGCTAGCCGAGGTAGTGGCATTGGTTAGCTGCATATTCAGAGAGAACCTATCTCAAGTTTTAAGTTGGGTCAGTCAGTGGTGGCACATGCCTTAATCCCAGACGTTGGGAGGCAGAGGCAGGGAGATTTTTGATTTTGATGCCACCCTGGTATACAGGGTGAGTTCCTGGTTAACCAGAGCTATACAGATAAACCCTGACTTGAAAAAAAAAAACTGAAAATGAAAAAGAAATTTGGAATATAATTGAGAATAAAACAGATGTCTATATCTGGCCTCCTTATGCACCCATATACTGAAATGTATACACTCCATTTTTATCCTGAAACTATTTATGATTTACACAATCCATTAAAATTATGTTTTTTTTGTTGCTGTTTTGTTTGTTTGTTTGTTTGTTTTTCTGTTTCTGGAAATAGACAACATTAACAAAGTCATTTTTTATACTCTCCATTATATAGTAAAATTAAACATCTATCGTGAGAAATGGTCCAGCACACCTTAAAACACACACAGGATAGGAATGGAAAGATGGCTTAGAAATTAAGAACACTTGTTGCTTTTGTACAGAACCAAGGTTTAGTTCCTAGAACCCACATAATTCTCAAAATCATTTTTAATTCTAGATCCAGGGATTTTGGCATCCTATTCTAGTTTCTAGGGGAACTAGTCATACATGTTATATAAATACAAACATGCAAAAACACTTTAGTTAAAAAAAAAAAAACCAAAAAAAAGAAACAAAAAAACAAAACAAACAAACAAACAAAAAAAAACAATTTAGAGTTACACAGAACAGTCCCTTCATCTGAAACAAAGTAGGAGAGTAGTCTTTGGAGTTCATTTTATTTTAACTTTCAAGTTAGTATTGCAAACTTAGAAAATGGAAAGCCTCTGGGTAGTAGTGGAAGTTAAAATACTACCCGCTTTTTGAAGCTTTAATCACAGATGACTGAAAGAGCCTCTCTTACCCTTAGTACTCATGTGCAAACACAGCCAATCAGCAATGGGCTTGGCTGAGATTATTTTCCTGCTGTTCAAACCCTGTTACCCAGTATGGTGGCTACAAAGAGTTCTTGAGGAAGCAAAATTCTTGAGGAATCATGGTAGGATGAAGTCTCAGTGGAGGTAGTCAATTGTCTGTTGGTTAATCCTGGTTCAGCTAGGGGTCTGGGTGGGGATGAAGGTGGAGTTTTGGAGGTGTTTCTTCAGGAGTAATGAGATTAGGTGACCCTCACTGGACTCAGGAAGTTGCTACTTCCAGGTTCACAATCGACCTTTCCCACTTAGGCCTCTGCTGAGAAAAACTGAGAACTTCACTGTAAGTGCAAGAGTTTGAACAGACTAGCTCCTAGCAGAAATCAGGAAGGCCAAGGAAATGGAGACCCTGAAAGTATTCTTGGGGACAGGGGATGTGAGGTGTGAGTAAACTGGACTTCACTTAGTGGATGAAACAGACAAAACCCTCTTCTGTGCAACTGCTTCCCACCAGGAATTTATTAAAAAGAAACTGAAGACCAGTCTACATTTTAACGTGTTGTGAAAATGCCACATTGCCGAAATTTCTATATATAGGTTCCAAACTGCCTCAAATACTAGAGGCTTCTCTCAGCCTCAGAAGTGCTGGGAATTCAGACATAATTCAGACCAGGCTGTCTTTATTTATTTGTTGTTTTGGTTTAGGAAAGTAACCTCTAGCTCTATATCTCAGGATTGTCTGAAACCTCAATTGCAGCCTGGACTGGCCTTGTACCTGAAGTCCTCAGCCTCAGAAATGTAATGGGGCCCGAGGAATCATGCCTTCTTTATTTTTTATATCTAAATTTTGGGGGTTTTTATTTTTCATTCCTGAAGATTGAAACCAGAGCTTCTTGCTGTAGCAGTAAAATATTTGTCCAGCCAGGAAGAATTTTATATTTAAGATTTGTCTTAGATTTGTATTGTGATGAAAAAGGTTGAGGAGCTTGGTTGTGATAAGAGCAACTATGATTTTATTTGGAGATTGAGATGCAGACACATTTACTCTAATTTATCAAAAAACTAGCAGGAATGGGAAAAATTTAGATCATCCTGTGATTAGATGTAAACCCACCTGAAGACACAGTTAAAGCCATCTGTGTGTGTGTGTGTGTGTGTGTGTGTGTGTGTGTGTGTGTGTGTGTGTATTTATTTACATTTCAAATATCAGCCATTTCCTGGTTTAATCCCAGGAAATCCCTATTCCATTTGACACTTGCTTTGTTTCTATGAGCCTGTTCACTCACCCACATACTCCACCTCCCTACCCTGGCATTTGCCTACACTGGGGCATGGAGCTTTCACAGGACCAAGGACCTCTCCTCCCACTGATGTCTGACAATACCATCCTCTGCTCTATATGCCGCTAGAGTCATGGGTGCCCCTCTTTGTTTGGTGGCTTAGTCCCTGAGTGCTCTGGTCTGTCTGCTCGGTTCATATTGTTGTTCTTCCTGTAAGGTTGCAAACCCCTTTAGCTCCTTCAGTTCTTCCTCTAACTGCTCCCCTGGGGACCCCATGATCAGTCTGATTGTTGGCTGTGAGCATCAGCCTCTGTTCTTGCCAAGCCCTGGCAGAGCCTCTCAGGAGACAGTCATATTATGCTCCTATCAGCAAGCACTTGTTGGTATCCACAATAGTGACTGTGCCTGGTTTCTGTATATGGGATGGATCCAAAGGTTGGACAGAATCTGGATGGTCATTCCTTAAGTCTCTGCCCTGATCTCCACATTTCCTATCAGGAATATTATGTTCCCCATTCTAAGAAGGACTGAAACACCTACACTTTTGTCTTCCTTCTTCTTCAGCTTCATGTGGTCTGTGAATTACATTTTGGGTATTCTGAGCTTTTAGGATAATATCCACTTATCAGTGAGTGCATACCATGTTTTTTTTTCCTTTGAGATCACACAGGATGATATATTTTAGATCTCTCCATTTCATGAAGGCATTGTCTCTGTACCATTACCATACATTTTTTTAATCACTATTTCTGCATAATACAGCTTAAGGTCAGGGATGATTCCCCCTGAAGTTCTTTTATTGTTGAGAATAGTTTTGGGATATTCTGGAGTTTTGATATTCCGAATGGTTTTGCATATTGCTCTTTCTGTCTCTACGAAGAATTGAGTTTAAATTTTGATGGAGAGTGCATGGAATCTGCAGATTGCTTTTGGGAAGACAGCCATTTTTACTAACTTAATCTATGACCATGGGAGACCTTTCCATCTTCTGAGATTTTTCAGTTTCTTTCTTCAGAGACTTGAAGTTCTTGTCATAGAAATCTTTCACCTGCTTGGTTTGAGTCACATCAAGGAACTATAATTTGTGACTTTTGAAAGGTGTTGTTTCCATAATTGCCTTTCATCCTGTTTATCTTTTGAGTAGAAGAAAGGTACTGTTTTGTTTGAGTTAATTGTATATCTAGCCACTTTGCTGAAGTTGTTTTTCAGGTTTATGGGTTCTCTGATGGAATTTTTGTGGTCACTTAAGTATACTATTTTATTATCTGCTAATAGTGATATTTTGATTTATTCCTTTCCAATTTTTATTCCTTTGACCAATTTTTGTTTTCTAGTTGCTCTGTCTAGAACTTGTAGTACTATAGTGAATTGGTAGGGAAAGAGTAAGAAGCCTTGTCTAGTCCTGTCTTGTCTTATTTTAGTGGGATTGCATCAAGTTTCTTTCCATTTAATTTGATGTTGGCTTCTGGTTTGCTTCTATATTTAGGTATGTGCTTAAAATTCTTAATCTATCCAAGACTATTATCATGAAGGTTTGTTGATTTTTTTTCAAATAATTTCTCTTCATCTAGTGAGAACTGTGTGTGAATTTGCTTCAATATATGTGTGCATGTTTGGATGTGTGTGTCTGTGTGTGTGTGACAGATACATATATATGTATCTGATGAATCCGATTGTTTCATAACTTCTCATTAGTTTCACAGTGTCTCTTTTTCATTTCTTTTTTTCCAGGACCTCTGCGTTGCTCAGAGTGGGGTGTTGAAGTTTCTCACTATTATTATATGGGGTACAATATGTACTTTGAGTTCTAGTAAAATTTCTTTATGAATTTGGTTGCCCTTGTATTTGGAGCATAGATATTCAGAATTGTGAGTTCATCTTTGATGAATTATCCTTTGATAAGCATGAAGTAACATTACTTACCTTAAAAAAAAAAAGTACTTTGTGAACCTCCTCTTTTCACAGTAGGCCCTCTTGACTACTGAGCCTTTTTTGTAACAGCTTTGAAGGAATTTTAAAAGGAAAAAAAATAGATGTAAACATTTTCACAGTTCCATGTACTCATAGCTAAGTGATATGTATACAAAATTCTGTACATGAAACATATTTTCATTGATCCAGTGCTAATTTTATATTAAGTCAGTTTCTTTTCTAGGAGTCTTCTGTGCTTCCTTCTTTATATGGCACAGTGCAAAACTGAATTCTTTAATGTAACCCTTATAACTTATTTTTAAATTTTATGTTATGGTTATTTTTTTTTTCTTTCACGTGTGTATGTGCACAACTAGTGTGTCTTGTACCTGAGGAAGCCAGATGAAGGCCTTGAATCCCCTGAAACTGAAGTTATAGGTAGTGAGCCACCTTGTGTGTTTTGGTACTCCAATCTCAGAAAGCTGGAAGGGAACCAGTGCTCTTAACTGCTGAATCATCTCTCCAATCCCTTCATTGTTTTTTTTTTTTTTTTTTATGAAATGAATTATGTAACTGTAAGTGGAAGACAACTTACTAAACAATGAGAGAATGATACTCAGATTCTAAAGTATCTGTTTTAAATTATATGTAACTGAATGCTAAGTGAGCTTTCTCAGAAGACAGTAACTTGTCTTTGAGATATGGTGTCATTATGTAGTTCAGGCTGGCCTGCATTTTCCTATTTAACCTATGCAGTCTTTACACTGGAAATCTCCTGCTTAAGCTTCCAATACTAGGATCATACACACACAAAAAAACATCTTTACATGGCTTACTAAACAATGCTCCTAATACCTATTTTTGGACTTATTTATGTGTATTAGTGTTTTGCTTACAGTTATATATGTGCACCACATGTGTACCTGTTTTTCAGATATCAGTTGATTATTTCAGATACCTGGAACTGGAGTCAGATAGTTGTGAGCCACCATATGAGTGCTAGACACAAAACCTATGTCCTTTGCAAAGAACAGGAAGTACTCTTAACTGCTGAGCCATATCTCTACCCCCATGAAACAATATTATATTTTTAAAAAATAATATTTTGCTTCTTTCAAGTTACCCATTTTACCAAATTATTTTTTTTCAACTGAAGGATTTGCTCTATTTAGAGGAGGCAGAATAATCATTTAATAATCTGATTTTGTCTAGTACTATGGATGGTGAGAATATTAAACATGTACACCGAAATATAGCTTCATCCTAGTTACTGAAAGCTAACTGTGCATGCTAGAAAGGTACTAAACATTTTCTGAAGCATTACAATTTTCATGAACTGCAGCAGTTACTGATCAAAAGTTCCTACCATAATTTTCTTCAAGTGTTTTTTTTAAAGGATATGTTCTGAAATATAATTACCAATTCACTTTAGAAATAATTTTATTTTGATTAAAAAAAAACTTGGAGATCATTGTTTTAAACATAGATTTTAACATTTTTATCTATTTTTATTTATATAGGTATTTTGCCTATAAGTATGTCTGTGAGTCATATACATATGTACCTGGTGCATGCAGAATTTAGAACAGGGCATCACATCCCCTGGAACTGGAGTTGGAGGTATTTGTGCACATTATGTAGGTGCTAGGAATCAAACGCAGGTTTGATTCTGACAGGGTCTCATTTGTAGCTCTGTCTGTCCTGGAACTCAGTATATTGACCAGCTTAACCTGGAATACACAAATATCTCTCTGCCTTTTCCTCCAGAATACTAGGATTAACATGGGAACCAATATGACCGGTTGCCCTCTTATTTTAATTGAATATTTTAAACAATGGGTCTAACAGTTCCACAGTCAAGTTTGTTCTTTCAGTTGCATCATCTTTTTTAGATTTGGAAAAGAATTAGCCTTTATTAAAAGTGTTTCCTTATGAAGAATTAAGTATACTTTTGATCCTTTGTTTTGTGCATTTGTTCTTTTGAAAACTGTTCTTGAAGCTCAAAATTATTTTCCTTACAGAAATTAAAATTCAGATAAGATTAGATATTTCTTATCCAAAATACATGGACTGTTTTTTTCTATGTTGTGGAACATTTCTGTAGACTTTACAGGTTGAACATCCTTCATCTGAACATACCAAACCCTAAGTATTCTAAAGTATGAAGCATGTTTGTGATATCTATCATTTAATTTTAAGTTTCCATAGCATTATTGAATGAAATTTATCTATATCTATTTTTACTTGAATACATGGAATCATCTAATTTTTCTTCAAAATGACTCTTTATTTTTAATATAGATGACATTTATAAGACGCTTCACATAAAGAGAAAATGGATGGAAACTTATGTCAAAGAATCTTTCAAAGGCAGCAACCAGAAATTAGAAAGATTTTGCAAAACGAACGAACGAGAGAGGTAGAGTTGTTATATTTGTAGGGTCAAATGTGTATCATTTTAAAAATTATATGTGGCTGCAGTTTAAAAAAATTATATCATGTCTGATTCTTTAGTAAAAATGTGTGGCTTTGATTTTGTCTAAACAGTTAACCCTATAACATCATGCCTTCAAGCAAACTAAATCTAATTCATAGAAATCTATGAAAATTTTATTTTCTGCTTTAAGTCAATGTTAATGAGATTTAAATTTTAATTTACATTCATTGTGGAAATACAGAAGTCTTGCACATAGTCTTAGGAATGTAATTTATGGATTATTATGTTTAACAATATTCAAAAGGAACAACTACAATTACATATGCAGACAATTTGTATATTTTAGTTGACATGTTTTGCACTGTCTTTACTAAGGCAATGTATGAAAAATAAATTAGAACTTATATTTGGTAGAAAATAATGAAAAAAAAACCACATTGAAATATAATTAAATTTTGTACATGTATATATATATATATATATATATATATATATATATATATATATATATATGTGTGTGTGTGTGTGTGTGTGTGTGTTACGTGTGTGTTGTGTGTGTTTATATTTCTTTAATTTTGAAAAGCTAAAACGTAAATGAAAACCTCTCTGATAATATGTTAGCGGAAAAATCTATAATGATTTCCCATTAGATATTTTATACTGCTATTTTTCTTTTTATAGTATGAAATGTTCAATTGAATTTGTTCTGAGTGTTCATTTTCATATTGGTATGAAATGTGCCTGCTTTTGTT
The DNA here is from genome assembly GCF_000001635.26 of Mus musculus. Classification (NCBI taxonomy): domain Eukaryota; kingdom Metazoa; phylum Chordata; class Mammalia; order Rodentia; family Muridae; genus Mus; species Mus musculus. The sequence continues at coordinate 71,715,398 of NC_000087.7, forward strand.
ACTGTGCTTTACAGGAAGAACATCAACAACAAATTTTGTGAGCAGTATATAACTACATTTCAGAAGTCTGATATGGATGTACAGAAATTCAATGAAGAAAAAGAAAAATCAGTGGTTGGTACCATAAAAAAACTTAATATTTAACCTAGTATTACTAAGTAGGAATGGAACAACTAGCCTTGAGTTGAGCATATGAAACTAAATTAAGTTCCATTATCTATCTATCCTTGCTTCTGTTCTAGTCTTACTGAGATATAAACTATTGATTGCATACTATATCAATGAAAACGACTAGGCATTTTATGGTATACCAGATCATAAATTTTCAAGAGGCAGACATTTGCAGAAAGATCAAGAGATGATTACCAGTGACTACAAAAAAAAAAAACAAAAAAAAAAAAACAAAAAAACCACAATATATCAGAGTTCAAAGAAGAGAGAAAGCTTATTTATTGGTTTCACCTGGACTCTGTTGTTTATATTAAAAAACCAACTCAATTTGGTAAATCAGTTCTTACAGTCCTAAATTTAGTAAAGATTTAGTAACAACAGAGGATGGAAACAAACAATCTCAACAGCCCTGGAAGAATTTTCCTGTGGAAGAATATCAGCAAACAATTTTAGATCACGTCTCCATTACTCTACCTGTAGAGTCATCACCTGGTTTCCAAGTAAGATCTGAGACAACGATAATCATATTAACTATTTTATTTTATTTACTGGTTAATAGTTTGGAAAGTATTCAATTTGAAAGGAACAGCAAATTCATTCTTGCCTCAGAAGGCATTGAGGAACCTGCCATTATGAGTCAGTTCTGGAAAGAGATAGGAACTAAAGATAAGTAATAAATACTCCAATTGAAGACAGTTTTTAAACATTGGACTCTGGATGACATTTCAAGGGAAAGTGATCATCCCTGTAAATAAGGAGTCTAAAGACAGAACAGCAGGGTACTTCAAAATTTGTAATTCTGCATATGGCAGCTGGTGAGAGGGAGCCAGTAAAGGAAGAGAACCACTGGTAGAAAGAAAACTACCATGAGTGAAGGAAAGTTTTAAAGAAGAAAAGATCCCTAAATGTGTCATATGCTGCATGTGGGCCCAATAAGATTGATTTACAGGGCTGGAAGATGGTTTAATTGGTAATCTTTCTCCCGTGTAGGCATGGAGACCCCAGCTTATATTCCCTGCATTAGGATGAATGCCCACACCACCACCAACAACAACAAAATAAACAACAACAAACTAGCAACACTAAAAACAAACCACCACCACAACAACAAAAAAAAGTTGGTGTGGTTGTGAGCATTTTAAAACAACCAATCTCAGATTTAGTTCAGAGAAAAGAAGATCTCCAGATCTTTGTAGCCAGCAGGTGTAGCATAAATGATGAGCTCTAGGTTTAGTGAGATTCTGTCTCTGAAACAGTACTGTGAAATCAAAGATGACACCCAATATTAACCCTTTGTCTCCAAATGTATGCAGGTGCACTTTTTTTAAAGATAAGCATTGCAAATTAGAGGTAATTTTACTTAATTATGATGATTTGAGTGCAAATGTGAGGTAAAAAATTGATCACAGTGAATAAAGGGCAAAACAGGATTGTAGTAGCCCAAGGTGAAAAGGTGTAAAGGGCTTGTCTTAATTTTTTTTTAATGCAAATTATCATGGTTGTGCGCAACCCTAAAGAATACAATGAGAACTTTATGTTACTACTTCTATATGTTGCTTGAGATTGGAATCTAGAGAAAACCAATCTAAGCTTCCAAGACTAGGATTTTACCGAGTTCATGTATACATGGTGCATGCCTATAAACATAAGAACTTGGGAGGCTAAGGCCAGTCTGTGCATTATGAAAAACTCTTTCACATTAAAAAAAATTCCTACCCCACAATTGGTAGCATAATGTTATTTCATATTATTGTAAATATATATATATATTTAGTCAAAATAGTTGTTAAAATTTTAAATCAGTTGGAAAACTATTCCTTTTAACTTTCATATAGAATTATTTTTGCTCACATAAATGTTTTAGTATTAGATATACATTTAGTGTTTTATTGTTAGACTGCCATGCATGTTGCATGGCAGTAACAACAAAAATAAACAGAATTGTTATACTAATGTTTTCCTTTTACATTTGTAGAATAGTTGTCAAAAAGAACAACAAGCATTGAAACTGTCCAAATGTAGTCAGAACCAGACCCTGGAAGCAGTTAAAGAAATGCATGAGAAGTCCATGGAGGTATGTTGCACATGGTCCATAAAATGACCTTAGGAATCTAAATATGTTTTAATAATCATAAAGTTTTAACTACTTATTATTTTGAATTATTTCTTACTGAAATGACTGCTATTATCCATAAAATCCTAATGGCTTTGTATGAATTATTAAAGATATAAAATGATAAAATGGGAATTTGACCTCAGATGTACCTCATACTTTAATAACACTATAATTATCCTGCTTTATTAAACATAACCCTAACACTAACCCTAATCCTAATCCTGACCTTAACCTTTACCCTATACATCATCTGCACAGAATCTTTCATATTTGTATCATGGGTAATTTATTTAATAAGAGGTACTTTTCTGTTTTAGGTTTTGATGAACTTGGGGACCAAGAACTAAGATATGCTTTTTGGTGTAGATGGTGAACTGAGAAAAAAAATGTCTATGTTTGAAAGAGCCATCATGGAGAATAATCTGAAGTACTCTTCTACTTTCCCATCTTCAGAAAAATGAAGCATGAAAAATTTTCACTTGCTGGTATATATATAAAACAAATAAAAAAATCTCTAACTTTTTTGTTTCCTATGAAACAGAGTTTTAAAGTTTCTTTAATCCTTGTTATTCTGATGATTCTGAGAAGGAAGTTAATCCCAGTGATGTGATTACAAAGTTAACTAGCAGTTATACCTTTAGAGTTAAAATAGAACTTCTTTATTTTTAAATATCTTTAATCATTTTCTTGTTTAAGTGTAAGTGCATCTTTATATTAACTTCCAAAGGAAATCTAAATGAATATGTGAATGGTATATAGTCCCGTGGACTGAAATTCCACACACTAATATAGTTGAATTATTTAAAATTTATTCTTATACTTTTTTTAAAGTCGAGATTTTATTCTTCTCCTAGTTCCCCCTCTTACTGTTCCACACCCCATATCTCCTGCCTATATGCCCCCATGCTCCCAGGGCCCCAAGCCCACAATCCCCATCTCCAAGAGTATGTCCCCACCATCCTGTCCCCTCTCCACCAGACCTCCCTGCTCCCTGGGGCCTGAAGTCCCTTGAGGATTAGATGGACCTCATCTGACTGAGTCCAGACCTGGCAGTCCTTTTCTGTATATGTGTTGGTGGCTTTATATCATCTGGTGTATGAAGCCTGGTTGCTGGCTCAGTGTCTGAGACATCCTGGGAGGTCCAGGTTATTTGAGATTGTTGGTCCTCCTACCGGGTAGACCTCTTCCTCAGCTTCTTCCAGCTTTTCCCCAATTCATCCACAGGGGTTCCCAGCTTCTGTCTATTTGTTGCATATAAATTTGAGCATCTGACTCTTTCACCTGCTGGTTTGGTCTTTCAGAGAGCAGTCATGATAAGCCCATTTTTTGTGAGCACAGAATAGCATCAGTAATAGTGTCAGGCCTTGATGCCTCTCCTTGAGCTTTATCACAATTTGGTCTTGTCACTGGATCTCCTTTTCTTTAGGCTTTTCTCCATGTTTTTTCCTTGCAGTTCTTTCAGACAGGAACAATTCTGGGTTAGAGCTTTTTACTGTGGGATGGTAACTCAATCTTTCCACTTGATGTCCTGTCCCTCCACTGGAGGAGGACTCTACAAGTTCCCTCTCCCCACTGTAGGGCATTTCTTCTAAGGTCCCTCCCTTTGAGTCCTTAGGGTCTCTCACCTCCCAGGTCTCTGATATAACCGAGGGTTTTCTCACCTCCTACCTCAAAAAGTTGCCTGTTTCCATTCTTTTTGCTTTTCCTCAGCACTTCAGTTATGTTCCCCACACACATAATACCTGATCATGTTCACCTTCTTGTCCCATTTCCCACCCAGGCTCTTTCCTCCCCATCACTGTAGTGATTTTTTTAACCTTCTTAACATTTAAAATTGTTTTCATTCATACAGATAATTGAAATTTATTTATTTTTTGATTCATTATCTTATTAGTTTCCAAAGGTAAGAGATACAAATAAAGAAGGTACATTGGGTTGATTTTATTTCACTTCATTTCATTTTTGAAATAGGCACATAGTATGTTGTGTATTGTCCAAGAAGTTCTAGAATGTTTAGGTTCCAGGTGATCTCAGCATTCCATGTAGGTATTATTACAGGTATGTGACAACATACCTGGCTTATATTGTTCTTAAGAAAGTAGTCCCACAAAAATTTCCTATAAACACTTTAAAATTAACATTGCTCTCAGAGATGAAAATATTTCCTGTTAACTTACAAAATTCATAGAAAGTATATTTCTTTCTTGAAAGAAACTAAACTGCTAACTTCAAGGCAGGATAAAAGGACTGATTAGCCCCCTCTCTCTATTCTAGGCCCAACCTCTCTGTTCCCATTGTTCTTGTTTCTATAGCTCTGTCTCTCTCTTTGTTTTCAGCTAGCCCTCTATCTGTTCTTTGCCCCACATTTTTCTGACCTAATGGTTTTGTTTCTGCCTCTATGCCTCTATACCTCCCCCATTTCCTCACTCCTCTACCCTCTCCCAATCATTCCCTTTATACCAGGTCTGTTCCGTGGTGTAATTTCTGAAGGTCACAACATGCATGGGTCCAGCAAATGTATTCCCTTGCTATGTAATATTTCATAACACTAACACATTAAAAGCAACTGACAAAATCTATAAATATTAGTTTGAGACATGGATTTTTGTATTCCCAAAAAGGAATCAAAACAACATTTCATTTGGCTTGGCCTTCAGATAAATTCAGATAACCTAACCTTACCTAATCACTAAGAATGCTAAATTATGCACTTGTTTTTCTCCTTGAAACAATGTATGTCCATCAGTGCCCTTTGACACAAATAAATCCACAAACTTGCTCCATTGACAAGAGCATTGCTTATTTAATCCTGTGATAACAAAAGCAGGTGCAGCAGGAGCAGCATCTGCCCTAGGTCCTCTCAGGAGCTCTTTCTTTTATTCTCTCTCATGAATCACTAGAATTTCAAACAAAAACTATCTGCAGCTGGAGCAGACATGAGATTAAAACAAAACAAAATAAAAAAAAAAAACTACACATATAACATTGCTGGGTTTTTATAGGAAGCAAAATTCTCATACATTTTTTCCTATAAGGAGGATGGAGGATCCTACAACTCAGAAGCAAATAAAACTTCCAAGTTTTAGGAAGCTCAGAAAGGGCTAGGTTTGCTGAGGCCCTCCCAAAGGCAAGAAAAGAGGAACACAATTGCTGGGGTGATGTTTCACCTACCTCTTCCTGGTAAAGAGAATTCAACACAGTTGAATTCTTTTCAACAGCTTAAGAGCAGGAATGCCTCAATGCTACAGGAACCCCAGGAACCCAGGGAGGACTGCTTAAATACACCCCAGCACTGGGGAGGGCTATGCGTCCTGCTAGGGTTGGTCAGTCTGCAGACATGTTAATTTGCATGCACCCACTCAGGAGGGGTTGGTGCCAGATTTGGTCTAGCACCTGCTCAGTGGTGTTGTTTACTGCGATGGTGTACCGGAGACCAGCACCATCTTTTAGGTGCTGGCTGCCTACAGCATGAACAGATTTTTTTTTTAACTACTTGCTTGGACTGATCTTCCCCTGCTTTGTGGGCCCAGCCTGCTAATTCTGTTATCTACTGTATTTGTCTGACTCATTTGGGATAAGGATTTACTTGGACCCAGCTTCATTTGTCACATCCACTTTTCAAGTATAAAAAAAATCACATACTCCATCTACCAACATGGGAGACATTATTTTTTGATATGCAGTTTTCCCCAACAGTGGAATGACAAGACGACCAGAGCCATCCCTTAGGACAGGGACAAATGATCCAAAAGTTACTATTCTCTAACCTAGGACAACCAGTGTCAATAATTTTATATGTCTCTGCAAACCTAGATTATGGCTGATCAACTTCATTGAGTCAGTGGTAGCACTCAGAGTGGGCATACAGGCTAAATGATAACTATATATGTGAACATCCTTCAACTCTGGCCAGATGTACCACTAAAGCCCATTTTTACATTTCCTACTGGAAGCACATCTTATGAACAACCTGGCACTACAAGTGCAAAAATGGTGCTCCTTCAAAAGGAGCCTTCTGCATCAGACTGTCAACTAGGGACCTGGAAACATTCTAATTTCAATATCACTAACTTAAGAAACCCCTGACAGAATACTGGCTGGCAGATTGGAAAGGGCACGATCACAGGGTCTGTGTTAAATGTCAAGAGAGTTTCTATCATGCATTAAGTGACATCCAGATCTTCCATTCTTTTCATGAGGAAATAAAAATTAGCCCATTTCTCATTGCTCCCATAGCAAGAAATCTGTTTTTGGTCCTGTTGTCACAGACCCTCTGGGTCCCTCTTTCTGCATGGAAAGAGTCACTAGTCCGAGATGGGCAAAGAGTCTGCGAATGACAGAAAGATGAACACGTGAGATTGTGTACTATCTGAATGTCATTTGTCAAATTGAGCATCAAACTTTTTATACACAAGAAAATAGGGAAGTTAGGTGACACATTGGCAAAGTACAAATGAGGTTACTGGGTGCTTAATGGCTCTTACACAAAACAGAGGAATATAAACACAAAGACAGGCAGGAACTGGTCAATAAAACAACTGAGACAAAGTCAGCCCTATCTAAGGTCACCTAAAGTCTTAGAAGCCAGGTGTGAGGTCTTACACTCCTAGGGCAATGGCTTTCACACCCAAGTCTTATTTCTAATTAGGGAGTTTGGCTCTAGCTAACCATCTCATTACCCTAAAACCACAGCCAGATCTACTGCCTAAACCATTGTAAATTCCTGTATGTGGGAGTGATTTGGCTTTTATTCTAAGTGATAGTTTAATACCAAAGGCAATTCTGAATGTCACTGAATAGGCAACATTGAATTCCAAACCCATGGTCAGCTCAAGGACTTTCTAGGACATTGGAACACTGGCAAAGGCTTAGCTATGTCAGAAATCAATCTTAAAAGGCACTTATAATAAGATATTACTAAAAGAGAGCACATGGATCTGTACACCAGACTAACAAGGGGATAGGGTATGAATATGTGGGTTATGAGAATGCCAAAGCTCCAGGAGTTGAGTTCATTTTGAAACTCTTTGACTCATGAGTGCTTCCAGGGCTCTTGGACTGCCAAGCAGACTTCACTACAGTGTGCATGTGCGGCATCCTGGTAGACACTAGAGTCCAGTAGCTAAGGGTGTATTTTGGCCATGCATGTGAAAAAACTAACATGGAAGAACTATGGCCTGGATAGATAAAAAAAAAAAAAAAGAACTGGATTCCTGTAATCCTTTGTATGAGACAAGGTTCCCCGGTCCTGCTACAAATCTTGACTCACTAAAACTTCAATTATTGGGACTAGGAGTGGTAATAGCACATGTGTTTAAACCTAAGCACTCCAGAGTCAGAATCCTCTGTGATTTTGAGGCTAGCCTGGTTTACACAGTGTGTTCCAGATTACTCTGACCTACATAATGAGATCCTGGACAAAACCAAAACCAAAATTGAACTAATACTTAAGTTGTTGGGGAAAACTGACTTACCTAATGGAAGGGTGATTTAAACTTCAGCTGGAAGCCCCACATGCCTGGGCCAAACATTCTTTAGCAGTCACTTGGGAAATTCAATGGTGTGGATTCCCAAACCACTTTGAACAAAACATCTATTCCTTGTCTAGTTTCTCTAATCTCTGACAGGACCGAAAAAAAATGTCAATGCAGGTATCAGGTACCATGCCCTTTGTGGGCTATACTGGATATGTTGGGTACACAGCCTCGATTATACTTTTTCTCACCTAATCAGGATTGTGTGTTTTGGGGACTAGCTGTACAATTTTCTTCCTGTTCCAACTTACCAGAGGGGACCATTTAGAAATCTAAAGTACTAGCCAGGTGGTGGTGGCACTCGACTTTAATCCCAGCACTTTGGAGGCAGAGGCAGGCAGATTTTTGAGTTCGAGGCCAGGCTGCTGTTCAAAGTGTGTTTCAGGACAGCTGGGGGTATACACAGAAACCCTGTCATGAAAATAAAAAAAAAAATCTAAAGTACTGGTAGTCGCAAAGTAAATGGTGTGCCCTTGAAATTGGCAACTAAAAATAAAATGAATGGCAATCTGAGTGTAAAATTCATTAACATGATCCAGCTACCTGGACAGAGTCCTGAGGCTACCAAACTCCCATGTATATGTGAAACCATATTAGCAGTATAAGACACAGTTTAAATAATTATTAGTATAATATTATTTTGTGACATAAAATTATTAACTGTACAATACAAGAAACATTGAATTTATTACTACTATAACTCCAAAAGCCCTTAATATACATTTGTATAATAGTATCCTCAGAGGATTGAAACCTTCCACCCTACAGGAAGCTCCTTAAGCAGAGAGATAAACAACTCAAAAGAAATCCAGGAAGCTCTTTAAGCAGGAAGGCAAACACCTTCAAAGAGCTTCAAGGAGTCCCTCAAACTGACAAAAGTCAGTAGGCTTCTCCCTGCCAGAGAAAGGAATAAAAGCTGAGAGTCCCTCTCATATGCAGAAAGATGAGGTACAAAAGAGAAATATGAGGCCAAGGCTTAGAGCATTTCTCCCTGGAAGGTAAAACCCTGGACAATCCCCAACCTTGTTTTCCCAAATCTCTAAAATACATTCAGAAAGAAGCTCTTTGTTCTCTATAGCCAGCAAAAAGCCTTTTTGTTTCTGTGCCTTACAGCCTGAGATGTGATAATTGTAGGAAGACCTATAGGGATATGGAGATAGAGAGGATATGCAGACTACTCCCCACCCATAGCCAAGTTTACTCCCAACTCCTCCCAACTCTCCCCATCTCCTCCGAACTCTCCTCCCAACTCCTCCCAATTCTTCATCTAGCTGTTAAAACCCCCTGTTCTTACTGCTCAGGGTCAAACTCCCCTGCCCTGCAAGGCAGAAGGAGTTTGTCCTCTGCCACAGGCCCTCTGGTCTCTTGTGCCTGCGTAAGAAAGGGTCTCTAGAGTAGATGGGCAGAGATAAGATGTAGTGACAGACAGTCGAACACGGAGAATGGTGTTGGATCTGAATGTATTGTACTGGTTGAGCTTTAGACTTATATAACAACGAATTATCAGAGGATACAAATCACAAAAATACAAGATACACTGAAATTCACCAGTTACAGCAGAAAGGAATTTACAGGGACTAATTAAATGTTTATATTAGGGATAACAAGCCCTGTCTAGGATCAGCCTAATGTCAGGCAAGAATTTCACACTTTAAGGTTAAAAGCATCAGGGGGTTGTTAACTCTTGACAGGCCTTAAGAGTAATGTGCTATCACAGAGCTCTAAATTCTTAGGTCTAATAAAATTTATCTTGTCTGGAGAGTTTCTCCTTATCAGGGTAGTATATCAACTTATACTTGACATGGAATGAAGCCTGTAGTAAAAGATTTCTATCTCAGTGAGACTTTTAGTCTCTATCTGTAAACAGCTGAGTAAAATGGCAAGTGCTTAATTGTTTACTGAATGGGTTAAGTTCCTTGCTGCTATCTGGAATCTAAGAACACTGGGAAAAGGCTTTAGCTATGTTAGAATACAATCTTAAAAGGCATTTACTATAAGGTGATGCTTAATAGAGTGCACGTGAATCTATACACTAGATTAATGTGGTGGAAATTTGAATATAATGGGTTAGGGAAAGAGATGCCATAACTCTGGGAGGAAAATTTCCCTGGACTCTTATCCTCGTGAAACAGCTTCCAGGCTTTTTGCCTGACAAACCGATCCAAACTGGAGAGTTGGCTTTCGCCAGAATATCCAGGAGGAGAGTCCTAGAAATTCATTTCTCATGAGGAGCTTTTTGGCATTTCTGCCTCACAAGCTGACTCCACCAGAGTATCCTGACAGTCCTCAGCTAGATTTAGTAAAAACTCTTGAATTTGGCATCAGGGGGGGTTTTCTCTTGAGTCTTTGGGGTGCTGGCCAGCTCATCCTAGGACTTGAGTGGAGGCCCAGCTTTTGGTGGTCTTACATGTGGGTGTTCATTTGCTGAGATTTGTGGCCTACCCCAGTTCTCAGAAATCCCCGCTGAGAGGTAAGATCCTGCCTTTGTCTATGTCTTTGTCTATGTCTTTGTCTGCAGGCTTTTTTTGAATTTTGTATTCTTAGTTTACAGTAGCCTGTGCACATGAGAGCAACAAATTCCCTGTCTGGGATGGAGGGGAGGGTTACTGACAGATGTGTCAGGAGTAACTGCCTGCCAACCTGGGAGACATCCCAGAAGGTCTGAGGGAGCTCCAGGGATGCCTGGGTATTTCCCATCGGGGAGCCAATTGAGACTGTGCTCACTCACCCGTCTGTTTCTGTTACTAGGTGCTAATTGAGGGGTGCTCACTCAACCATCTGTTTCTGTTACTGTGTGCCAATTGAAAGGTGCTCACTCAGCAATCCATTTCTGTTACTGGGTGCCAAGTGAGAGTGTGCTCACTCAGTCATCTGTTTCTGTTACTGGGTGCAAAGTTAAGAGTGTGCTTACTCGGCTGTCTGATTGGGTACTGGTTGCAGTTATTGTAATTTATTGTGTGTATATCTTGTTTGTCTCCCTGAATGTGACTCTGACAATGAGACAGACTCTTAGCACTCCCCTCGTATGAGTCTTGTGATTTGGACTGAAATTAAGACTAGGATTCACAACCCGTCTGTAGATGTCAGAAAGAGATTTTGAAGAACTTTCTGCTATAGGGAATGGCACGCTTTTGGTGTTGGTTTAACACCAGAGGACACTCTTGATTTGATTGTGATTTCTGCCCTTAAAAATGTTGTTTAGGCAGAGGGGACCAGGGTCTCAACCAAATCAAGTGCCATAGAATCTCATCTAAAAAAATTTAGCCAAAGATCCCCCCCATCCTTGTTGAAACCTTGAGTTCAGTGGAAAAAGCCAGACTCCTGAGACCTAACTCTCTGCCACTCAGAGAAAAAAAAAAACTGAGATAAAAATAGTGGAGTCTGAACTGCAACCCTGGCTCCCACAAAGATATATCCAGAGTTAGAAGAACCTCCACAATGGCATAACACCCTACCACCATATCCCCAACTCGTCCCCTCCCAGACCTCTCAACATGTCTGAGGTGCCGCTGGAGATGTGGGGGTGGGACCAGCAGCTGGAACCTGAGGCTGTTGAGCTCGGAACCTAGAGGAAACAGACTGCACAGTGCTGCCTTTATATACTTACGGCCCTCCTCCATCAGAACCCAGACAACTGCAGTCCCTTTAGTACTGGCCATTTTCCTCTACTGATCCTATAATTTGAAGGCATATCATGCCCCCTTTTCTGGAAATCCCTCTAGCCATACTCATCTAATGTAATCTCTCATGTTCTCTCATCAGCCCACTAGGGATAACTGTCAACAGAATTTGAGCATTCTTTTCACCACAGAGGAGAAAAAAAAGATACTGCTGGAGGCAAGAAAGAACATGCTAGGGGTCAATGAATGGCTGTCACATCTTCTGAATGAAATAGATGCAGGCTTGCCTCTGACAAGTCCTGACTGGGACCCTGAAAGTCCTCACAGTAGGGGGCAGTTGACAGTTTTCCTCTGGGCTCTAGTAACAGGGCTGAAAGGAGCTGGCAGGTGCCCCACTAATTTGGCCAAGGTAAGAGGGATCCTACAAGAGGAAAAGTAGCACCCAGCAGTGTTTTTTTGAGCACCTCTTAGAACCATACAGGCCTTACACTCACTTTGACCCTACATCAGAGGGCCAGCAGGCAGCGATGGCCATGGCTTTCATTGGCCAGTCTGCTTCTGACATTAAAAGGTTACAGTGTCTATAGAGTCTGCAAATATTATCTTTGAAAGATCTGGTTAAGGAGACAGAGAAAGTGTACTATAAGAGAGAGACTGGAGAAGAAAAAAGAGAAAGAGTAAAGAGAGAGTCTGAAAAAAGATAAATTATACGAGATAGAAGGCTGTAAGAAATTTAACTAGGGTTTAGACATAATTCCAGGTGATAAGGAATATTATAGAAAGGGAGGAGGATGTAGGCATACAGTGTACCTGGGTAACACAGCACCAAGAAGATGTCAAAACTCCAGAGGACCTTCGCAACCACCTCTAGATAAGGACCAATAAAAAAAAATGGACACTGGGCAAAAGACTGCCCCCCCCAAAAAAATAGATATAAGTCCTCCCAAGGTCCTTAACCCAGATGACAATGCCTAGGGCAGATGGGCCTCAGGCCCCCCTCCCCGAGCCTAGGGTAATCCTAACTGTGGAGGCGACCACAACATATTTCCTTGTTGATACCAGAGCAGAATTTTTAGTCCTGAAAGAGCCACTGGGGAAATTGAAGAACAAGAAAACTGTAGTAATAGTGGCTACTTGTCAGAATCCATACTCTTGGACCACTGATAATAAAGTTGATTTAAGAAGAAGCCAAGTAACTCATTACTTTCTCATCATTCCTGAATGCTCCACCCCATTGTTGGGGAGAGACTTACTATCAAAATAAAAGCCCACATAAGTTTCTTTTCAGAAGGAACTTCAGTCTCTTGGATTCCACCATCTCTATAATTTTAGCTTGAAAATCAGAAAACTAATATAGATAAAGTGAGCCTCAAACCTGTTAGAGAAAAGTTCTAGAAGGGAACTGGTTAGAGAGATATCCTCAAGCCTGGCCAGAGACTGCAGGTATAAAAATGACAAAAAGGGTGCCCCCATCGTTGTGATGCTCAAAGCTGGTGCGACTCCTATTGGGGTATGATAATACCCCATGAACAAAGAGGCCTTCAAGGGCATCAGACCTCACCTCAAAAGGCTCTTAGAACTGGGTGTTTTATTCCCTTGTCAGTCTTCCGGGAATACTCTGTTGCTAACAGTTAAAATTCAGGCTTCGCCCCGGGAAAGCAGCTAAGAGGTGACCCGCTAGGGGCATACTGGGCAATAAATTTTACTGACGTTAATCCAGCCAAGTACAGTAATAAATATTTATTAGTTTTTTTAGAACCTTTTTCAGGGTGAATGGAAGCCTTCCACACTAAGAAGGAGACCACCAATGTCATGGTAAAGAAGATATTAGAGGAAATTTTCCCAATATTTGACATCCCTAAGGTAATTTCATCAGACAACATCCCCTCCTTCGTTGCTCAGATAAGACAATTGCTTATAGACCCCAGATTTCAGGACAGGTAGAGCAGATAAAGAGAACATTAAAGTAAACCTTAACTAGATTGGCTTTAGAGACCAGCAGAAAAGATTGGACAACACTCCTAACCTTCGCCTTGTTCCCAGGGAAATTTATACTTACACCCTTTGAACTCCTCCATGGGAGACCTAATGAAGCAGGGAGAATGTTTGACCTGGTGTTCCTTTTTCCCAACCCCTGCCAGCTCACTTGAAGGCCCTATAACTGATCAAAAATGATTCCTGGGAATTGCTGAAAAAAATCAAACAAAGACACACAGACACACAGACACACACACAGACACACACACACAAACAAACAAACAAACAATACATAGGTACCAGGAACCACAATGGGACCACATCAATTTCAAATAGAGCATCCTATCCTGGCCTGACACCACCTTTCTAACAACCATAAACCCAGACGAAAAGGACCCTAACTGGTGCTTGTGACAAGCTCTGCTGCTGCTCCTCCAGCCTGTGTCTGGCTCCTCCTATTGGCCCCACCGAGGCCCACTGACCCAGCCCTGCTTGCACTAACTGGCCTTGGCTCAGGAACTGAACCTCCTCCCTCCATCCCACCTCTGGTGAGAAACTCTTTAGTCTCATTAAAGCGCTTCTGGGGCTCTCAATGTAACAAATTCTGAAGATGTGACCTCATGTTGGCTTTATTTGACAGCTGGGCCAGAGGTTTAATTTTCCTAGTTCTAATATTAGAACTATTTACTAGAAGGAGTAGGGTATGTGAGACCCTGTCTTATAGCATTTATCCCTGGAAGGAAGAGCCCCTGGACATTTCCCAACCTTTTTTTTTCCCTTGATCTCTAAATAAACATCAGAAAGAAGCTCTTTGTATTCTATTGCCAGCAAAAGGCTTTTTGTTTCTGTGCCTTACAGCCAGAGATGCGATAATTGTAGGAAGACCTACAAAGATATGGATATAGAGAGGAGGTGCAGACTACTCCCCCACTATACCCCCACCTATAGCCAACTCTCCTTCCAACTTCTTCCAATTCCTCAGCTAGCTGTTAAAGTCCTGTAATGTTACTGCTCAGGGTCAAACTCCCCTGCCCTGCATGGCAGAAGGAGTTCCTCCTCAGCTACCTGATAATAAAACCTCTTGCAGTTTGCATTAGGTGTGGTTTTCTCTTGAGTCTTTGGGGTGCTGGGCAGCTCATCCTGGGACTTGAGTGGAGGCCCAGCTTTGGGGGTCTTACAGAGTCTTGGTGAAGTTGAGACTAGTTGTCTGAAAGAAGCAGAAACAAGAGGGAGCTGGAGCTACCTTGCCTGGAAGAGGTTTAGATCCACTGAGCTACATTGAAAGGATTCTCTCCAACCTGTTGAGCTGTCTGCTCTATTCTCCAGGTTCCCGTTTTTGTGGACCATAGTGGGGTGGGTTTGGTGGTGCAGCTGTCCCTGAGTCATTTCTGCTCCTGTAAGTAACCCCTCACACTTATTCCTGTAAGGAATCCCAGTAAAACTCATTCATCAACCAATTTGGAATTCAGCAACATTTATAGCATAACCAGTTCTAATTCCACCACAGTTAATGCAATAGCCAACATTTGGCCTTAATTATTACAGATTGATTATTTTTGCTTGTTTATTGTGTATAAGAATAACTCAGTGAAATTCTACCTTTCTCCCATATGGATTCAGTCCTTGAAATCCAGATGCCAGGGAGCAAAAAAAGAAATTTGACTTGCTGAGCCTTCTTGCCAGCTCTGATTTTGCCAACTTTAATGCTTATAGCAGAAACATGGCCTAAAGTCAAAATATTTGTATTTATTTATTCAAATTCATTTGTTCATTTAATATATTCGTGTGTGCCTATTCCCATGCCACAGTACACAGGGTTTTTGGGCATTGCGGTTTTTAGTGTCTTTTTTGGGGTTCTATTTTTTTAAGGTTATTTTAGAGTTTTAGGTTTTTTTTTTTCATTAGTTTGTTTTATATTTTGTTTCTTTGTTTCATTTGTTTTTTTTAGTAAGACTTCTTGAGTTCTCTTTAGAATTTTAGATTTTTCTTTAGGGTTTGTAAAGTTTTAATTATGTCTTTTAGGATTTTTTTTTAAGGTTCTTTCATATAAAAAATAATTTTAGGGTTTCCTCAGTGTTTCAGGCAACTTTTTAAAGACATGTTTTTGTTGTTGGTTTTTTTTTTTTTGTTTTTTGTTTTGCTTTTACAATTTTTAAGGTCTTTTTAGGGTTCTTGAGATTTTGGGGAATTTTAGGGCATTTTTAAAGTGTTTTTAGAATTTTTAATGGTCTTTTT
The DNA here is from genome assembly GCF_000001635.26 of Mus musculus. NCBI lineage: Eukaryota > Metazoa > Chordata > Mammalia > Rodentia > Muridae > Mus > Mus musculus. Next base: position 71,731,051 of record NC_000087.7, read on the forward strand.
AGAGTTCCTGTTTTTTTGTTTGTTTGTTTGTTTTGTTTTGTTTTGTTTTGTATTTTTGTTTTTTTTTTGTTTTGTTTGTTTGTTTAAGTATTTTCGGGTCTCCTTTCTGTGATGTCCAATGGCTTTAATCCCAGCATATGGCAGGCAGAGGCAGGCAGATTTCTGATTTCAAGGCCAGCCTTGTCTAAAAAGTGATTTCCAGGACAGGCAGAATTACACAGAGAAACACTGTCTTGAAAAACCATAAAAAGTATATAGATAGATAGATAGGTAGGTAGGTAGGTAGGTAGGTAGATAGATAGATAGATAGATAGATAGATAGATAGATAGATAGATAGATAGATAGATAGATAGACAGATAGATAGATAGATATAGATAGATAAGATAAGATACATAGATAAGATAGGTAGGTAGGTAGGTAGTTAGGTAGGTAGGTAGGTAGATGATAGGTAGAAAGGTAGATAGGTAGATAGATAAATATAAAGTATTTTAGGTTATTTTAAAAGCTTTTTAGGTCTCTTTTAGTGTTTGGTTAAAGATTCTAAAGTGTTTTAGGGTTTTCTTTTTTAAGATTTTAGGAGTCTTTTAGGGAGTTTTAAGTATTTTAGAGTTTTTAGGATGGGGGCTTGAATGACAGGGATTTTATGTAGGGTTTTAGTTTTTTATGATTTAAAAATATTTCTGGATTTTTTGGGATTTTAGGGTTTTCTTGAGGTCTATATTTGGAGAGGGATGGATGTTTCTTGATTTCCTTTGAATTTTAAAGTATTTTAGGGTATTAGGGTCTTTTAGGGCTTTTAAAGGATTTTAGGATTTTTTTTTTAATTTCTATTTTTTTAAGGCTTTTGTTTTGTTTGTTTGTCATTGTTTATTTTATTTTATTTTTTAGAAATTTGGTATATTTTGTTAGGGCTTTAGGGTCATATATATATATATATATACATATACATATACATATACATATACATATACATATACATATACATATACATATACATATACATATACATATACATATACATATACATATACATATACATATACATATATACATATACATATACATATACATATACATATACATATACATATACATATACATATACATATACATATACATATACATATACATATACATATACATATACATATACATATACATATACATATACATATACATATACATATACATTATACATATACATATACATATACATATACATATACATATACATATACATATACATATACATATACATATACATATACATATACATATACATATACATATACATATACATATACATATACATATACATATACATATACATATACATATACATATACATATACATATACATATACATATACATATACATACACATACATATATATATATATATATATATATATATATATATTTATTTATTTATTTTCTTTTTTGGTTTTCTTGATTTTTTTAAACTTTCAGTGTTTTTTGGGTCTTTTGCAATTTTTATATTTGCCTCTCACCATTTGTTTATCTCAGATTTTTACTGGCCTTATTGTTTCTGACTGGATCCTGTTCCTCCAACGAGCTGATTATGAACTGGTTGTGGTGGAGCTTCCGGGAATCAAAGTTGTCGATGGTTGTGGGACTGGATCTGGAGCAGTGGCTCTGGCCCAGGCCGAGTTTTCGGCCAGAAGGAAAATGTATCTCTACCAGGGCAAGACAGATATGGTTTGCTTTCACTGGGCCCCTTGTGGTCCCAGGTAGGCACAGTATTGTGGCAAGTGGTATCTCATCTGTGAGCTTGGCTATGACAGACCTCCTAGTAGTCAAGATATCTCTGTATGTGGGAGGAGTTCTGGAGCACCAGCTCTGCTGCAGGGAAGAGTTGTGGCATCATGATAAAGTCTTATCCCTCTGGAATGATAAGACAAAAAAAGCTTTCCTTCTACTAGTTGCCTTGGTAATAGTGGTTGATCACAGCAATAATACAGCAATTGCTAACTCCCCTTTATGTTCATTATGATAAGTAATATATTAGGTTTTCTATCTTTCTGCAAGAGAATACTATCACTCAACCTTACACATGCACGAAATTATATAAAAATGGCCTCAAACCCGTATGAGAGCAAAACTATGTTAATTACCTTATTCCAAATCTGTGTTAACTCACCTAACAAAACACTCTCCTTCCATCCATTTTCCTCCAAATGCCTTGATTTCAGCTACTGCTACAAACACACCAGTAGTGACCCACCTGACAGGCCGAAAAGCCTAGACATGGTCCCGAGGCGAAAACTTCACGGAAACTTAATCTCCTGTATTCATGGTAACCTGTATAATGAATGTTCCAATGTCCTTGCTTTAGTCGGTAAATGGATCTGTGTGCTTTCCCTTAATATTGCTTTTTTGTAAGTGCCTCTAAGGATTGATTTTGACATATTGCTAAGTTAGATACCTCACCTAGGAATTCCTGTCCTAGGCATTCCTTGAGCAAACTATGGTCTTTGAATTCACCAAGGATGCTGCCTATTCAGTGACATTCAGATTTACCTCTAGTACTGTAAGAGAGATAATGAAAGAAATCAGGCATTACTATCTGTTCCACAGAGTTAGAATTCTCAGGGCAAACTACTACCATATGCAAGAATTTACTATTATCTAGGAATAAGAAAGGTTGTGTTATAAGAAGAAACCAGAATAGATAATTAGAACTATAGATATTTGAGCTTCAAACATACACAGGAATTTGCAATGACCTAGGGGCCCGAGGTATTATATGATAGACTAGAAGAGGAACTATTGCAAGGGCACAAAACCATTGCCTATGACTTCTAAGATTAAGCAAACCTTAGGGAAGGCTACTTTTGATCCCAGTTTTTAACATTGAATTTTATCCCAATTGGTCCCTGCCAGTCCTTTGTAGGCATTCCTCTATTTTGTGTAAAAGTCACTTATAAGACTATTGCTCCCTTTGAGACAAATTACATTCAGATCCACACTCCTTTGTGTCTTGTCTGTTTCTCAGCCTCTCTTCTTGTTAAATCCTTGCCCACCTTTACTCAGAATCCAAGATATGCCCATGGAGCAAGGACCCAAGTGAGGTTTGTCTGTGGCAAGCTACCTTTCAGTTGACTAAAATTATATCATATATATATATATATATATATATATACACTCCAGCTCTATTCAGGTACCGCAGGAGAAGGCATTAGATCTCATTATGGATGGTTGTGAGCCACCTAGTAGTTACTGGGATTTGAAATCTGGACCTTCAGAAAAGCAGTCAGAGCGCTCAACCACTGAGCCATCTCACCGGCCCTATATACCACATTTCATCTATTAAGTTCATAATGGAAAAGAAACGGTTCCATTTCCTAGCTATTGTGAATATTGCAATAAACATGCATTGAACATATATCAGATGTAGGACGTGGGATCTTTAAGTATTTGTCTTGGTGTGTGACAGCTAGACTATCTCATAAGTCTAGTTTTGAAAACCAGTGTACTAATTTACACAGTGCTGCCCATGTTTACATACCACCATGGATACATATGGGAGAGGAAGTAGTCAATTGATCCCCATTTGTAGAAAATGCAATCCTGTCCTTAATAGTTTCAACAGAAAACTTATATACAAACAGTTTCAGCAAATTGGAGTGATACAAAGTCACATTAAAAAATCAACATATTTATATATGCCATCAATGAACTTGCTGAGAAAGAAATAAAGGAAGTAAAAGCCAATTCCTAATAACATTTTTTTAAAAATAATAGGAGCTGGGAAATAGTTAAGGGGATATTGTGCTTGCCACACAAATGTGAGGAAAAGAGTTCAGATAACCCAGTACCCAGTGGTGAGTGAGTGTGTCTGCTCACCTATACTCTGAGCAGAGGAAGACTGGAAATCCTGGGTCAAGCTGCCTTGCTAGACAACCCAAACCCTGCTCAGTAAACAGAGTGAAAGTCATCAAATTACACAGCTTTAACATGTGGTCTGTACATGCACATGCACACACATGAACATATACACTTACATATATGTACAGCTTCATACATGAAAAAACATTATATATACATGCCATTAAGATCCACCTCAGTTCTCCCTCATCCACTTTACACACACACAAACACTCACACACACACACACACACACAGAGAGAGAGAGAGAGAGAGAGAGAAAGAGAGAGACAGAGAGACAGAGACAGAGACAGAGAGACAGAGAAAGATAGACAGAGACACAGAAAAACAGAAAGACAGAGACTGAGAGAAAGAGAGAAGGGATGAGGAGGAGTCATAAGAATATAAATTGTAAGAAAACATTAAGACAGGACAAACAAGAGTGTCTTACTTTTCCACAAAACTCTGCTAGAAGAAATAGCATAAAAGCACAATGGTGTCATCAATACAGCTCCAGTCATGAAAAAGAAAGTACACCAAGGCCCTATTAAATATCCAAACCAACATTTTGTTTGACTGACTTCCAGTGTCAAGCTTTTAACATGCCAAATGTCAAAAGATATTAATTTAGTTTACAAAAAGACTTGGTCTTATGTCTTTCCTGGTCATTCAGTTGTTTGTTCATGTAAGAGAATAAACTTAAGAAAAGGAATAGATTTTAAAAGCTTTATTAAAGAATATTAATTACTGTGTTAAATGCTACAAACCTATTCAGTTATTTTCATTATTACATTTACAATGAATAAAAGTCATTTTATTTGAACATTATAATGCTGTTATTAATAATGATATGTTTAAAAACATATCCAATATTTAGAAAAATTCACAGAAAACTTTTCAAAACATAAGTCAAGTAATCACCTTCATAGATTTAATTTCAAAGTGAAAAATTGAACTTTCTTTTCAATATCACCATGCTTAAATCAAGCATTTCTCCATTTATAAACCACTACTCATTTTGCCTTTATAGATTATCTGAAAGAAACATAGTAACAGTAACTTAAATCCAGAAAGCTATTTTGTTCTGACATTAAGATTGCACAGCTAATTCTCAAAAGGTGTATATTATCTGAATCGATACATATAATTTCCTACCCATTTTACCATGCAGCAAGTTCTTCATGCCTAGCAGGATTGTTCTGTTACTTAAATTCAATGTTTTCAGAGATAGCAAAAGACCAACTAGAAATTCAGATAAGAATAGTTAATACAGAATTAGCCAGGAATACAAGTTACCCCAGATTGTAGGAGAAGAGTGGATATTCTGACAGCAAATAGCTTTTAAATATAAACTCCTGAGATAAGTTGGAGTTAAAAAAAAAAAGAGAGGGGGTGGTAAAGCATTCAAGAATTCCAAGAAGAAAGAACTTATGGCATAGCACTGAGGCAATGGCACAAGGAAATAACTGGTTGATAGAAAGTGTCCCTGAGTTTCTGAATGATGCAAGCCTTTATTGCTGCATAGCCAAAGGGAAACAGAAATCCTTCACAAAAATCAAAGAGAGGAGCCAATAAACACCTTTCATCCAGCAAGATCAAAAATTGCTCTTAGAAAACTGGCAAAGTGTACAAAACAGGCAAAAAAAGTTTCTGTGTCAGTAAAGTAGGATCTTCACTTATAGCCTCAATTTTACACTTTCTCAGTGTACCAATTTCTATAAAACATGACCTTTCAAAGAATCAGCTTGACTAAGTGTTTAATAAACAATCCTGTGCAACTATATTCCAGCTGCATCATTGGACATAAACTGAATTTTCCATGTGTTGCCACTGATGTGAGCCATTATCCTGTTGTGCTTCAGGAGATTTATATGACCTTCAACAAGCAATCCAAATATGAAAATGAATAAGAACCCAACTTGCTAACTGTGACAGACAAAACAATTCTTTAAGGCCACTAGTGCTACATTCAGGAGTCCAACTTTGTCTGTGTTCTGAATCTAGTCAAAAACAGTTAAAATATTGGAAATAAAACTTGCATCTGCACTATAAATAGATTACTGTTTTGCCCTTATTCTCTGAACAATAACATGTTAATTGCACAGTAATATTTCAGTAAGTATTAGTCATTCAGAGATGTCTTTCAGCATCCAGTTAGACTCACAGTTGTCACAAATTTATCTAGGAGAGTTCGTTTTTAAAATACAGAATAATATCTGTGATATCAATTCCATGCATTCTTTGCTCTATTCAAATACTATCACCAGTTCTTTCCCTAGCAAGTATGCCAGTGTTTGTCTATCCCCATAGCCTCTGAGGAGGAATTGTATGGATAAAACTTACCCATTCATTTATGAGATGGAAACTGACGTCACTGAAAATCTCACTGACTACCACAGGTTATAGGGATCTATCCTGGTGTAAAATGGACTTGAGATCACAGCCTCCTAAGAACATGTCCATTATTTCATATCATGCTCTGACTTCAACAATTCCTTGTCATGACCCCTTAGAGTGGGCACCAGACCAGGTAGCACTCTGAACCCTAAAGAAGAGAGTCCTCGGGGTCCTTCCTCATTCAGAAACTTTGGACGATTGCCGTGCTACCTGAAGCAGAACTGCAAAGTGAGGCAGCCTAGGATTGGCCAGTGCAAGAACAAGGACAACCAATCTACAGGTTCCAGATTGGCCTGTGCAGGCAAGAGGGTAGCCATTATCTAGGCTCGGGACAGGCCCGAGAAGGCATGAGGACAGCCGTTCTCAAAATTTGCTTGATTCCTGAGGCCACTGTTACTTATATTCTGTGCGATTTGCCTTACGATATGTCCAAAATTTTCAGGAGAGAGCATCACTCTTAAAGGATGCTGCTTCATTGTTTCTTTCTGCAAGTCACCATTGGCAAGTCCATTCCTTGCCCCTTTAAGGGTCAGTCGCCCATTTCATGTTTCTTGAACAATTTTCTTAATGATTAAATGGCAAGACATGTGGAGAGATGGCAGCGAGCCTCAGCACAGACTTGACCCTATGACCACAGACCACAGGTTTCCCTGCTTCTAGAGCCTGGTACTGCCTTCAGTGTCGCCCAAAGAAAGGTGATACCCTACCCCAATCGGGGAATAGCCTGGGGCCCACTTCACTGACCCCCAGCTGTATTTAACACCTTAAGCCAACAGGGGAAGCATTTGACCAGCAGAGACCCGAAGGACTTTGTGCCTCCAGGGCTCCTTATACAGAAACGGCACAAGTTCAGGTGCCTAAAGCCCTATGAAGACCACACATTCAAAAAAATCTGATGCTCATGTTGCAGACGAGCTACAGAAACCCAAAGCTCTTATAAAGCGTTTAGCCATTTACACGACCCTGGGCCCTCTGAAGGAGCTAAAAGAGAACAAAAAAAAATGATCAGTTACACTTTCTCTGATGTTTCCTGAGTTCATGAGTAACCCACTGAGCAGGGTACCAGACAATCTGTTTTACCACCTTCCACCAGAAAATGAGTGGCCTCATCTGCTGTGTCCATGCATAGATAGGTGAAAAGAAGCCAGCCTATGTCCACTGGGTTTGAAGAACCTAGGGATTTTGACCAGTCGGGTGCCAGAGTGCCTGCAGCATCTTCCAAACACAGGGCTGGAGATACCAGTCACAAATTCAAAGAAGATAACACAGTGCCTGGGCCATCGTCTGCTGGACAACATGGACAGGTAATTTCCCCACACATTCAAGGTTCCCTACACCCTTCCCAATCTAACCAAGGAGATCTGGGATCTTCAAATTCTCAGGGCAGGTCCTTATGCACCAAAAAGTTTTGAGAACTAACGCAAAGTTTCCAAGACTCTATGGGACATTGCACATCTGCCCAGGCATCCCATAGACTTCCCACGTGTGCTTAAAAGAAATTCATAAATGCCTCCTCTTCCAGAAGGAGTTCAAAAGTTTGTTCCCTACCCTACATAACTGTATTCTTTCCAATTCTCCTCCAAAGCATTTTGGAGAAGAACTCTCTTGTCAAGCAACAGGCCCCATCAGACAAAGAGGGCTCCAAACCTTCTTCGCCTAACGGTAATGTCAGTGATGTCTTATTAGTCCCTAATGCATCAAGTCCCACCTCCTCTTCCCAGGAGAATTCAACATGTTTGACAGATGCCAAGGCGGGGCAGAGAGCTAAGTCCTCTCAAAATGACAGCCAAAGATGTTCCCTTTCTCCCCCAAAGTGCCATATGCAATCTGCTTTTAGTAAAATGAGTTTGAGAGCGGACCCTGCTGAACAAGGGGGTTTCAAAACTTCCCCATTAAACCAAGAGGGATTTCAAAGTCATTTATCATTATAAAATGGGCTCATGTCATCTCTTACAGTAAAAGGGAATTAAATGCACAACTTCCTAAGTGAGCCTCACACAGCTCATACCTGCCCAAGCAGAGAGAAAAAAATTCCACAAGGAGCTCAAGTACTTTGCCATTCATGGAATTGCACTTGAGTGTTCCACACATACTCAAGATGTGGTAGAATCACTTAAGTCCTCCAAAGGGACTCTACTTTACTTCTGCACAAAGTGAACTAGAACCATAGGCAACTTCCCCAGGGGTTATGATAAATTCTCATTCTGTCAGGGGGCCAAGAAGATTATCCCCCTCTATGGAACAGATTCAAAGACAGTTCTTAAGTTTTCTCTACCACAGAAAGGAAGATTATATCATTCTCCTGCTATGAAATGTGACACAAACATTGTCATTCTAGTAGAAGACTGAAAGATGCTCTGTCCAAACAATGGGTCTTCAGAAAGTCCTGATCTGATCAAGAATTATTCAGATATCTCTTATCAGCCAAAAGAGCCCTCTTGATTTGTCAGCAGGCCCCAAACACCTGAGAGATTATTCCAAAACACTTCCAGTGAGCTAAACAATTTCAATATTTGTCGTAGAATACACAACTAAGAGGATATCACCCTCTCAGCTGCCACTAGGCACACTAGAGGCTGTGAAGAATTCCCCATATATGTCCAAGTTTCTAGGATTTCCAAAACCTGTACAGGACTCTCTGCATACTACTCTATCACATAAAGGGACTGTAGGACAGGATAAATCTACAGAAGAGAGTTCTAGCCACAGTCCCATCTTTAGAAATGGCTCATGGATATGATACATCTTCAAAAGATGTTCTAGGACAGATCCCATCTGTAAAGAAGGGTCTGGATCCAATCCTATGTGAACATGGTGCTATCGGATGTGATTTGCACGCACAGGAGTCTGTAGCATCCTGTACAGCCCAAAGAAGGGAATTCCATGTATTCTACCTGTGCACAAGAATTCATATGATCTCCCCAAACTTCACAGGAGACTATGAGAACTTCTCTATCTCTCAAGAGGATCAGCCCTCTTCTCCAAATACACATTCTTATCCACCTGCACAAGGGCTGTTGGTCCTTCTCCATGCCTGCATAAGTCTCCATAATATATTCCAAATGCCTGAAAAAGCTCTGGATTTTACTTCATCTTCCAAAGGGCCCTTGGAACCTGTTTGCCCATCAAGTAGTCTATGACACCTGAAATATCTACACAGAAGTTGTTATCCAATTCTCTAGCTGAAGAAAATTTTCTTGGAACTTCCACTGTTACACAAGGAGGTCTAAAAATTTCACTAAATGCCCATGAGGCTCTTAGACCTTTTACACATGTCCATGAAGCTCTAAGAGAGGCCACATCTACGCAGGTATCTCTAGGGCCTTCTCCTAATTCTGAAGCTATTGTCAAGACTTGTACATATACACAAGGAAATTTAGACCTTCACCATCTGTGCAAAAGGTCATATGTCTATCATATCTGAACAGGGTGCTTTACAATTATTTCCATCTACCCTAGAGTGTTTATTTTCCTTGTCTTGTCTGGTTGAAAGCAGTAGACATTTGCCCTCTACCAAAGTGATCCACAGGCATCCAGTTTCTAGGAATTAAAAAAAAAACAAAAACAAAAACAAAAAACAAACAAACAAACAAACAAAAAAAACAGGTTAATTGTTGATCCTTCTGAAATAGGACACTTCAGAAATTCTGTTAAAAGGTAATACTTGCATCATGTCCTGCTGAGAAAAAAACAAAAAAAAAAAAAAACATCAAAAGCTACAACTATTCCTCAGGTGAGTCCCACAACATCTCTATCCAAAATACCTTGAAATGTTCAACAAATGACCAAGGGACTGTGGAAACTTTCTTGTCTACCCAAGAGCATGTTGCCCACTTACATACCTTATAAACAGACTCTGCATTCTTCAATATCTACACTAGGGTATTTCCATTTGCAAAGAAATGTTGAAATGTCATCACTGGCACAAGGAACACTAGAGTCTTTATATCATCCCACAAGGAAAGGTACAAAATACAAATCAGAATAAGACATTCTGTGACAGTCTATATCACCACGGGGGACTGTAGAACCATCACAAAGTAATACAAGGGCTTTAGGATCTACTCAACATGCTCATGGGAAGGCTCAAATATTTCCATCTACTCAAGGAACTGAGAAACATTCTTTGTCTCTTAGAGGGGCTATGGGACTACCCAAATCTGAAACTAGGCCCTAAAAAATTCACCATCTGAACCAGGACCTGAGAAAATTTTCAGTTTTTTTTTTTTTTGGGGGGGAAGTCTTCTACAGGTTCTCTATTTTTGTAAGATACCCTGTGACATCTACCATTTGATACAGAGGTTCTTACATCTTCTCCATCTAACCAGGGGACTAAGAAAACATTGTTATCTTCCAAAGGGAATGTGAAACCTTCATCAACTGCAACACATGCTCAGAAACCTCCATGCACAATGACGGGAACTTTAACAAATGTCAGATGTAACCAAGGGCCTCTAGAAGATTCTGTTCCTGTCCAGGTGAAGGAGGGATTTTTACTTCTATCTCAGGAATTCTAAGAGCGTTCAGCACCTTTCCAAAAGAAGCTATGGTACTTGTCACACATGGTAGAATCTCTAGATACCTTGCCATCTTTCCATGGGACTACAAATCCTCTGCCTTCTACAGAGGTTATGTGACCTCCCAAATCTGAACCTAGGAAGTCAGAAACATCTCCATCTGAAAAAAATTCTTCATCCACCAGGAAAACTAAAAAAAAAAAAAAAAAAAAAAAAGAAAGAAAAACAAACAAACAAAAAACAAAAACAAAACAAAACAAACAAACAACAACAACAAAAAAACATTGTTATCTTCCCAAGTGACTGTGAAACCTTTGTCTTCTGTACCATGTGCTCAGAAATTTCCATTAATTACATCAGGTACTCCAACAACTGTGAGATGTAAACAAGCAGTTCCAGAATATTCTATACCTGTCCAGGAAACTTTGGATTTTTTGCTGACGATTCCCGGGGTTTCTAGAACATTCAGCATCTTTCCAACAGAAGCGAGGGAACTAGTCAACATGGTAGAATCTCAGGATACCTCACCAATATTCCAAAGTACTACAGTCCCTTTGCCACATCCCTCAAGTCATACAGGATATTCACAACCTGACCAATGATCTCAGGAGAATTCTTTAGAAGTCCCAAGGGATCTAGCACCTTTGAAGTCTACCAAATTTTCATATCTGTTGAGGCATGTCTAGGCCTTTCACTATATGCTCAACAGTCTATCCAGCAGTCATCATCTTCCCAAAAGATTCTGGGAACCTCAGAGTGTGCCAAGTGTATTCATTAACATTTTTCTTTCGTCTCAGGTTCTTTGGGAATGTATTCATGTGTCCTATGGATGACAGGAACATTGCTACAAGTCCCAAAGCCTATTGGACATTCCTCACCAATACAAGCATGTCAATCCCCTCCACCATCTATGAAAAGAAACTGTGACAACTTGTATTCACAAGCAACTCTTGTAGCATAAATCTCTCCATTGTTCTCACCATCTACTCAGGTGAATGGACAAGCTTACCTCAATCAAGAATCTACTTTGGGACAGCCCATAGCTGCCCAGGGAGTTCAACAACTTTTGTTGTCCAGCCCAGGTTATAAAGAAAGTGACAAGCAGGAAATAGGAATTTTTCCATCTTACCAAGTACTTCTGGGAATTTCCTTACCTGCAGAGGGAATGGTAGGATCATGACCATCTGTACAAAGGGTTCTGGGAACTTCCCTATCTGTCCAAGAGTCTCTGTTCACACCCAAACAAGAACCTGTAGGTACTCTGCATCTCTAACAAAGTCTTTCAAATATCAATCTACACACTAGAGGGCTCTCAAATTTTTTCCATGTGCTCAACATACAATGTTCATCATGTTCCCCACACTAATGAACCTCTCCTTTCTAGCCAGAAAAATCAGAAGAAATTTTTATATTTGCCAGGTTATCCAGAACACTACCTATCTGCACCAGATGGTCAGGGGCATATAATACCTACTCGAGTAGCTGTAATACTTTTGCTTACTTCTCAAGGGCACAAGAAAAACTTAACAATTGCAATGGAAACTTTGCATTTTCAAAGTTCTTTGTCATCCATTCAAAGGAATCCATTACCTTTGTCAGATTCCATAGGTATATTGGAATTAAGACAATGTAAACACACAGAGACTTTTTTGGACCCTTTGCCTCAAGTGAAGAAGGATGCCAGATCTTCTAAATCTGCTTTCCCTACTGTAGGAAATTAGTCACCATCACCTCGAGAACCTGTGAGACATTCATCTTTTCCTAAAGGAGGTATAGAAATGCTCTCAACTGGTCTAGGGAATCTAGTACCTTTGCAATCAATCCAGGGGCCTTTGACACTTTATATCTCAGCCCAGACAATGACACATAACTCAGGATCTGCCAATGGGGTTGTACTGCATTCAGCTTCTTCCCCAGCAGTTTCAGAAAGAAATGAATATTCTCCATTTACCCAAGGGACTTCAGAAAGTTCCAAAAGATCTGGATTGCATCTGGATCTTACTACATCACTACCGGTAACACAATCATCTTCAAGATTTGAACAAGGAATTGTGGAAACTTGCTTATCTGAACAAGGGACTAAATTTAAAGAAACATCTATAGGGTTGTATGCTTATGCTCAGGATACTATGGGGCATTCTTTATCTGCACAAGCCACAGTATGAAAGTCCATGTCTGCAAAGCAGACTTGGAAACTTTGGCTACCACTACAGGACCTTTGGGGTCTACACAAGTGACTCTTGTAGTCTCAGAGTCATTGTCATCTGATCAGAGGCCTCTGGGAATTTATTTAACTTCAACGGGAACTCTAGGCTCTTCGTCTTCCATAGAGGCTTTTGGAATATCCCTTTCTGAGCAAGGGTCTCTAAAACAGTCCACATCAAAATTAGGGTCTGTAGAAACTGTGACATCTTCTCCAAAGACTGTGCATCATCCAACATATTGCCAGGAAGCTATGAGATTTTCTCCTCTTTCTAACATTTTGGACAAAAATCCCCAGCTTTTTCAAGGTTCATTGGTCTGTTCCTACCTCGCCAGAAATCTCAAAAATCCATTTCATCATTCATCACGAGATGTAACATACTCATCATCTGTACTAGGTACTCAGGATCACCCTCTTTCTAGTCCAGAGTTTCAAGGATATTTTCTGACCTCTCTAAAGTCTAAGGAATGTCCCACAGCTGCAAAGAGAACTTTGACTATGCAAATTTCTTTGTCATCCATCCAAAGGTATGTAGAACCTTTGGCAGAATCCACAAGGATATTGGGAATGGGACAATGTAAAGACACAGAGACTACTGTGGGCCCATTGCCTCAAGTAATGAAGGATATAGAAACTTCTCCATCTGCTTTGCCAATTCTATGAACTTTGCCACCATCACCTCAAGAACCTGGTAGACATTCATCTTTTCCTAAAGGTGGTGCAGAAATATTTCCATCTGGTCCAGAAATTCTAGGACATTTGCAATCAGCCCTGGGGCCTCTGGCACTTTCCATCTCAGCCCAGGCAATGACACATCACTCAAGGCCTACTGACAGGGTTCTACTGCATTCAGCTCCTTGCCCAGCTATATCAGAAACAAATGAATATGCTCCATCTTTCCGAGAGACTTCAGACACTTACAGATGTGCTGGACTGCATCTGAATCTTACTACATAGCTACAGATGACACCATCATCTTTGAGATCTGAGTAAGGAACTGTGGGATTCTTGTCTATCAGAAGAAAGGTGTCTGAAAGTGACTAAATCTAAAGAAAGTACTATAGGGTATTCCACATCTGCTCAGGCCACAGAGGGGCATTCTTTATCTGCACAAGCCATAGTAGGGAAGTACATATCTGAACAGTTGCAATTGGAAATTTGCCTGTGCAAAGTTCTTTGTCTGGGCACACTGTGCAGACTGTGAGAACTTTGCCTCCCACTCCAGGACCTTTGGGGTCTACCAAATATACTCAGGTGCTACCAGGATCTGTGTCATCTGATCAGAGGCCTCTGTGAGTTTCTTTAGCTTCACAGGGAACTCTAAGTTCTTCATCTTCCCAAGAGGCCTTTGGAAATTTCTGTTCTACCCAAATGTCTCTAAAACTGTCCACATCTAAACAAGGGACTGCACAAAATGTTTTATCTGCTCAAAATAGTTTGAATGCTCCAACTTCTTTGCAAACAGATATGGGATTTTTTCCAACTTACTAACATTTTGCATAAAGATTCCCAGCTTTCCCAAAAAACACTGGAATTTCCCCACCTAGTCAGAAATGTCAAGTATCCATTTGTCCTTCACCATAATATGGAGGACATTTCACACCTCTACTAGGTGTTCAGGAGCATATTGTACCTATGTGGTTTTAGAAGCTTTTCCATCTTTTCAAAAGCCCAAGAAAATTTTCAGGACAGAAGAGGGAACTTTGCACATACAAAGTTATTTTTTCTTCAACCATATAAATCTGGAAAATTCAACAGGTTTCACATGGATATTGACACACACACACACACAAAAAAAAAAGACTCACAGAGTAGTTTAGGGCATTTGCCTGGAGTGATAGAGGATATAGAACCTTCTCATTCAACTTCAGTGACTCTATGAACTTTGCCACCATCACCTCCAAAACTTTTAGACATTCATATTCTACCCAAGGATGTGCAGAGACTTTCCCATTTGGCTAAGGGTATCTAGCACCTCTGAAATTTACCCAGGGGCCTCTGAAACTTTCTATCTCATCATAGGCAGTGATGAATACATACCAATGATATGAATGTTCTTCTAATTCTCTAGGTCTTTCCTCCTCAGAACAAGGGACTCCAGCATCTTCAGATTCTCCTCTTGGAGGTGTGAGTCCCTGCCTCTCTGCACAGGAGACCTTATGTCTTTCCACATGTCCACAAAGGTCTACCCAAGATTCTACATGTTCCAAAGGCTTTTAAATCCTTCTTTACATAAACAAGGTATAGGAACTCAGTCCACATCTACATACTATACAGTAGAAGACTCACCAACTTCCCAGCTGTGTCAGGGATATACTGACCCTGCTCCAAATAAAGCAAGGACTTTTAGATCTATCCAAGGACCTCTGAGTATTTCAGGAACTGCATAAGGCTCTATAGAACCTTTGCCATCTCCCCAGGGGACTCTAGGATATTCATCATTTGCATCAGGTGGACAATCTTTTTCAACAGCTACCCCAGGACATGTGATATGCAGTGACTCACCAGTGTAACTTGCAATTTCTGTCCATCTTAGTTCCTCACTTTTTTCCTTAAGCATTTTGAATCCATTCATTTACACATAATCACTCTAAACCTACAGAGGGGTCTTAAACTTCATGCTACAGACCAAATTATTATTTGATTACTCCACAAATGGTCCAACAAACAGATCCATATGCTTCAGATGCTTCAGGATCTACTCATTTTTCCAAAGGAGTCATGGTAATTTCTTTATCTGGACAGGGAACACTATGACCTGTATCATCTGCCCTAGAATCTTTGACAATGCCCTCATCTGCTCAAGTGAATCAGAACCTTCTTTATCTATTCTAGAAGTTGTAGGCCCATGCCTGTCTTCTACAGGAAAATCTGGAAGCTTGTCATGTACAAAAAGCAAGCCAGGAATAGCGAATGTTTCTCCAGGAGCTTTGGAAATTTCACTATCTACCATAGTGAGTCTAGGGTTTCCTTTATCTGTCCAATTGGATTTGAGTGATACAACCTGGATTTTTTTCCTCAGAGACTTTCTCTGTATGCCCATGGTATAGTAGAACTATCAACACCTGCACAATGACCTTCAGACACTTCCTTTTTATCACAAGAGACCCAAAAACCCTGTTTGGAAAAAGAGGCTTTAGGTTATTCACCATCTGATCCTAAAGATCTTGGACTTTTTGCCGAGAACAAATTATAAACATGGCCATGTATGCAAAACCATTCAGATATAACACCTGTCACCAAAGAGATCATAGCATCTTTGTCATCCATGCAAGATACTCTCAGATAGATGGGTGGATGGATGGATGGATGGATGGATGGATAGATGGATGGATGGGTGGATGGATGGATGGATGGATGGATGGATAGATGATAGATAGATAGATAGATAGATAGATAGATAGATAGATAGATAGATAGATAGATAGATGGATAGATAGATGAGATAGAAGAGATAGATGAGATAGATAAGATAGGCTGAGAGGTAGAGAGGTAGATAGGTAGATAGATAAAATATACTAAATATAAAGCACTTTAGGTTATTTTAGAAAGCTTTTTAGGGCTTTTTTAGGGTTTGTTTAAAGATGCTAAGGTTTTTGAGGGTTTCCTATTTTTAAGGTTTTAGGTATCTTTATGGTGTTATAAGTATTTTAGAGTTTTTACAATTTTAGGGGGGATTGAATGACTTAGGGACTTTATGTAGGGTTTTAGTTTTTTATGATTTTTAAAATAATTTTGGATTTTGGGGGGTTTTAGGGTTTTTTGGGGTTTATTTTTTGGGGGGTTGGATGTTTCTTGAATTCATATGGATTTTAAGGTATTTTGGGTTATTAGGATTTTTTAGGGCTTTTAAAGAATTTTAGGATTTTTTTTAAACCTTCTATCTGTTTTGTTTTGTTGCTGTTGTTTGTTTCTTTTTGGCTTATGGGTTTGTTAAAGGTTTTAGTTTTTTTGGGGGGGGCTCTTTTTAGAGTTCTAGAAATGTGTTTGTCTTTTTTTTTTTAATTTTGGGATATTTTGTTAGTGTTTTATGTTCTTAGTTTTAGAATTTAAATGTATATAGTTTTCTTTTTTAGGGTTTTGTTGATTTTTTAAAGCTTTCAGTGTTTTTTTGGGTCTTTTCCAATTTTTCACTTGCCTCTTGATATCTGTTTATCTCAGATTTTAACTTGGCTTATTGTTTCTGACTGGATCCTGTTCCTTGTATGAGCTTGTGTACTGGTTGGGATTCAGCTACCAGGAATCAGGCTGTCTAGGGTTGTGGAATGGGATCTTGAAAAGTGGCTCTGGCACAGGCCAAGAAGTGGGCCAAAAAGAAGATGTGTCTGTAGCAGGGCAAGACAAATAGGTTTTGCCTGCACAGGGACCCTGGAGGTCCCAGGTAGTCCAGGTATTGCTGCAAGGGGTATCTCATCTGTGAGCTTGGCTATGACAGATCTGGTAGTCAAGGTATCTTTGTATGTGGGAGGAGTTCTGGAGCCCCAGCTCTGCCTCAGGGCTGAGTTGTGGCATCATGACGAAATCTTATCTCTCTGGAATGATAAGACAAAAAAAGCTTTCCTTCTACTAGTTGTCTTGGTAATAATGGTTTATCACGGCAATAATACAGCAATTGCTATACACCATTTTATATTTTTTATGATATGTATTCTACTTTGTTTTCTATCTTTCTCCTAGATAATAATATCACTCAACCACACACATGCATGAAAATATATAAAAATGATCTCAAACCCGTATGAGAGCAAACCTATGTTAATACCCTCATTCCAAATCTATGTTAACTCACCTAACAAAACACTCTCCTTCAATCCATTTTCCTCCATGCCTTGATTTCAGCAACTGCTACAAACACACGAGTAGTGACCCACCTGACAGGCCAAAAAGCCTAGACATGGTCCTGAGGCGAAAAATTCATGGAAATTTAGTCTCCTGTATTCATGGCAACATGTATAATGAATGCTCCAGTGCCCTTGCTTTAGTCGGTAAATGGATCTGTGTGCTTTCTCTTAATATTGATTTATTGTAAGTGCCTCTAAGGATTGGTTTTGACATATTGCTAAGTTAGATTCCACACATATAAATTCCTCTCCTAGGCAGTCCTTGAGCAAACCATGGTCTTTGAATTCAGTAAGGATGCTGCCTATTTGGGTACATTCAGATTAACCTCTAGTATTGTAAGACAGACAGTGAAAGAAATCAGGCATTACTAACTGCTACATAGAGTTAGAAATCTCAGGACAAACTACCATATGCAAGAATTTACCATTATCTCGAAATAAGGAATGTTATGTTATAAGGATCAAGCAGAATAGATACTTAGAACTATAGATAGTTGAGTTTCAACCATGCACAGGAATTTACAATGGCCTAGGGTGGAGGGGTACTATATGATAGACTAGAAGAGGAACCATTGTAAGGGCATGAGACTCTTGCCTATTGCTTCTAAGATTAAGCAAACCTTGGAGGGGGGCTGCTTGTAATCACAGTTGTTAACATTGAATTCTATCCCAATTGGTCCCTCCCAGTCCTTTGTAGGCATTCCTCTATTTTGTGTAAAAGTCACTTATAAGACTAGTGCTCGCTTTGAGACAAATTACATTCAGATCAACCCTCTGTTTGGTCGTGTCAGTTTCTCAGCCCCTCTTCTTGGCTAATTCTTGCCTACTGGTACCCAGAACCCAAGTTATGCCAATGGATCAAGGACCTAAGTGAGGTTTGTCTGTGGCAAGCTACTTTTCCTTTTACTAAAATTACATCATATATATATATATATATATATATATATATATATATATATATATATATATATATATATGTGTGTGTGTGTGTGTGTGTGTGTGTGTTTTTGTGTGTGTGTGTGTGTGTGTGTGTGTGTTTATGTGTATGTGTATGTGTATGTGTTTGTGTATATGTATATACATACACATATACATCAATACATATACATATATATACATTATACACATATACACACATACATATACACATATATATATGTGTGTGTGTTTGTGTGTGTGTACATATGATATATATGTACAGCTTCATACATGAAAAAACATTATACATACATGCCATTGAGATCCACCCCCATTCTGTTTCAGCCATTCTACACACACACAAACACTCACACACACACATACACACACAGAGGGAGAGAGAGAGAGAGAGAGAGAGAGAGAGAGAGAGAGAGAGAGAGAGACATGGAGACTTGGACAGAGATGGAGACAGAGACAGACAGAATAAATTTGGAAATCACCAAGACAACAGTGGATTTTTCTATTACACATTGCAATAAGTTAAACCAATAAAAGCATATTTGTGAAAATGCTCTAAGGAATCTTATTGCTTTGTACTCTGACAAAGAAAATGAACAGAATTTAAAAGCTTTATTAAAGAATATTAATTACTGTGTCAAATGCTACAAACCTACTATTCAGTTATTTTCGTTATTAAATTTACAATGAATAAAAGTCATTTTGTTTGAACAACTTTATACTGCTGATATTAATAATGATATTTTTAAAAATTCACAGAAATCTTTTCCAAACACAAGTTAAGTTATCATCTTCAGAGATTTAATTTCAAAGTGAAAAATTGTAATTTCTTTTCAATATTATCATGCTTAATGCAGACATTTCTTCATTTATAAACCACTACTCATTTTGCCTTTATCGATTATCTGAGTGAAACATAGCAACTGTAACTTAAATTAAGAAAGCTATTTTGTTCGGACATTAGAAATGTGAAGCTAATTCTCAAAAGGTATATATTATCTGAATTGATACTTATAATTTCCTACCCATTTTACCATGCAGCAAGTTCTTCATGCCTAGCAGGATTATTCTGGTACTTAAATTTAATGTTTTCAAAGATGTAAAAAGACCAACTGGAAATTCAGAAAAGCACAGTGAATACAGAATTATCCAGAATACAAGTTACCCCCTATTGTAGGAAATGAGTGGATATTCTGACAGTAAATGGCTTTTAAATATAAACTACTGAGATAAATTAGAGTTAAACAAAGAAAAGGGGTGCTAAAGCATTCAGGAATTCCAAGAAGAAAGAACTTATGGCATAGCATTGAGGCAATGACACAAGGAAATAATTAGATATTAGAAAGTGCCCCTGTGTTTCTGAATGATGCAAGACTTTATTGCTGTGTAGCCAAAGGGAAACCGAAATCCTTCAGAAAAATCAAAGAGAGGAGCCAAATAAACACCTTTCATCCAGCAAGATCAAAAACTGCTCTTAGAAAACTGGCAAGGTATGCAACAGGCAAACAAAGTTTCTGTGTCAGTAAAGAAGGATCTTCACTTATAGCCTCAATTTTACACTTTTTTAGTGTATCAATTTCTATAAAACATGACCTCTCAAAGAATCAGTTTAACTAAGGGTTTAATAAATCATTCTGTGCAACTATATACCGGCTGCATCATTGGACTCAAACTGAATGGTCCATGTGTTGCCACTGATGTGAGCCATTTGCCTGTTGTCCTTCAGGAGAATTATATGACCTTCAACAAGCAATCCAAATATGAAAAAGTAATAGGAACCTAACTCACTAACTGTGACAGACAAAGCAATTGTTTAAGGCCACAAGTGCTATTTTCAGGATTCCATCTTTGTCTGTGTTCTGAATCTAGTCAAACACAGATATAAGTATTTGAAATAAAACTTTCATTTGTACTATAAAGAGATTACTAAAGTTCTGCCCTTATTCTCTGAACAATAGCATATTAATTGCACAATAATGATATTGCAGTAAGTATTATTTAGTAATTTAGAGATGTCTTTCAGCATCCAGTTATCACAGATTTATCTAGGAGAGGTAGATTTAAAATTCGAAATAATATCTGTGATATCTATTCCATGCATTCTATGTTCTATTCAAATATTAACACCTGTTCTTTCCCTAGCAAATATGCCAGTGTTTGTTTAGCCCCATAGCCTGTGAGGAACAAGGGTATGGATAAGCATTTCCCATTCAGTTATGAGACAGAAACAAACATCACTGCAACACTCACTGATGACCTTAGGTTAGAGGGATCTATCCTGGATTAAGATGGACTTCAGAGCATAGTCTCCTAAGAACACCATGTCCTTAATTTCCAACCATGCTTTGCCTTCAACAATTCCTTGTCATGAACCCTTAGAGTGGGCACCAAACCAGGTAGCACTCTGAACCCTAAAGATGAGGGTCCTCTGGGTCCCTCCTTATTCAGAAATTTTGGATGATTGCCCTGCTAATATGAGGTAGCTCAGGACTGGCCAGTGCAAACAGGAGGACAGCCAAACTGCACGCTCCAGATTGGCCTGTGCAGGCAAGAGAACAGCAATCATCTAGGCTCGGGAATGGCCTGAGAAGGCTTGAGGACAGCCTTTCTCAAACTTTACTTGATTTCTGAGGCCACTGTAACTTATATTCTTTGTGATGTGCCTTCTTATATGTCCACAATTCTCAGGAGGGATGCTGCATAAGCGTTTCTTGTTACAAGTCACTTTTGCCAAGTACATTCACTGTCCCTTTAAGGGGCAGTCATCTATTTAATGTTTCTTGAACAATTTCCTTAATGATCAAATAGCAAGACATGTGGAGAAATAGCAGTGAGCCTCAGCCCAGACTTGACACTATGACCACATACCACAGGTTTCACATCCTCCAGTGCCTGGAACACCCTTAAGTGTAGTCCAAAGAATAGTGATACCCTACCGCAACTGATTTCACAGCCTCCATAGCCTTGGACTCCCTTCACTGTCCCCCAACTGGATTTTACACCTTAAACTAACAGGGGAAGCAGTTGGCCAGCAGAGACTCGAGGGATTTTGTGACTCCAGGGCTCCATATACAGAATCGGCACAAGTTCAGGTGCCCAAAACCCTATGAAGACGAGAGATTCAAAAAAAAAAAAAAAAAAAAAAAAAAAAAACCTGATCTCATGTTACAGAAAAGTTACAGAAACCCAAAGCTCTTATAAAGCATTCATCCAATAACAGGACCCTGGACCCTCTGAAGGATCTAAAAGAGAACATAAAATGGACAGTTACACTTCCTCTGAGGTTTCCTGAGTTCACGAGTAATCCTCTAACCAGGGATACCAGACAATCTGTTTTACAGCCGTCCACTAGAAAATGAGTGGCCTCATCTGCTGTGCCCATGCATAGACAGGTGAAAAGAAGCCAGCCTATGTCCACTGGGTGAAGAACCTATGGATTTTCACCAGTTGGATGCCTGAATGCCTGTAATATCTTCCAAACACGGTACTGGAGATGCCATTAAAAAGTTCAAAGAAGATCACACAGTGCCTGGGGCATCTTCTGCCTACTCTTCTGCTGGCCAACATGGACAGGAAATTTCTCCAAACATTCAAGGTTCCTTACACATTTCCCGATCTAGCCAAGGATATCTGGGATCTCCTAATTCTCTTCAAAATGCTCAGGGTCTTTCCTTATCCAGCCAAGAGGTAATGGAACTATCCAAATTTTTCCAATACTCTATGGGACATTGAACATCTGCACAGGCATCTCAAAGACTACTCACTTGTGCTGACAGTAAAATCATAATGCCTGCTCTTCCAGAAGGCTTTCCTAAAGGTTATCCATTACACTACATGACTCTCTTCTTTCCAATTTTCTTCCAAAGCATTTTGGAGAAGAACCCTCTGGTCAAGAGGACCTACAACAGGAGTGTAAGTCACATAAAGGGGGCTCTAAACCTTTTCCCCCAAGGGTAATGTCAGTGATTTGTCCCAAAAGTATCATGTCCCACATCCTTTCCCTAGCAGAGTTGAAAATGTTTGCCAGCTGCCAAAACAGGGCAGAGAGCAAAGTCTTCTCTGAAAGACATCCAAAGATGTTTCTCTTTCCCCCCAAAGTGTCCTATGCAATCTGTTCCTACTAGAGTTATTTTGAGACATGACCCTCCTGACCAAGGGAATTTCAGTCATTCTCCATGAAACCAAGAGGCCTTTCAAAGTCCTCTACCAATAAGAAATGTGCTCACATCATCTATTTCAGTCCAAAGGGAAATACATGCAATCATAATGTCCCAAGTGAGCCTCACACCTCTAATAAATGCTCAAGGAAAGAGAAAAATGTCCACACCTACACCAGGAGCTCAAGGATATTTGCCATTCCAAGAATAGGATCTTGTGAGTTCCATACATACATAAGACGTGGTAGAAATTCCTGAGTCTTCCAAAAGGCCTTTTGCTTCTGCACATACAGGAAGTGAACTAGAACCATCAGCATCTTCCACAGGCAGTCTGAGACCTTCTCAATCTTTCAAAGGGCGACTTAGAGTGGACACCATACCAGTTAACACTCTGAACTCTAAAGAAGAGGGTCCTCAGCATCCCTCCAAATTCAGAAAATTTGAGCTGCCCCAAACTTTATAGGAGACTATTAGATCTTCCCTATCACCTCAGGAGGATCAGCCTTCTTCCCCAACTAAACAAGATACTATAGATTCTTACCCCCCTACACAAAAGCCTGTTGGTCCTTCTTCATGCCAGCATAAGTCTCTAGAAATTTTCAAATGCCAAAAATCCTCTGGGTTCTAATTCATATTCAAAAGGCCCCATGGAAGCTGTTTTGCCCATCAAGCTGTCTATGACACCTGAAAATTCTATACAGAAGTTGTTATCCACTTTTCCATCTGAAGAAAAGTTTCTTGGAACTTCCACTAGTACACAAGGAGGTCAAGAAATTCGACTACCTACCCATGGGGATTTTATACCTTATACACCTATCCATGATGCTCTAAGGAGATGCCACTTTCATTAGTAGACAGGGAGGTAGTGAAATTTCACTACCTGCCTATGAGGCTCTTAGATCTTTTACACTTGTCCATGATGCTCTAGAAGAAACCATATCTACACAGGTATCTCTAGGGCCTTCCCCTCATTTTAAAGCCAAGGTTAAGACTTGCACACTTACAAAAGACATATTAAGACCTTCCCCATCTGTGCAGAAGGTCATAGGATTTGTGATATTTGAACAAGGTGCTTTACAATTATCTCCATCTACCCAAGAGTGTTTCTTTTCCATGCCTTCTCTGGTAGGAAGTAGTAGACATTTTCCCTCTACCAAAATAATACAGTCATCCAGTTTATAGAAGAAGAAAAAAAAACAGGTTAAGATTTGATCTTTCTAACAAAGGAGACTACAGAACATTTTCTAAAAAAAAAAAAAAAAAGGGGGGGGGGAGACTTGAAAAATCTCCTGATGCCAAAGAAACATCAAAAGCTACAATTTCTCCTCAGGTGAGTCTCACATCTTCAGTCTACCAAAGGGCATGTTGGACAATCCATATTTCCCCAAAAAGGCTCAAGATTATCTAACCAAAAGGCTCTTATGTGTTTACTATCTGGCCCAGGAAATTTCTTCATCTTTCTCAAATGATGCAGAACATTTTGACCATGCTTAAGGTAATTTGTCCTTTTGCAAATCAGACTTCAGGACTACACAATCTCCTTTGTGAAATCAAGGGCCTGAGGGAAAGTCCACATCTAAAAAAATCATCTAGAACTTGTCTTTAGCCCAAACACACCAGAAAATTTTCATATCGTCTAAAGTATCTAAAAACGCTTCTGACTAAAACATTATTGTTGTAGGATATTTACCATCTGCTCTAGGATATGTGAGACCATCATTATTTAACCATGGGCATCTAGAAACTTTGTCACCTATGCAAAGGTGTTTTGGTTTTTCAGGATTTTTCCCAGTATATCTGGGTGCCCATGGAACTACAGAACTTTGTCATCTGGCCAAGGTGTTTAGAAAAATATTCCATCTTCAAAAAGTTATTCAAGACATTCACTCCACCTTCCAGGAGATCTGGATCTTTCCTCATCAGCACAATGAGTTTCAGGACATGGAATCTCAACTCATGAGTTTTCAGGAATTTTGATGTCCTTGCAAAGGCCTGTGGATTGTTCCACAACTACCCAGAGTACAGCTGCTACTTCACCAAGTACTCAAGAGAATTTATTACCATTGTTATCTCTCCAAAGTAAACTCAAAACCTGCCAACCTGCCCAAGAGATGGTAAGAACTTTGCCACTTAGACCAGGATCCCTGCCAATTTCCCCTTCAGCCATTGTAGCTCCTGGACCCAAACAGGTGGCTTCAGAGCCTGTGAGCCTTTAACCATTATATCATGATATGCCATCAAATTTTCCCCACATTCATGGAGTTCTAGATTTATCTCAGTATGACTCAGATTCTCCCCTAAATGTAATGTCACTCACCCAATGGCAACAGGGAACACCCTCATCCTCAGAATGAAGTGTAGCACTTTTGTCTTCTGTTCAAGGGAGTGTGGGAATATCCTTAACTGCACAACAGACTCCAGAACTCACCACATCTAAACAGGGAACTCTCATTTTCTTTCTTGACCAGGTGATATGGCAACTTCCTCATCTTCTAAGGTTTATAAAGGACATTTGCCATCTGTGGATGTGGATATGTGGACATATTTATATCCTCAGAAATCTCCAGGACATTTGAAAAATGTCTCTGTTTTTCCAAAAAACATGCTCTCTGGCTAGGATCCTGTAGCAATTTCCTTACCTGCTATTGCTACTGAGGCTTTGGTATCATCATCATCATCATCATCATCATCATCATCATCATCATGCCAAGGGCATCAAGGTTTTTTGCTATCTACCTAGGATGGTGGAAAAGACTCACTTACTGCACCAAATGCTCAGAAAATTTACTCATTTTCTTCCCAGGCCTTAGAAACTTTGGTAAATATCCAAGGACCACTGCCCACTTACACACCTTCTAAACAGACTCTGCATTCTTCACCATCTACACTAGGTATTTCCATTTGCAAAGAACTCTTCAAATGTCATCACTGGCACAAGGGACCCTAGAGTCTTTTATATCATCCCAAAAGGAAGGGACAAAATACAAATAAGAAAAAGACATTCTGAGACAGTCTATATACCACCGGGGACTGTAGAACCATCAAGACGTAAAACAGGGCCTTTAGGATCTACTCAAGGTGCTCATAGGATGGCTCAAATATTTCCATCTAATAAAGGGGCTGAGAAACATTCTTTATCTCTTAGAAGGACTATGGGACTACCCTAATCTGAAACTAGGACTCTAAAATTTCACCATCTGAACCAGGACCTGTGAAAAATTTCAGTTCTTTTCAGAAGCCTTATACATTTTCTCTATCTATGCAAGATACCCGATGACATCCACCATCTGAAACAGAGGCTATGATATCTTCTCCCTCTACCCAGGGAACTAAGGAAACATTGTTATCTTCCAAAGGGAATGTGAAACCTTCATCATCTGCACCACCATCATCTCCTCACACTACAACAGGAAATCTAACAATTGTCAGTTGTAAACAAAGACCTCTAGAACAATCTGTACTGTCCAGGGGACTTAGGGTTTTTTAGTTATACCACAGGGAAATTAGAGCGTTCAGCATCTTTCCAGAAGAAGCTAGGGCACTCATCATACATAGTAGAATATCTGTATACCTTGCCATGTTTCCAAGGAACTACAGATCCTTTGCCTCCTACAGGGGTTATGCTAACTCCCAAATTTGAAAATAGGAAGTCAGAAAAATTTCCATCTGAAAAAAGATCTTCTTCATCCACCAGGACATAAAAACAAACAAACAAACACACACACACACACACACACACACACACACACACACACACACACACACACACACACACAAACCCCAAAAACCAAAAAATCTCAACAACATTGTCATATTCCCAAGTGAAAGTGAAATCCTCAACTTCTCTATGATGTTCTCAGAAACTTCCACAAACTAGCAAACTATATCAGGCAATTCAATAACTGTGAGATGTAAGAAAACAACTCTAGAACACTTGATACCTGTCCAAGAAACTATGGGTGCTTTGCCATCTTTCCCAGGGTTTTTTAGAACATTCGGCATCTTTCCAAAAGAAGCTAGGGAACTCAACACACATGGTAGAATCTCAGGAAAACTCACCATCTGTTCAAGGGACTACAGGCCTTTTGCCACATCCTTCAAGTCATATAGGACATTCACAATATGACCAATGATCTCAGGAGTCTTATTTTGTAGTCCCAAGGATCTAGCACATTTGCTATCTACCAAACTTAGCATATATGTTGAGGCTTCTATAGGCCTTTCACCATATACTCAACAGTCTTTTGATCAGTCATCATCGTCCCAAGAGATTCTGGGAATATCAGATTCTGCCCAGTGTACTCATAAACATTTGTCTTCATTCTCAGGTTCTTGGGGAATGTCTTCATGTATGCTAAGGGCAACAGAAACATTGCAACATGTCCCAAAGCCCCATGGCCATTTCTCACCAACAGAAGCTAGTCGAGCCCCTCCATATCTTTGCGGACACTTGTCACAACTTCCCTATATCCATAAGCAACTCTTGAGCTGAATGTATCTGCACAAATTTCTTCATTACACTCATCATCTACTCAGGTGTCTGGACAATCTTACCTGAATTCAGAATCCATGTAGGGACATCCCATAGCTGCCCAGGGAGTTGAAGAAATTTTCCCATGTAGCCCGGAGACTCTAGGTTACAAAGAAAGTGATAAGCAGGAACAAGGACATTTCCAGTCTGTTCAAGTACTTCTGGGAATTTTTGACCTGCAGAAGGAAGGTTAGGATCTTTTTCATCTGCACAAAGGGTTCTGGGAACTTCTCTATCTGCCTAAGGGTCTCTGTACACACCCAAACAAGAACCTTTAGGTACTCTGTCTTCTCTACCAAATTCGTTCAAACATCCATCTAATTACTAGAGGGCTCTCACATTTTCTCCATCTGCTCAACTTACAATGCTCATCATGTTAGCCACAGACTAATGAATATGTTCTCTCTAGCCAGGAAAATCAGGAGAAGTTTTTTGTATTTCCCAAGTTATCCAGAACACTACCTATCTGCACCAGGTGGTCAGGGATATTCACTATCTATCACTGTAAATGTAGAACATTTGCTAACTTCTTAAGGGTAAAAGAAAAATTGCACAGTTGCAATTGGAAATTTGCATGTGCAAAGTTCTGTGTCATCCATCCAAAGGTATCCAGAACCTTCGACTGATTCAACAGGTATATTGGGATTGGGACAATGTAAACACAAAGAGACTACCATGGGCCCTTTGCCTAGAGTGAAAGAGGATGTCAGATCTTCTAAATCTGTTTTGCTTACTCTAGGAAGTTTGCCATCATCACCTCAAGACCCTGGCATACATTCATTTTTTTACTCAAGGAGGTGTAGAAATATTCCCATCTGTTCCAGGGAATCAAGTATATTCGCAATCAATCCAGGGGGCCTGACACATTCCATCTTAGCCCAGGCAATGACACATCACTCAGGACCTGCTGAAGGGGCTCTAATGCAATCAGCTTTTTCTCCAGCAGAATCAGAAGCAAATGAATATTTTTCATCTTTCTGAGGGACTTCAGACAGCTCCAGATGTGCTGGACTGCATCTGAATCTTACTATATCACTACATGTGCCACCATCATCTTTGAGATCTGAGCAAGGAACTGTGGGATTCTTGTCTATCGCAAGAAAGAAGTCTGAAAGTGACTAAAACTAAAGACATGATTCTAGGGTCTTCCTTGTATTCTCAGGGCACTGAGGGGGCATTGTTTATCTGCACAAGCCACAGTAGGAAAGTACATATCTGTAAAGCAGACTGTGGGAACTTTACCTCCCACCCCAAGATGATTGGGGTATATGCAAAATACTCAAGTGCTACCAGAATCTATGTCAATTGATCAAAGGCCTCTGGAAATTTCTTCATCTTCACAAGGAACTGTAGGTTCTTCATCTTCCCAAGAGTTTTTTGGACATTTCTGTTCTGCCTAAGGGTCTCCTAAACTGCCCACATCTAAACAGTGGACTGCACAAAATGTTTCATAAGCTCAAGATAGTTTGAATGCTCCAACTTCTTTGCAGACAGTTATGAATTTTCGCCAACTGTCCAAAATTTTGCACAAAAATCCCCAGCTTTCCCAAGGGAAACTGGACATTTCCTACCTTTCCAGAAATCTCAAGAATACTTTTGTCCTTAACCATCAGATGTAGGACATTGCCCACCTCTACTGGGTTCTCAGGAGCATCTTGTACCTCCTACAGTGGTTCTAGAAGCTTTTCCATCTTTTCAAAAGCCCCCAAAAATTTCCAGGGCAAAAGAGGGAACTTTATGCATATAAAGTTATTTTTTCTTCAACCAAAGAAATCTAGAAAATTCAACAGGTTTCACAGGGATATTGTCACAATATAAAGAATCACAGAGTATTTTAGGACATTTTCAAAGAGTGAGAGAAGATGTAACATCTTCTCAGACTACTTCATCAGCTCTAGGAACTTTGCCACCATGACCTCCAAAACTTAATAGACAATAACATTGTACCAAGGAGATGCAGAGACCTTCCCATTTGGCCAAGGGAATCCAGTACCTTTGTAATCTGCCCAGGGACCTCTGAAACTTTCTATCTCAGCATAGGCAATGATGAATACATCACAATATTCTGAATGTTCTCATAATCCTCTGGGTCTTTTTTCCACTTAACAAGTGACTCCAGCATCTTCTGATTATTCTCATGAAAGTTTGAGTCCCTTTCTCTCTGCAAAGAGGACCTTATATCTGTCCACATGTCCACAAAGGTATATACAACAATCTACAACTTCCCAAAAGCTCTCAAATCCTTCTTTACATAAACAATGTATAGGAACTCAGTCCACATCTACACACTACACAGTAGCAGACTCACCATATTCCTCAGTGTGTCAGTGATATACCCACCCTACTCAAAATATTGCAAGGATTTTGAGATCTGACCAAGAATCTCTGAGTATTTTGGCAACTGCACAAGGCTCTGTAGAACCTTTGCCATCTTCCTAGGGGACTCTAGAATATTCCTCATTTGCATCAGGTGCACAAAAATAATTCAACAGCTATCTCAGGATATGTGATATACAATGACTCACTTCTGGCACTTGCAATTTTTGCCCAACTTATTTCATTACTTTCTTCCCTAATCCTTTTGATTCCTTTCCTTACACAGAAGAACCTTTAGATCTCTCTAAACCTACAGAGGGGCCTTTGACTTCATACCAGGGACCAAATGAGTATTTGAATACTCCACAAAGGGTACAAAAAACAGATCCAACTGCTTCAGATATGTCAGGTTCTTCCAAAGGATCCATGGCAATTTCTTTATCTGGACAGGGAACCCTAGGATCTCTATCATCTACCCTAGAGCTTTTGACAATGTCCCTATCTGTTCACGTGAATCCAGGACCTTTGTTATCTGTTCAAAAAGCTGGAGGCCCTTGCCTGTCCTTTAGAGGAGAATATGAAAGGTTGCACCTGTACAAAACACAAGCCAGGAATAGCAAATATTACACCAGGAGCTTTGGAATTTTCAGCATCTACCATAGTGCATCTAGGATCACCTTTATCTGTCCAATTATATTTGAGAGTGTCACAACCTGTCGTATTGAGTCAGAGACCTTCCCTGTCTTGTCATGGTGTAGTAGGAACATCAACATCTGCCCAACGGCCTTCAGAAACTTCCTTGTTATCCCAAGAGTCTCCAGGACCTTGTTAGAAAAATGCGGCTTTAGGATATTCACCATCTGATCCTAAGATCTTGGACTTTCTAATTCTGCGAAGGAAAAACTAGAAACAATGCCAAGTATGCAAAACCGTGAGGAAATACCATCTGTCACCCAAGAGATCATAGAATCTTTGTCAGCCACATAAAATTCTCCCAGATTACCAGTTTCTTCAACACTTAGTCCAGAGTTGGAAGAATCTCTGCCATGTAACCAATCTGTTTCTAAGAGTTCAGAATCTGTGGCAGGGTCTCTAGAATCTTTGCTATCTGTTCCAGGGTCTCTGTGTCTTATGAAACACAATGTAGATGGGCTGAGCCCTTTAGTATCTGATCAAGGGATCCTTGGAACACCAACATTAGCCCAGGAATATCTAGAACTTTCTCAACTAGCTAAGGGGATTCTAGAACCTATGCCATCTAGAAAAGACACTGTGGGTTCTTTCTTTTTCAACAGAATTTCCCAGACTGTCACTTTGTACAGACAGGGACTTAATTCCAACCCCTTCTCATGAAGATGGCCAGATAGTTACTCTTATCAGAGGAAGAGCCCGAGTACTTCCAATTCTAACCAAAGGACATTGAAACATGTCTCATTTTCAGAAGGAGATATCAGATACTGCCTCTCAGAACTTGATGTTTTAAAATGCATCTCTTCTGCCAAATGTAGCCTCACATCTTCCAAGTATGCTCAAAGGAATCCAGTCCTACCTCTACTCCTCCAAGAAGCATCTCCCCCTTTTAATCTTCACAATTGAGTTTCACATCTAGCATTCCTTATAAGAAAGATCTCAGTTATTCTCCTCATCCAAGGGGTTGTCCCAAAAATCCTATACTGCAAAAAATAAGACTAATGTTTTCCTCTGTAGATCAAGCAGGCCTGAAACCTGTCCTCTAAAAAGATGCTAGGTGGAAACACTGCCACTATTCCAAAATGCTGGTAAGATCTTGCACTTCTAAGAAAAAAAGTTGCAAATCTTAAAACTGTGACTACCATAACCCTCACTACTTCTGATACTGCTAAAGGAGCCTTTGGATGGTCACCATCTCATGAGGAGGGCCTCAGAAGTCCTCCACCATACCAAGGTGAATACAGACCATCCAAATCTATTTTATCTTACCAGAAAAGGACCGTTCTGAACAATGGGACAGTCAAGCTTCCCATTCAGAACATGAGAGTGGCAAACCATGATCCATGCCTAGAGAAAAGTGCACATAAACCACTCTATTCCTCATGAAGAGAGCCTCAGACATTTCATGTCTCCTCATGAGATTCTCTGAAATGCTACTTTTAATAGGAGGAGAGAGAGTAGTGCCTCTAATACCCAAATAGCCCTGTAAACTTCTCCTGCAGAACAAGAAGGCATTGAGTTATCTCCAGATGGAGAAAGTCCCCATAGAGGTGTCAAATTCTTGTCATCACCCCAAGAGGATATCAACCACCCTGTTTTTACTAAGTAGTGCTCAAAACATGTTTCTACTGCCAAAGAGAGAGAAACACATAACTTCCATTAATACAAAAATGGGAGCCCACAGCATTGGCTATTTTCCTAGTGGGATTCATACATCCATGAATTCCAAATGGAGGTGCCACTTCATTCCCTGTTATGCAAAGTAATTACACGTAACATCTCAAACACAGGACATGATACTTGCTCTCTCTTGCCCAGGGAGAAAACAATCATTACAATGTGAATTTGGGTGTCCCTTTGTGACCCTTCTGTCCTAGGAGGCCACAAATATATACATCATATCAAAATCAATTTCAAAAGGATCACGGAGCAAAAGGGGAGCTGTAGTTCTTTCTTCTCCCCTAAAAGGGAAAGTCAGACCATATCAGTCTGAGCATTGTGAACTCAGACTTTTCAGTTCTCACCAAAGGGACATTGGCTATGTGTCCTCTTTCAGTAAGGCTCAGAATGCTTTAGCCTGAAAGAGGCAGGCTCTCAAATGCCCAATCTAAAAAAAAATGTGCTTCACAGATGCTTTCTATGAAAAAAGAGATATCATAAATGCTCTAGGAAGCTTATGACTTAATCCTCACTCCCGAATTACTCCTTTGACCCAAGGACACACCAGAACTTTACAGCTTGCCAAATGGATCCTGTAAGGCAGTCCTTCTCAAGAGGGTGGCCAGTGCCCTTCTCTCTTTTACCCTGGCATTTTCAGTTCTTTTTTTGACCCACAGGGTGCCCTGTTTTTCCCTTTCTTTGCCCCTTATGAGCAACATGAGTTTAGAACTTTTACTTCTCATCAACCATCTCTACATCTTACAATTTCTACTCCTAGCTTCTTCAGATGCACATTGAAACATCACATATGTCCCTTGGACTAAAAGTACAAACAAACCTCCCTTCTGATTAAGAGTATCTAACAATTTGTAGCCATAAGCTATATAATTTCCAGCTAATGTAGAATAGTATGTAGAATAGTATGTGCTTCTTCTGATCATTGAGGACCTAGACTAACTAGATCTGATGTAATCCATGACAAATCGATTTCCTTGATATACGGTGCATTGAGTGCTCCTTTTTCTGATCCTCTGACCTCATTACCTCAGTCCAAGGATCTGGACCCATTTGCTTCAATGGCTGGAGTCTAAGAGTAGCCAGCAATTTCATAAACCCAGGACATATACTTATATGTTGTCCAGTAGAAACAAGTAAGCCTTGCCATGTTCAGAAGTAGGCAGCTGATTTACCAGGAGAAATAGCTGGGAAGTTCCTCCTAGCATACTGACGATTGATTATGCTGTTGCATGGCCTGCATGATATTCATATTCTGGGTTCCCAGGAAGCCTCGATAATGAAATATTCCAAATATTCCTCCCAAAATTGACCTTTTATCTTGAAATGATACAAGAGTGTTTGATACTTCTGCTTTCCCAAATGTGGTATGAGACTTTCTACCTCTAATGGATGCTATTTTTAATAGGTTATTTGTGGATAAATCAACATTTTCCTCCTTTCAAAGGGTCCTCCAAATTGTGTTTCTTTGAGAGAACCCTAAGATGTATTCCCCTATGCTTGAAGTGGGGTGTAATGCACTCTCCATGACTCAAGGATATGTGAGGTGCAATTGCTCTAAACCAGTAATCCAAATACAGATATTTTTCTCTATTAATTTTTAGACTTACAGCTTAAGAACCACAGATCATCCAAAATACTGTATACCAAAGGGTCTTCTGATCTGCCCATGCTGAAATAGGTATTCTCAGATTTTACCCAATTCCCTAAGTGACCTTAAACTAAGCTGTCTAGAACCAATGTGCTGGAGCTGCAAAAATGGCTCAGCAGTTAAGAGCACAGAATGCTTTTCCATAGGTCCTGAGTTGAAAACCCAGAAAACACATGGTGGCTCACAACAATCTAAAATGGGACCTGATGCCACCTTATGGTGTGTTTGAAGGCAGTGACAGTACAAACATATACATGAAATTGAATATATGTGCCTCACAACTTCCTTCAATAACCTAACAGTGGTTCAGACATACCCATTCTACATTAAATATGTTAGAAACTCACCAGTGTTGAAGGCTGCATTGACTCATGAGAACCAAAATTTTCAGACATTCTTTAATTGCCCTCAGAATTATCACTTCAGAACAAAGGTGTCATATAGGTCCTCAATGAATGAAGATATCCGGAGACATATGACATGAGAAGCAAGACTTCAGACTTCAACAACATCTTAATTTGGCCACAAATATGGCTCTTTAATATCACCATGCAATAGCATTGATGAATTCACAATGGGGCTTCAGATGTACCCCACCAGAACCGGGATAATTTATATTTCAAGCATAAATAGCAACTCCGTCAAGTCACACAACCTTAGAAGTAAAGTATCCCATGATTTCAAGGGGGCTGACCCCCAGTTGGATTATCTTTTGAAGAAGGCCTTAGCCTTACTTCCTCTAAACATAGTAGTCCCTGACATTAAGGATATGACAAAGGGGTCTGCTGACCTTGAATAAAAACACTTTGTTCTTTCTCTGTCTGCGCTGGAGGGGTCTGAGGCATGTCCCTCTGATGAAGAAAGTATAGAACTGACATTTGAGAGTAAGGAGTGTGTCTCATACATTCAAGTACAGATCTGGTGTGCTTAAAACTAAACCGTTGGTACCAAGAATTCACAGGAGTTTCACTCTTTGTTCATGGCTTACTCAGGTCTACCATTCAACTAATATAGACCAGAGATTCTCTCTCAGAAATTATTGTTTAGGGGATACACCTTTCAATACCAATAAACTCAGAGAAGTCTGGTTTCAAGTCCCATGGCCAATGAATAAAAACTTCAGCCTAGATCCAAGGTCATCTCTCTTTAAGTTGCTCATCATAAAGGTAATTGTCGTCAACACCCATACTTCTGTGGCCTATTGTAAGTATAAATAGGGAACAGATCCAGGAACTTTGAGCAGTCTTGTCAGAACAAACCTCAGAGTGCTGTCAACTGTGCAGTAGAGTCCTCAGGGATAAGAATTTTCTAGAGTTCTCTGAAAATGTGGATTTAAGGAGTGCCTGGTCCAACCTCCTCTACAGAAGGTAAACAGTTATACTCCCCTACTGTCCAACAGGATCAAGGGGCTTACTTGATTCCACAGTTATGGTGTTTCCCTTCCTGTGATGATTGAGGTCTTAAAAATCACCCCTTTGAGTCAATGGGCTCTCATAAAAAATAATTTCTGTTCGGGAACCCATGGGTTATTTTACCTCTGACAAGGAGCATTTTTCTCCCTCTGGTCACATTTCAGATAAATCAAGTCGAGGAGGCCAATCCTGGGACCTTATGCCACTTCCTTGACTTCAGTCACATGACATGGTGTGAAATCATCATTCTAACACAGTTCTGGTGGTTGAACATAATTCTTAGGAGGCAATCATGCTGAAGACAGTAGCTCAAGCTTTTCATGAATCATGGTATCAATATTTGGTGTCTTGCTAATTCTGCTAAAGATATGGATACTCCAGAATGTGAAGAACCATTAGGTGTGGCAAAGGAGGACCTTATGAGTTAAGGTAAGCAATTTTTTGTACAAACTATTATGGAGATTTTCATACTCTGATCATCTCTCTTGTTACAAGGACAACACCACCTCCTTTCTCCCCAAGTAATACTTACTCCATCTGTCTTAGATTAAGGAGTCATCAGATCTTACCCTGAAGCAAAGCGAGTCTCTGATTATACCAGTTTGTCCAAAGGAGTTTTGGACATACTTTTAGGTCGAGGAATCCCACACAACTTACTGATATTATGAACTGAACCTTAAATATATATACTAATGTTTCCCAGATTTTCCCTTCAGTTCAAGGTAAACTCTAGGTTCAAAAACTTTTCAATGAAGAATCTTTGACGTAAATACTCTGACAAGGAACAAATTTACATTTTATCTTTGAATTGGGGAAATATAGACACACCCTTCAGTTTGAAAAGGTCTTAATACAAATTTTGTTGCTTAGGGAGCCTACTGAAAAGCCACTAACATGAAAACTAAAGTTGATGTTTATTTTCGCTTGTGGAAAATTTAAATCAACATCTCTTGACCATGCATATCTCAGAAAATTTACTTGTCTTAATAGAATCCTCAGGACTATTAGTCTAGGAGTTCCTAAAATTTCCAATGTTTCCTGGGTGGCCAGGCATGCTCAAATAAAGAAGGGATGTCAAGCAACTCTGAAATGATGTCCTGAGACATGACAGTAAATATATAAGCCCTAACCTAACTTCTATTTTTAAGCCTGTCACTTGAAATAGAGCAGTGCCCTCTTTGTTGGCTATGCCTGGCATGCTGCTTTACAGAGAACATAGAGCAAGAGGTTACCAAACAATTCGTAAGAAAAATGCTCTGATTGTTGGCAAACACACCTTAATTTCTCAGAACACATGTGTATTCTGAATTGTGAGTTCATTTGCACTTGATAAGCTGTTTTCGACATCTTCTTCAAATTCCAAAGATAAACATTTGCCTGAGGGATTCTGTGATCTTTCTTATCTTATTTATCCTCCCAACATATTCTCTTTCTCAAAAATGATATTCCTATATATGGTCAAAGTAGTTTTATCCCTAACTTATCAGGAAAATTTCCAAAAGTGACTCCTTCTGTAAACAGGTACCCTAGTTCACTCTGGTGTGAAGTCCCATAGTGATATTTCAAACTGGATCAAAGTACCTGTGCCATCTGTTTCCACACAAGTCAATAGAAATGAAATAACTTCATTAATTCTGCTTAGACCTGGATAATGAATAAAGTCAAAGAAGTATCCTAGCCAGCAACAGTCCTCAAAAGCCTTTGGAAGAAGGAATATGTTGCTTCCGTGTATCTCCTCAATGAACACAAACTATGAAAATAAAAAAAAAATAAAAAAACTCTGAATAAGAATTGAAAATTGATAATCATTGCTGGAAACATACTCCACTGTATAAGGTACCAGAGACCTTTACCTTGGACAGAAGTTTATATGGCAACTTCACAGTCTGCCCCAAGAAGTTTCTGTCCTCCTCTTGCAGTAGGGATTCAGAGATTTCCTTTCCTACATGGGGCTCATATTTTCCAATGTTAACTTACTTTTTCTCACTAAACTGAATATAATGTCACAACTCTCCTAGGACTAACAAGGCCCTAGAACCTATTAGCAAAGTGTGGCCCAAAACATGTATTATTATACCTTACATTGAATATTCCTATTCCAACCATGTAGTTTTGAGCCTTTATTTCCTTAAAAGGCTTTTAGACCATGGGAGACTTATACCACTTATTCTACATAAAAGGGCATCTAACAATCCCTGTCTTCCCAGTAGGAGTATGGGTCTATTGTCTACTTCCATTTACCAAGTGGATTTTAAACATTCAGTTTCAGCAAAAGGGGCCTTTGGAAATCAAAATCTATTGAAAGGACTCTCAGAAGTAGCTTCTGTGTAGAAGGGGAGTTTCAGACCTCCACCCTCTGTACTAGGACACTTCAGATCCACCTCTGCAATTAAAGAACCAGCATAGATTCTCTACTGCATTTGCCTCACAAATACCCCGATCAACTAAGTTTTCTTTAAACATATCCCATTTGTCCAAGATATCCACACAACACATATGTGAACAATGTCACCTCACATTTCTCCCCTTTTAGATGATAGGGCAGAAAATAGAAAACTGAAATTGTCTCCCATATCCTGTGCCTCAAAATTGGTCATCAAAATGCCCCATTCATATCTTTTATTCACAGATTTGTGCAGCTGAAAACAGCCTTGCGGAAACATCAATT
Source organism: Mus musculus (assembly GCF_000001635.26). Classification (NCBI taxonomy): domain Eukaryota; kingdom Metazoa; phylum Chordata; class Mammalia; order Rodentia; family Muridae; genus Mus; species Mus musculus. The sequence continues at coordinate 71,768,934 of NC_000087.7, forward strand.
CATGCATAACTATTTATCATGTTGGGAGATTGTTGTGACCATTGCCTGGACACTCAAAGTTGTTACACAGGGTATGTATATGGGGAAAATTCTTGGAAGCTAGTGAGGAAGAGTCTGAATCGTCTTACAGTTCTCAGTGGAGCCTAGGAAATTCCCATGATGACCATAGCTGAACTGGACATTTCTAACCTGGAAAATAAGACTTGGGACCTCTACTTTAGGATCCAACATTTTCACGATTTCCCCTCTGTTGACTGTGGTCTTAGAATGTCTCATTCTGAGAAGAGGTTCTCAGAAGTCTTCTATTCCCAAGATGCCTCTCGCACTCCTTGCTTTTTGAAGTGGCCAAGAAAATTATCCTGTGTGAGGCTCAGTGAGCTTCAGTCTTTTCCTTTCCCCAAATATGGCCTTAGATCTTGGTGATATCTACAAGGGAGAACATTAACTACTGTATTTGACCAAAGGAAGGTGACAATTTTCTTTATACTAAAAGTGAAATTAGATATGCTCTGTTGAATCCTCAAGCATTCTCTTATGACTTTGAAGTATATCAAATGTATAATCTCTAAATAAGAAAGATTCAAGCTTTTCACCTTTTATAAGGATGGGTATGTGTGTTGGAGGCCTCATATCAGCAGGTGCATTCTGTCTCTTTGTTGGGCCAGAGTTTCAGACATCTTGGGGGAACAGTTTAATTGAGACAGGGATCCTACTACAGGAATGCCTTTTTCTTTAATATCTTTCAACCTCATTAATTCAACAACAGGGGTCAGATGCTTCAGTCTATTGATTGGGTGAAAATATCTGCATCTGAATCATTAAGCTGCTATTTGGGTCATTTATTTAGGAACATTTCTTAAACTTGTTGTATGTGTGTGTGTATGATAGCTAATGAAAAGAAAATCTCTAAAAAATATATACTGTATATTGTAACAGAAATATAATGTTGGTTCTAGGGCCCCGATTTGCATTCAGTTCAAGATACAGGCATTAATCAGTGTTTCTCTGTGTTTCTTATAATGATTGTGGGTAACTGAAATAAGCAAAGCTAAACCAAACCAAACCAAAAGAAACAACCGCGTCTATACATTGTCTTGTCTTCTACTGATTCACAAGTTGTTAAAGTCCATGCTCTTGGATGTAACTACAGTTTGGAATTGTCCTGCCCCTACTCTGACTCAGAATAACAGATTGCATTAGCTCAGATACCTTATTTTGTAATCTGAGTGCATGTGTGATTTAGATATTAGTTGATTGCTAAGAAAAATCACAAACTGTGTAGGAAAGTGAATGAATGTTGCAGATGACATTCCAATATCATCCCCTTTGTAGGAGAGAATTTAAGAGAATCTTTATTCATACTAAGTGTTAGAGAAGTATATGTATATTGAGAGAGAGAGAGAGAGGGATTTCATCACAAAGAATAGAATATTGTTGAGCACTGATAGAAATTTTAATACTTATATTGTATATTGCTTTTGCAGAAGACCTGCATGCAATAAATAGCCTCTGTAGGTTTCTGAATTCAGATACTTGTAGTATGAATGCTAGGATGACTGTACTTATGAAGAAATAATGAGCAGGTGAAACAATCAGATGCAAATGTATGGAAACAAAAAATGGACAGAATCTGCTGAACCATTGGTTTAATTTGAGAAAGACTGAAGGAGGCTGAGGAGGACCAGCTGTCTCAACTACTATGGACCCAGAGTTCTCCCAAATGCTAGACAACCAAACAGGCAGCATATGCGAACTATCAGAAGGTCTCTAAAACATACACAGAAAAAAATCTGCTTGATCTCTATTCAATCAGAAATGATGCACCAAATTCTCAACAAACTAGAGACACCAAGGTGTTTAGAGATCCGGTAGGGTGGAGACTTGCCCTTGGAGACAGGGAATGGGCAGTAGATATGGGATGTGGAACAGTAGGAAGGTGGACAATGAATGAATTAATTAATAAAAAATAATAGTGCCACGTAACCAGGTCCCCTATACTCTAATTCTGCAATCGGAATCCAAGAAAACTCACATGAACCCATAATAACATACACAAATATATATATATATATATATATATATATATATATATATATATATATATATATATATATATATATTTGAAATTTCATGATTTTGAAATTTATTTTAAAATAAAATTCACTGGAACACAGATTTTCTTTCATTCGAATCATTTACACACATTTGCTCTCCTAGTGTACCCAAAATATTGGTTATTCTTCATATAAAAGGCCAAAAATCTACTAACGTAGCTTTCATCTGGATCCACTCCAATTTTATCATTCATTAGATTGTAATCTGGATTTATTTGGACACGAATTAAATTTATATTTAACATTCACTTATTGGTGTTAGGTGGAGGTAAGGTAGAATATCAGGGTCATGTTGGTTTTCATTTCTCTACTGATATGATCATTGATTTCAATAAACAATACCCTGCTGGGGGCTAGAAAGATGGCTCAGTGGAGTTCATGTATTCTCGGCAACTCCGTAAAATTCCAGGCATGTCTATTCATATCTGCAACATTGTGGGGTGGAGACAGGTAGATATCCCAATAGTGTATTGGCCAGTCAAACTAGTCAAAATGGTGAGAGGGTTTCACTCTAAGAGAGCAAGTGTTGAAGACATTCTACACATTACTTAACATATGTGTATGTGTGACATCAGACTTGGGAACAGAAACTGCACTCATATACAGACACTAATCACCCTACCATACCACCCATGAAACCTTGAGTTCCACAGATCTATAACCTATGTGTCTCTATGAAATAGGAAGATTTATACTCTCATTGTCTTGATAATCCTGTTTTCTGTCAAATGCTAGAAGCTAAACCAGTGTATTCTCAGACTCAGGATGATACGTCATAACTTTTGGACTTTCTGGAATAGCAACCAACTATCAGCAGAGACACTTTTCAATTTACCCTGGCGTACAGGTTCAGAAATTCAGTCCATTTTCATCAAGGTGGGAATATGGCAGGATCCTGGTAGGCATGTGCATTTGCAGCTGAGAGTTCTACATCTTCATCTGAAGGGTGCTAGGAAATGTGTAGCTTTCAGGCAGCTTGGCAGAGGGCATTAAAGTCCATGTTCACAATGATAAATTTCTTTCAACAAGGCCAAACTTACTGCAACAAGGTTATTAGCTCCAAGTAGTGCCACTCCCTGGGCCAAGAATAGTCAAAATATCAAATGTGTTTTTGAATGTTTGTGTTTGTGTTACTTTGGGTTTTATTGCCATCATGACCACACCAGACAACAAACACAAACAAAGAGAGACAGAGAATAAGTGAGAGAGAGAGATACAGAGACAGAGACATAAACAGAGACAGAGACAGAGACAGTGACAGAGACAGAAACAGAGACTGAGACAGAGACAGAGACAGAGACAGAGACAGAGACAGAGACAGAGACAGAGACAGAGACAGAGACAGAGTGAAGAGTCTCCAGGATCACAGTAACTCTTGAACACTTTGTAACTTATTTTCAGAGGTTTAATCCATTATTATCATGACTGGAAATATGGAAGCATTCAGACAGACACAATGCTAGAGAAGGAGCTGAGAGTTTTACATCTTGATACACAGGTAGATGATGGAGACTGTGTGTCACACTGGGGACAGCTTAAGCATAGCCGATCTCAAAGTCCACAAGCACAGTATTACATTTCCTCCAACAAGGCCACATCTACTCCAACAGGGTCACACATACTTCAACAAGGCCACACCTCCTAACAGTGCCACTCCTACTGGCACTATTTGTTCAGGACCTTTAAAAGTATTCTTAAAACTGTTCAATGGACAAAAGGTAACTTTAATGAAATAAGTACAGAACGATTGAAAAAATAAACTGGAATATGGATGTCTTGATTACTCTTCTATTGATGTGAGACATCATGACCACACCAAATTATAAGATGAAATATTTAATTGTGGTCTTACAGTTTCAGATGGCGACTCCAGGACATCATGGTAAACACCATGGCGACAGGCATGCACACATGTATAGAGCAGTAGCTGAGAGCTCACAAACAATACTCCAGACAACAAACACAAATAGAGAGAGACAGAGAATGAGAGAGAGAGAGAGAGAGAGACAGAGACAGAGACAGAGACAGAGACAGAGAAAGAGACAGAGTGACAGAGACAGACAGAGGCAGAGACAGAGAGAGAGAGAGAATGAGGAGAGTGAAAGATTGAGAGAGAGAGAGCCTGTTGTTTTTTTTTTGTTTGTTTGTTTTTTGTTTTTTTTTTTGTTTTTTTTTTGATAGTTCAAAAAATAGTGACAAATATCCTTTAATAAAAATACAAATCCTAAATCTTTCTTAACATCTCACCACCTGGAAAACTAACAACTTTGAATGTTTGAGCTTCAGTGGGCCACAATTTTTCAAAGAACGAAAGCATGTAAAAGAAAATGAAATCTAGTAATAAGTGTCCATGTCACTTCGTAGTATATTTTATATCATTACTTTTCTTTTCTCAGAGGTTAGGGTTATTTGCACAAAAAGAGACTAATCAGTCATCACTATCACATAACCCAAAGGCATCCTAACCCTGCCAGATTTCTGCATGAATAATCACATTGGCATTATTTATTTGTACTGAAACATAGCCCTTCTCCCTGACTTAGTTAAAAGTGTGGGACCAGTTGATGTGCAATTAATTTTGTTGATAATGGGACAAAACAGAAGCCTGGAGGATTGACTGTACTGTTCCTGAGAGCTGAAGATTTCACTTCCATTTAATAAAATGTTATAAATATGATTTTAACACAAGCCTAAAATTGTGAAAAAGCTTTGTTTTCATATTTTCATTATTTACAGATCATTCTATGCTATGTAAATGAACATAGAGGAGGAAACCTTTTGGTGTCACTGACACACACACTTAACTGAGGTCTCCTTTGCAGAGTAAGAAGATTTATCTATTTTCTATATTTGGGGTGTTTGCTTCTGGAACCCTAATGATATAAAGTCTCAGGTTTCAAGTCTAAAAAACATTGCATTTGCATATAAGCTATTCAAAGTAACCTCTTGTATATTCTAATCATATTTATGTGTGTCTGCATAGAGAACTGTACAGGTAAGTTCAGAGGCTAGGGAAGGGTGTAGTGTGTTCTGCTACTTTACTCCCTAATTTATCCCCTTGTGACAGGGTTTGTTGCTGAGCTGGTAGTGAGGCTGGCTTTCAGGAAGCCACAGTCATCTTCCTGTCTCTGCCCCTCCCAAAATCCTAAGCACTGGTGTTGTAGGTGAATGTTTGAAAACACACATGGCATTGCCTCTGGGCCATATCACCTGATCCTTCTTTATTTTAAATAATCTCTGGATTACTTTTGCCCTTAATGTAAAGTAAGTGCTATAAAAGGAGATGTTATTTAGGAAATTGAAATATAAGTGGTCTGTATATGTTCAGTACAGTATTAAGAACTACATTAATTAATTCCTTGAGAACTTCATGCAATATATTTTGATGGAATTCACTTTCTAATTCTCTTGATACCTCCAGACCAAAACCAGACCCATTCCCACCTTAATCCTCCTCCCAAGTTCAAGTCTCCTCTTCTCCCCTTTGATACAACCCATTCAAATCAATTGTGTTGCCCATAAACTCTTGGACATGGGGCTACCAGTAGAGCATGGCAAGCCTATATCACCTTCAAAGGCCTTACCTTTGATGAATACTGTCTCTCCATCCTTCATCAACAGTCCATACATTTTTAGATGGGGATGATGGATAGTGATACCGTACCACTCAGGGATGGAAGGCAGACTGGTCTGATTTTATGCAGTAGAGACATACAGTGTCTCAATGACCTCTCTGCCTTATGAGATTTCCACTTTCTCTTCCTTGAGGGTTCCTAAGACAAAGCACCTCTACTGCTTGCCTCTTTCTGTTAGTATGCGTATATGTACAAGTGTCTCTATATTATAGATGTTTCATTTTACATCCAAGTCAACACATAGTGGGGTTTGCAATCAACTGCTGGCACTATTTCACACTAGGCAATATTCCTTGATGCAGACTTGTTGGGACTATGTAACAGACAGAAACTGGGGATAGCTAGAAATCATCACATTTGGTTGTAGTATAGGTGAAATTTACACTTTTGACCTACATTTCTGGGTCCACCCTATGGTTTTAAGATGCAGGGATGGGGGATCAAGACCCTTAACTTGCATTGCAATTTCCTTCTTCTTGAACTCACATTTATAAAAGCTCCTGGAAGTGCTGATGCTGTTAACCTGGACATTTTCCTTTTGGAACTGCTAGACAGAGATACCATTAAAGAGACAGATAGTTCCTATCACTTTGTGTAACACAAAGAATGCTGTGGTGAAATGGGTTTGAAATGTCTGTCCTGGGACTTTGATGAAGGTTTTGGTCTGAAGTACAATGCTCAAAGGTAGAACAATATACACAATCTGAAATGTGATTGGACCCTGAGGGCTTTAATCTATGAGTTAATTGATTGATGGGTGTGCATGGAAGGGGTGAGAAACTTGTAAAGGAACTTGGTCATTTGGGACATGTCTTGGAAGTTATTTATTATCTTTGGTCTCTTCCTGTGTTGATGCTTACTGGCTGCTAATAAGTTGGACAACTGTGTTCCTTCATGCCCCTTTCATATTCTTGTGACCATGGACCTGTTTTCCTTGTTGCTAGGCATCTTGTAATAGTGATGAAAATGATTTACATGAATGTTTCTCACTAGAGATACTGACTTGTCTGGTCCAGGTTAACCATGGTTTAATTCTTTAAGCGTTTTTCTAGAAATTTCATGCTAACATTAAACCCAAAGTTACCAAGCAGTTGTACCTGGAAGATTCTGGCAGTGTATCCGTTGTCTTAGAAATAAAGAACTTTGCTGCTTCCCACACTGGTCCTTCCTCTGCATTCACTACTGTATTTTAATAGATTGCAATATCATATGAAGTATCAGAAAATGAGGGAAAAATGGAAGGGAGGTGAAAATGTGTTAGAATCATTAAATTACACACTTAATGAAATCAATTGATTTTTTGTATACAAAGGAAACTTCAAAATTGCAGAAAAGGCTTAGCCTACTGTGATGCTGTTCATGGGAGTTGGTATTCATCATACCTCATGTGATGTAGCTGATAATAGTAGTGGGTTTATTACAGATGAATCAGACACGAATATGAGCATGAAGAGATAACACCGAGTTGCCTCAGGAGAAACAAATCAGGTAAAATTCATTGGATTCCGTTATGAGGAATTTTTTTTTCTTTTTTTTTGTCTAAATGAGTTGGCAGGAAATTGGACAGATTGGCAAGTCTGACAGTAAGTGTAACACATATTAGAATGTGGGGGTTGTGTGGCTATAGGAAATATTTGTTCATGTCACCTCTTATTGAGTATCATTGCTGATAAACATAGTTATCCTTCACTTATGCAATGCATGGAATTGGGTCTATGCAGGGGCAAAGGGGAGGAAATGCTGTTGAGTAATGTTTGGGTAGGTTGTTGAGTCTGTGAAACATTCCTGTGATGGGACTTTATTTTTTCTCAATCTTGACAATCTACATTTACCTAAGAAGAGAGAACAATTGAAGATCTGTCTCTATTCACTTGGTTATTTGGTAAATCTATAGTATATTTTCTTGGCTAATTAGTGATGTGGGAGGGCCCATCCCTGTGGCTAAGCTCATCAATAGTCATTTATAGATGGGAGCATTCTAGATTGTATTTAAAAAAATGGCTGATCAAGCCATAGAAAATTGGTGGTAGAATAAGAACGTTCTCTATTGACTCATATATATGAATATTTAGTCACTGGGAAGTGACAGTGAGTTTAAAGATTAGATGGAATAAGATAAGGTGTGGCTTCATTGGAGGAAGTGGGTGTGTCAAAAAGGATGGGTTTGAGTTTTAAAGAAGGCATTGCAATGGCAGAATCTCTCTCTTTGCCTAAGGATCAATAGTTCTCTATTGCTCCAATGATGGGGTCCCTCACTTGATGATTGTCCAAACTTCTAAAAATGTAAGCAAGCCTCCAGTTAAATGCTTTGTTTTCTAATAGTAGCCTTAACCATGGTGTCTCTTCACAGCAATAGAACAGTGACTAAGTCAGTGGCAAGCCAATAAGCAGTGTTTGCTGTTACTGATTCAACTTCCTGTTTTGTCTTCCTTGGTGATAGTCTGTAACCCTTCTATTTCCAAGTTATTTTTGATTGTAATATTCTACATTGTGAGAAAGAAGCAAACTAGAAAAATTACATCTCAGGTAGGTACATGAGTATATCTTATGTTTAAATAAAAATAAAATGTCTGCACATTATTATTTGTGGTTTTAAGATAAGTGACATTGGCATTATTAGACATTTTTCCTTAAGAATGTCTTACTATTTTTATTGTTGAAAGGTTCCACCATGTCCAAAGAGCAAATTCCATAGCAAAGGTTTTTTTCAGCTTATACTTCCACATTGTTGTTAATCATCAAAAAAGTTGGGACAGAAACTGAAACAACACAGGATCTTGGAATTAGAGGCTCATTCATAGGCTATGTTGTAGTGATGCTTATTGTCTTGCTCCTCTAGTCTTGCTTAGCTTGTATTCTAAAAAAACCCAGGAGTACCACCACAAGAATTTCAACACCCACAATGGAGTTGGTGCTCTCTCACCAATTAAAAAAATTCTGAACAGCTGGATCTTATGGAGGCATCTTCTCAACTGAAGCTCCTCCTCTTTGAAGACTCTAGATCTTGTTGAGTTGCTATTAAACCAGTGTGGCATTCTAAATATAGTTGGTCTATGAGGAGGTGTGGCCTTGTAGGAATAGGTCTGGCCTTGCTGGAGGAAACATATCATTCTGGGTCTTTAAAGCTCTGCCCAGTGTGAATCAGACCATACCTGCATGCAAAATACATATTTTTTCTTGGAAGCATTTGGATGGAGTTGCATAATTCTAAACTTCCTCTCCACCATTATGTCTGCCTAGACTCTGCCATATTTTCTGCCTTGATGATCGTGAAGTGAACCTCTGAACGTGTAATTAAATGTAGAAAAGCCCTAATGAAATGTTGTCTCTTATGAGTGGCCTTGGTCATGGTGTCTTTTCACAGAAACAAATCCCTAACTAAGAGAATCAGTTACTGCAGAAACTCTCCCAGATATTAAAATTAATCAACAATAGAAAGTATTTTCAAGTGCTGCAGCATACAAACTTATTCTAGAGAGAAAAATTGTAATGAATGAATCCATGGCATTTCAGCCTCAAAAAAAAAAAAGTCTCTGCATATAGATGGAACCCAGGCAGACCTCCATGAAGTACACGGGCTCCTCAGGAAGTGACCAACACTGTGGGCAACCTCATAACATTTGAAACCCATGACAACTGGCATAGAAAAAAGGTCAGCATATATGCATTGGTTACACCTTCAGTGTTTTCTAAGAATGAGGTCACATATAAGGAAAAGATTAGAATATCCAGGCTATAGACAGGCTGAAGGTATGTAGGGAGTCATATGTTTAGAGGAGAGTTAGGTGGAACAGGCCAGTGTGGGAGCTTTTTATGGTCATCTGGGCCTCTCATTAGAGACCTCCAAAAGATCGCAGGATTCATCAGAAGCAAAGAGTGCTCACAGAAGGAACTCAGGATCCATTCCAACCCGACATTATCTCACAGCATATTCATTTTGTCTTTTACTTTACTTTTGAAACTGATTACACAAAATCAAGATTTCTGTGATGATTTAGGGAGTCTCATATATTTAAACATTCACTTCTGGATTATCTGGATAAAAATGGACTCTAAGTACCACACACACACATACAAACACACACACACACACACACACACACACACACACAGAGAGAGAGAGACAAACACAAACACACGAATCTGTAATGATTGACTGGATATTTGTTAAGAAAACAAAGAGGCCAATGTGGATAGGGCCCAAGTTTGAATATTCCCAGAAACTTTCTCTTCTTCCTGTGACTCCTGCCTAACTTTTCGAGAACTCCAACTTAGAATTCATTTGTCTCTCAGTGCACTCTACTCTTTGTGTTCCTTATTGCTTTTAATGGTCACCATCAATTAGAACTTTCTTATCTTCATCCTGGTCTGTTTTCTGCATGTGAATTTTGGATTTCTTTAAAAAGATATCTTTATGGGATTAGAGAGATGAATCAATGGTAACAAGCACTTTTGCACCACAAGAATAGATCTGGTTTCTTGATTTCATATCCACTGGCCAGTAATCACCTTTAATGGCAGCTCCAGAGGACCTGACAACTCATGTCTCTGTGCTCACCTGTACTCAAAAGGACATGCCATATCCCCACCCACATAAGTAAAGATAATAAATCTTAAAATGTGAGACAGATTTCACTAAGTTTCATTATTCAAATGAAACCTGATTTTCTCTGATTTCTGAGTCTATTTCAATCAGTTTTCTGCGTTTCACCTTGTGTAACAAGGCCACATTTCTTTTAAATGTCCCTCTTTCCCCAACTTTTTGTTTCTCCTTCAGTGTTCACATCAGAGTTTCTACCTATGCTCTGTCCTTCTCCCCTACTTCCTAAACATCCATCTTTTGCTGCTATCTCTGCTCCTCCAAGTTCCATCTCCAATTCCTTATTCTACATGCAGACCAGAGAAGCTGTTCCTTTTAGCATGTATGATTTTAGGTGTACGTAGTGTTCACCACCTGAAATGAAACTTTCATCTTCATTTGATATTCCTTCCACTGTAGGCCATCTCTTCCAGCAAATTGTTAACTCACAGAATATCATGTCACACTTTTAAATTTTTAGAGCAAAACACATTTTATTGGCAAAGATACTGGGATTGTCAAAGACCCTTATGTAGCCAACACAGGAAAAAAAAAACAAAAAACTGTTTTTTCTTCCAGTCCTATACATTTACGTTTCTGTACTTTATGATTTTACAACTTCAAGAATCTTTGGCACCAGAGTATAGACATAGATATGGATGTCACCATGAAACTTGATAAAGTACACAGAAGGATTGGCTAGAATTTGGTAAACAACCTTTCTGAACTATTTGGAACCACCTTTTTTGGTGTACTGCACCCAGTTACCTATCAACACATCACTGTCATCTCCTGATCTCTCCTCAGCCAGAGGAGTGTCTGGAATGATGTGGAGGTTCCCTTTCTTGTAGTCATCCAGGAGCTGATAGAAGTAGAGAGCTGGATCCTTCTTGTAGGTAATGTAAAACAAATCCTTCATGATTGGAACCTGGGCTAGCACAACCCCCCTTCAGTTGTCCTCAGAGCCATCTTTACCCTTAAATTTGTGTTGTACTGCTCTGCCAACCAGGTCTCTGGTGAGGTGGGAATCCCTTACCTGAGGAAATCTTACTTTGGGAGGCAAAAACTTAAGGTTTAAAATCCTGTCATTATTGTAGAGCTCCTGTCCATAGACGCTGTCATTTCCATCATACTTCACCAAATAAAGAGAAGGGTTTGTTGGGAGTTGACCTAGCACTATGGTCTTCCATTGAGTGACAGGCTCATTACCTTCCTTCCAACCTTGAGAAATTCTGCAGCCAACAATATTCCTCAAGACGTTGGAAGAAGACATCCTCCTCCTCTTCTTCATGAGGGATGTCATGCTAAGACTCTTCAGAGGTATTGTCTTCTACATGGCTGTAGCCCTGGTGTGGTAGACCACACCAACCCTGGGCAGATGTCTTGTGGGTAACATTCTGTGTTCAAATATCATACTTGCCCATTGCCTTGGATTGAAGATATTGCCTGTTTACACCAGACACAATGCTGTTGCTACTGTCATATATATGAGTTACTGAAAGGCAATGAGTGTAGGATGGGACAGAATGCTGGAGAAATGCTCTTCTCTAATGGAATTTTTGAGTAGGTCAAGAAGGCTATGCTAAACATGTTTGGGCTTCTAAACTTAATTTGATCAAAATAAGAAGTTCATAATCCAGCTATGGTGGCGCAAGCATTTAAACTCAGCATTCAGAAGGCAGGATAAGGCAGATTTCTGACTTAGAGACCAGCCTGGTCTACAAAGTGAGTTCCAGGGCAGCCAGTGGTAGACAAAGGAACCATGTCTCCAAATCAGCAACAATATTAACAACTAAAACAAAAAAAAAAAACAACAAAAACAAAACAAAACAAACAAACAAAACAAAAAAACAAAAATGAAAAACAAACAAAAAACAAAACAAACAATCAAATCAGAAGTTAATAGGAGGTGTTAGTGACCCAAGTCTTAAATCCTAGTACTCAAGAGGCAGAGGGAGGCAAACCTTAGTGAGATAAAGGCTAGTCTATTCTACAGAGTGATTCTCCTAACAGCCAACGCTACACACAAACACACTCAAAGTAAAATTAAACACCCATCCAAAGAAAAAACGAACAAACAAAACAACAACAACAACAACAACAACAAAACAAATAAATAAGGGAAACAAGGAAATTATCGAAGGGAAATTAACATGTAATTCTCCACAGCTCAGAATAACATACTCAGATGAATATGTCTTCAGCCCTGAGCTAATTTTCCTCTTCTGAGGAACATCTCCTTGCATGTCTATGTCAATGTGGAAGTTGGTATGCCTTTTACCCAAATGATCAAGGAGAGAACAGAATAAAGAAAATGAGCCAGAGTTGTTACCTACCCTCTCTTGTACCTGCAAGCTCTGAATTAGGTGGCAATATTCACAAATATCCCAGGGACACAGCACACCACTGGCCTTCTGTAATATGTCACCTGACCCAGCCTCAGGATTACTTGGTGATTATTTGCCACTGCAACTCTGGCCTCAACAAATCCAGGCAATATCAGCCATTTAGAACTAACATTTTCTAAAATACATACGGACAAAGAAGTGCTTTGACATTTTAATGGAATTGTGAAGGAGATATTGTTAGCAAGGATAATAAATTCAGGAGATCAACTAAACTGTATCAACCATGCCCCTGGCCCCAAACATGGGAGAATTTAGAATGTACAGTTACTCAGTGTGGGAGGGAAAACTTTCAGCTTTCTATAGCTATGAGGGTCCCATTCACTTCATAAATGTACTTACCCAAAGAAAATGTCTTATTCATCAAGATTCTGTCTTTTGATACAGACCAGGCAAAAAAAAACTTGAGGAACAACGTTGGGCTTCAGGAGCTGGCCTGCCTTTCATACACCACTGGGAAAATAGTGGACACACCTTCTAGGGATTCTAGTGCCTCCAAGTGGAATAGATGTGCAATCTATGGCCAGTGCTCTGTGACATCACCTAGTTCAGCTTGCATCATAGAACCCCACTCATGCTGGTTCCTTCCCTAATTACACCAGAGACATTAACCATCTAGGCTTTACGTTTTCATATGGCATTCTCGAAATACAAAATATAATCCCTACTGAAATGTCCTGATGACTTGAGTCACATTCTGCCCAAGTAATTCACACCTGTATTGTTTTTATCATTTTGGTGGTTGGGTTTCTGTTTATTCATTTGTTGATTGTTTGTTTTGTTTTTGTTTTTATTTTCCTCCTGTGAAAGCCTTCAGTTTCTGACTCACCAACATCCTTGGTGGTTATTTTCCCTGTTCCAACCTTTCCCTGGTTATCTTTAAACTGTTCTTAGTGTCAGAAATTGTGCCAGACTCTTTGAGGCAGCACATTGGATAGCACATCAAAATTCTGTTTATGAAAACCCAAAGTTAGAGCAATAAATATTTTATTCAAACAAAGCAGGAATTTTACAGGGTTAAGTACCTTGTATTGAAGTTATTTGCAACCGTGAATCATTGATTCTTTGCAAAATGAGAAGGCAATCTAGCTCTTGTTCCTGCTTACAAAGTTGTGATGAAGTTAAACCCAATATCAACCAGTCATGTTTTAAAGGCCTTTAAAATTTATTAGTATTTCTGGTTACAAGTAATTTAGTAGATTAAATGCAGTAAAACAGGGTGAAATAGATTTGATAATTTTACTTTTGAAATATGGGTAAACAAAATATTGAATGCTGGTAAGTATGGAATTTACTTACAAATTATCAGGCACTTTAATTTTTCATGCCATATAGATCGTAAGTTCTTCCAGAAAAATTAATTTCAGGCCCTTACACGGTAACCATCACACTTTGTATATTTTTTTCATAGATGTTGACACTACCCATAGTGGGCTAGACCCTTCAACATCAGCCATCCAAAAAAGAACATTCCTTACTGGTGTGGCAACTGACCAATGTGATGGAGGCAGTTCTTTATCTGCGGTTCTATATTCCCAGGTTGAGTTAACTAAAAAAAAAAAAAATGCAAGAAGGACCATTTCACATCCATATCATAAACGTTGATTGCCTTACTGTGTGCAATAAACATGCGATAGATTAATACTAGATGTCAACCACTGGATGGATGGCTTAAAACATGAGAGAGAGAGAGAGAGAGTGACAGAGAGAGAGAAAGAGGAGAGAGAGAGAGAGAGAGAAAGAGAGAGAGAGAGAGAAAGAAAGAAAGAAAGAAAGAAAGAAAGAAAGAAAGAAAGAAAGAAAGAAAGAAAGAAAGAAAGAAAGAATGAGAGAGAGTTTTTGATATGTCATAGGGTGTTTGATATTTCAAGCCCAGTGCCAAATCACTTTTAATGAAAACACAAATCCTAATTCTTTCTAAACATCCCACCACCTGGAAAAATAACTCCTTTGAATATTTGATCTTCTGTGAGCCACAATTATTCAAACTAATAAAGTATGTAAAAGAAATTGAAATCAAGTAATAATTGTCCATGCCACTTCTTGGAATATTTTATATCATTACTTTTCTTTTCTTAGAGGTTAGGGTTATTTGCATAACAAGAGACTAATCAGTCATCATTGTCACATCAGCCAAAGGCATCCTAACCCTGCCACATTTCTACTTGATTAATCACATTGGCATTACTTATTTGTATGGAAACATATCCCTTCATCCTGATTTAGTTAAAAGCGTGGGAACTGTTGATGTGCAATTAATTTTGTTCATAATGGGACAAAACAGAAGCCTACAGGATTGTTCCTGGGAGCTGAAGATTTCCCTTCCATTTAGTAAAATGTTATAAATATTATTTTAACACAAGCCTAAATTCGTGAAAAAGCTTTTTTTTCATATTTTAATTATTTACAGGTCGTTCTCTGCCATATAAAGGAAGGTAGAGAAGGAAAGCTGTTTTGGAATCACTGACACACACACTTAACTGAGGTCTCTTTGCATAGTAACAAGATATACCCATCCGCTATATCTGGGGAGTTTGCTTCAGGAACTCTAATGATATAAAGTCCTCAGGACTCTAGGCTAAGATAACAGAACACTGCTTATAAGCTATGCAAGATAAGCTCTTGTATATTTTATTTATATTCATGTGTGTCTGCACACAGATCTGTACAGGTAAGTTCAAAGGTAGCGAAGGGTATAGTGTGATTTGCTCCTTCACTCCCTAATTTATCCCCTTTCTACAGGGTTTCTTGCTGAGCTAATATTGAGGCTGGCTTTCAGGAAGCCACAGTCATCTTCCTGTCTCTTCCCCTCCCAAAATCCTAAGCACTGGTGTTGTAAGTAAATAAACACAGGCATGAATTTGCCCCTTTGCCATCACCTCTGATCCTTCTTTATTTTAAATAATCTCTGGATTACTTTTGCCCTTAATGTAATGAAACTGCTACACAAGGGTTTGTTATTTAGGAAATGGAAATATAAGTCGTCTGTATATGTTCAGTACAGACATTATATATTAAGAACTACATTCATTAATAACTTGAGAAATTCATACAATGTATTTTGATGGAATTTATTTTTCAGTTCTCTTAATAACTACTCCCGGACCAAAACCAGATCCATTCCCACCTTAATCCTCCTCCCAACTTCATGTCTCCTTTTCTCCCCTTTGATACAACCCATTCAAATCAATTGTGTTGCCCATAAACTCTTGGACATGGAGCTACCAGTAGTGCCTGGCCAACCTATAACCTTCAAAGGGCATACCTTTGATGTAAACTGACTCTCCATCTTTCATTAACTGTCCATACCTTCTCAGATGGGGATGATGGATAGTGAGAACCTACCACTCATTGATGGAAGGCAGACTGGCCTGATTTTGTGCAGATAGAGACATACAGTTTCTCAATGACCTCTCTGCCTTACAAGATTTCCACTATCTCTTCATTGAGGGATCCTAAGACTCAGCTCCTCTACTTCTTGCCTCGTTCTGTGAGTATGTGTGTGTGTACAAGTGTGTCTATATTATAGATGTCTCATTTTACATCCAAGTCAACGCATAGTGGGGTTTGCAATCAACTGCTGGCACTATTTCACACTAGGCAATAATGCTGTGATGCAGATGGTGGGACTAAATACCACACTGAAACTGGAGATGGCTAGAAATCATCACAGTTGGTTGTAGTATAGGTGAAATTTACACTTTTGACCTAAACTTCTGGGTCCACCCTATGGCTTTAAGATGGAGGGATGTGGGATCAAGAACATTAACTTGCATTGCATTTTCCTTCTTCTTGAACTCATATTTTAAAATACCTCATGGAGGTGATGATTCTGTTGGCCTGGACGTTTTGCTTTTGTAACTGCTATACAGAGATATCCTTAAAGAGACAGATAGATCCTATCACTTTTTGTAACATAAAGAATTGTGTGGTGAAATGGGTTTGCAATGTCAGTCGTGGGTTTTGATGAAGGTTTTGGCCCCAAGTACAATGTTCAAAGATAGAACACTATACACAATCTGAAAAGTGATTGGACCCTGAGGGGTTTAATCAATGAGTTAATTGATTGATGGGTGTGCATTGAAGGGGTGAGAAACTTGTAAAGGAACTTGGTCATTTGGGACATGTCTTGGAAGTTATTTATTGTCTTTGGTCGCTTCCTGTGTTGATGCTTACTGGGTAATAATAAGTTGGACAACTGTTCTCCTTCATGCCCCTTTCATACTCTTGTGACTATGGACCTGTTTTCCTTGTTGCTAGGCATATCGGAACAGTGATGAAACTTATTTACATGAATGTGTCTCACTAGTGATACTGACTTTTCTGGTCCATTGTAACCATGCCTTAATTCTTTAAGCTTTTTTTCTAGAAGAATCATGCTAACATTACACCGAAAGTTACTAAGTAGTTGTACCTGGAAGATTCTGCCAGTGTATCTGTTGTCTTAGTAATAAAGAACTTTGATTCTTCCCACACTGTTTTTTCCGCTGTATTCACTACTGTATTTTAATAGATTGCAATATCATATGAAGTAGCAGAAAATGAGGGGAAAATGGAAGGGAGATAAAAATGTGTTAGAATCATTAAATTACACACTTAAAAATAAAGAAATCAATGTATTTTTTATTATAGAAAGGATACTACAAAAAAAGCTGCTGAAAAGGTTTGACCAACTCATGGGAGATGGTATTTGTCATACCTCCTGTGATGTAGCTGTAAATAGTAGTGGGTTTATTACAGATGAATCAGACACCAATATAAGCATGAAGGGATAATACTCAGTTGCCTCAGGAGAAAGAAATCAAGTAAAATTCATTAGATTTCTTTATGAGGAGTTTTTTTGTCATAGCTTTGGTGGCATAAAATTGGACAGATTGGCAAGTCTCCCAGTAAGTGTAACACACAGTAGAATTTCGGGGTTGTGAGGCTATAGGAAATATTCAGCTCATGTCACCTATTATTGAGTATCCTTGCTGATGGAGGTAGTCACCCTTCACTTATGCCATACATGAAAGTGTGTCTATGCAGGGGCAGAATGCAATAGATGGTGTTGAGTAAAGTTTTTGTAGGTTATGGTGTAAGTTAAACATTACTGTGATGGGATATTATATTTTTTTTCAATTTTGACAATCCACAGTTACCTGAGAAGAGAGAACAATTGAAGATCAGTCTCTATTCACTTACTTGTTCATTAGGTAAGTCTATGGGATATTCTCTTGGGTAATGATTGATGTGGGAAGGCCCATCACTGTGGCTAAGCTCATCAGTAGTCCTTAATAAATGGGAGCCTTTTAGGCTGTATTTTAAAAAAATAGCTGAACGAGCCATGGGAAAAGTGGTGGTTTGAATAATAAAGTCACCTATAGACACATATATATGAATATTTAGTCACCAGAAAGTGGCAGTGAGTTTAAATTTAGAAGGAATAAGAGAAGGTGTGGCTTCATTGGAGAAAGTGGGCGTATCAACAAGGATGGGTATGAGTTTTCAAGAAGCCAATGCAATGGCAGAATCTATCTCTTTGCCTAAGGATCAATAGTTCTCTATTGCTCCAGTGATGGGGTCCCTCTCGTGATGATTGTCCAATCATCTGAAAATGTAAGCAAGCCTCCAGTTAAATGCCCTGTTTTCTTCTTTTTCTTTTTTTTCCCATTTTTTATTAGGTATTTAGCTCATTTACATTTCCAATGCTATACCAAAAGTCTCCCATACCCACCCACCCCCACTCCCCTACCCGCCCACTCCCCCTTTTTGGCCCTGGCATTCCCCTGTACTGGGGCATATAAAGTTTGCTTGTCCAATGGGCCTCTCTTTCCAGTGATGGCCGACTAGGCCATCTTTTGATACATATGCAGCTAGAATCAAGAGCTCTGGTGTACTGGTTAGTTCATAATGTTGTTTCACCTATAGGGTTTCAGATCCCTTTAGCTCCCTGGGTACTTTATCTAGCTCCTCCATTGGGAGCACTGTGATCCATCCATTAGCTGACTGTGAGCATCCACTTCTGTGTTTGCTAGGCTCCACATAGTCTCACAAGAGACAGCTACATCTGGGTCCTTTCGATAAAATCTTGCTAGTGTATGCAATGGTTTCAGCTTTTGGATGCTGATTATGGGGTAGATCCCTGAATATGGCAGTCTCTACATGGTCCATCCTTTCATCTCAGCTCCAAACTTTGTCTCTGCAACTCCTTCCATGGGTGTTTTGTTCCCACTTCTAAGGAGAGGCATAGTGTCCACACTTCAGTCTTCATTTTTCTTGAGTTTCATGTGTTTAGGAAATTGTATCTTATATCTTGGGTATCCTAGGTTTTGGGCTAATATCCACTTATCAGTGAGTACATATTGTGTGAGTTCCTTTGTGAATGTGTTACCTCACTCAGGATGATGCCCTCTAGGTCCATCCATTTGGCTAGGAATTTCATAAATTCGTTCTTTTTAATAGCTGAGTAATACTCCATTGTGTAGATGTACCACATTTTCTGTATCCATTCCTCTGTTGAGGGGTATCTGAATTCTTTCCAGCTTCTGACTATTATAAATAAGGCGGCGATGAACATAGTGGAGCATGAGTCCTTCTTAGCAGTTGGGACATCTTCTGGATATATGCCCAGGAGAGGTATTGCTGGATCCTCCGGTAGTACTATGACCAATTTTCTGAGGAACCACCAGACTGATTTCCAGAGTGGTTGTACAAGCCTGCAATCCCACCAACAATGGAGGAGTGTTCCTCTTTCTCCACATCCATGCCAGCATCTGCTGTCACCTGAATTTTTGATCTTAGCCATTCTGACTGGTGTGAGGTGGAATCTCAGGGTTGTTTTGATTTGCATTTCCCTGATGATTAAGGATGTTGAACATTTTTTCAGGTGCTTCTCTGCCATTCGGTATTCCTCAGGTGAGAATTCTTTGTTCAGTTCTGAGCCCCATTTTTTAATGGGGTTATTTGATTTTCTGAAGTCCACCTTCTTGAGTTCTTTATATATGTAGGATATTAGTCCCCTATCTGATTTAGGATAGGTAAAGATCCTTTCCCAATCTGTTGGTGGTCTTTTTGTCTTATTGACGGTGCCTTTTGCCTTGCAGAAACTTTGGAGTTTCACTAGGTCCCGTTTGTCAATTTTCGATCTTACAGCACAAGCCATTGCTGTTCCGTTCAGGAATTTATCCCCTGTGCCCATATCTTCAAGGCTTTTCCCCACTTTCTCCTCTATAAGTTTCAGTGTCTCTGGTTTTATGTGAAGTTCCTTGATCCACTTAGATTTGACCTTACTACAAGGAGATATGTATGGATCGATTCACATTCTTCTACATGATAACAACCAGTTGTGCCAGCACCAATTGTTGAAAATGCTGTCTTTCTTCCACTGGATGGTTTTAGCTCTCTTGTCGAAGATCAAGTGACCATAGGTGTGTGGGTTCATTTCTGGGTCTTCAATTCTGTTCCATTGGTCTACTTGTCTGTCTCTATACCAGTATCATGCAGTTTTTATCACAAATGCTCTGTAGCTTTAGATCAGGCATGGTGATTCCACCAGAGGTTCTTTTATCCTTGAGAAGAGTTTTTGTTATCCTAGGTTTTTTGTTATTCCAGATGAATTTCCAAATTGCTCCTTCTAATTCGTTGAAGAATTGAGTTGGAATTTTGATGGGGATTGCATTGAATCTGTAGATTGATTTTGGCAAGATAGCCATTTTTACAATGTTGATCATGCCAATCCATGAGCATGGCAGATCTTTCCATCTTCTGAGATCTTCTTTAATTTCTTTCTACGGAGACTTGAAGTTTTTATCGCACAGATCTTTCACTTCTTTAGTTAGAGT
The DNA here is from genome assembly GCF_000001635.26 of Mus musculus. NCBI lineage: Eukaryota > Metazoa > Chordata > Mammalia > Rodentia > Muridae > Mus > Mus musculus. The sequence continues at coordinate 71,789,490 of NC_000087.7, forward strand.
CACGCCGAGATATTTATTAATATTTGTGACTATTGAGAAGGGTGTTGTTTCCCTAATTTCTTTCTCATCCTGTTTATTACATAGTACTTGAAGAATGAGCCAGAGCAATTCGACAACAAAAGGAGATCAAGTGGATATAAATTGGAAAAGAGGAAGTAAAAATATCACTTTTTGCAGATGATATGATAGTATATATAAGTGACCCTAAAAATTCCTCCAGAGAACACCAAAACCTGATAAACAGCTTTGGTGAAGTAGCTGGATATAAAATTAACTCAAACAAGTCAATGGCCTTTCTCTACACAAAGAATGCCTTGTTTTCTAATAGTTGCCGTCACCATATGTGTCTCTTCATAGCAATAGAACAGTGGCTAAGACAGTGGCAAGCCAATAAGCAGTGTTTGCTGTTACTGACTCAACTTTCTGTTTTGTCTTCCTCAGTGACAATCTGTATTCTTTTTATTTCCAAGTTATTTTTTATTGTAGTATTCTACATGGTGAGAAAGAAGAAAACTAGAACAATTACATCTCAGGTACGTACATGAGTATAGCTTATCTCTAAGTAAAAATAAAATGTCTACACATTGACATTGGCACTGTTAGACATTTTTTCCCTAAGAATACCTTACTGTTTTTTATTGTTGTAAGGATTCACCATGTCAAAGAGCAAATTCCATAGCAAAGGTTTTATTCAGCTTATACTTCCACATTGCTGTTTATCACCAAAGAAGTTGGGACAGAAACTGAAACAACACAGGATCCTGGAATCAGAGGCTCATTCATAGGCTATGGAGTGGTGATGCTTATTGTCTTGCTCCTCTAATCTTGGTTAGCTTGCTTTCTTAAAGAACCCAGGACTACCACCACAAGGATGTCAACACCCACAATGGAGTGGGTGCTCTCCCATCAATTAAGAAAATTCCTAACAGCTGGATCTTATGGAGGCATCTTCTCAACTGAGGCTCCTTCTCTTTGAAGACTCTAGATCTTGTCAAGTTGCTATGAAACCAGTGTGGCATTCTAAATATAGTTGGCCTATGAGGAGGTATGTCCTTGTAGGAATAGGTCTGGCCTTGCTGGAGGAAGCATATCACTCTGGGGCTTTAAAGCTCTACCAGTGTGGAAGAGACCCTACCTGTATGCAAAATACATAGTTTTTCCTCGAAGCATTTGGATGAAGGTGCATAATTCTAAACTTCCTCTCCACCACCATGTCTGCCTAGACAGTGCCATATTTTCTGCCTTGATGATCATGGAGTGAACCTCTGAACGTGTAATGAAATGTAGAAAAGCCCTAATGAAATGAGTCTCTTATGAGTGGCCTTGGTCATGGTGTCTTTTCACAGCAACTAATCTCTAACTAATAGAATCAGTTACTGCAGAAACTCACAGATATTAAAATAAATCAACAATCGAGATTATTATCAAGTGCTAAAGCATGCAAACTTATTCTAGAGAGAAAAACTGTTATGAATGAGTCTATGGCATGACTCTCTCAAAAAAGAAAAAGAAAAAAAAGTAAGAAGGACCATTTCACACTCATATCATCAATATTGATTGCCTCACTGTGTGAAATAGACAAGAAATGGATTAACATTAGATGTCAACCACTGGATGAATGGCTTAAAACGAGAGCGAGACAGGAGAGAGAGAGGGTGAGAGAGAGAGAGAGTGAGAGAGAGAGAGAGGGTGATAGAGAGAGAAAGAGAGAGAAAGAGAGAGAGAGAAAGAGAGAGAATGAGGAGAGAGGAAAATGAGATGAAAGAATGAGAAAGAGAGAGAAAGAATGAGAGAGAGATAGCCTGATGGGTTTTTGATACTTCAAGCCTCAGTGGCCAATATCCTCAGAAAATACAAGCTGATAAGGAATTAGTTGAAGAACAATACCTTTTGGGTCATTTTCAAACTTCTGTATCTCCATGGAATACCCCATTTTTTTTTTTATCAGAAAGATGCATTTTAAATTAAAAGTACCTTCCTTGAAATTTTGATCTTATTTTTGGTACAAAGGACTCATAATCTAATTTTTTAAAAGAATCATATTTCCAAGTGGTGGTGGCAAACACCTTTAATCCCAGCACTCGAAAAGCAGAGACAGGTGAATTTCTAAGTTCGAGGCCAACCTGGTCTACAGGGAGATTTCCAGAACAACCATGGCTACACAGAGAAACACTGTCTTGAAAACTCAAAGAGAGAGAGAGAGAGAGAGAGAGAGAGAGAGAGAGAGAGAGAGGGAGAGAGAGAGAGAGAGAGAGAGAGAGAGAGAGAGAGAGAGAGAGAGAGAGAGTTTCTATACAGAGAACAAATATGAAAGGTTTTCAAACTGACTTTCATTTTCCAAGTATGGTATGAACCCTAGAGTTAGTAACAAAGAACACAGAACACAACACATAGCAGACAAAAGTACAAAGCACACTCAAATAGAAAGAAAGGCATCAAAATAGTGAATGTGAGTACCTTTTTAATGGAGCACAAACACTCTCCCATTCTCCATGAGAACCCAATAAAATCCCTGTTGTCTCCAAAGACTTTGAGTAGGAATTCATCCAGTATCCTTTCTCTTCTATTTGGTTAGAGCTGACTCAAACCTGCAAGGTCCAGGACAGAAAAAATAGACTCCCTCATCCAATTTGGTATGTGTGTTTCCAGGTAGTGTTACAGATCCTCACATGCTTAGACCACTAAAATAGAGCACATCTATTCTACCACAGTTACAGAAGGCAACATTGTAAAAATCAAGGGGCTGGCTAGTTTTCCTATTTGCTGGCACTGTGGTTGGCAACCTGTAGGTTGCTAGTCCTTGTGACAAATTTCACAGGAGTTGTCCTAGACTATCTGTATGTCAGAAATGTATGTTATAATTCATATCAGTAGGACATTTCAGTTATGAAGCAGCAAAAAATATTTTTACGGTTGGGGCACCACACAGCATAAGGAAGTATATATATGAAGGAACCGCAGTATTAAAAAGGTGGAGAACCACTCTCTGGAACTTTGAAAACTGAAGCATGGTGTGCCTCCCAGACTGTCTTTGACATGAGTCTGAGATATACTTCTGACTCTGATCTTCTTGTTACCTTTTGTTTCTTGTGATCATATGGGGTTAACCTAGAAAGTATATTCAAATGCCCTATGTGAGAGCATGTTCAGAATTCATTTTGTGAAGCAATGTGCTCTAGTATATTTAGGACAGAGCTGTCTTTGGGACCAGTCCTCTTCTGTATGCCTGTGTGTCATTCATTTTCTCTTTATTTGTTTATTGTTTTTTGTTTTTTTCGAGGCAGGGATTCTCTGTTTAGCCCTGGTTGTCATGGAATTCAATCTGGAGTTCAGGCTGGCCTTGAACTCATAAATTTGCCTGCCCCTGCCTCTGCCTACCAAGAGCAGGGATAAAAGGTATGCACCACTACACTGTCTTCTTTTATTTATCATTCTGCTATTAACTTATTGTGTCTAGGTGGTTGTTTTCAATCTATTTTGTTTTATTTTATTTTATTTTATGAGGCATTTTCTTTATTTTCATTTCAAATGTTATCCCCTTCCCTGGTTTCCCCTCTGAAAACCCACTATGCCATCCCTCCTCTCAGTAATCAACAAAATACCCACTCCTACTTCCTAGTCCTGACATTCCCTTACACTGGGGTATAGAGCCTTCTCCTGAACAGGAGCTTCACCTCTCACTGGTGTCCAAATAGGCCATTCTCTGCTACATATGAAGCTGCAGCCATGGGCCCCGCCCTATGTGCTCTTTGGTTGGTCTTTTTTTAATTGTATATTTTCTTTATATACATTTCAAATGATGTCCGTTTTCAGTTTCCCACCCTTCCAGAAACCCTCTATCCCATCCCCTCCCCACTGCTTTAATGAGGGTCTTCCTCCATCTGGATACCCATTCCCACATCGCATTGTGGTGGCTAGCAAGGTTACCTCTCTGTCTCCTCATCATTCTACAGCATATTGGTGATCCTGTGGATGATGGGGAAAAGAACACTGGATTCTGACCATTGCAGAGTACCATCCAGTACATCAATCTCAAGCCACACGTGGGTACATCTTCCTCAAAAGTATCTTGTCCTGTTCATAGCAGCTAGTTGGCTATTTTGTGTACCTGGGCCAAGATTGAGGTGTCTGCTACCTGCACAAGCACTTCCCAATACACTTTGGGGATCATCTGTGCCAGGAAGTCAGGGTTGAACTCCACAGGGTTTTTGAGGATTTAAGTGGCCTGCAGGCTCAGACAGAACACTTGCATGCCCACACCCCGCACATGTGAGTTTAGCAGGTTGTAGATTAGCAGTTTCACACTGTCACATTGGACTTCTTGACAGGACTTATTTTTTTCATCATTAATTTAGTTATCTATTTACAATTTAAATGATAACTTCCTTCACAGTTTCCCATCAACAAATCCCCATTCCAATCCCCCTCTCCTCCCTTCTCTTTTGAAAAAGATTAGTTTGTGTTATTCTTCCACATCACACTCCATAACTGAGTGAAATCAGGGCAGGAACCCATGTAGGATTATAGGCAGGGTACATGGAGCAAGGCTGCTTATTGGCTTGTTTCTCAACACAGTTTTCTCAGCTTTTCTACTTACAAAATTTAAAAATGCCTTTTAACTTTTATTTTAATAACATATATGTATATATAAAAATGTTTTGTTTGCGTGAATGTCTGTGGGCCTTTTTTGTCCAGGGTTCACAGAGTCCATAAGAGCGAGCTTGGTCCCTTGATATTGGAGCTTCATGAGGCTGTGAGCTGCCACCTGAGTTCTGTGATTCAAATCCTAACCTTCTAAGAGAGCAGCCAGTTCTCTTAAACACTGACTCATTTTTCAAACACTACCCTCAGGTTGCTTTCTTATATATTTTATCACCATCTTTGCAGAGATAGCACCACTCACTGAGTAATGGATCCTCTCCCATCAACTGTTAATCAGCTGTCTCATGTGAGACTATGCCAGGGCCTAGCAAACACAGACGTGGATACTCACAGTCAGCTATTATATGGTTCACAGGGTTCCCAATGGAGGAGATAGAGAAAGTACACAAGAAGCTAAAGGAATCTGCAACCCTACAGATGGAACCACATTATTAACTTATCAGTACCCCGGAGCTCTGGACTCTAGCTACATTTGTATCAAAAGATGACCTAGTCAGCCATCACTGGAAAGAGAGGCCCATTGGACAACCAAACTTTATATGCCCCAGTACAGGGCAATGCTAGAGCCAAAAAATAAATGGGAATTGGTGGGTAGGGAAGTGGGGAGGAGGGTATGGGGAACCTTTGGTGTAGCATTGGAAATGTAATTGAGGAAAACACGTAATAAAAATATTTTTTAAAAAAGAAGGACTGAAGTATCTAAAAAAAAAGGGGGGGGGGGAAATATCCAACAGTCAAATCAGACCCAGAACGACACAAATTGCATGTTTTCACCTATGTATGGAGTTAGCTTGTAAGGTTTATATATGTTTGTTTTTCATTTAGGGTAACAGAGATGAGCTATCTAGTAAGGAACCATAAAGAAGGAGGAGTTCTTCCAAGGAAGGGGAAGTAGAATATAGTGGTATAAAGGAATGAAGAAGACACTAAAATAGGAGGGTTAAATGTGGAGGGAAATATCAGGCCAAGCATCTGAGACTAGAAAGGTCATAAAACACTAAGTGAAAATCTGCCATCATAAATTTTGTTAAATAACCACAGCAGTAAAATGACTTCTCATGAATCCTAATGGCTCCACCCATATGTTAGTATATATGCCTCAGCCTTCATCAGAGGTGAGTTTCCTACAAAACTGGTAATAATCACAGAAAGACACAACTGGACAATGCACAGAGAGTGAGAGACTCAGAGAATTAAAGATTAAAGAGGATGCCTTTATCGAGCTCTCTCCTTCAAGAATCAGGAATCTATGCAAAGAAAAGTCAGAAAAATAATCCTGACCAGAGGTAGAGATAATGGATAGTATCAATGAATTGTATCATGGGTATTCCATGTTTTTTTTTGCCTAATATACACTTAAGAATGAGTGCATATTATGTGTGTTCTTGTTTTTGGGTGATGTTCTATAAGTATCTGTTAAATTCATTCGGCCCATAACTTCTGTTAGTTTCACTGTGTCTCTGAGTTCGATGGTAGGAGGATAAACAGGGAGATGGATACTTTCAGGTCACATAAGATGGAAAATTTAAAGAAAATTTTCTAAGAAAACAAATAAACATGGCTATAGCCTCATCTAATGTAGACAGATCCAATTTGAGGTTCCCTCTTCCCAGGTGACTTTAGCTTCATGTCAAGAAGGCAAACACTTACTAGCACACACAGGTTAACATAAAAGCATTTACAGCCATGTATAAAAACATCACACCAATGAACTAAGATATTATGTGGACGTTCCATGGCATAAACTTCAGAAAGACATAATTTTTTTACAGTTTATCTCAGCTTTAAAGTGTAAATCCTCAAAGGAGGGCCATGGTCCAGTGCTGTTCTCAATAGACAGCTCCTGATTTTCTAGACTCACCTCTTATATTAATCTGTGAAGTCACCTCACAATCTCACATTTCTTCTGCACAGCATTAGAGATGCCAATTAAAACTAGACTTTGGAAGTATATTAATAAGTTGGCCTTATCTTCATATTCCCTGCCCTTAATCATGGGAAACTTGCCCAGACTAGATGTCTCAGCCATTCTCACCGACAGTTTTCCTGGTAAATAGGTGGTTGAGAGAAAGAAATTATTTTAAGACCCAACCAGTTTAGTTTATCAGGATATTTGAAATGAAGCTGACATCATTTGGCACAAAAATAAAGAGAGTCTCCTGTTTTGTGGAGAACTGAGAGAGAATTAGGGACTGGGGCCGGAGGGTAAGTGACTATCCTTAAGGAGAGTCAGTCCAGACCTAGAGGCTGGGTCTGACAGCATGCAGAGGAGTGCAGTTCAATTCCCTGCAGCTTCCTGGAAGGAGCACTGTTTCTCTTCAAATTGTGACAGGGATGGCACCCACAAGGGGGCAGAATGCAGTGGTTTTCTAGACTTCTTTTGAGCCATCATGGTACTGATTACCACTCTTTCACTTGCTATTACAGATGAGCAAACTCAATAGGGTGACAAGTATGATCTGCTGACTTCAGAATCTCTAATTGCAAAACCCTTACAGGGCATGCCATTTTCCCTCCATGCTTGGAATAAAAAGAAAGGATTGGGCTCACAGGACTAAGCATCCTCTGACTAGCTTTTAGAGAAGAGGCTGCACTGAAGTCCAAAATTGAGACTTTGGTGTTTACTGAGAGTTTAAAAGCTAAGAACCTGTAACATTTGCTCTGTGGTACTGAAAAATATTGTTCTGAAAAGTGTATGAGAACATAAAGATGAACATGTAGCTTAAGGAGCACCATTACTCTGATAGAACATCAGGCACCTGACATTCATTTAATACATTGAAATAACCACCAAATCCCAAAAAAAAACCCTCCTCAAGTGTACATTACAAGTTTCTGCTCCGGCTTAAGATACAAGTCTTCAAGAAAACCCAATATGGCACTAGTCAGAAAAAGAAGTCATTTATTGATCAAGTTGCCTTATTAACAAAAAATATCAGCAATGGGTTGACGTTGCTTAGCACCTACATAAATTTGGAATAAATGGAAATAAAATTTCAGTAACAGATCAGGAGTACAATAAAAACATTATAATGTTACAGTAATATGGAGAGAAATAACTAGTGTTAAAGAATTCAAATCCCTGTCTAAGCTAGAGATGTGACTCGATGGTAGTGTTTGATTTGCATACATGCTAAACCCACCACCAGAAAAGAAAAACAAAACAGACACCAAAAAAAGAAGATACTCACAATTCAGTTTATCTGTTTGTTGTGAGTAAATCCACAGCAAATATGAATGGTTAACAACACAGGAAGGTATTATGCAAAGGAAGTCACACACACTCACCCTCATGCACACACACACACACACACAAGGAAAAAGAACACAGAAGAAAAAAGAACAGTCCAGTCAGGAAGCTATTGAAGAGAGTCCTTTAAAACTTATGATAAAGAAGATAAAGTGTATTTCTTCACAATTGGTGGTTTCTGGTGGACAGTAATTAAGGGTTCATTTTTATAGTTGGTGTTTGATATTTTCTAGGATCTTCTTTTTATAACCCCTAACGCTAGATAGGACAAAAATAAGGGTATATTAGAGAGAGGAATTAGAAAATCTCTGAATTTAATTTCTTTCCTTGTTCTTCTCCTTTAATTATGGCTACTAACAAACCACAACCAACTTGTGTAAACAACCACCAACCACCAGACTAAAAGTACAAGTTTTGACAATAAATCTTGTGCAAAGTTAATGCAGCAGGAGTTCTTCACTAATGGATGTTGTGAGTATGTAAATATAGTATTCCACCAAAGACTTACTAACTCTGATTTCTATACTTCTTGAAGTCAGCTGTTTACTATTTTAATATTAGTCATACCTGTTCTATGCAGTGCCATGTGTGTTGATGAAAATAATTTTCATCTCGGGAACACAAATGAAATGCAAATATTGTGTGTAAATCTCTGTTAGTGTTGCTTCATGAACATGATTTATCCATGGAGTTACAGTACTAATGGTCTGTGCATGCAGTATACTGTGTCTGTGATGATAAAGAGTCTCACCGGCGAGAACACACACACACAGGACACACTCAGATCCTTCTGCAGCATAGCTTTAATCCATCTCAAGAGAAAGATGATTAGCTTTTGGGCGAGGAGGCTTAGAACACAGGAAACTCAGTCCTTAAATAGACCACAAGAAGTGTTAGAGACATATTTCACCCTAAGGGCTGCTCACTATCAGCCCATATGACGCCACAGAACAGGAAGGGCACAAAGAATGGAAAAATACCCCAGCACATACACAGACTATTTCTTTACCAGTTAGAACAAAGGATGTCAGCGCCATCTTGTAATGGAGATTGAAAGGGCAGCTATCACAGTATACATTCAGTGTACATAGCTAGATATTCCTATTTAGTATTTTATGATATACTATATATAACATACAATGTATACTTAGAAGATGAATCCAGTACAGGATTAGGATTTTTAAAAAGTTGTGTGAGAGCTTTGTGATAATATATATATATATATTTATATATATATATTATATATATATATCTATATATATAATATATATCTATATATAATAATATATATTATTATATATTTATATATATATATATTTATATATCTTAATAGACTTGGCTGAGTTTCTGGAGCCATTTATGTGTTATTTTCCAATGAATCATAATTTCCTTTTATTCTGTGACTGGGAGAGACAGACTTATTATAAGAAAGAAAACCATTAGCCTGGGATCTCTCCTATTATAAGTATTCCTTGGGTCTGGGTGGCCAATTAGACAGAAACCATGTCTTGGTATACTGGTTGTAATCTGAGAAATTTGTTGCAACCAATCACCCCATCTCTGAGGACACTTGAGTAAATGTAACTTCCTAAAAGGTCTAAAAATTAGAAAGACACACACTAGGTACATGCACACCACACATTCTGACTCTGTCTCTGATTCTGAATCTCCCTTTGACTGTCCCTGTGACTCTGCCTGTCCTTCCTTTTCTCCTTCTTCATTCTCTATCTCAGCCTGTTTCTCAACCTCTGCATCTGTGTCTGCCTGTGTTTCTTCCTTTTCCTCTTCTTTTGCTTGTGCAGCTGCCTATTCATTAGTGCTGAGATATCATGCAGAATAATGTAGTTTTAGAACTGATCTACTGTGGAATTTGTTTTACATCAACACTAGGTGCCTGTCTACCTACTACTAAAACCATTTAATTGATTTTCAATCTTCAATATAATCAGAGATGTATACAAATTCATAGGGCAACAATTGCTATGTAACTGTCTGATGCTCATCGGTCACTCCACTGTTTTGAACAAAGAGTTTTTTAGTCAGAAGTTTAAGCACAGGCAGATAACATTATTGCAAGCATACAGTCCTGTCTTGATTTCAATGAGATAAAAATTGGGACCCAAAACTACCAAATGATGTAATGGATTCTATCTGTTTTCAACTTTCAGGTTTTAAACTGTGTTATCTATAGAAGTCTGGACAACACCTTAATCAGAGCTGGTAAGTGGAGACAGGAACTGAAGCAAAGACTATGGAAGAACTCTGGCTTACTCTCCTCCAGGTCATTGGGATGTGGGGTCCTAGGTGGTGTAAAACAGAAAAGAATGAAAAAATAAGTATCAAATATATCAAAATTTTTTACCTACATCCACATTTTGAGGTCCTCTCCTAATAGTATGTGTGATCATTTGGAAATCAAGTTTTATATGGCAATTGGTAAACTGTAGAATTTTCATTATTTCTATTTTATGAATATTTTACCTGAAGGGGTGTGTCTGCTGCCTGTGCACTAAACTGGACCGTGTAGAGATCAGAAGTTAGATAGTATCAGATCCCCTGAAACAGCACTTACCTGTGGCTGTGACAAACAAGATGGGCCCTGGTAATTGAATCCTGTAACCTGTGCACAGGGGCCAATGATCTTATACTCTAAGCCATGTACCACCTCCCCATTTTCTCATGAGCGAAAAATGGTGTAGGAACACAATCTTTCTCAAAAGGTCCAAATTCATCTAAGAGTAAATTAATTCTTATAAGTCTTTCTTAAAAAATCACCACCACTACAACAAGAAAAAAATAGATAAAGAGAGAGAAATCTGAATAGGATGTTTGTGATCTGTGGTGAATTCTAACCAAGAGTAAGCTAATACACTATATAAAGCTGTACTGAGAAGCCTTAAGAAGGCAGGTATCTCACTCTGACCAGGGCTAAGGTTGTTTCGACTGTATTGGCTTTATTCTTCTGGAGATTCTTGTCAGGAATGGCGTCCTTTTACCAGACCACAACAGGAAACCTTCCATATGTCTCCTTTGGTGTCTGGGCATAGGATATGTGAGATGCATCAAGACTGATTAAAGGTCATGTTCCCTAGATGTGAAACTGTTTCCAGGAATACGATGGTATACACAAGGTCAACTCCAGAATACATAGCATCAGGTCTTTCTTGGCCAATTCAAAATTGGAGCCAAAATCTCAAGAGACAATGTATATGTTGACAGACTTGCTGCTATCACACAGGTCGTGGCTTCAATTTCCAGCAATTACATTGTGACTGTTTCTCTGTCTCTCTATCTGTCTCTCTGTCTCTCTGTCTCTATGTCTCTCTGCCTCTCTCTCTTTCCTTCTAACTTCCCCACTCTCTGTATTGCTATCTCTCTGTATCTCAGTCTCAGTCTGTGTTTCTCTCTTTCCCTCTCACTCCCTGCCCCCCCTTTCTTTCTCATCCTCCCTGTAATTCCAGCAGCATATGCTGCTGTATCCTCTTCTGTCCTCTGATGTATTACATATAAGAAGTGTCCATGCAAACTGTAATGTTCACAAACAACCATATCTGCCTTCGCAGATTGAAAAAATAAATAAAAAAATAATGTCTAGATTAGGAGTCTCAATCATCTGTGAAAGGTAGGAGAGAGTGATCACTGTGTGTCACCTCATTTAGAAACAGAGTACCCAAGGAATAGAGCCTACTCCCCACACCCATGGAATGAACACCACATGCAAGAGGAGGGATTTTGGAAGAGGAACTCATTCCTGGTCTTTCCAAGAGGAGTGTTTTGGTGGGTGAGCACATCAACAGAACAGAATTCTCACAGCATGTAATTGCCCCCTCCCACCAGAAACCAAAGTCACCTTGGTGGGACCAGGAGCAGTTCACCTGCCTCTTCAGGTTGCTTTTGTTTAACTGCCTTTGGAGACAGCAGTTGGAGCTGCTGCTACCTGCTGGAAAGGTGGCTTCTAATGGGACAATTCATTGGTCTGTAGAATTCAAACAATTTTGGACCCTATGAAAGTAATGGATTGTCCAAATGCTCCCGGACTGAGAATCTTGGGGAAGCTCTAGGTTTTTTCTTAATCTGCAATGTCATTTAGACATTAGAGCAAGCAGAGATGATTTGCTCCTTCTCTTAGGCAATCAGATTTTATCCTGGAAGACAACCGTTGTGAGCCTTGAGAGGGTTTGCTGGAGGAGAAGGGATATTGACAGTGCTCTACCCAACCTGCAAGGCACACAGCTAGACCTTGTTCCCTCTGATGCATAGAAGTGTCTGATGGTATTAGATGGGATTCTTGATGAGGACAGAATCTGAGGAAAGGTTCCTGGTAGAGAAATGAAGTGCAGTTATACAACCTAGAAAGTATATACCATTGATCATTGTGAGCCTGAAACAGAAAGCACCCAAGCATTGGACCTAATGTATGATTGGTGAGACAGATTGAAGAGATTTTGTTTGTTTTGAATTCTCTGTATAGGTATGGATACATTGTCTCATGGGAAGGGGGAGTGTGGATTCCCTGTGGTTACTAAAATAGAAGAAGTTGTAAACAGCCTATGGAAATGTGGCAAGTCCAAGTGTATGCTGTGCATGAGCTGCCAGTGTTCAGAAATTCTGAGCCATCACTTCAGATTCAATAAGATATTTAAAGAAGAAAACCAGAAGAAAAAACTTAAGGGGACTGTTGTGAATTTTAATGAGACATTTTTAATTATTTTTACTGATTTATATAACATATGCCAAATGGTGTGTCCAGTCTTTTAAACATGGCTTGATTGTTCCTTTCAAAGTATCTTGATTATTATTCCCAGAGACAGGATTTACAATCTGTACATTCAAATTCTTATTTGTACTTCCCAATTTCCCCTGTTTCTTTTGTTTTTCTTCTCTGGAACTGGATATTTCTGTATAGTCCTAGATTTCTGTGCTTTCCTGTGCAGATCGGCAGAGAATTCATCTCTACCTGGTTTTGATTCCCATATCCTGAGATTAAAGTCCTTTCTAAGCAGATCTCAACACCTTTTTTTAAAATTTTCTGTCTCACAGTTCTTGAAGAATAGATGGGGGAGCAGAGAAAATTTCACCCCAAAAAATTGGCAATTAGTGGCTGCAGGTGTGAGGGCCAGTTTTCTACATAGATTTGGCTCCTCAGAGGCTGCCCATGTTCCAGTGGATGTGTTTCCCTAACCCCACATATGTAGTCAGCACTAAATTCACTCAGTGGTCTTTATTAAAATGTGCATGGAATTAAGGCTAAAAGTGATACAGGAGAAATGGAGAGCAATTCAAGGAGGACAAGATGGTGATGGATTTACTCAAACTCATTATGTTTATGTACAAAGTTCTTCAGCAAAACATTTAAAACTAAGTAAGTAAGTAAATAAGTAAATAAGTAAGCAATAAGCAAGCAAGCAAGTAAGTAAAAAATAAATATATGTGTAAATAGACAAATATATTTTTATGCAATCTCACGTGCAATAGGCATGAAAGTGTGTGTGTGTGTGTGTGTGTGTGTGTGTGTGTGTGTGTGTGTGTGTGTCTTTGTGTGTGTGTGCATACATGCATACAGGAGTGTTTGCAGGTATGTAGCAGTTTGATGATTAGAATATCCTTGGCCCATGGGAAGTGGCACTATTAGCAGATGTGGCCTTGATCATTGTGTAGGCTGGCTTTTATCTAGTGCTCAAACTCTGCCCAGTGATGAAGAGAGATGCTTTTCCTTGCTGCTTTGGCCACAAGCTTCCTCCTGTTTGCTTTCAGATTAAGATATAGAAAACTTCTTTCCTTCTACATCGCCCCTTCTACCTGGATGTTGCCATGCTTCCCACCATGATAATAATGTACTGACCTGACCCTCTAAAACTGTAAGACAACCTCTATTAAATTTTCCTTTATAAGAGTTGCCTGAGTCATGGTGTCTCTTCACAGCAATGAAACCCTATCAAACATAGGCAGAATCTTAGCCTGATTTTTAATGTTTTCAAGATGATTACAGCCAACATGCAAGCACAAAGTAAAGATGATGAAGGAGTCTTATTTTCAATTGTTTCTGATGATTGTTTCTTGAATGAAAGCTGGGGATTGGAAGAATTGGAGAGTGATGGAAAGGAGAAAGTAAGAATGCAAAGACCTGTTGGGCTCCTGCCACTTGCTTTTGCATTCAATATTTCAAATTTTAAAACAACAACCAACAATAATAACAAACAATGACAGGACGCCCATATAACAGACTCAGAGAGAAGAAACCAAAGGACATTACCTACTTGTACCTCACTTTCCAGCTAATGTCTGGTGTATTGAGCCGATGGATTTTGCTGTCAAACCCTGATAATTAATTCCTAGATTGGATCCACTAACACAATGATGAATGAAACTGTCCCAATAGAGACAGACTATTGTTTTTTATCCTGTACAATCAAACCATTAGGGAAATAACAAGCACAACTCACATATATGTATATTTGTTTTTTCACACTTATAATTGGAATTGTTACTATATATCCCGGTTCTTTGCATTTTATCTCCATTAGTGTGTTGTTTTCACTCCTTACTTGCTACATAGAAAACTGCTTCTTTTACACTATGTTTCATTTAGAGTGCACAATGGAAGCTAAAGACTAACTCCATCCATTACAAAGCAGGGCTCTCTGTCCTTTTTCCTGAATTGAAATGAAACTATTTTCAAAAAGTATTTTAGACATGCCTGGTTCAGTTTCATTAAGATTGGGTGTGAAATTTTCCCACAGTCTCAGGTGTCTCAAACTAGTGGAACAGTCTAGCAAGTTTGTGGAACATTTGGGACTGTTCCCTAGCAGAAATAGGTTACTTTGGCATAATTGAGGGAGCTGGCTATTTCTGACCTAACTCTTGGCTGCTTATTCCACAAAAGTGTAAGAAGGCCCCATGCTGGCCCTCAATGAAACAGATCAACATTTTGTTTCCTGCCATGCTGTCCCAGTCATGACAGTTTGTCCCCGGTGAGTGTGTGCTCTAAATATCTCTTCTTGGACATTGATTGTATCAGGAGTTTTGACCCCTTGATATAAAAATAATTATTGTAATTGTAATCTCTGCTTGTGTGTTTTGTGACACATAGAAGGCTGTCAATTTTGCCTACATGAATTTTTACTGTGTGTTTTTTTTCTTTCATATTTAAAATTGTTCTCAATTTTCATAAGAGTTTCAGCACAACCTTCACATTTAGGGACACAATCTTCCAAATGGCTACTCCTCTGGATCTCAGTAAATGGGAATGTTCCATAGCTTCATGGCCTAAGTGAGAATTGTCAATTGTTTCTATTTCCATTTTTAGATCATGGATGGTTTTGTTCTGCTCCTTCACCTGTTTGATTGTGTTTTCCTGAATCTATTTAACAGATTTTTGTGTTTCCTCTTTAAGGACTTCTACATGTTTATCTGTGTTCTCCTGCATTTTGTTAAGAGAGTTACTAATGTCCTTCTTAAAGTCCTTCATCATCACTATGAGAAGTGACTTTAGATCCATGTCTTACTTTTAGGGTGTGTTGGGTTATCCACTTGATATGGTGCAAGTGTTGGGTTCTGATTATTCCAAATAACTTTGGTTTCTCCTGCTTATTAACTTATCCTTGCCTCTCACCATCTGGATATCTCAAGTGCTACATGCCCTGGCTACATCAGACTGTCCTTCCTGTGATATTGGTTGTGTCATAACTCTTCAAAGTCTAGCTTTCTCTGTGATCCTGTTATTACGGTATACTGTGATTTTGAGATGCTGGGTGGGTCTGACATCCTGGGAGTCAAGCTGCCCTTGGAACCTTGAGATCCTGGTGTGACTAAGCTCCTAGGTTCCTGGGATCCTCTGACCCTGGCCATGTTAGATCTTCAGGTAGTGGAGCTTCCTCTGGGTGTTATGGGGCTGGCTGCTGAGTTTGCATCCAAGGACTGCTCAGGGCCCTGTCCGAGACAGAATGGATGCAATCCATACCACTGGTCTGGTGGAGTTCCTGCATGCCTGTGTCTTTCTGTTACCCTCTACTCAAGGTGTTGGGAAAAGATGTTGTGTCTTCCTCTTGTCTGATCATCGGATCCTATGAATGTTAGATGCCTGGCAGTGGAGTTGCCTCCGGGTGTTATAAGGCTAGCTACAGAGTTTGCATGCAAGGTCTACTCAAGGTTTTGGCTCCAGAAATAAAATATTTTTTAAATGATGTTTCTTGTAAACTTACCTGTCTCCAAAAGTACCTGACATATTTTTACAGGGATTGATTTAATCTCATAAATTGATTAAGGAAATATGACATCTTGATGATTTTGATATATCCTAACAGGAAAAAAATAATGGACATCTCCCACTAAGTAAAAAATATTTCGGAAGCCAGGTGGTGGTGGCACACACCTTTTATCTCAGTTTTTGGAAGGCAGAGGTAGGCAAATCTCAGTTTGAGGACATTCTAGTCTACAAAGTACGTTTCAGAATTGCCATATATATTAATAATAATAAAATAAATGAAAAACAGAGTATTGAAAAGGAATGATAATTTTAAATTATGTACATATGTGCCACATGTCCCTGTGTACATATGTGAATACACTTAAGTTTTTTTTTTCAATTAGATGTTTTCTTCATTTAGATTTCAAATGCTATCCCAAAATTCCCCTGTATGTTCCCCCAACCCTTCCCCTTACCCACTCACTCTCCTGTCGTAGGCCTGGCATTCCCCTGTTCGAGAGCATCAATAATAATGGGAACAGAAAGAAGCGGCAGAGCCTGGAAACCAGAGAGGGGGCTAATCATGGCACTCAGTTAGCAGTTTAGTTTGTTTCAAGAAACAAATATACTTTCTATCAATGAGGTTTGTAAATGAACAGGAAATATTTTCATCTCTCAGACTGGAAAGTGTTTATTTTATAGTGTTTATAGATTTTTTGGGACTATTTTATTATAAGCAATTAAAGCCAGGTAAGTTTTTACATACCTGTAATGGTACTAGCATGGAATGCTGAACCTCAACACTCTAGACCTTCCTGGAGAATACAAAACATACTAACTGCCTATCTCAAAAATCAAATGAAATGAAATAAAATTAAACCAATGTACCTTTGGTATTTGTATATCATCCCTTTGGAAACTAATAAGATAATGAATCAAAAAAATAAACTTCAATTATTTTATTAGTCATAAACATAATTAGAAATGATAAGAAGGTTAAAAAATCAATACAGATAGGGGAAGGGAGAGACCTGGGTGGGAAATGGGACAAGAAGGAGAATAGAGGAATTTTATCAGGTACTGTGGTTGTGGGAAACAGGACTGAATTGATGAAGACCAGCGAAAAGAATGGAAACAGGCAACTTTGTGAAGGAGGAAATGAGAAAACGCTCTAGAGTAAACCAGAGACCTGGGATGTGAGAGACTCTAAGGAATTAAAAAAAAACAAAAAAACAAAAAAAAACATTAGATGAAATGCCCTCCAGTGGGGAGAGTGGAATTGTAGAGTTCTCCTCCCAGCAATCCTCTCCTGTATATGTGTTGGAGGCCTCATATCAGCAGGTGCATTCTGTCTCTTTGTTGGGCCACAATTTCAGACATCTTGGGGGAACACTTTAATTGAGACAGGGATCCTACCACAGGGATGCCCTCTTCTTTAATATCTTTGACCTCATTAATTCAACAACAGGGGTCAGATGCTTCAATCCATTGATTGGGTGAAAATATCTGCATCTGAATCATAAAGCTGCTATTTGGGTCACTAGGAATATTTCTTAAACTTGTTGCAGTGGGTATAATAGCTAATAAATAAAAAAAATCTCTAAAATGTATATTGTATATTGTAACAGAAATATAATGTTGGTTCTAAGGCCCCTGTTTGCATTCAGTTCAAGATACAGGCATTAATTTGTGTTTCTCTGTATTTCTTATAATGATTGTGGGTAACCACAATAAGCTAAACCAAACCAAACCAAAAGAAACAAACGCATCTATACATTGTCTCTTCTACTGATTCACAAGTTGTTAAAGTCCATGCTCTTGGACGTAACTACAGTTTGGAATTGTCCTCCAACTACTCTGACTCAGAATAACAGTTTGTATGAGCTCAGATACCTTACTTTGTAATCTGAGTGCATGTGTGATTTAGATATTAGTTGATTGCTAAGAGAAAGCACAAACTGTGTAGGAAAGTGAATGAATGTTGCAGATGACATGCCAATATCATCTCCTTTGTAGGAGAGAATATAAGAGAATTTTTATTCATACTAAGTGTTAGAGGAATATATATATTGAGAGAGAGAGAGAGAGAGAAAGAGTGAGAGAGATTTCATCACATAGATTAGAATATTGTAGAGCACTGATATCAATTTTAGTACTTATATTATATATTGCTTTTGCAGAAGACCTGCTTGCAGTACACAGCCTCTGTATGTTTCTGAATTCAGATACTTGTAATATGAATGCTAGGATGACTGTACTTATGAAGAAATAATGAGCAGGTGAAACAGTCAGATGCAGATGTATGCAAACAACCAATGGACAGAATCAGCAGAACCATTGGTTTAATTTGAGAAAGACTGAAGGAGGCTGACAGGACCAGTTGTCTCAAATGCTATGGACCTAGAATTCTCCCAAATGCTAGACAACCAAACAGGCAGCATATATGAACTATCAGAAGGTCTCTAAAACATACACAGAAAAAAATCTGCTTGATCTCTATTCAATCAGAAATGATGCACCAAATTCTCAACAAACTAGAGACATCAAGGTGTTTAGAGATCCGGTAGGATGGGGACTTTCCCTTGGAGAAAGGGGATGGGCAGTAGATATGGGATGTGGAACAGTAGGAAGGTGGACAATGAATGAACTAATTAATAAAAAATAATAGTGCCACATAATCAGGTCCCCTATACTCTAATTCTGCAATCGGAATCCAAGAAAACTCACATGAACCCATAATAACATACTCAAAAAAATTAAATATATATAACTGAAATGCATGATTTTCAACTTTATTTTACAAAGAAATTCACTGGAACAAAGATTGTCTTTGGTTGAACTCATTTACATGCATTTGCTCTCCTAGTGTACCCAAAATATAGGTTATTCTCAATATAAAAGGCCAAAAATATACTAACATAGCTTTCATCTGGATACACTCCAAATTTATCTTTCATTAGAACGTAATCTGGATTCATTTGGACATAAATTAAATTTATATTTAAAATTCATTTAGTTGGTGTAAGGTGGAGGTAAGGTAAAATATCAGGGTCATGTTGGTTTTCATTTCTCTACTGATATGATCATTGATTTCAATAAACAATACCCTGCTGGGGGCTGGGAAGATGGCTCAGTGGAGTTCATGTATTCTCAGCACCTCTGTAAAATTCCAGGCATGTCTATTCATATCTGCAACACTGTGGGGTGGAGACAGGTAGATATCCCAATAGTGTATTGGCCAGTCAAACTAGTCAAAATGGTGAGAGGGTTTCACTCTAAGAGAGCAAGTGTTGAAGATATTCTACTCATTACTGAACATATGTGTATGTGTGACATCAGACTTGGGAACAGACACTGCACTCATATACAGACACTAATCACCCTACCATACCACCCATGAAACCTTGAGTTCCGCAGATCTATAACCCATGTGTCTATATGAAATAGGAAGTTTTATATTCTCATTGTCTTGTTAATCCTGTTTTCTGTCAAATGCTAGAAGCTAAACCAATGTATTCTCAGACTCTGGATGGTACGTCATAACTTTTGGTCTTTCTGGAATAGCAACCAACTATCAGCAGAGACACTTTTCAATTTACCCTGGCTTACAGGTTCAGAAATTCAGTCCATTATCATCAAGGTAGGAATATGGCAGGATCCTGGCAGGCATGTGCATTTGGAGCTGACAGTTCTACATCTTCATCTGAAGGGTGCTAGGAAATGATTAGCTTTCAGGCAGCTAGGCAGAGGGCATTAAAGTCCATGTTCACAAAGATAAATTTCTTTCAACAAGGCCAAACTTACTGCAACAAGGTTATTAGCTCCCAGTAGTGCCACTCCCTAGGCCAAGAATAGTCAAAATATCAAATGTGTTTTTGAATGTTTGTGTTTGTGTTACTTTGGGTTTTTTTGCCATGAAGAGTCTACAGGATCACAGTAACTCTTGAACACTTTGTAACTTGTTTTCAGAGGTTTAATCCATTATTATCATGACTGGAAATATGGAAGCATTCAGACAGACACAATGCTAGAGAAGGAGCTGAGAGTTTTACATCTTGATACACAGGTAGAAGATAGAGACTGTGTGTCACACTGGGGACAGCTTAAGCATACCCGACCTCAAAGTCCACAAGCACAGTATTACATTTCCTCCAACAAGGCCACATCTACTCCAACAGGGTCACACATACTTCAACAAGGCCACACCTCCTAACAGTGCTACTTCTATTGGCACTATTTGTTCAGTATCTTTAATAGTATTCTTAAAACTTTTCAATGGACAAAAGGTAACTTTAATGAAATAAATACAGAACGATTGAAAAAATTAACTGGAATATGGATGTCTTGGTTACTGTTCTAACGATGTGAGACATCATGACCACACCAAATTATAAGATGAAATATTTAATTGTGGTCTTAAAGTTTCAGAAGGCGACTCCAGGACATCATGGTAAACACCATGGCAACACTCAGGCACACATGTGTAGAGCAGTAGCTGAGAGCTCACAAGCAATACTACAGACAACAAACATAGACAGAGAAAGACAGAGAATGAAAGAGAGAGATAGAGAGAGAGACAGAGATAGAGACAGAGACAGAGACAAAGAGACAGAGACAGAGAGAGAATGAGGAGAGAGTAAGAATGAGAGAGAGAGAGCCTGATGGATTTTTGATATTTCAAAGAATAGTGACAAATCTCCTTTAATAAAAATACAAATCCTAATTCTTTCTTAACATCTCACCACCTGGAAAACTAACACCTTTGAATATTTGAGCTTCTGTGGGCCACAATTTTTCAAACAACTAAAGTTTGTAAAGGAAAATGAAATCTAGTAAGTGTCCATGTCACTTCGTAGTATATCTTATATCATTACTTGTCTTTTCTCAGAGGTAAGGGTTATTTGAATAACAAGAGACTAATCAGTCATCACTATCACATAAGCCAAACGCATCCTAACCCTGCCAGATTTCTACTTGAATAATCACATTGACATTACTTATTTGTACGGAAACATAGCCCTTCTCCCTGATTTAGTTAAAAGTGTGGGACCTGTTGATGTGCAATTAATTTTGTTCACAATGGGACAAAACAGAAGCCTACAGCATTGACTGTATTGTTCCTGAGAGCTGAAGATTTCACTTCCATTTAATACAATGTTATACATATGATTTTAACACAAGCCTAAAATCTCAAAAAAAAAGCTTTGTTTTCATATTTTCATTATTTACAGATCATTCTATGCTATATAAAGGAACATAGAGGAGGAAAGCTCTTTGGAGTCACTGACACACACTTAACTGAGGTTTCCTTTGCACAGTAAGAAGATATACCCATCATCTATATCTTGGGAGTTTGCTCCAGGAACTATAATGATATAAAGTCCTCAGGATTCTAGTCTAAAACAACACTGCTTTTGAACATAAGCTATGCAAAATAACCTCTTGCATATTTTAATCATATTTATGTGAGTCTGCATAGACAACTGTACAGGTAAGTTCAGAGGCTAGGGAAGGGTATAGTGTGATCTACTCTTTTCCTCCATAACTTATCCCCTTGTGACTGGGTTTCTTGCTGAGCTGGTAGTGAGCCTGGCTTTCAGGAAGCCACAATCATCTTCCTGTCTCTGCCCCTCCCAAAATCTTAAGCACTGGTGTTGTAGGTGAATGTTTGAACACACTCCTGGCATTGTCTCTGGGCCATATCCCCTGATCCTTCTTTATTTTAAATAATCTCTGGATTACTTTTGCACTTAATGTAATGTAAGTGCTACAAAATGAGTTGCTATTTAGGAGATTGAAATATAAGTGGTCTGTATATGTTCAGTACAGACATTGTATATTAAGAACTACATTAATTAATTCCTTGAGAACTTCATACAATTTTTTGATGGAATTCACTTTCCAATTCTCTTGATAACTCCTCCCAGACTAAAACCAGACCCATTCCCACCTTAATCCTCCTCCCAAGTTCAAGTCTACTTTTCTCCCCTTTGATACAACCCAATTCAAATCAATTGTGTTGCCCATAAACTCTTGGACATGGGGCTACTAGTAGAGCATGACAAACCTATCACATACAAAAGCCTTACCTTTGATGAAAACTGATTCTCTATCCTTCATCAATAGTCCATATATTCTCAGATGGGGATGATGGATGGTGATACCATACCACTTAGGGATGCAAGGCAGACTGGCCTGATTTTGTGCAGTAGAGACATACAGTGTCTCAGTGACCTCTCTGCCTTACAAGATTTCTACCATCTCTTCCGTGAGAGTTCCTAAGACAAAGCTCCTCTATTGCTTGCCTCTTTCTGTGAGTATGTGTGTATGTACAAATATGTCTATATTATACATGTCTCATTTTACATGTAAGTCAACACATAGTGTTGTTTGCAATCAACTGCTGGCACTATTTCACACTAGGCAATATGCCTTGAGGCAGACTTGGTGGACTCCATAACAGACAGAACCTAGAGATGGCTAGAAATCATCCCAATTAGTTGTAGTATAGGTGCAATTTACACTTTTGACCTACATTTCTGTGTTCACCCTATGGTTTTAAGATGCAGAGATGGGGGACAAAGACCCTTAAATTGCATTGCAATTTCGCTCTTCTTGAACTCACATTTATAAAAGCTCCTGGAGGTGCTGATGCTGTTTAACTGAACATTTTCCTTTTGGAACTGCTTGATAGAGATACCCTTAAAGAGACAGATAGATCCTATCACTTTGTGTAGCATAAAGAATGCTGTGGTGAAATGGGTTTGAAATGTCTGTCCTGGGTCTTTGATGAAGGTTTTGGTCCGAAGTACAATGTTCATAGGTAGAACAATATACTCAATCTGAAAAGTGATTGGACACTGAGGGCTTTAATCTATGCGTTGATTGATGGGTGTGCATGGAAGGGGTGAGAAACTTGTAAAGGAACATGGTCATTGGGAACATGTCTTGGAAGGTGTTTATTGTATTTGGTCGCTTCCTGTGTTGATGTTTACTGGCTGCCAATAAGTTGGACAATTGTGCTCATTCATGCCCCTTTCATACTCTTGTGACCATGGACCTGTTTTCCTTGTTGCTAGGCATCTTGTAACAGTGATGAAAATGATTGACATGAATATGACTCATTAGTGATACTGAACTCTCTGGTCCAGAGGAACCATGGCTTAATTCTTTAAGTTTTATTTTTTTCTAGAAATTTCATGCTAAGAGTAGACCCAAAGTTACCAAAAAGTTGTATCTGGAATATTTAGACAGTGTATCTGTTGTTTTAGAAATAAAGAACTTTGCAGCTTCCCACACTGATCCTCCCGCTGCCTTCAGTACTGTATTTTAATAGATTGCAATATCATATGAAGAAGCAGAAAATGAGGGGAAAATGGAATGGAGGTGAAAATGTGTTAGAATCATTAAATTATACACTTAAAGAAATCAATTGATTTTTTAGTATACAAAGGAAACTTCAAAAAAGCACTGAAAAGGCTTGGCCAACTGTGCAGCTGCTCATGGGAGTTAGTATTTGTCATATCTCCTGTGATGTATTTATTAATAGTAGTGGTTTTATTACAGATGAATAAGACACCAATATATGCATGAAGGGATAACACTGAGTTGCCCCAGGAGAAAGAAATCAGGTAAAATTCATTGGATCTATTGATGAGGAGATTTTTTTTTCTCATAGCTGAGTTGGCAGGAAATTGGACAGATTGGGTTGTACCCCAGTAAGTGTAACACACAGTAGAATGTGGGGGGTTGTGTGGCTATAGGACATATTCACATCATTTCACCTATTATTGAGTATCCATGCTGATGAAAGAAGTTATCCTTCACTTATGCCATGCATGGAAGTGGGTCTATGAAGGGGCAGAGAGGAGGAAATGCTGTTCAGTAATGTTTGGGTAGGTTGTGGAGTCAGTAAAATATTCCTGTAATGGGACTTTATTTTTTCCCAATCTTGACAATCAACGGATACCTGAGAAGAGAGAGCAATTGAAGATCTGTCTCTATTCACTTGGTTATTAGGTAAGTCTATAGGATATTTTCTTGGGTAATGATTGATGTGGGAGGGCCCACCACTGTGGCTAAGCTCAACAGTAGTCATTTTAATTGGGAGCCTTTTAGACTGTACTAAAATAATAAAAGCTGATCAAGCCATAGAAAATTGGTAGTTTGAATAAGAAAGTTCTCTATAGACACATATATATGAATACTTAGACACTGGGAAGTGGCAGTGAGTTTAAAGATTAGAAGGAATAAGAGAAGGTGGGGCTTCATTGGAGGATGTGGGTGTGTCAACAAGGATGGGTTTGAGTTTTCAAGAAGCCAAAGCAATGGCAGAATCTCTCTCTTTGCTTAAGGATCAATAGTTCTCTATTGCTCCAGTGATGGGATCCCTCCCTTGGTGAATGACCAAACTTCTGAATATGTAAGCAAGCCTCTAGTTAAATGTTTTGTTTTCTAATAGTTGCCTTATCCATGGTATCTCTTCACATCAATAAAAGAGTGACTAAGACAGTGGCAAGCCAATAAGCAGTTTTTTGCTGTTACTGATACAACTTCCTGTTTATTCTTCCTCGGTGATAGACTATAACCCTTCTATTTCCAAAGTTATTTTTGATTGTAGTATTCTACATAGTGAGAAAGAAGCAAACTAGAACATTTACATCTCAGGTAGGTACACGAGTATATCTTACCTTTAAATAAAAATAAAATGTCTACACACTATTATTTGTGGTTTTAAGATAAGTGGCATTGGCACTGTTAGACATTTTTCCGATGAAAGTCTTACTATGTTTATTGTTGTAAGGATCCACCATGTCCAAAGAGCAAATTCCATAGCAAAGGTTTTATTCAGCTTATACTTCCACATTGTTGTTAATTATCAAAGAAGTTGGGACAGAAACTGAAACAACAAAGGATCCTGGAGCCAGGAGCTTATTCAGAGGCTATGGTGTGGTGATGCTTATTGTCTTGCTCCTCTAGTCTTGCTTAGCTTGCTTTCTTAAAGAACCCAGGACTACTAATACAAGGATGTCAACACCCACAATGGAGTGGGTGCTCTCCCACCAATTATGAAATTTCCTAACAGCTGGATCTTGTGGAGGCATCTTCTCAACTGAGGCTCCTCCTCTTTGAAGAAGCTAGATCTTGTCAATTGCTATGAAACCAGTGTGGCATTCTAAATGTATTATGTCTATGAGGAGGTGTGGCCTTGTAGGAATAGGTCTGGCCTTGCTGGAGGAAGCATATCATTTTGGGGCTTTAAAGCTCTACCAGTGTTGAAGAGACCATCCCTGCATACAGAATACATAGTTTTTCCTGGAAGCATTTGGATGAAGATGCATAATTCTAAACTTCCTCTCCACCACCATGTCTGCATAGACACAGCCATATTTTCTGCCTTGATGATTGTGGAGTAAATCTCTGAACGTGTAATGAAACGTAGAAAAGCCCTAATGAAATGTTGTCTCTTATGAGTGGCCTTTGACATGGTGTCTTTTCACAGCAACTAATCCCTAAGAGAATCAGTTACTGCAGAAACTCTCCCAGATATTAAAATTAATCAACAATAGAGATTATTATCAAATGTTGAAGCATACAAACTTATTCTAGAGAGGAAAATTGTAATGACTGAGTCCATGGCATTCTTGCCTCAAAAAAGAAAAAAAAAAAAAAAAACTCTCAGAGTATAGATGGAACCCAGGCAGACCTCCATGAAGTACACGGGCTCCTCAGGAAGTGACCCACACCGTGGGCAAACTCATAACATTTGAAACCCATGACAACTGGCGTAGAAAAGAGGTAAGCATATATGCATTGGTTACACCTTCAGTGTTTTCTGAGAATGAGGTCACATATAAGTAAAAGACTAGAATTTCCAGGCTATAGACAGGCTGAAGTTATACATAGGTATGTAGGGGGTCATGTGTTTAGAGGAGAGCTAGGTGGAACAGGCCACTGTGGGGCTTTTTATGGTTATCTGAGGATCTCATTGGAGACCTGCAAAAGATCACAGGATTCATCACAGGGAAAGAGTGCTCACGGAAGGAACTCAGGATCCATTCCAACCCAAAATTATCTCACAGCATATTCATTTTCTGTTTTACTTTACTTTTGGAACTGATTACACAAAATCAAGGTTTCTGTGATGATTTAGGGAGTCTCATAAATATAAACATTCACTAGTCTAGATTGCCTGTGTAAAAATGGACACACACGCACACTCACAAACACACACATCCACACACACACACACACACACAAACACACCCATCTGTAATGACAGGCTGGCTATTTGTTAAGAAAACAAAGAAGCCAATGTGGATATGGCCCAAGTTTGAGTATTTCCTTAAAATTTCTCTTCTTCCTGTGTCTCCAGCTTAACTTTTTGAGAACTCCAACTTAGAATTCATTTGTCTCTCAGTGTCCTCTACTCCTTGTGTGTCCCTTATTACTTTTAATGGTCACCATCAATTAGAACTTTCTTATCTTCAATCTGGTCTGTTTTATGCATGTGAATTTTGGATTTCTTAAAAAAGATATCTTTGTGGGATTAGAGAGATGAATCAATGGTAACAAGCACTTTTGCACCACAAGAAAAATGGATTTGGTTTCTTGATTTCGTATCCAATGGCAAATAATCACCTTTAATGGCAGCTCCAGAGGACCTGACAACGCATGTCTCTGTGTTCACCTGTACTCAAAAGCACATGCCATATCCCCACCCACATAAGATAATAAATCTTAAAATGTGAGACAGGTTTCTTTAAGTGTCATTATTCAAAGAAAACCTGATTTTCTCTTATTTCTGAGTCTATTTCAATCAGTTTTCTGGGTTTCACCTTGTGCAACAAGGCCACATTTCTTTTAAATCTCCGACTTTCCCCAAATTTTTGTTTCTCCTTCAGTCTTCACATCAGAGGTTCTAACTATGTCCTGTCCTTCTCCCCTACTTCCTAAACATCCATCTTTTTCTGCCATCCCTGCTCCTCCAAGTTCCATCTCCAATTCCTTATTCTGCATGCAGACCAGAGAAGCTGTTCCTTTTAGCATGTATGATTTTAGATGTATGTACTGTTCACCGCCTGAAATGAAACTTTCATCTTCATTTGATGTTCCTTCCACTGTAGGCCATCTCTTCCAGCAAATTGTTCACTTACAGCATGTCATGTCACACATTTACATTTTTAGAACAAAACACATTTTATTGGCAAAGATACTGGGATTGTCAAAGACCCTTATGTAGCTAACACAGTAAAAAAAAAAAACTTTTTTTTTTCTTCCAGTCCTATATGTTTACGTTTCTGTACTTTATTATTTTTCAACTTCAAGAATCTTTGGCACCATAGTATAGACATAGATATGGATGTCACCATGAAACTTGATAAAGTACATGGAAGGATTGGCTAGAAATTGGTAAACAACCTTTCCAAACTTTTTGGAACCATCTTTTCTGGTGTACTGCATCCAGTTACCTATCAACACATCACTGTCATCTCCTGATCTCTCCTCAGCCGGAGGAGTGTCTGGAATCATGTGGAGGTTACCTTCCTTGTAGTCATCCAGGAGCTGATAAGCATAGAGAGCTGGATCCTTCTTGTAGGTAATGTAAAACAAATCCTTCATGATTCACATGATCCTAAGACTCAGCTCCTCTACTTCTTGCCTCTGTCTGTGAGTATGTGTGTGTGTACAAGTGTGTCTATATTATTGATGTCTCCTTTTACATCCAAGTCAACACATAGTGGTTTTTGCAATAAACGGCTGGCATTATTTCACATTAGGCAATATGCCTTGATGTAGATGGTGGGACTAAATACCACACTGAAACTGGAGATGGCTAGAAATCATCACAGTTGTTTGTAGTATAGGTGAAATTTACACTTTTGACCTAAACTTCTGGGTCCACCCTATGGTTTTATGCTGGATGGATAGGGGATCAAGACCCTTAACTTGCATTGCATTTTCCTTCTTCTTGAACTCATATTAAAAAAAAAAAAAAAAAAAAAAAGCTCATGGAGTTGATGATTCTGTTGGCCTGGACGTTCTGCTTTTGTAACTTCTAGACAGAGATACCCTTAAAGAGACAGATACATTCCATCACATTTTGTAACATAAAGAATTCTGTGGTGAAATGGGTTTGCAATGTCAGTCGTGGGTCTTTGATGAAGATTTTGTTCCGAAGTACAATGTTCAAAGGTAGAACAATATACACAATCTGAAAAGTGATTGGACCCTGAGGGCTTTAATCAATGAGTTAATTGATTGATGGGTGTGCATGGAAGGGGTGAGGCACTTGTAAAGGAACATGGTCATTGGGAACATGTCTTGGAAGGTATTTATTGTCTTTGGTCGCTTCCTGTGTTGATGCTTACTGGCTGCTAATAAGTAGGACAACTGTGCTCCTTGATGCCTCTTTCATACTCTTGTGACCATGGACCTGTTTTCCTTGCTGCTAAGGCACATTGTAACAGTAATGAAAATGATTTACATGAATGTTTTTCACTAGTGATACTGACTTGTCTGGTCCAGAGTAACCATGGTTTAATTCTTTAAGCTTTTTTCTGGAAGAATCATGCTAACATTAGACACAAAGTTACCAAGCAGTTGTACCTGGAAGATTCTGGCAGTGTATCTGTTGTCTGAGAAATAAAGAAATTTGCTGCTTCACACACTGGTCCTTTCGCTGTATTCACTACTATATTTTAATAGATTGCAATATCATATGAAGTAGCAGAAAATGATGGGAAAATGGAACGGAGGTGAAAATGTGTTAAAATCATTAAAGTACACACTTAAAAATAAAGGAATCAATGGATATTTTAGTATAGAAAGGATACTTCAAAAAAGCTGCTGAAAAGGCTTGGCCAACTCATGGGAGATGGTATTTGTCATACCTCCTGTGATGTAGCTGTTAATAGTAGTGGGTTTATTACAGATGAATCAGACACTAATATAAGCATTAAGGGATAACTCTCAGTTGCCTCAGGAGAAAGAAATCAGGTAAAATTCATTGGATTTCCTGATGAGGATTTTTTTTTTTGTCATAGCTTTGGTGGCAGGATATTGGACAGATTAGCAAGTCCCCCAATAAGTGTAACACACAGTAGAATGTGGGGGTTGTGAGGCTATAGGAAATACTCAGTTCATGGCACATATTATTGAGTATCCTTGCTGATGGAGGTAGTCACCCTTCACTTATGCCATACATGGAAAGTGTCTATGCAGGGGCAGAATGCAATAGATGGTGTTGAGTAATGATTGTGTAGGTTATGGAGTAAGTTAAACATTACTGTGATGGAACATTATTTTTTTTCCCAATCTTCACAATCTACAGTTACCTGAGAAGAGAGAACAATTGAACATGTGTCTCCAATCACTTAGTCATTAGGTAAGTCTATGGGTTATTTTCTAGTCTAATGATTGATGTGGGAGGGCCCATCACTGTGGCTAAGCTCATAAGTAGTCCTTAATAAATGGGAGCCCTTTAGGTTATATTTAAAAAAAATAGCTGATCGAGCCATGGGAAAAGTGGTGGTTTGAATAATAAATCCCCTATAGACACATATATATGAATATTTCATTACCAGGAAGTGGCAGTGAGTTTAAAGATTAGAAGGAATACGAGAAGGTGTGGCTTCATTGGAGGATAGGTGTGTCAACAAGGATGAGTTTGAGTTTTCAAGAAGCCAATACAATGGCGGAATCTCTCTTTTTGCCTAAGGATCAATAGTTCTCTATTGCTCCAGTGATGGGGTACCTCACGTGATGATTGACCAATCTTCTGAAAATGTAACAAAGCCTCCAATTAAATGCTTTGTTTTCTAATAGTTGCCATAACAATGGTCAGGTGATTATGTTAGCCTCTATCAGCAGACCTCGGAGACTAGTTTTCTCCTGAGTTTCAGTGTTCAGAGTACTCTCTGCAGGCAAGATCTCCTCTTGCAGAGAAGGGTCCCAGATATCTGGTGTTCGAACCTTTCTCCTGGCAGATGTTGTAATCCACTCACTAGAGGTACTAAGTTCCCATGGAGAGTCCTGTGGGGACCTTTGGGGTGTCCACAGACTCTGCCCCAAAGGTGCCCGGTGCTGTAATGGATTGGAAGGGACTTGTGACCCTGGTCAGGCCGGTTTATCTGCTTCCCTAATGAATGCAGTCTCAGGTCCTGCATGATAGGATTGGAGCAGACGTGGTTTTCCATTCACAAAGGTCTTAAGATCTCGTGGATGTTTCTGTGAGGACCTTGGGGCTGTCCTCAGACTCCGTCCAACAAGTTGCCCAGGTGCTGGCACAGACCAGAGGGACTTGTGACCATTGTCAGGCCAGTTTTTCTGCTTCCCTAATTAATGCAGTCTCAGATCCTGTGAGATTGGATTGGAGCAGAGGTTGTGTTCCATTCACCAGAGGTCTTATGATCCTATTGAGGGTCTTTTGGGGACGTTAAGCGTGTCTGCAGACTCAGAGCACAATATACCCTGGTGCTGGCTTGTCACTCTCTCTCTATGGTACACTTTCTCTGACTCCTTAAACAGATGTTGTAAAGATAATATTTTCGGACTCTCTAGACGCTGTAACCCTTTCCTAATGTCAGAAGGATACTGCCCAATGGAAGCCATGACACCTGTCACCTGCTGGCACGCCGAAGTAGGGTCAAAGGTAGTGTAACACCTCTATACCTTTCAGAGGTATTCTAAAAACACTGCTGGGGGCTCCTTTTTCTCTTGTAGGATCTCTCTTACCTTGGCCAAATTGGTGGGGCACCTGCCAGCTCCTTTCAGTCCTATTATCAGAGCCCAGCAGAAAATTGTCAATTGCTCCATATGGTCAGTCCTGTCAGGACATGTCAGAGGGAAGGCTGCATTCATTTCATTTAGAAGTTTTATGGGTAGTCAATTGGCCCCCAGCATGCTCTTTCTTTCCTCTCAGAATCCTCTCCTTCTCTTCTGTGGTGAAAGAATCTGTAGCTGCTGACAGTCATCCCAAGTAGGCTGAAGAGAGAATATGAGAGATTCCATTAGATTAGGAGGCTAGAGGGGTTTTCAAAGAAGGGAGGTGTGATTTGCCTTCCAGTTATAGAGTTCAGAGGAGAAAAAGGTCCATTACTGAAGGGTCAGCAGTTGTCTGGGGCCTGCTGGAAGAGGGTCATAAGTACATAAAGGCAGTGCAATGGTTGAATCTGGTCACTCTGGGCTTCGAGCTCACTGGCCTTGGGCTTTAGCAACTGGTCCCTCCCCAAATATCTAGTGGCACCCTGTTGAGAGTTCTTGGAGGGGACCAGTAGGGAATATGGGGGTGGGGTGCTATGCCATTTTTGAGGTTCTTCTTACTCTGGATAGATCTTGGGAGAAACCGAGGGCTGCAGTTCAACCTGTGCCAGTTTTAACTTTTTTTTCACCTCTGGGTGGCAGAGGGCCAGGACTGGGGAGCCTGGATTATTCTTTTTAACCCAAGTCTTTAAACAGGATGGGAGAGGGGGGATCCTGTGCTAAATTTTTCTAGATGAGAATGTAGGGCACGTAATCTGGCTGAGACCCTGGTCCCCTCTGTAAAACAACTTTAAGAGCTGAAAACAGAACCAAACAAAGAGTGCCCTCTAGTGGCCAACTATCATCAAAGATGGCCATTCTGTAGATCAGAAAGTTCTCTAAAATCTATTTCAGACATCCACAGAGAGAATGTGAGTGTTAGTCTTAATTTCAGTCGAGTGATCAAGGGTCAGTCCAAGGGGCATGTTAATAGTCGGTCCCATCATCAGAGTCACATACAGGGAAAAAAATATATACACAAAAAAGATTACAATAACCAAGATCAGGCCCCAATAAGATGGCCGAGAGATCACACACTCACTTGGCACCCAGTAACAGAAACAGACAGCCGAGTGAGCACACTCTCACTTGGCACACTGATAGGAGATCTCCAGGTATCCCTGGAACTCCCTCAGAACTCCTGGGATGTCCCAAAGGGTGGCAGCCGGTTTCTCCTGACATGTCTGTCAGTAACCCTTTTCCATCTGAAAAAGGGAGTTCGTTGCTCTCACGAGCATTTACAACTGCACATGGAGAATAGTGAATTCAAACAGAGCTGGCACAAAAAGATAGAGACAAAGATAGAGGAAAGTTATAGAAAAAGATAGAGACAAAGATACAGACAAAGATAGAATCCTACCTCCAAGCAGGGTCTCTGAGAATTGGGGTAGGCCACAAATCATGGTGGAGAAGCCCCCAAATGTAAGACCTCAGAAGCTGGGCCTCCTCTCAAGTCCTGGAATGAGCTGGCCAGCACCCCAATGACCCAAGAGAAAACCACAACTGACGCAAACTGCAAGAGGTTTTACTATTAGCTGGCTGAGGACAAAGTCACTCTGCCTAGCAGGGCAGGGGAGTTTGACACCGAGCTGTGACAGTAAGGGGCTTTTAACAGCTAGCTGAGGAATTGGGAGGAGTTGGGGGGAGAGTTGGGAGGAGTTGGGAAATGTTTGTAGGGGAGTTCCTCTCTTCCTGGTGTTCTTGTTGAAATTTACAAGGCAGGAGTGGGGCGTGATTCCTTTCTAAATTTTTATCACCTTGTCCTTGGCACAGGAAGGCAGGCATCTCTGGTTGAAAAGTATAGAAACAAAAAGCCTTTTTGCTGGCTATAGAGAACAAAGAGCTTCTTCCTAGCTGTATTTTCAGAGATCAGGGAAAACAAGCTTGGGGAACGTCTAGGGGATTTACCTTCCTGCGAGATACACTTTAAGTTGGAGTCTCACCATAGGACATTTTTTCTACCACACACAAAACTTTACACAGAAAATTATTTTAATTATTTTTAATAAATATATAATATTTGGTTTGAATCAAATATCATATCCATATACAATACATGGTAGAATTCCAAAAAAAAAACTTGTAATATTTACTTTAAACAATTCATACATTTACACCTCACAGCACTTCTTCATAACTGTACTACCATTGCTGAGATCCTTCTTCTTCGTAAATGGTCCTTCTCTTATTTTTATAATGGTTCTCCTTTTCTTTGTGTGTATATCTGGGAACATCTCATGCAGGTGGTTGTATTGTACTAGTTGCTATATTTTTGTGATCACCAGGTCTAAAGGACCACAATCTGGTCTTGAACTACACATATAAGAGCATCTGACCCTGAATTGCTCTTTTTCCTGAATCTACTTCTCCAGTTAAGGTTTCACAAACACTACTGTTGAAGTACTCTATCAAAATGGGAAAAAATGAAAATATTACACCGTATCTTCATCTGTTTCTACCTGAGGTGATATATTCTCATCTTTGTCAAATGATGGGCTCTGTACTATATAGACAAAAAAAAATGGAAACATAATATGCTATATTAGTAAAAGGGGATAAAGTATTAATGATTTGAATTTCTCAGGAAATACTGCCCAGGTGAATTTTTGAAACAGCTTTTAGAAATGACATA
Source organism: Mus musculus (assembly GCF_000001635.26). Taxonomy (NCBI): domain Eukaryota; kingdom Metazoa; phylum Chordata; class Mammalia; order Rodentia; family Muridae; genus Mus; species Mus musculus. The sequence goes on from NC_000087.7 coordinate 71,823,021, forward strand.
ATTACGTACATGAAATCCGGCATAGGTATAGATGAGAAGTAAGGTTTCCAAATTAGGGCTATTGAATATTTTTACCAATATTATAGAAAAAAAATTCTCTAACTTAAAGAAAGATATGCTCATGAATAAACAAGGAGACTACAGAACGCCAAATTATTTGGACCGGAAAAAAATAATTTCTGCCATCATATAATAGTCAAAACACCAAATGCACAAAACAAAGAAAGAATATTAAAAGCAGTAAGGGAAATGGTCAAGTAATATATAAAGCAAGATCTATCAGGATTACACATAACTTCTCCCCTGAGACTATGAAAGGAGAAAATCTAGGGCAGATGTCATACAGAATGTGAGAGAGCAGAAATGCCAGCCAAGACTACTATATGAAGCAAAACTCTTTTAACATATCTTGGGAAAACAAGGTATTCTGTGACAAAACAATATTTACACAATATCTTCCAATGCATCCAGCACATCAAACGATAATAAAGGGACAATTTCAATATAAAGAGGGAAATTACACTCAAGAAAAAAGAAGAAATTAAAGTTGAAGGAAACCTAAAAGAAGATAGCTACATGAACAAAATTCCAACTCTAATAACAAAAATAACAGGAAGCAACAAGGACTTTTCTTAGTATCTCTTAATATCAGTGGACTCAGTTCACCAGTAAAAAGGCATAGAATAAAAAAATGGATGTGTAAGCAATATTCAGCATACCAAAAACAAACACCAAGGACAAAGTCAGACATTACCTCAGACTAAAAGGCTGGAAAAGAACTTTCCAAGCAAATGATCCGAAGAAATAAGGTGGAGCAGCCATTCTAATATCAAATAAAATTGACTTTCAACCAAAAGTTATTAAAATAGGCAAGGCGGGAAACGTCATATTCATTAAAGTTAATATTTACCAAGATGGACTCCCAAATCTAAACATTTATACTCCAAATGCAATGACATCCACATTCATAAAAGAAACTTTAGTAAAGCTCAAAACTCACATTGTACCACACACAATAATATTGGAAGACTTCAACACCCCTCCCTCATTAATGGACAGATCCTGGAAACTAAAACTAAAAAGATACACGGTGAAACTTGTAGAATTTATGAAGCAAATACGTTTAGTTGATATCTATAGAACATTTTATCCTAAAACAAACGAATTTCCCTTCTTCTCAGGACTTCAAGATGCCTTCTCAAAAATTGACCATACACTCAGTCACACAACATGCCTCAACAGATATAAAATTATTGAAATAATTTCCTGCTTCCTATCAGATCACCACAGACTAACTTCAACAATAATATAAATAATTGAAAACCCACATACACGTGGAATGTGTACAACAATCTAGTCAGTGACAAAACAGTCAAGGAAGAAATATAGAACTAAATTAAAGACTTTTCAGAGTTTAATGAAAATGTAGCTACAACATACTGCAAGTTATGGAACACAATGAAAATAGCCCTAAGAGGGACACTCATAGCTCTCTCTGAATGCCTCTAAAAAAACCGGAGAGAGGATATAGGAGTAGGTTGACATCCCACCTTAACACTATAGAACAAAAGGAAGCAAATTCACCCAAAAGGAGTTGAAGTCAGGAAATAATCAAACTCAGTGCTAAAATCATCCAAGTGGAAACAAAGGAACAATACAAAAATAATCAAACAAACTGGGAGCTTGTTCTTTGAGAAAATCAACAAGATAGATAAACCATTAGACAGACTAAATACAGAACACAAGAACAGTATCCAATTTAGCAAAATCAGAAATGAAAAGGGAGAAATAACACCAGAAATTTAGTAAATTTTAAATATCATCAGATCCTACTATTCAAGGCTGTACTCAACAAAACTTGAAAATCTGGATAAAATGGACACTTATTTAGACAGATATCAGGTACCAAATTCAAATCAGGATCAGAGAAACCCTGTAATTACTTCTACCACTGTGAGGAGCCGCCCTCATGGTCACCAATACAAGATGGCGCTGACAACACCATTGTCACCATTGCTCATGGTGAGTACGCTCAGGCGTCATGGTATCTTTCCATTACCTGAGCCCTGCCTCTCCAATGGCGTCATCAGGCTGATGGTGGGCAGACAATTCCGGTGATTCACGTCTCCAACCGAATTTCTAACCATACTTTGCAACCTATATAAGGGAGGGGTTTTCTGCTCTCTGGATCTCCTGACTTGAAGCTGTTCATCTATCTCTGGAGATGTATTAAAGCTTTACTGCAGAAAGATCTGAGTGTCCTGCATGTGTTCTTGCTGGCGAGATGGTAGCGCAGGTCATCCGGTGCCATAAACCCAGGATCAACATCGCTGGCATTGAGGAGAACCCCTGAAAATGGGGTGGATTCAGAACTGCAGGGAAAAGGTAAGTTTGGAGAGGTATGTCTCATCGTGACCCTCTTATCCCTATTGATTTCGGTCTTAATCTAGATGCACCCTAGGAAGGGGCATTAGAAGCTCTAGTCTTGGTTGCCCTGGCCCTCATTCTGTTTCTTATTCTGTCCATCGAGGCTGGTGCTGAAAAATGAGGTGTTGTCAGTCCGACGTAGATAAGTGGCAACACTGAGGTATCTTCTAAGCCTTCCGTAGATAAGGGAGCAGAGCACTGTGTTTACTTTCGCTTTGCTTAAAGAGTACTATAAATGGGGTGTAGATCAAGAGCAGGGACTCACTCTATCATGGCCTCCTCAAAGTCAGTGATCACTGCATTACAGGCAGGTTGCCTCCAGTACGCTGCAGAACTTTGTTAAGGAAGTGGATCGCATTTCTCCCTGGTATTCTTGTTCGGGGTCTCTAACTGTAGCCTTATGTAGTAAGCTAGGAAGTGACCTTGACCTTAAGCATAAAGAGGGAGACTTACGCCTGGGCACCAAGGCATTTGCAAGCTAATATAAAACTGTCTAGAGGATGAAACCTGCCAAACAGCCAATGTGGAGGGACAGGGAATACTAGAAGAGGTTCAGGACAGTATGTCAGAAACCTAACAGAATGAGAGAATGGGAGCTTGAAAAAAGAAAGACATGTCTAAGAAAAAGGGCCCTCCCAGGGATTCAGAAGGAAGGGGAGAGAGAAAAGAGGGCAGTAAAACTGATCCCTCTACTAAGAAAAAGCCACACATGTAATTCAACATTGCCTTGAAGCTTGGGGACAAACCAAATTTCTTAGAACCGATAATGGACTGGCCTACACCTCTCAAAATTTTCAACAATTCTGTCTACAGAGGAATGTAACTTATTTAACTGGTTTGCCATACAGGGACAAGGCATTGTGGAACGTGCCCACCACACTGTTAAAACTTACCTTATCAAAAAGAAAGGGTGAGTCGATGAGGCTCTTACCCTTAACACTGAGAGTGGACATCTCCATGGTACTCTTTACTCTTAATTTTTTGAATATTGATGAGCAAGGCCACACTGCAACTGATCGTCACTGTTCAGAACCAAACATCTAGAGAAATTATCAAATGGAAAGTTGTCTTAACTGGAAAATGTAGAGGCCTGCATCCTATTTTAATAAGATCCAAAGGAGTTATTTGTGTCTTTCCACAGGAAGAAGACAATCCCCTTTGGGTTCCAGAATGCCTCATCTGAAGGATCTCCCCTTCAGAAGATGTGGACAAAAGAGGGAATTCTGGAAACAACGATGGATAATGACCCTTCTACTGGAGATCATGGTTCCTAGTATATCGGGGGAATTGTGTTGGGGTATTATGTCTAACATTCTGTTCATGCCTGTCATGCACAGTGCACAAGTTTTTCCACATTTCTTTACTACTGATAGCGAGCTGGGACTTGCCTTTTTACCATTAGATGGACAAATTCAGGTTCTGATGGAAAACAGAACTTCTCCCTCAAAGGAAGCCTGTGCTTTGTAATGATCTCTGACTTGAAAGACCAACGCCAGTGTATATCCTTATAAAATCAATCGGTGGCCTGGTTGAAAGCAGCTGCTTGGGGAACCCACTCTGAAATAATAGCCAATGCCTTGATAATTCAAGGCTGGAGGCCTAGTCATAAATCCAGGAAAGCACTGCCCCAGCAACCCAGAACGGCACCCTTTTGTAAAGGAAGATCCTCGGAGGACTCCATGCTTCCTTGGACTGGGTGCCAGGCCAGAAAAACCTTTTGGGTGGTTGAAGGATTTTTTTTCCTTTTCCCCACATGTAAGTGTAGAGATTAATGAAATCCTTGCTGGACATGATTTTAACTTCATGGATTCTGATCGGGCAGATGCTAACCCTTTTGATCAATGGTTACTTTGTGGGGTTAATGAGAGCTTTACCGATCTTTCACCTATGGCAACGATTGGAGGTGGATATAGTGAAAAGGTCCAAATGGGTTTTGAGGGGTAGGGCACTTTGAGTGCTGGTTTGGGGTCTTTCGATTGGTCCTCCTCTAATACTAAATATAAATCATTTAAAAGGGTGAATTATACTGTCACCCCGGTTTGTGTTTGACCCCCTTTCTGTGGGTTGTAAGTAATAAAAGTTTAAATAATAATCAATTAGAATTCGATTGCTTGCTTAATGAAAGTTTCTATACCCTGTGTTGGGATGCTACTAAGTATTGCTTTGCTTTGGTTACTCATGTTCCTAGATTTTTTCCAGTTCCTGTGGAAGCCTCTAGAATTTAAGCTTATTTAGAGAAAAGAGAGATTTTGGAATCTCTGCTATTATAGTTGGCTTGGTAGCAACAGCAGCAGTAGCTGCCTCTGTCACTGTTTCGGCCCTGGCCTTGTCTGCTACGGTTCAGACAACGCAAACTATAAAATGACCTTTAGGCAAGAGTGACATTGGCCCTGAACAGCCAGGCAATGGCCAACTCCCAGATACAGAGAGGCCTCATGTTGGTAAACCAACAGATCGATCTGGTCCAAGAGCAGGTGTATATTCTTTGGCAAATGCCTCAGCTGGGTTGCAAACATAAGCTGCCTAGCGTCTGTATCACCTTACTACAATTTCAGAATTTTACAAGAGCAGCTAACCTGTAAAAGGCTTTGTCTTGTTATTTGTTACAGAATTGGACCATAGAATTTGAACAGACACTCCGGGAGCTGAGGATCACCATCTTATAAGTTGATTGGACATGTCTTGACCTGTCATTGATGGAAGGATTTTCTACCTGAATTTCTGCAGCATTCTCCTACTTCAAGCAATGGGTGGGGGTGGTTTGTTTGGAGTGGCTGTGTACAGTGGAGTACTGCTCCTACTATGGATGATCTGCAAACTTAAATCCCAAACAAGGAGGGACAGGATGGTAGTAACCCAGGCACTTGTTGCTTTGGAGCAGGGTGTTTCCCCCGATATATGAATATTGATGATGCTCAAGCAATAAGGTTGCTGGACATCCAGCTCCACAAAACCCTGAGGCGAGTCTTGCTGCATGGGTTGGAGCGGGTGTGCTTTAACAACCCAGGTGAGTTTTGTGGCTAAGCACTGCACTGGAATGGCGTTGTGGTGTAATTTGAGCTTCTTTCTGGGAGATATGTCATCATACAAGAAGGTTGAGTGTCCTAGTGTCCTTTTCTCCAGGAAAAACGACAGGGGAGCTGACCAAGACCCCTCTGGGTGACGAGCCTGGAAGGAGGTTTTGTGTAAGGCCCCTATGCTTGCACAGTGGGAATTTGACCTCTATCTCCACTCTCCATACTGTGTGGCCTGTTGCTTCTAACATAAAAGAAAAGGGTGAGATGTGAGGAGCCGTCCTCACGGCCACCATTACAAGATGGTGCTCACAACACCATTGTCACTATTGCTCGTGGTGAGTGTGCACAGGCATCGGGGTATCTTTCCATTACCTGAGCCCTGTCTCTCCAATGGCGTCATCAGGCTGATGGTGGGCAGACAATTCCGGTGGTGCACGTCTCCAACCATACTTCTAACTGTACTTCACAGCCTATATAAGGGAGGGGTTTTCTGCTCTCTGGGTCTCCTGTCCTGAAGCTGATCATCTATCTCTCGAGATGCATTAAAGCTTTACTGCAGAAGGATCCGAGTGTCCTGTGGGAATTCTTTCTGGCAAGACTGTAGTGTGGGTCATAACACCCCTAAAGAATTAGAAGCAATCGTTAATAGTCTCCCAACCAAAAATAAGCCCAGGGTCTGATGGGTTTAGTTCAGAATTCTATCAGATATTCATGGAGACCTAATACCAATACTCCTCAAACTATTATGCAAAATTAAAAGAGAAGGAACACTATTTAATATGTTCTATGAAGCAAGATTACAACTATACAAAACCTAATGAAGAAAGGAAACTTTATTACAATTTCCATTATGAATATCGATGCAAAAATACTAAATAAAATCCTTTCAAAACGCGTCCGAGAATACATCAAAAGGATAATCCATCATGACCTAGTTGGCCTCCTTCTTATGATTCAGGGAGAGTTTAATATCGAAAACCATCAATTAAATCCATTATAGAAAAAAAAAAGAAAACAAAAACAAAAACAAAAAAAACTCAACTAAAAAAACCACATGATTATTCGATTAGATGCATAGCAAATAGTTGGATAAATACAATGGCCATTCATAATAAGTCCAGGAAAGACCAGGAATTCAAGGCATACATCTAAAAAAAATAAAAAGAAGGAGAAGAAAAGAAAAGAAAAGAAAAGAAAAGAAAAGAAAAGAAAAGAAAAGAAGGCCCAGGATTTAACTTTAATCTAAATGGTCAGAAACCAGAAGGAGTCCCACTAAAATCTGGGACTGGACAAGGCTGCCCACTTTCTCCCTACCTATTCAATAGAGTACTTGAAATACTAGCCAGAGCAATTACACACATTAAAAAAAAAAAAAAAAACCAAAAACCGAAAACAGATGAATACAAATTGGAAAGGAAGAAGTCAAAATTTCTCTATTTCCAGAAGATATGATAGCATGTATCTATGACTCCAAAAATTACAACAGAGAAAAGCTAATCCTGATACACATTTTCAGCTTAGGAGCTGAATTTAGAATTAATTTGAACATAACAGTGGAATTTCTCTGCAGAAAAGACAAATAGTATGAGAAAGAAATTAGGGGAAAACATGCTTCATAGTAGTCACAAATAATATAAAATTCCTTGGTGTGACTCTGAGAAAGTGAAATATATGTATGATAAACACTTCAAGTTTCTTCAAGAAAGAAGTCAAAGAAGATCTCTGAAGATGGTAAAATCTCCCATGCTAATGATTTGGCAGGATTAATATAGTAAAAATGGCTATCTTTCAAAAAGCAATCTGATATGCATTGCAATCACCATCAAAACTCCAAGTCATTTCTTCACTGAGTTAGAAAGGGCAATTTGCAAATTCATCTTGAAAAAAAAAACCTACTATATCCAAAACTATACTCAACAATAGAAGAATGTCTTTTGTAATCACCATGCCTGACCTCAAGCTGTACTACAGAACAATTATGATAAAAACTTCATGGTACAGGAATAGTGTTAGACAGGTAGATAAATGGAACAGAACTGAAGACAGAGAAATGAACCCAAACTCATGAGGTCACTTGATCTTTTACAAAGGAGATAAAACCACCCAGTGGAAAGAAAATGGCATTTTCAAAAAATGGTGCTCGCTCAACTGGCAGTTAGCATATTGAAGAAAGCAAATTGATTTGTTCTCATCTCATTGTACAATGCTCAAGTCTAATTGGATCAAGGAACTGCACATAAAACCAGAGACACTGAAACTTATAGAGGAGAAAGTGTGGAAGAGCCTCGAAGACAAGGTTAAATGGGGAATATTCCTGAACAAAACAGCAATGGCTGTTATTATAAGATTAAAAATAGACAAATGGGACCTCAAAAATTGCAAAACTTCTGTAAGGCAAGGGGCACTATCGTTAGAACAAAACGGGGAAAAAGTCTTTATCAATGCTAAATCAGATAAGGGACTAATATTCAATATATACAAAGAACTCAAGAAGCTGGATTCCAGAAAATCAGATAACATTATTTTAAAAAATGGGGATGGTTCTAAACAAAGAATTCCAAATTAAGAAACACTGAATGGCTGAGAAGCACCTCATAAATGTTCAAAATCCTTAATCATCAGGGAACAGAAAGTCAAAATAACCCTAAGATTCCACCTCACAGAGTCAGAATGGCTAAGATCTAAAACCCAGATGACAATAGTTGCTGGTGGGTATGTGGTGAAGTAGGAACACTCCTCCATTGCTTGTGGAATTGCAAGTTGGTACTACCACTCTGGAAAGCAGATGGGGTTTCCTCAGAAAAGTGGTAATAGTTCTACTGAAGATCCAGCAATAGTCCTCCTTGGCATATATCCAGAAGATATTCCAACTTGTAATAAGGATACATGCATCACTATGTTCATAGCATCCTTATTTATAATAGCAAGAAGCTGAAAATAAACCTGATGCCCGTCTTCAGAGGAATGAATACAGAAAATATAGTACATTTACATAATGAAATACTACATTACTATTAAAATCAATGAATTCATGAAATTCTTAGACAAATGGATGGATCTGGATGATATGTTCCTAAGTGAGATAACTCAATCACAAAAGAAAGCACATGATATATACTCACTGATAAGTGGATGTTATCCTTGAAGCTCAGAAAAAAACAAGGTAAAATTTGCAAAACCCATGAAACTCAACAAGAAGGAAGACCAAAGTGTGGATATGTCGTTCCTTCTTAGAATTGGTAACAAAAGATCCATGGAAAGAGTTACAGAGAAAAAGTTTGGAACTAAGACTGAAGGAATCCAGACACTGCTTCATTCTGTGATCCATACCATAAACAACCACCAAACCCAGATTCTGTTGAAGAGCCAAACAAGAGCTTAGGGTCAGGAGACTGATATAGTTGTCTCCTGACACGATCTGCCATTTCCTGACAAATACAGAAGTGGATGCTCACAGAAATCCATTGGACTGAGCACAGGGTCCCTAATTATGGAGCTAGAGAAAGTACACAAGGAACATTCTATGAGGAAAAACAACTAACAAGTACTCCCAGAGTTCCCTGAGATTAAATCTCCAATCAAAGTAAACATAAGTTGTGACTTATGCCTACAGCTGCATATGTAGCAGAGGATGGACTAGTATGTCATCAATGGGAGGAGAGACACTTGTTCTTGTAAAGTTCCTATGACCAAGTTTTGGGAATGCCTGGGCCAGGAATTGGGAGTAGGTGTGTTGGAAAGCAGGGATAGAGGGGAGAGGACTGGGATTTTTGGAGGGGAAAATAGAAAAGGGAATAACATTTGAAATGTAAAAAAAAAAGAAAAAAAAGAAAAGAAATAATAAAAAAGGAATGAAATAAATTATTTGTAATGTTCTTGAAATAAATTCAGGTTTTGCAAACATATTATTGGAACAATGTTCAGGTATTTTCCGGTGGCAAAATCATAATAAGTTATTTTTTATCAACATATTGTGACTACAATGTCAAGAGTAGTTATATGTGTTGCTAAAACTCGGGTATAAGAATATATAGATATAGATAGATAGGTAAAATTTCAAATGAACTATATAAAATCTCTGAGAAAAGACTGCTTCCGTTTCAGGTGACTAGGTAAAAGTCTAGTGAACTGCACAACACACAATTAATACCCAACACTGAATATGCAGTAACCTTCAGAAAGAGACTCCTCCGAAATATTTATGTCATCTTCTTCATCATCAAAGTCCAAAAGTAATAAGTAATCTTCCTTTGGAATCACCATCATTTTCTTAAGAGCCATTCTTCTCTTAAAAACTATAATGTCTACTTAGTTAAAAAAAAAAAAGGAAAAAAAGAGAAAAAAAAATATGATCTTCCTCCTTCATTTAACCCTCAGAAGCCGTAGGAAAAGGCAGATCGGGAGGTTTTTCCTCACATAGTGGCCTCTTGGGACTGAGATTTCTCTCCAGTCACACATCCTTTAACAGTCCAATAACCCTGATCAGAGCTGGTTATCTCTTCCAGGTCATTCAGAAGTGAACTCCTTCACAACCGCACCTTTCCTTGCTTGTCTGCTCAATGGGAAAAACAAACAAACAAACAAACAAACAAACAAAACAAAGCAAAACAAAGAATAAAAACAAAAAAGCAAAACAAAAACAAAGCAAAACAAAAACAAAAACCAAAAAAAAACAAAAAACAAAAATAAAACAAATAAAAAAAAACAATAACAAAAATAAAAAACAAAACAAAATCAAACAAACAAACAAACAAATAAATAAAACGTTATCAGGAGAGACCCACATGTAGTACTCTGAGGACCCTTTGTGATGCCAGATGGAGAAAACAGGTCTCATCCAGGGATTTCACCCTTTGGCTGAATATACCCTGTGTATGCTGTCATGGAGTACCAGGCACCATTGATTAGAAGGGAGGTCTCAGGAGGTGGAAATGAGCTACCATCTTTAAGACAAATGATTTCCAGTTTCTAGGTTGATAAGCATTTGCAGACTTGAAAAAACATGAACAAATGTGTAACATGAAAGTACTGGAAATGGCACTACTAATTTCAACTGTAATATTTTTTGTTATTTATTTATGTGCATAAAAATTAAAATGTGTGTACTTTTTCTGTATGTACATACCCACAACAGAACAGTCCATGCTGTCCTAATATATCAGAAGAGATCATCCAGATTCACTACAATCCCTGGTAAACTCCCACCTCCACCTTCCTAGTACTGAGCTTGATTACAAGAGTGTGCTAGGATGTGCAGGCCCTCTCTCCCTCACTTATGTGCTTGGATGCCCAGCCCCTTTTTCTCCCTTATGTGCTAGAGTGCTCAGGAACTCTCTCTCACCTATGTGCTATGCCCTCTCTCACTTCTGTGCTAGTCTGCTCATGCCCTCTCTCTCACTTATGCCTCTATAGCCTACAGAAGCTAAAAGAGAGCAGTGATTCTCTAAAACTGTAGCTGTGCATAAATTGTAAGCCACTATGTGGGTGCATTGTGCCCGGTCCTCTTCATAGAACAGGTGCTTTTTGTTTGTTTGTTTGTTTGTTTGTTTGTTTGTTTCTTTGTTTGTTTTTTGAGAGAGGGTTTCTCTGTGTAGACCTGGCTGTCTTGGAAATCACTCTGTATACCAAGCTGGTCTCAGACTCAGACATTCTTGGCCTCTGCCAACCAAGTGATGAGAATAAAGGCATAAAGCACCACTGCCCAAACAACAGTTGCTCTTATCAGCTAATTTTCCACTTTTCAACTAATCTAGTGTGTACTTCATGTATCTTTAGGGCATTTCTCCCATTTACTTTCAAGGTGGAGGGTGTTTCCACCAGAACAGGGACCCAAAGTGGGATCCGTGGCACCATGGCATGGGTGTTTATTGTTACATGCCAACATTGAGAAATCCATCAAGAATCATTGGAACAGACTTGAAATGAATCACTTGAAAGAATATAAACAAGAAAGGGAGGTAAACACAGACTGTGGGAGATGTATAAATAATCTGGTTTACCAAAGTTTTATTGAACCCAGTGATCTCTACTCTGATATTAGTATGTCCATAAGAGTCCTGGGAGGCATCATGTATTCCCCAGTGCTGAGCAAATCTTGAGATGCCAGTAAAAGAAGCCTTTACAACTGCTCCTCCCTGGATAAAAATCAAAGGATTGAAATCTGTACAATTGCCATTGACTCCCCAAAGCACCCACTTGTGAAAGGAATGCATTCTAAAGTCCTGAATGAAAAATCTCTTTTTCATAAAAAATTCATTCTTTGGGTCATCTGTCATGTTGGAAGAAAAGGAAAAAGTTTTACTCTGATCTGCCCAACAAGTGATGGAGGATCGACAATCAGACCAAGGCAGGATCAGACCTTCATCTTCCAAGACACAATGAGGGGCTATTTTTGGTTGGTGGGGACATTCTTTGTCTGAAAAGTTAGGTGGTACAAATGTACCATTAACCCAAATTGCCTCCTGCCAAAAGGTCCGATTTGTAAAGGTTATATCTACATTAGAATTATCTTGGGTTGTGCTCACCCAACCTCCTTGGTGCTCATTAAACCTCCCTAAAGCTCAGGCTGGGAGGTTGATACAATGTCCTTGTCCATTAATTTGAAAACATAAAAAACCCTGTTCTAGTAAGGAGTGATTTTCTCCTAATGATAATAACGAGTTGGATCATAGGGTAAATATGGCAAATCCACTGTTTTATTATTAGTAAAGAATTTTGGAAATTTGGAAAATTTGGAAAACTATAGTATCATGGCGAACTGACATTGGTTTAGGGAAAGTCGAGAGAATAGCACATATCTATTCACCCATTATACTAGGAACCTGAGACAAGTTCAGCATTGTCAGGATCAGGAACAGTCCTCAGGAGGTCAGCATTTTTGCACCATCCTTGATGAATATCCTGCGGGTGAGTCAATCCGGCAGCCAAAATGGGTTGTCTTCACTCTGTGGAAAAACACAAACAGCTCCCTGGGATCTGATTAAGATAGGATCCGGGCCTTTCCAGAGACCAGTTAAAACATCCTTCCGTTTGACCATTTCTTTTGGTCTATCAGGGTCTGAGCTATGTCGCTCAGCTGCAGAACGTCCCTGCTCGTCAAGATTCAAAAAATTAAGTGTAAAGAGTGACATAGATACTGCTACTCTTGGCACTGAGGGCAGAGTCTCATCAACTCCCCCTTTTTGTTTTATAAGATAAGACTTGAGTGTGTGGTGGGCACATTCCACAATGCCTTGTCCTTGAGTATTATAAGGAAGGCCAGTCAAGTGAGTGACATCCATTTGATGACAACATTGCTGAAATTTAGTAGAAGTATATGCTACCCCATTATACGTTTTAAGAATTGTGGCCTTGCCCCAGCACTCCACACTTCTAGGCAGTGCTGTATAACATGAGAGGTTTTTTCCCCTGTTAAAGGTATGGCAAACATTACACCATTGCAGGTGTCAAAGGAATCATGTAAGTACTGATTTCTCCCAAAGGAGGAAATATGAGTGTCATCCATTTGCCAGACTTGTAATGGCCTGATGCCTCGAGGGTTTACCCCTACATGAGGTGTAGGCAAAAATTGACAACTACCTATGCACATAAGGCAGAGGTTCACTAGGACACTGAAGCCAACAATCCCGAGGCCGAGCAGCAAGGTGGCTTTCACCAGTCGTTGTTGGACTTTTTCTGCACTGAGTAGCTTGCATTTTATCTTGCAGGTACCTTTCTCCCTTATAATGAACTGCTTCCTCCTCCAAGTCCGTTTCTTCAGAGGAGCTAAGCCCTTCATCAGATTCTGAGCTACTAAGAGCTAGCTGCTTAAACTCATCTAGTGGCACGTAGAGGCTCCTTTCCTTATGTGCCTCTCCAGCTGGATCTCCCTTCTTCTCTCCCTTTCCATCCCTTTTCTAATCTCTCCCAAGGCATTCTTTTCTTTTTATATCTTTTCCTCGGGATCAAGGCCCATGAAAAGGCCTAAATGACCCTAAGCAAGCATACCATGGTGCCACATGGTCTATCTCCCTGACAAATCCCTCTAAGGTATTAGTGGCACATTTTAGGCCACACTGCTTCAGGACCGAGTGTAAGGCCACTATTATAGAATGCGAGATTCTCATACTGCCGCTGTACAGGCCTGACTGTGACTGAAAATGGACGCTGTCCAGGCACTGTCCAGTCCTGACCGTGACTGAAACTGGTCGCTGTCCAGGCGCTATCCAGGCCTGACCGTGACTAAGAACCAGTCAGCAGTGGAAGCAGTGGAAGAAAAACGAAACTGAAAGGAAAAGTGCAATCGCTGTGCAAACAATCAAAAGGGTGTCTAACTCTGGAGAAATTTCAAAACTGTATGTACCTTACAGAGCCTTTCATCCCGCAGTTCTGATAACGCCCCGCGAACAAGGGATCTTCCTTGCACTGGTGTGATGGTATAAAGTTCCCGGGTTCCTCGGTGCCACTTATTGCATCCCACTCGACCGGCAAGAAAGAAGCAACAAACCGGAATCTTCTGTGGCAAAAGATTTATTGCTTACTTATCAGGAAGACCATGATCCGGGAAAATGGCGCTGCTTATATAGCCAACAGCATGACGTTTCAGCACCTGATGTGACGTGACAGCTCCTGATTCGTTGCTTGCCCATCACCCCACTATTATGCCCCGAGAATGGACAGTGACTAGGAGTGAGTTCACTCTTGCACCTGCGTACAAGGCTTGTTTACTAGTTAGGCACAGGGGAGGCCATCACCATCTTATAATGGCGATTGCTTGTGGCACGCACGGCTATTCTCAGTGATTGCTTGCGGCATGCACGCGATTTCTCAGGGCATGGCACTACACAGCCGTCTATATAAAAATGAAAATGTAATTAAGGATAAAAGTGATACAGGAGAAATGGGTAACAATTCAAGGAGGAGAAGATAGGGATGAATTTGCTAAAACTCATTTATGTGTATGTAGAAAGTTCTTACCCAACAAATTTAAAACAAAGTAAGTAAGTAAGTAAGTAAGTAAGTAAGTAAGTAAGTAAGTAAGTAAGTAAGTAAGTAAGTAAGTAAGTAAGTAGGTAAGTAAGTAAATAAATAGACAAATATATATGTATGCACGTGCATATCCGATTGGTGTGTGTGTGTGTGTGTGTGTGTGTGTGTGTGTGTTCATATAAGCTTGTAGGTATGTCGCACCTGTGACTAGAGGAATGCAATCATGCAGTATCTTTCTTTATGTCCTATGACGCAGTGTGTTGATTAGAATATCTTTTGCCCATGGTATGTGGCATTATTACAAGGTGTTGGCTTGTTAGAGGAAGTGTATCATTGTGTAGGCTTGCTTTTGTGTAGTGCTCAATCTCTGCTCAGAGACAAAAATCGATCCTCTTCCTTGCTACCTGTGGCCACAAGCTTCCTTCTGGTAGCCTTCAGACTAAGATATAGACCACTTAGTTCCTTCCCCAGCACCTCCTCTACCGGGGTGCTGCCATGCTTCCTACCAAGATAATAATGTACTGACCCTCTGAAACTGTAAGACAACCTCATTTAAATTTTCCTTATAAGAGTTGCCTGAGTCATGATGTCTCCTCACATCAATGAAACCCTATGGAACATAGGCAGTATGTTAGACTGATTTTTAGTGCTTACAAGATAATTGCAACCAGCCTGCAAGCACAAAGTAAAGATGATGAATGAGTTGCTGTATTTTTTTTCTCCATCTACCCAAGGGACTTCAGACACTCCCAGATATGCTGGACTGCACCTGAATCTTACTACATCACTAGAGGTGTCCCCATCATCTTTGAGATCTGAGCAAGGAACTGTGGGACCTTTCTCATCTAAAGCAACTAAATCTAAGGAAACAACTGTAGGGTTTTCTGCATCTGCTCAGGGTACTGGGGGGCATTCCTTATCTGCACAAGACACAGTAGGAAAGCCAATGTCTGCAAAGCAGTCTGTGGGAACTTTGCCTCCCACTCCAGGACCTTTAGGGTCCACCCAAATCACTCGGATCTGATCAGAAGCCTCTGGGAATTTCTTCCTCTTCACCAGGAACTCTAGGCTCTTCTTCTTCCATAGAGCCTTCTGGACATTGCCTTTCTGACCAAGCGTCTTTAAATCTGTCCACAACTAGGCAAGGGAGTGTACAAACTGTGCCGTCTTCTCCAAAGACTGTGCAACATCCAACTTATTGCCAGAAATGTATGAGGTTTTCTCCGCTTTCTGAACCTTCTGGACAAAGAACCCCAGCTTCCTCAAGGGATATTGGGCCGTTACTACCTAGCCAGAAATCTCAAAAATCCATTTCATATTCACCAGCAGATGGGAATCACTCACCATCTGTACTAGGATCTCAGGAGCATCCTCTATCTAGTAAAGACTCTCAAGGATATGTGCTATCCTCTCAAAAGTGTAAGGACTTTTCCACAGCTGCAGAGGGGATTTTGCCTGTGCAAAGTTCTTTGTCATCCACACAAAGGAATCTAGAACCTTCCGTAGATTCCACAGGGATATTGCTCATGGGACAATGTAAACACACAGAGACTACCTCGGGTCCTTTGCCTCTAGTGAGGGAGAATACTGAATCTTCTACATATGCTTTGCCTACCCTAGGACCTTTGCCACCATCACCTCGAGAACCTGGTACACATTCATCTTTTACTCAAGGAGGTGCAGAAACATTCCCATCTAGTCCCGGGAACCTAGCACATTTGCAATCATCCCAGGGGCCTCTGACACATTCCATCTCAGCCCAGGCAATGACTCATATCTCTGGATCTGCTGAAGGGGCTCTACTGCATTCAGCTCCTTCCCCAGCAGTTTCAGAAACAAATGAATATTCTCCTTCTACCTGAGGGACTTCAGACACTTCCAGATGTGCTGAACTGCACCTGGATCATACTACATTATTACAGGTGTCACCATCATCTTTGAGATCTGAGCAAGGATCTCTGGGACCTTGCATACCTGAAGGGACTAAATCTAAGGAAACAACTGTAGGGTTTTATGCATCTGCTCAGGGCACTAGGGGTCATTCCTTATTGGCACAAGCCAAAACAGGAAAGTCCATGTCTGCAAGGTAGACAGTGGGAACTTTGCCTCCCACTCCAGGACCTTTAGGGTCCACCCAAATCACTCGGGTGGTCTCAGAGTCTTTTCCATCTGATCAGAAGCCTCTGGGAATTTCTTCCTCTTTACCAGGAACTCTAAGCTCTTCATCTTCCATAGAGGCTTCTGGAAATTCCCTTTCTGACCAAGGGTCTCTAAAACTGTCCACAACTAAGCAAGGGAGTGTAAAAACTGTGCCATTTTCTCCAAAGACTGTGCAACATCCAACTTATTGCCAGAAAGGTATGAGATGTTCTCCCCTTTCTGAACCTTCTAGACAAAGATCCCAACTTTCCTCAAGGGAATTTGGGCCATTACTACCTAGCCAGAAATCTCAAAAATCCATTCCATATTCACCAGCATATGTAACACATTCATCATCTGTACTAGGTTCTCAGGAGCATCCTCTATCTAGTAAAGACTCTCAAGGATATGTGCTAACCTCTCAAAAGTGTAAGGACTTTTCCACAGCTGCAGGGGGGACTTTGCCTGTGCTAAGTTCTTTGTCATCCACCCGAAGGAATCTAGAACCTTCGGCAGATTCCTCAGGAATATTGGGCTTGGGGCAATGTAATCACACAGAGACTACCTCGGGCCCTTTGCCTCTAGTGAGGGAGAATTCTGAATCTTCTACATATGCTTTGTCTACTCTAGGACCTTTGCTACCATCACCTTGAGAACCTGGTACACATTCATCTTTTACTCAAGGAGGTGCAGAAACATTCCCATCTGGTCCTGGGACCCTAGCACATTTGCAATCAGCCCAGGGGCCTCTGACACTTTCAAGCTCAGCCCAGGCAATGACCCATATTCTGGATATGCTGAAGGGGCTCTACTGCATTCAACTCCTTCCCCAACAGTTTCAGAAACAAATGAATGTTCTCCATCTACCCAAGGGACTTCAGACACTTTCAGATGTGCTGAACTGCCCCTGGATCTTACTACATCACTACAGTTGTCACCATCATCTTTGAGATCTGAGCAAGGAACTCTAGGACCTTGTTCAACTGAAGAATGCCATCTAGAAGTGACTAAATCTAAAGAAACAACTCTAGGGTCTTCCACATCTGCTCAGGGCACTGAGGGGATTTTTTTATCTGCAGAAGCCACAGTAGGAAAGTCCCTGTCTGCAAAGGAGACTGTGGGAGCTTTGCTTCCCACTCCAGTACATCTGGGGTCTACCCAAAATACTCAGGTGCGACCAGAATCTGTGTCATCTGAGCAGATGTCTCTGGGAATTTGTTTATCTTCACAAGGAACCCTAGGTTCTTCATCTTTCCAAGAGGCTTTCGGACATTTCTGTTTTTCCCAAGGGTATCTAAAAGCCCAATTTTAAACAGGGGAATACACAAAGTGTTTCATTTGCTCAAGATACTTTGCATCCTTCAACTTCTTGTCAGACAGAAGTAGGATTTTCTCCAACTGCCCATCATTTTGCACAAAGATCCCCAGGTTTCCAGAGGAACACTCGAACTTTCCTACCTAGCCAGAAATCTCAAGAAACATTTTATCCTACACCATCAGTACTGGGTGTTCAGGAACATCTTGTATCTACTCCAGAGGTTCTAGAAGCTTTGTCATCTTTTCAAAAACACAAGAAATTTTCCAGGGCACAAGAGGGAACTTTGCTCATGCAAAGTTCATTTTTCCCCAAACAAAGAAATCGAGAAAATTCAACAGATGCCACAGGGATATTTGCACAATATGAAGAGTCACACAGTGCTTTAGGCCTTTTTTCACAAGTGAGGCAGGCTGTAGCATCTTCTCAGTCTACTTCAGCAAATCTAGGAACATTGCCACCATCATCGCCAACACCTGGTAGACATTCCTGTTCTGACCAAGGAGGTGCAAAGACTTTCCCATTTGGTCAAGGGTATCTAGCACCTTTGCAATCTGCCCCGGGGCCTCTGAAACTTTCTATCTCAGCCCAGGCAATGATGAATACATCACAATGCTATGAATGTTCTCATAATCCTCTGGGTCTTTCATCCTCAGAACAAAGGACTCCAGGATCTTCTGATTCTGCTCAAGGAGATGTGAGTCCCAGTCTCTGCACAAGGGGACCATACATCTGTCCACATGTCCACAAAGGTCTACCCAATATTCTACATCTTCCAAAAGGTTTTCAAGTCCTTCTTTACATACACAAGGTATAGGAACTCACTCCACATCTACACACTACACAGTAGCAGACTCACCATCTTTACCAGTGTGTCAGGGATATAACCACCCTGCTCAAAATACAGCAAGGATTTTGAGATCTGACCAGGGATCTCTGAGGATTTCAGCAAATACACAGGCTCTGTAGAAACATTGCTGCCTCCCCAGGGGGCTCTAGGATATTCATCATTTGCATGAGGAGCACAAAAATTTTCAACAGCTACCCCAGGACATGTGATATCCAATGACTCACCTCTGGAACTTGCAATTTCTGCCCAACTTAGTTCCTCACTTTCTTCCCTAAGCCTTTTGGATCTTCCCTTTCCACAGAAGAGCCTTTTGACCTCTCTAAACCTACAGAGGGACCTTTAACTTCATTCCAGGGACCAAATGAGTCTTTGAATTCTCTACAAGGGGTTCAACAAACAGATCCATCTACTTCAGATCCTTCAGGATCTATGCATTCTTCCAAAGGACCCATGGTAATTTCTTTATCTGATTGAGGAACACTAGGATCTATATCATCTGCCCTAGAGCCTTTGACATTGTCCCTATCTGCTCAAGGGAATCCAGGACATTTGTTATCTGTTCAAGAAGCTGGAGGCCCTTGGCTGTCTTTATAGGGGAACCTGGAAGTTTGTACCTGTACACATGGCAATCCAGGAATATCCAATGCTTCATCACGAGCTTTGGAAATTTCAGCATCTACCATAGTGAGTCTAGGACCTTCTCCATCTGTCCAATTGGATTTGAAAGAGTAACATTCTGTCTTAATGTCTTGGAGACCTTCCATGTCTGCCCAAGGTGTACTAGAAACATCAATATCTTCCCAAGGGCTTACAGAAACTTCCTTGTTACCTCAAGAGCCTCCAGGACACTGGTTGGAAAAGGAGGCTTTAGGATATTTACCATCCAATCCTGAAGATCTTGGACTTTCTGATTCTTCCCAGGACACACTAGAAATATGGGCATGTATGCAAAATAGTACAGAAATACCATCTGTCACCCAAGAGGTCATAGAATCTTTGTCAGCCACATAAGATTCTCCCAAATTACCAGCTCCTTCACCACTTAGTCCAGAGACAGAAGAACCTCTGACATATACACAATCCATCTCTAAGAGTTCAGAATCTGTGCCAGGGACTCCAGAAGCTTTGGCATCTGTGTTAGGGTCTCTGTGTCTTTTGAAACCCAATGAAGGTGCTCTGGGCCCTTTAGTATCTGAACAAGGGATCCTGAGAACACCAGCATTTCCCCAGGAAAGTCTAGAACTTTCTCAACCTGCCCAGGGGCCTCTAAAATCTGTGACATCTCACCAAGAAACCGTCGATACTTCCTCTTCAACAGAGTTTCAGGGACTGTCCCTTTGTGCAGAAGGGGACATTATTCCTACCCCTCCTCGTGAAGATGGATGGAGAAATTTCTCTTATCTCAAAAAGAACCCTAGACGTTTGAAATTTAACCAAAGGATATTGAAACATGTCCCAATTCCTGAAAGGGATATCAGATACTGCCTTTCAGAACTTGTTGCCTTAAAATGTATCTCTTCTGCCGTAAGTAGCCTCACATCTTCCAAGTATGCAGAAAAGGAATCCAGTCCTACCTCTACTCCTCAAAGGAGCATCTCCTCCTTAAAATCATCTCAATTGAGTTTCAGATCTAGTATTCTTTGTAAAAAAGTTCTCAGTCATTCTCCTCTTCCAGGAGATTGCCCCACACCTTCTAAATTGAGGAAAACAAGACCAAGCCCTTCCTCTGTAGATCAAGAGGGCCTGAAATATGTGCGCTCAAAACATGCGGGCTGGAAACACTGCCATTCTTCCAAAATTTGGGTAAGAGTTTGCAAATTTAAGAAAGAGGTGTAAAGCTTAAAACTATGACTAACATAAACTTCACCACTTCTGATTCTGCTAAAGGAGCCTGCAGATGCTCACCATCTCATGAGGTGGGCCTCAGAAGTCCCCTACCAAGCCAAGGCATTCACAGACCATCTAAGTCTACTGAAACCCCATCAGAAAAAGCCCCTTCTGACCAATGGGACACCAAAGCTTCCAATTCAGAGCATGAGGTTGATAAGCCATCCTCCATCCTTACAGAAGTGTGCATGCGAACCACTCTTTCTCATGAAGACAGCCTCAGGCATCCCACCTTCCTCATGAGATTCCCAGACACGCTACTTCTACCAAGAGAAAACAGAGGAAAGCCTCTGTTACCCAAGGAGCCCTGCAAGCTTCCCCTACAGATCAAGAATGCATTGAGTCATCTCCAGATGGAGACAGTCCCCATAGAGGTGTGCAACACTCATCATCACCCCAAGAGGATATCAGCCTTTCTTTTTCTACTAAGGAGGACTCAAAACATATTCCTAATGTCCAAGAGGGAGAGAAAACTTCCAGAAGTGCCAAACGGGAGCCCATAGCTTTTGTGCCTATCCTATGGGCATTCATACCTCCAAAAGGGAGTACCACATTCCCTTTTGGAACATTCCCTGTTATGCGAAGATATGACAAACATACAATATCTCAAGCAGAGGATGTGGTACCTGCTCTCTCCTGTTCTTGGAGAGACCCATCATTACAATATGAATTTGGGTTCCCCCTTTGTGACCTAGGAGGCCACAAATATACACATCATTTGAAAATCAATCTCAACAGGATCGCACTGCAAAAGGGGAGTTGTAGTTCTTTCCTCTTCCCTAAAGGAGGTGTTGGACCTTCTCAATCAGACCAATGTGGACTCAGACTTTCCAGTTCTCACCAAAGGGACACTGGCTTTGTGATCCCTGTTTCAGAAAGGCTCAGAATGCTTCAGGCTGAAATAGGTGGCCCCTCAAATGCTCCATCTAAGAAACTGGGCCTCACCAGTGCTTTTTATGACAAAAGAGATATCGAAATGCTCTAGGAGGCTTACGACTTACTCCTTGCTTCTGACTTCCTCCTTCTGCCCAGGGACACACCAGAGCTCCCCAGCCTGCCAAACGGAACCTGTAAGGCAGTCCATTTCAAGAGGGTGGCCTGGGCCCTACTCTCTCTTACTCTGGCATTTTCAGTTCTTTTTTGATACAGAAGCTGCCCTCATATTTTCCCTTTCTATGCCCCTTATGAACAACATGAATTTAGAACTTTTTCTTTTCATCAACTGTATATCAAACTTACAATTTCCACTCCTAGCTGCCTCAGATGCACATTGAAGCCTCATCTATGCCCCTGTGACTAAAAGCAGGACAAGAATCCCCTTTCTGATTAAGATTAGCTCACAATTGTATCCAGAAGAATGTGCTATATAATTTTCACCTCATGGAGAGTATTATGTGATTCTCCTGAACATTGAGGACCTAGACCTACCTACTAGATCTGATCTAGTCCATGAAAAATCCACTCCCTTGATCTAAGGTGCACCAAGTGCTTCTTATTCTGATCCTCTGACCTAATTACCCCTGTCCAAGGATCAGGACCCGGGTTCCTGAAGTCTCAGAGCTTAAGAGTAGCCAGCACGTTAATGAACCCAGGACATAGACATTAAGCTGACCAGCAAAAATGAGAAAGCCTTGCCATTTTTAGAAGTAGGCAGCAGATTTATCAGGAGAACTAGCTGGGAAATGTCTCCTAGCACACTGGAGATTGATTAAGCTGTTGCATGGCCTGCATGATTTGTGTGTTCTAGCTTCCCAGGAAGTCTCAATCATGAAATATTCAGGCCTTCTCTCCTCTCCACATCGACCCTTGATCTTGTACAGATACAATAGTCTTTGGCATTTCTACTTTCCCCAACATGGTGTGAACCTTTCTGCCTCTAAAGGATGGCATCCTTTATAGATTGTTTGTGGATACATCAACATTATCACTCTGTCAATGGGTCCTCCAAGTCCTGTTTCTGACACACAAACCTCAGAATTATCCCTTCAGCACCAAGAAGACTCACACTGTCCCCCCCATGCTTGAAGTGGAGCTTAAATCACTCTCAGTGGCTCAAGGAGTCATCAGGTACACTTTGTCTAAATTAGGAATTCAAAAACACTCCAGGCATTCTTCTCTGGTAAGGTTCAGACCTACAGCTTAAGAACCACAGATCTTCTAAACTACTGTATGGACCAAGGGAACTTCTGATATGCCCATTCTGAACCAGGGATCCTCAGATCATCCCCAATAGCCTAAGTGACCTTCATCTTACCTGTCTAGAACCAATGTGCTGGGGCTGGAGAGATGGCTCAGCATTTAAAAGCACTGACTTCTCTTCCACAGGTCCTGAGTTCAATTCTCAGCAATCACTTGTTGTACCACAACCATCTGTCATGGGACCTGATGCCACCTTTTGGTGTGTCTGAAGACAATGACAGTATACCCACATACATGAAATAGAACCTATGTGACTCACAACTTACACCAATAACTCAAGGGGGATTCAGATGTAACCCCCGAAATCAAATATGTTAGAAACTCCCCAGTATTGAAGGCAGCATTATCATATGAGAACCAGAAACCTCAGAATTTCGTTAATTTCCCTCAGAATTACCACTTCAGAACAAAGGTGTCACATAGGTCCTCAATAACTGAAGATGCCCTGATACATATGACATGATAAGCAAAGGACTTATCAACAGACCCCAACAACATTTTAAGAAAGCCACAAAGTTGGCTCTTTTACTATCAGCATGCAATAGCATTGATGAAGTTACAATGGGGACTCAGATGTACCCTTGTAGACCCAGGATAATTTATACCTCCAGCATAAATATCAACTCCATTACGTCAGGCCCCCTCAGATGTAAAGTATCCCATAACTTCAAGGGGGCTGACACCCAGTTGGTTTATCTTTTGAAGAGCACCTAAACCTTGCTTCCTCTAATCATAGTATCCCCTGACATTATGTGTGTGCCAAAGGGGTCAGCTGACCTTGAGTAAAACTCTTTATTCTTCCTCCTTCTGCACTGGAAGGGTCTGAGACATGCCTCTCTGATGAAGCAAGGTATAGAACTGACCTTGTTAGTGAGAAGTTTGTCTCAAATATTCAGGCTCAGCTCTAGTGTGCTTCAGGCTGAATCCTTGGTACCAAGAATACACAAGAGTTTCAGTCTTTGTTCATAGTGGAATCAGGTCTACCACTCAACTAAGAGCTTCTCCCTCAGACCTTATTGTTTAGGGAATACACTTTTGACCACCAAAAACAAACAAACAAACAAAACAAACCTCACAGAACTCCAGAGTCAAGTCCCATGGCCAATGTATAAAAACCTCAGCCTGGATTCAAGGCTCTCTTTAAGCTGGTCATCAGAAAGGTAACTGTACACTACACCCACACCTGTGTGCTTTGTTGTAAGTTTAATAGACAACAAATCCAGGGACTTTGAGCCAACTTGTCAGAAGAAACCTCAGATTGCTGTCAAATCTTCATGGAGTCCTAAGAGATAAGAATTTTTTAGAGTTCTCTGAAGATGTGGAGGCCTGGAGTGCCTGGAACAAACTCCTCTACAGAAGGTGAACAGGGCAACTCCCCTACAGTCCAACAGGGTTGAGGGACTTTCTACTTTCCAAACCTATAGTATTTTCCTTCCTGTGATGATCAAGGTCATAAAATGTACACCTTTGATGCAATGGGCAATCATAAAAATCCCTTCCGTTCAGGAACCCATGGGATATTTTACCTCTGACCAAGGAGAATTGCTCCCTCTGCTCAAAGTTCACAGAAATCAAGAGGAGGAGGCCAATCCTGGAACCTTATGCCACTTTCTTGAGTATAGTCACATGACATTGTGTGAAATCATCATTATAACTCAGTTCTGGTTGGTTGAACATAATTCTTAGGAGGCAATCATGCTGAGGATACAATCCGAAGCTTTTCATGAATCATGGTATCTATATTTGGTGCCTTGCTAATTCAGTTAAGGATATGGATACCCCAGGCTGTGAAGAACTGTCAGAAGTTGTGGCAATGCTAGGACCTCATGAGCTAAGGTAAGCAATTTAATTTTTGCTCAAAATATTATGGGGAATTTTATACTCTGATCATCTCTCCTGTTACAAGGATATCAGCAACTCCTTTCTCCCCAGGGCTACTCACTCCTTCTACCTTTACTTAAGGAGGCATCACATATTCCCACTGAAGCAAAGGGAGCCTCAGATCATACCAGTTTGTCCAAAGCAGGCTTGGACATACATTTAGGTTGAGGAATCCCACAGAGCTTGCTGATATTATGGACTGAACCTTAGATGTTTTTCCTAATGTTTCTGAGACTTTTCCTTCAGTTCAAGGTAAACTCTAGATTCAAAAAGGTTTCAATGAAGAATCTTTGACATAGATACTCTGTCAAGGAAGAATCTTTGATTTTATCTTTGAATTAGGGAAATATAGACTCACCCTTAAATTTGACCGGGGATTAATACAAATTCTGCTGCTTATGGAGCCTACAGAAAAGCCACTGACATGAAAAACTCAAGCCAATGTTCTTTTTTATTTTTTTCCCCAAGGAAACTTTAAATCAACTTCTCTTGACTATGCTTACCTCAGAAAATCCACTTTTATCCATAGAACCATGAGGTCTATTCCTCTAGGAGGTCCTAAAGTTTCCCTTCAGACCTGGATGGCCAGGCATGCTCAAATAAAAGAAGGGATGCCAAACACTCTGAAATGATGTCCTGGGACATGACAGTAATTATATGAACCCTAATCTAATTTTTAATTTTAAGCCTGTCACTTGAAATGGATCAATTCCATTTTGGTGCCTATGCCTGGGATGCTGCTGTACAGCTTATGGAGAACATAGAGCTAGAGTTTACCAAACAATTTGAAAGAAAACTGCTCTGATTGTTGGCAAGCAAAACTCAAAGTCTCAGAACACATGGGTATTCTGGACTATGAGGACATTTGCACTTGATAAGTTATTTTTGACATCTTCCAATTCCCAAGGTAAACTTTTGTCTGAGGGATTCTGTGACCTTCCTTCTCTTCCTTATCCACCCAACACGTTCTCTTTCTCAAAAATGTCATTCAAATATATGAAGTATATATGTGAATGTATACTTCAAAGTAGTTTTATACCTAGCTGGTCAGCCATATTTCCAAAAGTGACTCCTTCTGTAAACAATGTACCCTAGTCCAGTCTGGTTTGAGGTCCCATAGTCCAAGTTACAAATCAGAGCAAAGTACCTGTGCCATCTGCCTTTAGGCAAGTCAATAGAAATGTAATAACTTCATTAATTCTGCCTAGACCTGGATAGATGAACAAAGTCGAAGAAGTATACTAGCCAGCAACAGTCATTGAAAGCCTTTGGAAGAAAAAAAAATATGTTGCTGCCATGTCTCTTCTGAATGAACACAAACTATGAAAATACAAACTCTGAATAAGAATTGGAAACTTATGATCATGCCTGGAAACATTCTCCACTCTATAATGTACCAGAGACCATTACTTTTGACAGAGGTGTATATGGCAGTTTCACATTCTGCCTCAAGAGGAGTCTGCCCTCCTCTTTCAGTAGGGCCTTCGAGATTTCCTCTTTTACATGGGGCCCACATTTCCCCATGGTAACTCATTTTTTTCTCACTACACTGAATAGAATGTCAGAACTCTCCTAGGGCTAACATTGCCTTAGACCCTATTGGTCAAATGTCGCCTAAAACATGTATTATGCCTTATAAGGAATATTCCTAATCCTACCAAGTAGCTTTGAATCATTTTTCCTTAAAGGGATGTCAGACCATAAGAGACTTATACCACTCATTCTACATAAAAGAGAATCTAACATTCCCTGTCTTCCCAGTAGGAATCTGGGCCTATTGTCTACTTCAATTCACCAAGTGGATTTTAGAACTTCAGTTTCTACAAAGGGGGTCCTGGGAAATCAAAGACTATTGAAAGGGCTCTCAGAACTAGCTCCTGTGTCAAAGGGGCGTTTCATACATCTACTCTCTGTACTAGGACACTTCAGGTCCATCTGTGCAATTATTGAACCACCAGAGATTCTCTTCTGGCTGTGCCTCGCAAATACCCCTATTAACTAAGTTTGCTTTAAACATATCCATACAATACATACACGACCAATGACACCTCACATTTTCTATCCTTTTAATTCATAGGACAGAAAATAGAAATCTGAAATTGGCTCTCGTATCCTGTGCTTCAAAAATGGTCATCAAAATGCACCATTCCTATCTCTTATTCACAGATGTGTGCAGCTGAACACAGCCTCGAGGAAACATCAATGCTTGCATAACTACTTATGCTGGGAGATTGTTGTGACCACTGACTGGACTCTCAAAGATGTTACACAGGGTATGCATATGGGGGAAATACTTGGAAGCTAGTGAGGCAGAGTCTGAACATTCCTCCAGTACCCAGTGAAGCCTAGAAACTTACCCTGTTGACCATGGGTGAACTGGATATTTCTGACCTGCAAAATATGACTGGGGACCTCTACTTTAGGAACTAAGACATTCACGATTTTTTCTCTGTTGAAGGTGGTCTTGGAACTTACCATTCTGAGAAGAGGTTCTCATAACTCCTATGTTCCCAGGATTCCTCTCACACTCCTTGTTTTTTGAAGTAGCCAAGAGAACTAACCTGGGTGAGGCTGAGTGAGGTTCAGTCTTTTCCTTCCCCCAAAATATGGCCTTGGATCTTGTCCATTTCTGCAAGGGAAGGGGGCATTAACCACTGTGTTTGACCAAAGGAAGGTCCCACTATTCTTTATTCCTAAAATGCTATTAGATATGCTCTTTTGAATAGTAGTGCATGATGCCTTGTATCCTCAAGCATTCACTTATGACTTTGAACTATATCAAATGTATATTCTTTAATTAAGTAAGATTCAAGCCTTTCCCTTTTATAAGGATGACAGGGGAAATATATTGTTTTTCTCTGGTTTGTGGTCCCAGGTCATTCATATATATAGAGAGAGAGAATTATTGACTGGATCCTATGTTATGCTTTGCAATCCAATTGAATTGTTGTTGCCTATATATGTACATATTAAGACAAACTGAAGGCGGCAACCTAGCCAGGGACAGACATCCAGGCTGTTTGAAAAGGCTTGGAATGTTCTCTGAACTCCCTCAGACTAAACACAGGATGTGAAAATTTTACCAACTAAGGAAGATTTGGAAGCTGAAGAGCAGTGGAGGGACTTCCTTTACTAATCAAGTTAAAAGGGACATTCATACATAACAGGATGTTGCATGGCACTTACCCCCTCTCCAAGGTTTTTCTAATGCATACCATTGTACCAACCAGGTCTCATTATTTTTCTTACTCCTAAGTGCCCAGTACTTCCTCTCTTCCCAAGTTACCTCAGTTCTTTGTTTTGTTTTGTTTTTCACTGAAGAGAATGTCAGACATTCCTCCTATGACTAAGCCTCCTGCAGACCTTCTCTGTTTGCCCAAGATTGTCTAAAGTACTCATTTAGTAGAAATACCCTCAAACTTTCAGTTTCGTTGAAAGTGGGACTCAGTCATATCTCTTGTGACAAAAGATGTCCCAAACCACTGCCTGCCAAATACAAAAGTGGATGCTCACAGTCATCCATTGGACAGAGCATAAGGTCCTCAATGAAGGAGCCAGAGAAATACCCAGGGACATGAAAGGGACTGAAGCCCCATAGAAGGAACATCAATATGAACTAACTAGTACCCCTCCCCCAGAGCTCCTTGGAACTATGCCACCAATCAAAGAAAACACATGGTGGAACTTGTGGCTCTAACCACAAGTGTAGCATAGGATGGCCTAGGAGGTCATCAATGGGAAGAGAGGGCCTTGGTCCTGTGAAGGCTCTATTCCCCATTATAGGCAAATGCCAGGGCCAGGAAGCAGGAGTAGGTAGGTTGGGGAGCGGGGGGAGGGAGAAGGCATAGGAGATTTTCAGAAGGCAATCTAGGAAAGTAGATAATATTTGAAATGTAATTAAAGAAAATATCTAATTAAAAAAAGATGCCCCAGACTAAGTAAGCTTTATGCCATTCCCACTGAAAAAGGTAGAATGATGTCCACTCACATGCAGTTCATTGTAGTACAAAAGGGGGCTATAATTACCTCCTTCAACCTCAAGGAACATAGACATCTAATTGCTTGCCAAGGGTGTATGTGTCATGGAGCAATGATGACAGAGACCTCAGGTTTGGATCCTATGGCCAAGAGGGTTTCATTTATTATACCTGTAGTCATAGGAGTTTCAGATATAGCCTCTTGGGATGCCCAAGAGTATTCTTTCCAAGGGCACCTTAAACTTGACTTAAACTCATATTACCTCAGTGCCACTCTCTATTAGAAAGATTGCAAGGCAAACACAATTGCAACTTCACAGTGGGCTCTCACATGTTTCTGAGTGTAGGGCAGAGGGCAGAACATAGAAAGAAAACTAATATGCATGTGATCTTCCTAGAGTTAGGTGTCAGAAATGGTGTGTTCCTGTCTCTCACTTATAGATAGGTACAGACAAATACAACCTCAGGTCAGACAGCCACTCTCCCTGTTGGAAGAGTGTGCTGATTGTTCCTTGTATTCTTCCCAACAGTATATACAATATATGGATAATGGAAGGTGGGGAGACTAGATGGAAGCAAACTATGCACTACCATTCTGTTCTCCCTCTACCCAAGATAAACTAGATTTTTCCCTTTTGCACAATGTGGTGACTTGACCCTGCTACTTGGTTAATCATGGCCTGAAACTAACTAACTAACTTTCTCTCTCTCTCTCTTTCTCTCTCTCTCTCTCTCTCTCTCTCTCTCTCTCTCTCTCTCTCTCTCTCTCTCTCTCTTTCTCCCTTCCTTTTTTCCTTTCTTTTTCTTTCGTTCTCTCTCTCTTTCTTACTTTCTTTCTTTCTTACTTTCTTCCCTCCCTCTTTCCTTCCTTCCTTCCTTTCTTCCTTTCTTTCTTTCTTTCTTTCTTTCTTTCTTTCTTTCTTTCTTTCTTTCTTTCTTTCTTTATTTATTTATTTATTTATTTATTTCTCTTTCCTTCCTTCTTTCTTTCTTTTTTTTCTCTCTCTCTTGCTTTCTGTCTCTTTCTTTCTATCTCTCTCTCTTTCTCTCTCTCTCCCTCCTTCATTCTCTTCCTCTCCTTTCTTTCTCTTTCTTTCTTTCTCTCTTTCTTTCTTTCTTTCATTCTTTCTTTCTTCCTTCCTTCTTTCTTCCCTCCTAAATTTCTTTCTCTTCTTTCCTTCTTTCCTTCCTTCCTTCCATCCTTCCTTCATTCCTTTGTTCCTTTCTTTTTTAAGTATTTTGTTATTTATTATATATACAGTGTTCTCTATGCATGTGTGCCTGCACATTAGAAGACGGCACTGGATACCATTACAGATGTTTGTGAACTCAGGAGCCCTGGGAGAGCTGTTAGTGTTCTTAACCACTGAATCATCTCTCCAGCCCCAGGTTCTTTCTTTTTAAGCAAAATGGGTCCGGAAGGTCATAGAAGTTGTAGGTATGAACACATGCTACTCAACCTGTTTTCAAGGTATCTCATACCATCACCTTTGGATGAAGGGTCATCAGAATTTCACTTGGGATAGGTGGCCTTCATGACCTACTGCTGTTACCAACAATACCCAAAACCTTCCATTTCTGCCCAAGGTCAGTTATAATTATGACTGGAGTTTACTATTGGAATCTCAGAATTTTCATTTTTCCCAAGGGTACCAAAATCCAGGTATCCTAAGAGCATCCTTACATACATATGAGCCTCAAATATAACACTCCAATCATGAGCTTTAGATCATTTCCCTCCAACGATGGTCTCTAGGAAATTATACTTCACTTAATTCTGCCCTGCATTAACAGAGCCTGAAACTTAGGTCATCTATCCTTCGTACCATCCTTCATGAAAACACCCATATAACTGATGATAAGCTTCAAGAGTGCTTAGAGACTTACAGTCATGCCTGGTGCATAATACTTGTATTGCTGCCAGGCTTACCAAGGTGTATGTGAAGATGGGAATCTTCTAAGTTGTGAAGCAGTCCTACCTCTCCTGCTTAAGGTAGGCTAGGTCACTTCCTTAACCCTAAAGAGGTTGGGGACATTAAGAAGACTTTAATTCTGCTTTAATCTTCTACATCAATACTTAGACCACTAATTTGTGTCCATTATATATCAAATGTACCCTCTGTATACATGAGGGTCCAATATCTGTCTTGTAAGCCTGACAGGCCTGAGATCATCTCTACCTGCCCCAGGCCCCAAACTTCACTTCCAGTCCAAAAGGTCTTCAATAATTACCCTCTCTGATCAGAAAGAATTCCAAACTATTCTCTATCTGATGGAGGGCAAAAATTTCCATTTAACTGTGTCTCACATCGAACTCCTCATTTGAAAGGGGCACCAGAATGACTCTTTTTGTTCCAGTGGTTCTCAAATTCACATCCTCTGTCGAAGAGGTCTATAAATGTCATCCAGTCATACCAGGGCTTCAGTGCCTCTCCCTCTCCCTATGGGAGCCTCAGACACACCACATCTAGTCATAAATATTTCCTCTTCTCCCTGTGTCTATTGGGCAACAAAGCCTTCTCGAATGCCCATATTGGACTGAAATATTTCCTTTTTTTTTTCAGTGGTGGACACATACCTACCCTCTCTTGTAAAGTGTAACTAGATCTTGTCTTATTGACTATGTGTGCCTGCTATATTACAACTGTCTAAGATTACTTCCAAACTTCTTCCTGTTACAAATATTCGGAGACATTCCTTCATTCAAGAAAATTGGCCTTGCTCTTATGTCATCTGACTAAAAGTTTCATAGACCAAAGATAACCATCCAACCTGTTGGAATACTGAAACAATTGCTGCCTGCTTTCCACACACTACATAAAATATGTGGATATCCTAAATTCTACAAAAAAAGATTTGTAAGCAGATCAAGCAATACTGGGACTCCCTCTTCTCCAGAAGGTATTTGCATTTTCACCAATGTGAAATGGTATTTCTTATTTATTGAAAATAGCCAGAGATTTTACACTTCTTACAAGTAGGTTTAGAATTTCACACTTGCAAAGTGTCACAGAAATGCTGCTTATGACCAGAATGCTTCAACTTCCTTATTCTCATGAAGTTTGCCACATTACCTCTTTGATGAAGGGCACAACCATCCTACTTCTGTGCAAAACTGCCCAAGCTCCTCCCCTATCTTACTTTAGGAATATTTAGACATTCACAACAGAGAGTGCTCCAACCTCTGTGGAGCACAGTGTGTTTGAGGAAATCCCCCAGATTCTCCATCTTCCCAGTGTATGTCCTACGTATAACTTCTAATTTCCGTGGTGTGGGAAGCACTGTTCTGACCTAAGAGATTTCTGAACACTCTGGACTGAAATCCCAAACAGAAGAGTATCAAGGTAAGGGTAAATCAGTTTACTATCTTTGTTTTGTTACCTTAGACAGAGACATCCTGGCCTCCATGCAGAGGAATGTGTGGATGGACATATATTTAAGGAAGACACTAAACCAGAAAATACTACATTACACCCTCTTAAAAGACTTCTAAGATTGTTGTCATGCCTACCACTGACATTCAGATGATGTGTATTCTTGATTGTGATTTCATGTTTGGAGCTGATGAAGGAGTAAGTACCTGGAATGTCCTAGAATTCTCAAGGTATCAATCAGTGTTCAATTTTTGATCAATAGTGCTTCAGACATAGGAATAACAGGACCAAATTATTCTATACAATCCTATGAAGCTCCTATCACCATCCTCCTATTTTAGAGAATCTTAGATCTATCACGAATCCTGAGATGGGCAGAAACAATTCTTCTCCTGCACATAGGGATACTGCATATGTCTCTCCTTGCCCAAAGTATTCCAATTACTGTCTTTTTACTGAATTTGCTTTTAGACTATACCTGAAATATTCCACTTTTCACCAAAAGATATACCAGCCCTCCCTGTTCTAATAGAGAGCTACCGTCCACCAATATCCAAAGGGTTCTCAGACATTCTAAATATGCCCCTGTGGGAGTAAACTTACTAAGTCTATTTAATTGGGCCTCAGATCCTTCTGCTTTGACCAAAAAGATTTCAATCTACTGACTCTGAGTTACCAGGGGCCTCAGATCTCATTTTCCCCAAGTGGTCATCAAATATGCCTTTCTGACCAATAATGACCTTGCAATGTTCTCCTCTGATGGAGACACTTAGTCACCCCCTCCTCTAATTTTAACTCCCAAATGGACCTCCAGACCACCCAAGCTTAAATTACCTGAGCCGAACATTAAGAAGTACAGACCAGAACAAAAGCTCATTTCCTCAATGCAGAAACTAAAATGATGTATTCCTCACGATTCATACCTAGACCCAGGAGAAGAACATATGCCTGAGAAGAAGAACTAGTGTGGAATTGTCAGCCAGGTTTTTGGTGAGTGCTCAGACTGCTTCCTGATCCGGCACCACATTTACTACAGTGGACAGATGCTCTAGTCTCTGATGAGGAGTTGCTAGCTGTAAGGAAGTACCTGGAATGGGCTCCACTGCATGAGGTAGGCTGAGTCTTTGAGCTCATGTCAAGGAAAGAACATGCAAATTTAAACTCTACCCAACCAACATACTAGTTTACCTGTACAAAGGGGTTTTAGATTTCCAAATTCTCACAAAGATGCCCTCGTGTATTTCCCCTCTGACCATTGGTGTCCTATCTATTTTTCATGGCTCATAGGGTCTCATTTCTTCCCAATGTCCATTACCCACTCACCTCTGACCACTAGCCATACATCTCTGATTAGTGTTGGGGATGTTCTCGGTATGACAATAAGGCCTACAGTAGTGCCTACATGCCATTTTTGAATAATTGGATCTTAAATTCCACCTCTGTCCAAGGGTACTTCAGAAAGACCTTTCTCATTACATGGGGTCTCTATAGTAGCATCTTTATTCAACAGGCCTCTGGTTGTACCTTCTGGCCAAGCAGGTCTTACACTTCACTTAAAGAGATGCCACATTTACACAATGTAGACAAAAAGGATTTGAGCATTCTCATACTCATCAATATAACATTCCTCCCCTCAGGTTTGAAGTCTCCAGAGCAGCAAGGAGAGTGGGGAGTAGAACTCATCATCTTTAGGTCACTCATCCCCGATGGATTGTTCCCAACCTTAGTATACAGACATGGATGGTTGAACACAAACCTGTCAGGCTGACAACGCAATAGACATCTACTAAAGTCCTTGGAACCATGTTCAGAGTGCTGCACATCCTCCTAAAGATGCCACGGATGACATGGTTCCTTGTGATTGTTGTTCTCTTCTTGTTGTTGCTGTTTTCTTTTAACTTTTGAAAGAGGATACATTATTAGTCTGTTGCTATGTTAGTCATCTCCTGGCATTAGAAACCAACATGCCACTGCTTAAATGTTTTACATTTCCTACTCTTTTTGGAAAACACAATGTATGCACATCATTTTTTCCTATTGTTTCAAAGACATACCACTATGTAATTCAACTTTACAATTGTAATCATTTTGACCAATATTCACATGAATATAAATTTTATGTGTAAACTTCTTCCTGTGCTGTGTTATTTTCCACCAGGTGACAGTTTCATTTCAGGTCATTTGGAAGATCGTTCCTTACTATGTGTCTTTAAAAGATATATTTTGGAGCTGAGGGGTATGACTGAATATCTTCAGCACAATAAATACCTTCTGTAACGTTACTATCTAGTGGATTATAAGTATCAGGTTGTACACGGTAGTAACTAAAATAATGGACAAGTTTGAGAAAGATTTTAGGGTGTAATCTCTCATAATATACACAAAAAAGAAAATCCTAGATATTAATCAAATCTATGCACACCAAATGAACATTGTGAGTTTTGTGGATTTGTTTTTATATGTCTTTGTAGTTCGAATGTCCAACCTTTATGTCTTAATTGAGGATTGTAAACAATGCTCAGGGTGTGTGTGTGTGAGTTAAAGGGCACCATGTCTTTAGTGTTTAGATTAATATCACATATCATTATCTGTCTATCCATCATCTATATATGTATGTATGTATGTATGTATGTATGTATGTATGAAGTAATGATTGAATGTATGTATATAGATATGTATGCAACTATTTCTCTATCATCTACCAATCACTCTTTCTCTTTCTATTTCTCTCACCCTCTTTCTCTGTTTATCTCTTATGCATGAATATATGTATGCATGTAGCTAGGTAGGTGTGGTAGTTTTAATGTAATTGGTTCCCATCTGCCCATAGGCTGTATTCAGATGAGTAACCTTGTTGGACTAGGTGTTTCCTTGTTGGAGGAAGGGTGTCACTGGAAGAGGTGGGTGGTCTCATACATGTTCAAGTTATGCCCAGTAGGGTTCTGTGTGTTTGCTGTCTGTTTGCCTTTCCAAGAGTAGCTGTGATAGAGTGTTCAATGATTCAAGGAGGGGATGTTGGTTAGATGGCATATAAAGCAGGCAAGACACATTTACATACATGGTAGAAGAAGCAAGATTTAAGAAGCACAAACAATCACACACACACACACACACACACACACACACACACACACACACATTTGTTGGACAGTGCAAAGCTTCAACCACTTTCCATATATACTCACATTTGGTGGATAGAACAAAGCACCAACTTTATTTTTCTCACACTGCTTATATATCTCTGCACAATCTTTCAATTAGTATAAAATTTGTACTGGTTACTTTCTATTTTCTTCTAGTGAATAATTATGAGAATATATAAGGAAAAGCATCTTCTCACTATACTTTTATGATGAGCTATTTATAAATTATGTTTATAAATATCCAATATTATCCCCAAGAACCAACACACATTTCTAACTAAAAAACTTGTTATAGATTAACAACTTGTAAGCAAGTAAGGTATTTTTTTCAGCCAGTTTCTCTTACTGGTAGACTGAAATTTGCTGTTATACATAAAGGATTAGTTTTTATCTATCTCAAAAATTAATCCTTCAAAAATATTAAAAGAATCACAAAACTAAACTTTTATGTAAAAACCTATCATCCCTTTCTACTTTGAATTCTCAGGGTGCACATCTGTACATTAACCATGTTTTTCTTATATCATATCAGGAATCAGAGGGAGGAAATAGGTACAAAGAAATAATAATCATCTGAACACCAGCCTGAATTTTGAAAAAAAAAAAAAGGCATGCTTTTCGTAGTAATTCTTTCCAAGATCGTGGTTGAAGTATTAATCTGCATCAGCTGCAATCCTTGAGAAAGTTAGATCTAACTAACACTGTGGGTGGCAATGATATTGCCCAGTGAGGGGCTGGAACCCACCTTAAATTTTCATACAATCCATAGATTATGAGGGATGTGATTTGAGGGCAGCAAGTAGAGAGAAACTCTACAACAGCATGAGTGGTAACAGAGTGGTACCAGCTTTTAAGTGTTTAAGAGTGGTAAGAGCTTTTAAGTGGTTCACCTTACCAAGAATCCATGAAAGCCCAGTATTTTGGAGGTAAAATGTACATTCCTGGGAGCCCCTCTGCCATGCTTAATATTCTAGTAAAATTAAAAATAATATTAACTTCTCATTTAATAGACCCTGCTTACAGTCCCCCCAAATTTTACTCCCCACGGTTCTTTCACTACCTCCCATCCTCTCCAGTTCCTACACCTTTCGGGCATCATTCACCAAATTCTTCTCTTTCAAATATCTCTTCCTGCATTTCCTTATTCAACCCCATCTCCCTCCCCTATGCCACCTGATCTTCTCTTTCTTGTCCACCTTTGTCCACTAATAAAATCCATTCTATATCCCCATACCATGGGCATCAATGTATGCACCCAAGTCCTTCCTCTATACCTAACTTCACTGGATCTACAGATTGTAGACAGGCCATCACATATGTAATGTAGAATGTGTTAATCTTTGTATTGCTGTCACCAAAAACTATAACCCAAGCACAAGTTGGGGAGGGTAGGACTTATTTGGTTTACACTTCTTCATTGCTATTCATCATCTGAAGACAGACAGAACAGGAACTGAAATGGGCCAGGTACCTAGAGGCAGGAGCTAATACAGAGACCATGGATGGGTACTGCTGCCACGCACACCAGTCGAGTCAGCTTGACAGGCCGAGAGGCCTGGAAGCACTCATGAGGCAAAGAGTTTCACGGAAGCTCACCTTCTGGAGTTTTGGCCTTCTCATTAACCCATATACTCATCCCCTATTCCCGCGTTAGTCTGGTGTATGGATCCACATGCTCTCTTTTAGTGTTATCTTATTATAAGTTATTTTTAAGATTGAATTCTGATATAGCTAAGCTTTCGCCAGTGTTCCAATATCCTAGAAAGTCCTTGAGCTGACCATGGGCTTGGAATTCAGTAAGAATGTTGCCTATTCAGTGGCATTCAGAATTGCCTCTGGTATTATACTACCACTTTGAATAAAAGCTAAGTCACTGCCCTACACAAGAATTTATCATCATCTAGGAGGAAGGAAGTTTGAGACCTAAGGAGGAAGCAGAGTACATACTTAGAACTGAGTTCCACCCATATACACGTATTTACAATGGCCTAGGGGGAAGGTGGTCTATACAATAGACTAAAATAGGAACTATAGCAAGGGCACGAATCCCTTGACCCTGGCTTCTAAGATTATGTGGATATTTGCTATAGCTCTTTTTGATCCCAGTTGTTAACAGTGAATTTTATCCCAGGTGTTTCCTGTGAGAACTTCTGAGTTTGTATTCCTCCGTTTTCTGTAAGAATCCAGTAACCTCTTTGTACCTTGCTTGTGTGTCACCCAACTTTCCTATTCTCTTCTGTATAAAAAGTTTGATGCTCAATTTGACACATTACATTCAGATTCTACACAACCTCTTCTCTGTGTATCTATCTATCATTTCATCCAACGCTTTGCCCACCTGTGACTAGAGATCCGTTCCACGCAGACAAAGGGGCCCAGAGTGTCTGCAGCATTCTGCTTAGTGGTTAGTTCCCCATGGTTTCATGCTTTCTCATAGAGAACTCAGAACCACAAGCACATGGATGGCAGTATCAACAATTGGCAGAAATCCTACCCATCAATCATTAATTAAGAAACTGCCCTGTAGTCCTGCCTGCACAGACCAATCTTATGGAGACATTTTCTCAATTGAGATTCCCTACTCTCAGGGGACTTTACTTTGTGACAAGTTGACAAAAAACTATCCAGCCCAGTCAATATCAACATATAAATCAACACATAGCATATTTATCTTCCTGGGACTGGGATACGTTATTCAGGTTATGTTTTTGTTTTTAGTTTTGTTTTTTTTTTTATTTTTTTCTGTTTCCATCCATTTCATAACAGCTGAGTAATGTTCCATTGTATAAATATAACATATATGTTATACATTCTTCAGTTTATGGACATGTAGGTTGTTTCCAGTTGCAGATAATTATGAATACAGCAGCAATTAATATGTTTGAGCAAGTGTGCTTCTAGGAGGAAGAAGCACTTTGCGAAACTTTCTGACCTATCAGGTGTCTGTTGTTATTTCCCCCCATTTAATATCTGATTTTGCTAATTTGGATATTATCTTTTTTATTTTAGTTAACTTGAATAATAGTTTGTTTATCTTAGTGATCTTGTCAAAGAACCAATATTTGTTCCAAAAATTTATTTGTAATTTTCTTTCTATTTTTTTTCCACCCTGAGTTTTACTATTTCCTGCCACCACATCTTTTGGGTGTCATTTCTTCTTTGTGTTTGAGATCTTTAGGATGTGCTGTTAACGTGCTAATATAAGGTTTTGCTAATATTTTTAACTCATTTTTTATTAGATATTTTTCTTCATTTACATTTCAAATGCTATCCTGAACGTTTCCTATACCTTCCCCTACCCTGCTTGCCAACTCACCCACTCCTGCTTCCTGGCCCTGGCATTCCCCTGTACTTGGGTATATAATCTTCACAAGACCAAGTGACTCTCCTCTCTTTGATGGCTGACTAGGCCATCCTCTGCCACATATGCAACTAGATACATAGTTCAGGTGGTTACTGGTTAGTCCATATTGTTGATCCTCCTTTAAGGTTGCAGACCCTTTAGCTCCTTGGGTACTTTCTCTAGATTCCACATTAAGGGCCTTGTGTAACATCCAATAGATGACTGTGAGTATCCAATTCTGTATTTGCCAGGAACTGGCATAGCCTCACAGGAGATAGCTATTCCAGTGTCCTGTCAAAAAATTTTGCTGGCATATGCAATATTGTCTGGGTTTGGTGGTTGTCTATGGGATGAATCACCAGGTGGAGCAGTCTCTGGTTGGTCGTTTCTTTTTTCTCACCTCCAAAATGTCTCTGTAACTCCTTCCATGGGTATTTTGTTCCCATTATAAGAACCAATGAAGTATCCACACTTTGGTCTTCCTTCATCTCGAGTTTCATGCGTTTTGGAAATTGTATCTTGAGTAGTCTGTTTGGGGGCTAATATTGGCTTATAAGTTAGTACATATCATATGTGTTCTTTTGTGATTGGATTACCATACTCAGGATGATATCCTCCAGATACATGCTTTTGCCTAAGAAATTCATAAGTACATTGTTTTTAACTGCTGAATAGTACTCCATTGTTTAAATGTACCTGAATTTCTGTATCCATTCTGTATCATATATTCTTCTGTTGAGCAACATCTGAGTTCTTTCGAGCAAATGGCTATTATAAATAATGCTGGTGACTGCTTCCAATTCTAAGAAGGGGCAAAGTGTCCACAATTTGGTCTTCATTCTTCAGTTTCATGTGTTTTGCAAATTGTATCTTATATCTCGGGTATGCTAAGTTTCTGGGCTAATATCCACTTATCAGTGTGTAAATATCATTTGAGTTCTTTTGTGATTGTGTTACCTCACTCAGGATGATGCCCTCCACATCCATCCATTTGCCTAGGAATTTCATAAATTCATTTTTTAATAGCTAAGTAGTACTCCACTGTGTAAATGTATCACATTTTTTGTATCCATTCCAATGTTGAGGGGCATCTGAGTTCTTTCCAGCCTCTGGCTATTATAAATAAGGCTGTTATGAACATAGTGGAGCAGGTTTCCTTCTTGCTGGTTGGGACATCTTCTGGATATATGCCCAGGAGAGGTATTGTGGGATCCTCTAGCAGTACCATGTCCAATTTTCTGAGGAACCGCCAGACTGTTACAGAGACAAAGTTTGGAGCTGAGACAAAAGGATGGACCATCTAGAGACTGCCATGTCCAGAGATCCATCCCATAATTAGCCTCCAAACGAGGAAACCGTTGCATAAACTAGCAAGATTTTGCTGAAAAGACCCAGATATAGCTGTCTCTTGTGAGACAAGGCTGGGGCATAGCAAATACTTAAGTAGATGCTCAAAGTCAGCTATTGGATGGAGCACAGGATTCTCAATGGAAGAGCTAGAGAAAGTATCCAAGGAGCTAAAGAGATCTGCAACGCTGTAGGTCCAATAATATTATGAACTAACCAGTACCCCGGAATTCTTGACTGCATATGTATCAAAAGATGGCCTAGTAGGCCATCACTGGAAAGAGAGGACATGCAAACTTTATATGCCACAGTACAGGGGAATGCCAGAGACAAAAAATGGAAATGCGTGGTTAGGGAAGTGGGGGGTACGGTATGGGGGACTTTCTAAATGTACATTCTAAATGTAATTGAGGAAAATACGTAATAATAAAAAATATTAACAAAATAAATAAATAAGGCTGGTATGAACATCATAGAGAATGAATCCTTATTACACATCGGAACATCTTCTGAGTATTTGCCCAGGAGAAGTGTTGCTGGATCTTCTGGTAGTACTATGTCAATTTTCTGAAGAAGCACAAGACTGGTCCAGGTCCCTGCCAAGTGTATTCTGCAAAGGCCCCAGACATCCGGCCACTTTCCGAACCAGAGTAAAGGGGGTCCGCCTGGTGCAGAAGTGCTTTGCCTGAGCATCAGCAACAGACATCTTGGTTCTAGGACCCCACCGGGTGTATTCTGCACAGGTGAGAGTACGGAATACAGAAGCCAAAAGCTTCTGGGAGAGGTGGGAGCCACAGAGCTTCTAAGGAAGCCCACTTTTCGGGCCCAGACAACTGGCAAATGTCCAGGCCAGAGGAAAGGGGTCTGACCAGTGCGGGACTGCTTTGAGTGAGCATCTGCAGCAGATATCTTGGTTCCGGGATCCAGCCGAGAGTATTCTGCACAGGCTTCAGACATCTGGCCACTTTCCCAGCCAGAGGAAAGAGGTCTGCCCATTGCAGGAGTGCTTTGCCTGAGCATCAGCTGCAGACATCTTGGTTCCAGGACTCCACAGAGTGTATTCTGGACGTGTGAGAGTGTAGAATACAGAAGCTAACACCTTCTGGGACAGGCCAAAGCAACTCAGCTTCAGGACAGGTCCTGTTTTGGGCCTTCTTCTTCGGCCAGGAGGGGGGTCTTAAGGCCATATATCTGTGCACCTTTCCCGTGAGAGGAGAGCTCGCCTGCAGAGAGTCCTCTGACAACTGAAACTCAGAGCAGAGATGTAGTCTACCAGGTCTGCTGATAGAGGCTAACAGAATCACCTGAGGAACAAGCTCTAACCAGAGACAACTATAACAACTAGCTCCAGAGATTGCCAGATGGCCAAAGGCAAATGTAAGAATTGTACTAACAGAAATCAAGAACACAGCACTCCCACTCCACCTAGTCATGTGCACCCCAACAAAACCGAAAAGCTAGACCCGGATTTAAAAGCATATCTCATGAAGATGGTAGAAGACATCAAGAAGAACTTTAATAATTCACTTAAAGAAATACAGGAGAACACTGCTAAAGTGTTACAAGTCCTTAAAGAAAAACAGGAAAACACAACCAAACAGGTAGAATTCCTTAAAGAAAAAAAGGAAAACACATCCGAACAGGTGATGGAAATGAACAAAACCATACTAGACCTAAAAATGGAAGTAGACACAATAAAGAAAACCCAAAGTGAGGCAACGCTGGAGATAGAAACCCTAGGAAAGATATCTGGAACCATAGATGCAAGCATCAGCAACAGAATACAAGTGATGGAAGAGAGAATGTCAGGTGTAGAAGATTCCATAGAGAACATCAGCACAACAATCAAAGAAAATGCAAAATGCAAAAGGATCCTAACTCAAAACATCCAGGAAATACAGGACACAATGAGAAGACCAAACCTACAGATAATAGGAGTTGATGAGAATGAAGATTTTCAACTTAAAGGGGCAGCAAATATCTTCAAAATAATTATAGAAGAAAACTTTTCAAACCTAAAGAAAGAGATGCCCATGAACATAAAAAAAAGCCTACAGAACTCCAAATAGACTTGACCAGAAAAGAAATTCCTCCCAACACATAATAATCAGAAAAACACATTCACTAAAAAAAGATAGAACATTATAAGCAGTAAGGGAGAATGGTCAAGTAACATATAAAGGCAGGCCTATCCGAATTACACCAGACTTTTCACCAGAGACTAGGTAAGCCAGAAGAGCCTGAACAGATGTTATACAGACACTAAGAGAACTCAAATGCCAACCCAGGCTACTATACCTGGCCAAAATCTCAATAACCATACATGGAGAAATCGATGTATTCTATTTCTCCTTCCCTGTGTAATTTGTTGACAACTTTCTGAAGTATTATAACTATCTATCCTAAAATTTAACATTTTTTTGTTTCATATTATTAATCAGTAGTTTGAAATATGAACTTATTATGGCACTACCCAATGCAGGTAGAAAATATTCATAATTATTATTTTTTAAACAATATTGTGTATTTATGTTTAGGTAGGCATGAAATTATTAAGACAAAGTATTCTGTCCTCGTTCTAAAATCAGTTCTAGGTAACAGTAAAATAGTTCATATGATCTAGAAGTAAACACAGAAAAATAGACAACAGGAATATATTACTTTAAACCTAGATGATATATATATGTACACAGTATATTTCAAATGAGTCACTAATCTTGTTGTCAGGGATCACAGATGTGTAATATGCTTGATTAATTTTTCTGCTAGTAGCATAAACAGAACATTCTGCCACTATATAACAGCAAGCCCTAAGAATTAAATTTCAAGATTGTTTATAACTTTATTTATTCATGTTCTATTACTCGAGTATGTGGTTTCTTCAGAAAGTGTTGTAGTATCAAGTTTTGGACTGTAACGAAGAGTAATGCCACTTAAATGTAATATTTTAAATAAAATTCCTACAATGTGGCATTCTGTATGGGAATAACAGACATAATCCTATACTCATGCTTACCTAAACTTGTAATCTCTAATGTTTCCTCCTCCTACTATGTTGCATGTGTTCTGTCATTCCCTCCTTCCATAAAGGCTTCATCCTTTCTTCCATGCCATGTGCCACTTTGGGGTTCCTTATCTCCATAGATACTCCAAGTTAAACATAAAATCTAATAGTTGAAGCTAGACCAAATGTGATTACAGACACGTAGCATTTCTCTTTATAGGCCTGACTTAACGCATTTACTATATAGTATTTTCAAATTCCATATACTCTCTAGCAAATTTAGTTACAGCTGATTGCATCTCCTTTTTTGAAAACAAAATCAACAAAAATGACTGAGCAAGTATCAATAGATAACCATGCTATCTTTTCTACACTCAAGTGTGATATAGGTGAGTCACCAGTTAGTTCTATTTTTAGATATTTTTAGCAAATTCCACACTGATTTTATCCTGGATGTACCAACTTAAGCACCCACCAGCAGAGCAGCTGTACTTTATTCCCACATCGCTAATGCTTCTTGACTTTTGTTTTCCTGATTGTACTCATTCTTTAAGGGATGAGCTAGAATTTAAGTTTGGAGAAAAAAAGAGCACCAGAAAATTTTTTTGTGGGAGCCATAGCTAGTGTTGAAAGATATAAGGAGTAATGTAATAAAGGGAATTGTTTCCTCGAGGTGAGTATCCACCAAGCTAATCCTGCAACTTGTGCAAAGAAATGTCCCAAGGATTGATCTGTTTATAGCAGAAAAACAACATATCAAATTTATGAAAAAATATTCAAGGAAGCAGGCAGGTTCTATCTAAAGCAGGCAAAAGAACTTGGCAACATCCACCATGTAGTTCTTTCATCAGATTAATGAAGGATACAGAAGGAAAAGAGCCATGGAGTCTTCCTACGTGGTTATGGAAAGCCACTGAGGGCATCCAGGTTGCAGCGAAGTCCCTGAATAGATGTCTAGAGAGGCTTTTTGTGAAGGTATGAAAGGGAAGCCTATATTGTGATATAGCAATCAGGATGTAAGAAGGTCCACAGCTGTGCGATATCTCTCAAAGAAAGCTACACACAAAGAATGGAACCAGCCCAAGACAGAGAAATATATTGTAGTCATGAAACTAGATAGGAAGAGCTTTTTAAGCCACAATGTACATAAATTTAGGATTTGGGGTTTGTCTAGCTAGATTTGATCTTGATTTTCCCAATATTTCCTGTTTATGTTTCTTTTCCTCTTATTTTGAATGAGAATGTATAATCATGTCAGTGTACTTTGAAAGTAAACAATGCTTTGAATTTGATTTTATATGGTGTTACAATTAAGAAATTGTAATCTGTTCTAAAAGATTAAATATGATTGTAGTTGTATATGGAATTTTATCTCATGTTAAGCATGATTCTGCCCTGGAAATTCATATTTGCAGTTGTATATTGGATATAGGATACTGTGCTAGGCATAACTATTGCTTTCCTTTGGAAATTAATATAATATAAGGAGATATGATTGTATGTCTTATTGACAAGAGGTATACTTATGAAGGCTAGTCTTGGTTGTAACCCTGATAATATTAGGAATTCACTAAAACTCTGGGAATTTGGGGCACCTGTGAGGAATTTTTTTTCCTGATTTGATTATGTGAAATAGGAAGACCAACCCCAAATGTAGATCGTTTGTTCTGTTGTAGAAACAACTGTAAAATATAAATTTCATTGATGTCAGTTTTTTTTAATAAAAGTGTGTAGCTAGGACTAAATTCTAGTAGTTACAATCAAGATAGTTTTTATGATCCTACACTGTTTCTGTCTTTTATTACAGTGTTTCCTGAACACTGAGGTGGAGATTTGATGGTGACCTCCCTTTTAGGACTGAATGTTAGAAGGTCCCTCAGGCTTTGCATATTATCTGGCTG
Organism: Mus musculus; assembly: GCF_000001635.26. Lineage (NCBI taxonomy): Eukaryota > Metazoa > Chordata > Mammalia > Rodentia > Muridae > Mus > Mus musculus. The sequence continues at coordinate 71,867,792 of NC_000087.7, forward strand.
GTAGATTAGAAAGGAGATGGTTAAAAGCAAAATTGGATGGATGAGCAGTTAGGCATTCCAAAGAGCAAATGGTGCTTGACTAACCTCGTAAGCTATCTCCCTCTATTCTCTGGGACTGGTTGTTGTTAGTCTATTTCTGTTTTTCCTTACATATCAGATTGATATTTCACAAGTGTTGTTCCTCCATGCCCAGAACCCTTATTTTTAGTCTTATACCTGAACAAGCTTCCTTTCATTTTCAGCTGATCTGCTCAGGTTTCAGTATTAGAGAGCATCTCAGCAGAGCTTGCAGCTCTATAACCCTGCCACTCCCACTGCTGCTGCTTTCCAACTAGCATTTCTGGACCCATCACGTGTTCACCTGTAACTTTACTCCAAGATGATTTGGTGGGAATCAGGTCCCTACCCCTGCTTCATAAATGAGTTTCAGAAATAGTAAAATTGAGCTTTGTTCAGAATTTTGCCTTAGCTACATCTTTCTCTTCTCTGCCTAGCTCCCTGTTCTCTTCCAGGTTTCCAAGATTCCTTTCCAGATTAGAACCCAGACATGTGAGCCGCTGGCCAGACATAACACATTTGAATTGGTACTTGTTTGTGACTTACACATCTACATGCTCCTGAGGCTGTCAGGAGTATACTCTGTTTCACACTCAGCAACACTGAGTCTAGGAGGCTAAAGGCAAGCTAATGGTTAACAGAAAGAAGGTATTGAAACAAAGTTGCAGAGTGTTGAGTCCTGAAACAATGAAAGGCAGAGATGACCCTGCCTTAAGTGCTTCTCTCTCTGACAGGCAAATGCCAAACAGAAGTCAATTTATTTCTTGATCTCTTGAGGTTCTATGCCCCTTCAGGGTTCTCATTCTCTAAGCTCTGCATGCATGCCCGACATGACTAGGTCATGTTATATCTTCTGCTGATCAGAGGAAAGATTTGTCCTGCTTTAGAGCCCGGCCCCAGGAAGTTAGAACCCAATAAAAGCAGACCTAATGATTTATATGAACTCAGGCTGTGTCCTTTATTATCATAGCACAAGGAATGCTAAAATATGGATAGTTATGGTGAATTTGATCCTGGCTCATTGCCACATGACTCTAGGTGTCTGTGTAAAGGTTTCTCTTGGCTGCATGAGCTTTGCCAATTTAGATATCTGAAGCCTTATGTCATGGACCTTGGCCCACAAAAATCCTGATTTCTTTTCTCCAGTTTTTTCCAGCATGAATCCTAGATACTGCTGAAATATTACTTCTGAGTCAGACATTGAGCAAAATTTTGTGTATGAGATCTTACAAGAGAGCTTTATACAATGCCCAAGTCTGCCTTCAAGATAAACAAGCCAGTTCAGAACTACCTTTACTGGGATGCTCCATATTCTCTACCCAGAAATCACTGTATTTTCCCCAGGACCACTTTTTCTTTTCTCAACTTGAAGTCTAGATTACTTCTGCCTCTCTCTGATTTCTATGCTCCCCATTCTCTCTCCCATGTAGATGCTTCAGGGATGAATCATCTCTATAGAAAGGGACTGACTGGTTTAAGAGAAGTTCAAGTTGCTACAACAGTAGTGGTATCAGAGTGGATGACCAGAATTCTCCAGGTTACAACAGACTATTCATAGAAGGGACTGCAGATATCGTGGTGAATTGTGGAGAGCCGGTACGTGCTGCAAGCAATTACGTGCGTGCCGCCAGTAATCTCTGAGAAGAACCATGTGTGCCGTGAGCAATCACCATTATAAGATGGTGCGGGCCTCCACAGTGCCTAACTAGTAAACAAGCCTTGTACGCAGGTGCGAGAGTGAATTCACTCCTAGTCACTCCCATTCTCGGGGTGTAATAGTGGGGTGATGGGCAAGCAATGAATCAGGAGCTGTCATGCCATATCAGGTGCTGAAACATCACACTGCTGGTTATAAAAGCAGTGCCATTTTCCCGGATCGGGATCTTCCTGAGAAGCAAGCAATAAAGCTCTTGCTGAGGAAGATTCTGGTTTGTTGCATCTTTCTTGCTGGTCGAGCTGGACGCAATAAGTGGTGCCAAAACCCGGGAACTGTCATCACACCGGCGCAAGGAAGATCCCTCATTCACGGGGCAGAATCAGAACTGTGGGACAAAAGGCTCTACAAGATACGTACAATCTTGAAATTTCTCCAGAGTTAGAAGCCCTTTTGATTGTTTGCATGGCGATTACACTTTTCCTTTTGGTTTCGTTTTGTTTCCACCACTGGAACTGTTGACTGGTTCTTAGTCGCAGTCAGGCCTGGACAGCACCTGGACAGCAACCAATTTCAGGCCCGGTCAGGCCTGGACAGCGGCAGTATGGGAATCTCCCATTCTATAGTAGTGGGCTTACACTCAGTCCTGAAGCAGTGTGGCCTAAAAATCGCCACTAAGACCTAAGAGGGATTTGTCAGAGAGATAGACCGTGTTGCACCATGGTATGCTTGCTCATTGTCATTAACTGTCGCCTCTTGGGACAAACTGAAAGGAGATCTAGTTAGGGAACAGCAGAAAGGCAAACTTAAAGCAGGGATTATGCTGCTATGAAATTGGTGAAATCATGTTTAACAGATGAGGATTGTCAGCAAATGGTAGAAGCAGGGCAGAAAGTTCTGGACAAAATTCAAGAAAGTCTATCAGAGGTAGATCAGGGAGAGAGAGTAAAAATAGAGAGGAAACAAAGTGCACTGAAGAATTTAGGCCTTTCCATGAGCCTTGAGACAGAGGAAAAGAGAATGTCAGGGAAAATACCTGGGGAGAGATTAGAAAAAGGGATGGAAAGGGAGAGAAGAAGGGAGATCGAGCTGGAGAGGCACATAAGGAAAGAAGCCTCTACCCACCACTAGATGAGTTTAAGCAGCTAGCTGTCAGTAGCTCAGAATCAGATAAGGAACTTAGCTCCTATGAGGAAACAGACTTAGAGAAGAAAGCGACAGGTTGTGAGGGAGAAAGATACCAGTCAGATGAAAGACGAGTTAATCAGTTACAGAATAACATGAAAGCAGCTAGAGACAAATGTCAAATCATTGCGCAGTCTTCGGATATGCAAATTCAGGGTTCTAGTGCACCTCCGCCTTATGTGCAGAGGCACCATTCTGAGCCTTATGTGCAGAGGTATCATTCAGACTCATTTATACCAAAAGAGGAACAGAGGAAGATACAACAGGCATTTCCAGTTTTTGAAAGAGCTGAGGGAGGGCGTGTTCACGCTCCAGTAGAATATATACAGATTAAGGAGCTTGCAGAAACAGTCCGTGATATGGAGTCAGAGCTAATTTCACTGTAGCACAAGTTGAAAGGCTTGCAACTCACACTATGTCTCCTGGTGATTGCCAGACTGTAGTAAAAGCTGCAGCCCCCAGTATGGGGATGTATCTTGAATGGAAAGTTTTGTGGCAGGACTCCTGTCAGACGCAGGCAAGGGCCAATGCCACCATGGAAGGAAACCAAAGGACATGGACATTTGAATTGCTTACAGGTCAGGGACAGCATGCTGCTAACCAAACAGATTATTATTGGGGAGCATACGCCCAGATCTCAGCTGCCGCTGTTAAGGCATATAAGGCACTCTCTAAGAAGGGAGAGGCAAGTGGGCATTTGACCAAGATCACTCAGGTCTACCAGGAGTCATACTCAATTTTTGTGGCTAGAATGACAGAGGCAGCAGGGAGAATATTTTGAGATACAAAAGCAGCTATGCCTTTAATTGAACAGTTGATATATGAACAGGCTACCTAGGAATGCAGGGCAGCTATTACACCTGGAAAAAGCAAGGGACTGCAGGACTGGTCGAAGGTTTGCCGTGAACTTGGTGGGCCACTCACTAATGCAGGTTTAGCAGCTGCCATTCTACAAGTGCAAAAATCCCCTGACATGGCTGATCTCAAACTCTGCTATAATCGTGGCAAACCGGGACACTTAAAAAAGGACTGTAGAGCCCTTGATAAAAGGAGAGCACCAGGATTGTGCACTAAGTGTGGAAAAGGATATCATTGGGCTAGCGCTTGTCGTTCAATCAGGGACATTCGAGGCAGGCTCCTGCAGCCAGGATTCCCTCAAGCAGTAGATAATGACACCATTTCAAAAAACCAGTACAGGGCCCTCAGGTCTTAGGGCCCGAAGACATACGGGACCACGACAGGCGAAAGGTGGACCCCACAGTCCGCAGGGCAACAGAAGGCTCAGCTGGATTGGACCTCCGTACCACCACCCAATTCATGCTGATCCCTCAAATGGGAGAACAGCCTATTCCTACTGACTATAAAGGACCTCTGCCATCTGGGAGTGTCGGCCTAATATTGGGCAGGGCTTCCCTTACACTACAAGGTCTTATTGTTCACCCTGGAGATGTAGGTCAAGATTATGAAGGGGGACTTCAAGTTCTCTGTTCCTGTCCTCAGGGTGTCGTTTCTATTTCACAAGGAAATAGAATAGCTCAGTTAGTAATTCAGCCAAGCCTACATGGCTGTTTTCCCTCTTCTGGTGTCCCTCAAGCTACCAGAGGGATTGGTTCTACTGGAAATGATTCACTTATTTAATAATGCCTTTAGATTCCAGGCCTTCTTTAGAGTTAGTTATAGAAGGGAAACAATTTAAGGGGATTTTAGACACAGCAGCAGACAAAAGTATTATTTCTTCTCACTGGTGGCCGAAAACTTGGCCAGTTATTCAGTCATCACATTCTTTGCTAGGTTTCGGTTATCAGTCCTGTCCCACTATTAGTTCCCGTTCTTTGAGCTGGACAGTGCCTGAAGGTCAAATGGGACGATTCACTCCTTATGTCTTACCACTCCCAGTAAATCTCTGGGGGAAAGACATCTTACAGGCACTAGGACTGACCTTAACTAATGCATGCTCGCCACAAGCTGTTGGAATGTTTAAGAAAATATGCTATAAAGAAGGAAGGGGATTAGGAAAAGGAGAGCAGGGTAAACTTGAACCTATCCCTCAAAAAGGTAATAATGGGAGACAAGGTTTGGATTTTTTCTAGAGACAGCTGTTGAGGGTTCCATGCCCATACCATGGCTTACAGAGGAAGTTGTATGGGTTCCCCAATGGCCTCTCTCCTCTGAAAAATTAGAAGCAGCCACAAAACTAATTTCTGAACAGCTACACTTGGGGCATTTAGAGCCTTCTAACTCACCCTGGAATACACCTAGTTTCGTAATTAAGAAAAAATCTGGCAAATGGCGCTTATTACATGATCTTAGAGCAATTAATGCGCAAATGCATCTGTTTGGACCAGTTCAGCAAGGGCTACCATTACTTTCTGCCTTACCCAAAAATTGGGAAATTATAATCCTAGACATTAAAAATTGCTTTTTCTCTATACCTTTACGCCCTCAAGATAGGCAAAGATTTGCATTTACGATCCCAGCCATTAATTACTTAGAGCCAGATCAAAAATACCAATGGAAGGTCCTACCTCAGGGGATGGCGAATAGCCCCACCATGTGTCAACTGTATGTACAATTGGCACTTAAGTCAGTTAGAGAACATTTTCCATCATTACAGGTGATAATTTATATGGATGACATGTTGATTTGCCATAAAAATTCAGAGTTATTGCAAGATGCATACCTTATATTAATAAAAACATTAGGGCAATGGGGATTGCAGGTAGCCACCGAAAAGGTGCAAGTTGCTCGAATGGGAGCCTTCCTAGGGTCACTTATTTATCCTGACAAAATTGTTCCTCAAAAATTAGAGATTCGCAAAGATCAACTACATACCTTGAATGATTTTCAAAAATTGTTAGGAGATATTAATTGGCTGAGACTTTTTTTGAAAATTCCATCAGCAGAATTAAAGCCCTTATTTGACATATTAGAGGGAGATACCCATATCTCCTCCCACAGAGCACTTACCCCAGCTGCATGTCAAGCTTTACAAATTGTAGAAAAGGCCCTACAAGATGCTCAATTACAACGCATTGACGAGTCAAAGTCATTTGAATTGTGCATATTAAAAACTGCACAGTTACCAACAGTGGTCTTATGGCAAAATGGGCCCTTGTTGTGGGTCCATCCTAATGCTTCCCCTGCAAAAATCATTGAGTGGTATCCTAATGCAGTTGCTCAACTTGCACTTAGGGGGATAAAAGCAGCCATTACTTATTTCGGGTAAGAACCTTATATAGTAAGTGTACCTTATACTTCTGCTCAAGTTCAAACCCTGGCAGCAACAACCAAAGATTGGGCAGTCTTGGTTGCCTCCTATTCAGGACAAATTGATAACCATTATCCAAAACATACAATTTTACAATTTGCCTTAAGCCAAGCTATAGTGTTTCCAATAATAACAGTCAAACACCCACTTCCGGATGGGGTAGTAGTGTATACAGATGGATCCAAATCTGGTATAGGTGCATATGTAGTAAATGGCCAAGTAACATCTAAACAATATAATGATTCATCACCCCATGTTGTAGAGTGTTTGGTAGTTCTAGAAGTCCTTGAAACTTTCCTGGGACCGCTCAATATTGTATCTGATTCCTTATATGTGTTCAATGCAGTTAATATGCTTGAAGTTGCAGGCTTAATTAAACCAACTAGTAAGCTTGCTCACATTTTTCAAAAGATTCAGTCAGCCTTGTTATACAGAAGACATCTTGTCTATATTACTCATGTTTGAGCTCATTCTGGCCTTCCTGGCCTCATGTCTCATGGAAATGACTTAGCAGACAAAGCCACTAGAATTGTGGCTGCTGCTTTGTCCTCACAGTCAGAGGCTGCAAGAGAATTTCATGAATGCTTTCATGTGACACCTGAGACATTACACCACCGTTTTACTTTAACCAGGAAAGAATCTCGTGACATTGTCACCCAATGTCAAAACTGTTGTCAATTTTTACCTACTCCTCATGTAGGGGTAAATCCTCGTGGCGTCAGGACATTACAGGTCTGGCAAATGGATGTCAGTCATATTTCCTCCTTTGGGAGAAATCAATATTTACATGTTTCTATTGACACCTGCTCTGGTGTAATATTTGCCACACCTTTAACAGGTGAAAAAGCCTCTCATGTTATACAGCACTGCCTAGAAGCGTGGAGTGTGTGGGGCAAGCCCACAATTCTAAAAACGGATAATGGGCCAGCATATAATTCTACTTAATTTCAACAATTTTGTCATCAAATGGATGTCACTCATTTGACTGGCCTTCCTTATAATACTCAAGGACAAGGCATTGTGGAATGTGCCCACCGCAAACTCAAATCTTATAAAACAGAAAGGGGGAGTTGATGAGACTCTGCCCTCAGTGCCAAGAGTAGCAGTATCTATGGCACTCTTTACACTTAATTTTTTGAATCTCAACGAGCAGGGACACTCTGCAGCTGAGCGACATAGCTCAGACCCTGATAGACCAAAAGAAATGGTCAAAGGGAAGGATGTTTTAACTGGTCAGTGGAAAGGCCCGGATCCTATCTTAATCAGATCCTGGGGAGCTGTTTGTGTTTTTTCACAGAGTGAAGACAACCCATTTTGGCTGCCGGAATGACTCATCCCCAGGATATTCATCAAGGATGGTGCAGAAGATGCTGACCTCCCGAGGACTGTTCCTGATCCTGACAATGCTGAACTTGTCTCAGGTTCCTAGTATAATGGGCCAGCAGAGATGGGCTATTCTCTCAACTTTCCCTAAACCAATGCCAGTTCGCTATGATGCTATAGTTTTTCCAAACTTCTTTACTACTGATAAAACAGTGGATTTGCCATATTTACCCTATGATCCCAACCCGAGCACCATTAGGAGAAAATCGCACTTTACTAGAAGAGGGTTCTTTATGTTTTCGAATTAATGGACCAGGAAATTGTATCAACCTCACAGCCCGAGCTTTGGGGAAGTTTAATGAGCATAGAGGAGGTTGCATGAGCACAACCCAAGATACTTCCAATGTAGAGATAACCTTTACAAATCGGACCTTTTGGCACGAGGTAAATTGGGTTAATGGTACATTTCTACCACCTAACTTTTCAGACAAAAAACGTCCACACCAACCAAAAATAGCCCCTCATTGTAGTTTGGAAGATGAAGGGCTGATCCTGCCTTGGTCTGATTGTCAATCCTCCATCACTCATTGGGCAGATCAGAGTAAAACCTTTTCCTTTTCTCCCAACATGATAGATAACCCAGAGAAGGAATTTGTTATGAAAAAGGGACTTTTCATACAGGACATTAGAATGCATCCCTTTCACAAGTGGGTGCTTTGTGGAGTCAATGGCAGTTGTACAGAACTCAATCCTTTGATCTTTATCCAGGGAGGAGCAGTTGGAAAGGCTTCTTTTACTGGCATCTCAAGATTTGCTCAGTATTGGGGAATACATGATGCCTCCCTGGACTCTTATGGATATAGTAATACCAGTGCAGAGATCACTGGGTTTAATAAAACTTTGGTAAACCAGATTAATTATCCATCTACCACAGTCTGTGTTTACCCCGCTTTCTTGTTTATTCTTTCAAATGATTCATTTGAAATCTGTTCCAATGATAATTGTTGGATTTCTCAATGTTGGGATGTAACAAAGAACACCCGTGCCATGGTGGCACGGATCCCACGTTGGATCCCTGTTCTGGTGGATACACCCTCCATCTTATCTATGTTTTGAAAAAAGAGAGATTTTGGCATTACTGCTGCTGTGATCATAGCAATTTCAGCCAGTGCAGCTGCTGCTACAGCTGCAGGGTATGCTATGTTTAGTGCGGTTCAATCAGGCACAAAATTAAATCAGCTTTCAGCAGATCTGGCTGATGCCATCACTGTCCAAACTTCTGCTAGTACCAAGTTAAAGGGAGGGCTGATGACTTTGAATCAGTGCCTTGACCTGGCGGAAGAACAGATAGGTGTTCTATACCAGATGGCCCAGTTGGGTTGTGAAAGAAAACTGGAAGCTCTGTGCATTACCAGTGTCCAATATGAAATTTTACTTATGCAGCTAATATGTCTAGACAGGTTTCTTTATATCTTGCAGGAAACTGGTCTGAAAGATTCGATGAGACCCTTGAGGTCCTTAGAGCGGCCGTTCTAAAGATCAACTCAACACGAGTGGACCTGTCATTGACAGAGGTCCTCTCCTCCTGGATTTCATCTGCCTTTTCTTATTTTAAGGAATGGGTGGGGGTAGGTTTATTTGGCGTTGCCACCTGCTGTGGACTTGTGGTCATGCTCTGGTTGGTTTGCAAGCTCAGAACCCAACAAACACGTGACAAGGTTTTGATAACCCAAGCACTTGCTGCCATCAAGCAAGGGGCCTTCCCTGAAATCTGGCTATCTATGCTCAAAAATTAATTGACATTGGTGGCTGTCCTCTTTTATAGAGTTCGCCCTAGTTTATTTAGTAGTTAATGTCACATAGCACTGTGGTATCCAGGGACGGGCAACATTCCTCATGCACAGATCAACCTAAGACACGGGGCCCGGTGGCGATAGGGTTACCCTATGACAGGAAAGGCTGTGACATTGGAGGAATGACCTAAGACAGGAGCCACAGTGGATGGGCAAAGTTACACAGGCCTAGACCAGCCTCAAGTTTTAATAAAATAAAAAGGGGAAGATGTGGAGAGCAGGTACGTACTGCGAGCAATCTCGTGCATGCCACCAGTAATCTCTGAGGAGAGCCGTGTGTGCCGCGAGCAATCGCCATTATAAGATGGCGCGGGCCTCCGCTGTGGCTAACTAGTAAAGAAGCCTTGTACGAAGGTGCGAGAGTGAATTCACTCCTAGTCACTCCCATTCTCGGGGTGAAATATTCAGGTGATGGGCAAGCAATGAATCAGGAGCTGTCATGCCATATCAGGTGCTGAAATGTCACGCTGCAGGTTATAAAAGCAGCGCCATTTTCCCGGTTCGGGATCTTCCTGATAAGCAAGCAATAAAGCTCTTGCTGTGGAAGATTCTAGTTTGTTGAATCTTTCTTGCCGGTCGAGCGGGACGCAATAGTGAATAGCTTTTACCTCCCTGCTGTTGCTCTCCTAGTACTGACCAGAAACTGAGGTGCCATTTCCAGCAGACTGTGCTAGGACATAGTCATAGAACACATCTTCCTTCGAAAGCAGCTTCTAGGCTTCATTGGAAAAAACTTAAATCTGTGAATATTGGGAACAGAGTCTGTACATAGCTCAGTTGACAGAGTGACTGCCTAGCATTTAGCATGCCTAGGACTCAGTGATTAGTGCTGTCTTTACTTTATTGCCTTTGGTGGGTCTACTTATTATATTGTAATACACTTGGGATCATAGAAAGGGATATCATGATGACCTAAGACCAAGACTGTCAATGATGTTGGTTAGAGTCTTCTCTTGTATCCTCAGGCTAAAGAGACATGATACCAGAGTGACTCACATTACTGAGAAACTCAAGTTTCTATTTCATTTCTTTTTAAGGCCTCTTAATTCAAAGAGTCATTGCCATTACAAGGTGTAACCATCACACACTTTATCTCTTTTATCTAGGTGATTTCCTAGTGTTCTTTACTTGGTTCATCAGCTCTAGGATTCAATGCAAAATAGCAACCAATAGTATTAAAATCTTGGATAGAACAGATATATAACAGTAATTATTTGCCTGAATATATTAGTACAAAATCTGACATAACTGAACAAATGGAAACTAGGCTTGTGTCATGGATTAGAGGGCCTAGATCTTTTTCACAGCAGGTTATGCACCCTTTAGGATCCTCTGTAGAAACAATGAGGTACAATGGTCACTGATCATTCTTAACAGAGAGGCCCTTCTCTACAGGTAACAGATTCCTAGATCCACATTAAGTTGATTCCTGCTAAGACGGTCTATAGTGTATGACCATGTTAAATTCATGCAGGAAGCTACTGAAAAACAAAGCATTGTTCCAATCAGCAACAGACAGGACACAGAGCTCTGAGTATACAGCCAAGGGAAAATTTAAGTCATAGGGGTTAGGCTAATATCCTCTGATCTAAATTGTTCTGATCATGTCTTAATAGCTATGTATCTTAGTACCTGAAAACTATATCCCTACATTTATTTGCTTATTCATGATTGGAATATATATTGTACGCTTTCTCATTTCGTGGTATGTTAAATTTGGAACTTGGTATAAAACTGTTAATAATCCGAATGTGCAGTATTCAATTGCATTATATATGCCTTAAACACCATGAGAAGGAAGGAAATGAATATAATAAATCTTTTTTTTTTTGCCATGTAATACAAACTTATTCAGAAAACCTACTGAAAGACCCCCGTGGGGAGTCCCTTCTCGGGCAAGCGCGCACCCAGTAGGACACTGAGACCGAACTCACTGTAATTATACAAGGCTTTAATGGCGTACAAACACACAAACAACAAAGGTTCGCTCAAGCCAGAATGCTGAGGACGAAACTCATGCACCGCGCAGGGGGCAGGGGAGTTCAACCCCAGCCCAAACTTTTTACAGGCTTATAAAGGCAAAAACCACAAACCAAAAACAGGGGAGCCAAAAGAATTTGCGCCATTACACATAATTGGCTTATTTAAATGGCGGCAGGATTATTACAAATTAGCAGGGTAATATGTACCTGCTAAAATGGAGAAAGACACAAGGGCTTGGGACTTCTCGAGATCAGCAGGACACCTGGTCAATGTATGATTTATGGGGTCTATAGGGAGGTGCCATCCTGCCAGATGGCCATTTGGTCTGCCCTGATAGCAGTGGCTAGTTCCTGCATTCTCTTTTTAATCTTTTATGGCCGGAAATTCTTAGCTACAGGGTGAGTATGGCTGTGCCTGGACCCGCCTGGGTCTATTCTTCAGCCCTGAATTTCTTGAACTTACATACCACAATGCTATAAGACCCAAAATTATAAGTTTTTGCTGTTCATTACCCACTTCTTTTAGTGGATAGCTCTAATCTTAGAACGACCTTTCTTCTTGTTGATATTGCTGTCTGAGGACCATGACTTGTATGGTGTTTATTTTATCTTTAACAAAAGCAACCAGCTTATTTAAAATACATGGCCCAAAAGAAAGCAGGAGGAAAAAATAATCAGAGGGCCTGCCAGGGTGGAATCAGTGTCGTAAAACAGGGAGACCTGTTAAACCAATTTTCATACCATCCTTAATACGCTTCTCTTTCTTTGCTTCATTTTTCTAACCTTTCTCTGAGCTTAGCCATGGAGTCCCTGATAAGACCAGAATGGTCTACATAAAAACAACACTCTTCTTTTAGTGCGGCACAGAGTCCACCTTCTTTGAGAAAAAGTAGATCTAGCCCCCTCCTGTTCTGTAGCGAGGTCAAAGATTCTTCAAGTTTGGTGATGGACTGCTCTAGTGCTCCTAGGTCTGCATCCATAGCGGTTGTGCAATTCATGAAAATAGTGGGGGGTCTGTATCAAGGCAGTTGTGCCTTTGCCGACCCCAGCTGCTGTTCCTAGACCCAAAACACTGCTAAGGTCATGGTAATGGGTTCCCTTTTATACCGGGTCCAGTGGTTGAATCCATTGACAAAAAAACTGTCATCATGATACAGAAGCCTAGGAACACTCTGAACTAAACGACAATAATCTTTAGAAGTATTAAAAACAGATGTAAATACACAGGGAGTGAGTCCAGTGTTGCAAGCCCATACTGTGACTAAGGGAGGGACTAAGTACTGACCTCTATTATTGGAAGACTGGAGATGATGAGTCTGATTACAGAGTTACCATTTGTCATGTGGGACTTGTTCCAGGCAAAGTCTATTTCCCGAGACAGCTGCTAATGTTAGTTTTCTGTTTTCTCCCCAAGGACACTGAGAATTGTCCTCAGCCTTATTGTTTGTCTTGACTTGAGCAACTCCCTCATAATATGAGGGATTGGAGGCATAACACAGCCAACAAGACATAGTGATGTTGGGATTGGTACAATTGCGTACCAAAAAGCCCCCTGTACCAGACTAAACAGACGGTTTTCAGTATCTGGGGGAGTAGGGGCAATGTAAGCTTCAGGTCTGAGGAAGGGGTATAGACCTCTGTTGGAATAGCTTGAACAACTAGGGTAGGTCCGGGAAAAGTAGGTCTGGGAAGGGGCATTGGAGGTTTTTTAACAAGAACGGGGGTAGGTCCTACTGCCTGGGTTGGGGGACACTTCATCTTTAGCCGAATCTTAAATGTGAATCCAGGGCCTGTCCCTGTCACATAAAATGTTAGGCCCCACAGTCTTCCCCTTATCCAATCTTTTTTGTCTCTTTTGCTTTTTGAGTAAAAGTGATGTTTAAGGAATCATGGCCCTTATTTCATCTGGATACTATAATAATATCAAGCTAGAGGAAGGGTCCCAATGAGTGGTACCAGTGGTTTCACATCTCCACTGACTACAGAAGATGCCCTCTATTCCCCCACACCAGCGAGCCTCTTTTTTATTTGCCCTATCCCTGGGACAGACATAAAAGGGCTCCTGACAAAGTCTCCTCTGTTGAGACCTGCTACTACAGCCTGGTATATCTGCAATGTACTTTCCTTGGGAACTTAACCCCTGGTGATATGGCTGCTTGTGATAGATTACCTCATCTTGGGGCACCGTTTCATGTGACTCTTCAGGGATATCCCAGGCATCTAATCCATCTATCAGGGCACAGATTTCAGGAAACAGAGGGGGACACCATGTATAAGGGGGGGGGGCCTTTGAAGTACTCCATACAGTATCTCCAGCTTGAGAGATGGCCTCCCATGTCAGGGTCATAAGAGTGTGAGGATTATTACCCAAGGTTGCTGTACAGCGAAGGCACAGTTTAAGAGAATTATCAGTAGCGGCCACTGTCCAATTTTCTCTGAGGTCGTCTTCATCCTGGTTGGGTGCCTTTTTTTTATGTGGGATGCGTGGATCCAGGCAGCGATCCTGTCTACCTTTGCGACCTTGGCGCTGGTCAGCAGCACTAGATAAGGTCCCTTCCACCGTGGCTCAAGCATGCCAGCTCGATGTTGTCAGACCAGAACTGAGTCCCCGACCTGGAACCTGTGGGGCACTGCACTGCTCCCTGGTGTGTATGCTTCTTTAATCTGGTCCCAGATCTGTGTTCTGACAACTTCTAAGGCCTTTAAATGGGTAAACAGAGAAGAGGGTGAGGAAGAGTTAGCACTGGAATTCAATATCTCATCAGACTCGGTCAAGGGGGGTGGTCCCCCATGTAGAATTTCATAAGGAGTAATGCCGAAACACCCAGGTGTGTTTCGGGCCCTAAGGAGCACAAAGGGAAGGAGGGTCACCCAGTCTTTACCACTGGTCTCAAAAGCTAATTTAGTTAGGGTTTCTTTTAGAGTCCTGTTCATTCCTTCTACCTCTACTGATCTCTGGGGTTTATAAGCACAATATAACTTCCAATTGTTCCCCAAATGTGTGGCTAATTCCTGACTTACCTGGGCAACAAATGCAGGCCCATTTTCCAAGCATATTACACTTTGGATCCCAAACCAGGGTAGGATCTCTTCAACGATCTTCTTGGTCACCACCTGAGCAGTTTCAGACTTGGTGGGGAAGGCTTCTACCCATCCTGAGAAAGTGTCTATGAAAACTAGTAACTATTTATTACCATATTTTCCTGGTTTGATCTCAGTGAAGTCTACTTCCCAGTAAACTCCAGGTCTATCCCCCAGTTGTCGTTTTCCTTGTTCATTAAAGGGGCCTGCAGCATTAATTAGGCAACACACTAGCAGGATTTAGTTACTTGTTCGTCTAGTAGCCTGAGCACATAATAGTTTGAGGACTGGATTAAATCACACAATTTCTTTGCTCCCTGATGTGTCAGGGGATGGATGCGTTTTACATATGCCTTTCCTTCTCTATAGGGCAAAATAATTTTTCCTTCTTTTGTTCTTGCTATCCCATGGTAGCTAAATCCTTTGGACTTCCCTTGTTCTTCAAGATCTTCAATCATCTCATAATCTTTGGAGGTGTATTCAAAACTGATCTCTGGGGTCCCTTTTGGTTCTTCTATACTCTCTACAGGCAGCGCAGGGATGCCTTGTACCACCTGTTTGGCCACCCAACCTGCCATCTGATTTCCCTGGGCTACAGCACCTTGCCCCTTTTGATGGCCAAGGCAGAGGATGATGGCCACTTTCTTGGGCATGTGTATAGCCTCTAGGAGGGCCAAGATTTCTTCTTTATTTTTGATTTCCTTGCCTGCCGAAGTAAGTAGCCCCCTTTGTCTATAGATGGCCCCATGAATGTGAGCTGTGGCAAAAGCATAGTGGCTGTCAGTGTAAATATTGATTGCCTTACCTTCTGCCAGCCGCAGAGCTTTAGTTAGCGTCAGGAGCTCAGCCTTCTGAGCCGAAGTTCCTTCTGGAAGTTAACTTGCCCAAATTACATGTTTTCTGTCAACCACTGCCTCTCCTGCTCTTTATTTTCCCTCCACCACAAAGCTGCTACCATCTGTGTACCTGTCAGGCACACCTGGCCAAGTTTGGTCAGTCAGATCCTTTCTCGAGCCAGTTTCTTCATCCAGGATATCAGCACATTGGTGTACCCAGGTAGAGTCATCCGTCTTGGGGAGAAGGGTGGTAGGATTGTGGATGGCAGGTAGGGCAAAAGTCACTCGGTCATTTAGCAACAGGCTCTGGTAGTGGGTCATCCGGGCATTTGTCATCCAATGGTCAGGGGGCTGTCATACAATACTCTTTAACGCATGGGGAGTGATTACACTCACATGCTGACCTAGAGTAAGCTTGCCAGTATCTTTAACAAGTAGGGCTACTGCAGCGATGGCTTTTAGGCAGGAGGGCCATTCACTGGCAACTGGGTCCAATTTTTTAGACAGGTAGGCCACTAGCCTCTTCCACGGCCCCAGAGTCTGAGTCAGGACTCTGCGGGCTACTCCAGCTGGCTCATCAACGTATATGGTGAAAGGCTTAGTCAAATCTGGCAGGGCCAAAGCCTGGGCTGCAAGCAGAGCAGCCTTTATGCTGTTAAAGTCTTTTTGGTGTTCTTCTGTCCAGGTGAACGGGACTTTTTCTTTAGTGAGTGGGTACAGAGGTGCCGCTAACATTGTGGACCCTGGTATTCAGAGTCTACAAGAGCCTGCCGTTCCCAGAAACTCACGTACTTGTCACAGAGTGGTGGGGGTTGGGATCTGCATCACAGTCTTCTTTCGAGCTTCGGTGAACCACTGCTTTCCTTCTTGGAGGGAGTATCCTAGGTAGGTCAAGTCCATATGGCATAGCTGAGCTTTCTTAGTGGTACACCAATTCACTTTTTTCATTTAGAAGCTTCTTGATCCTGTCAAGGCACAGTTCCTGGGTTGAAGCTGAAAGGATTAAATCATCTCCATACTATAGGAGAGAAATTTGGAGGTTCTGTTCCCTAAAGGGCATAAGGTTGTGGTGAACCACTTCATCAAAAAAAGTGGGTGAATTTTTGAACCTCTGTGGCAGCCTAGTCAAGATTAGCTGACCCGTATATCCTCCTTCAGGGACTCGCCACTCAAAAGCACACAGAAGTTGACTGCTCAGGTGTAATCTGAGACAGAAAAAGGCATCTTTCAAATCCAGGACAGTGTACCAGGACCGTTCAGGTGGTAAGGAACTCAGCAAGTTGTGAGGGTTGGGCACAGTTGAGTGAATGTCCTGTACCCGCTTATTGACTTTTCTTAAGTCCTGGACAGGCAGATAGTCATTTGTCCCATGTTTACACACTGGCAGGAAGGGGGTATTCCAATTGGACTGGCACGGGACCAATATACCCTGTTATAGCAGTCTCTGGATATGTGGTCGAATGCCGTTTTTAGCCCCTTGACTCATGGGGTATTGCCTGACTGAAACGGATTTGGCAGCCATTTTTAGCTCGACTATGTTGGGTGGCACTTGACTAGCTAATTCCATCCCAGCCTGCTCTGCCCAAACCTCTGGAAAACCTGTCAATCATTCTTTTAAGGGTAAAGTCTCAGATTTCTGTTCGTGGAGGTGATATTCTTCTTCTAAATTTAAAACTAAGCATGCCACTGGATTCTTCTTCCATGATACCTCAGGTCCGTCAGAAGTAAACTGGACTTATGCTTTCAATTTTTTCCAAAGTTCCCAGCCTAGCAGGGGTGCTGGGCACTCAGGTATCACAAGAAAAGAATGTGTCACTTTATTTTTTCCTATGTCTAAAATCCTTTTGGTTGTCCAGGGATAAACCTTGCTACCAGTGGCTCCCATAACTAAAATCTTCTTTGATCCTAATTGTCCTAAAGGTTCAGTCAAGACTGAATATTCAGCTCCTGTGTCTATTAGAAAATTAACGGGGGTCCCCTCCACAGAGTGAGTTACCCTAGGCTTGGGGAGGGTGACCGAGCCCCGACTTCCCTTGTCTTCTTCAAGGGCAGATACTTTGGGGCCCCTCTGCTTCTTCTTTGGGCAGTCTCTGGCCCAATATTCTTTTTTCTTGCAGTATGTGCATTGGTCTTTCTCAAGTGGAGGTCTCTGTTCTCCTGGGGGTCTTCTTGTCCTGTTGCGCAGGTTCCCTGACTGACCCTTCTCTGAATTTTTCCACCTACCACTGCGGCCAAAATCTTAGTCAAGTTCCTATCCTGCTGGCGTTCATGCCGGATTTCTCTTTCCTCTACCTCTTTCTCTTCTCTCTCTTGCTTTTCTTCCTCAGTCTCTCTCTTGTGGTATACTTTCTCAGCTTCTTTTACTAAATCTTGCAGAGTATAATCTTGGAGACCCTCTAACCTCTGTAACTTTCTCTTAATATCAGAGGCAGACTGACCAATAAAAGCTATGGCTACAGCTGCCTGCTGTCCCTCCTAAGAGGGATCAAATGGGGCTATCTCCTATAAGACTCCATTAGTCGTGCTAAGAAAACGGAGGGCAGCTCCATTGAACCCTGAAGGACTTCTCTTACCTTGGCCAAATTGGTGGGTAACCATGCAGCCCGCTCTATCCCTGCCACTAGAGTCCATCAGTAGACTGTGAGACGCTCCCTATCTTTCACAGTATTGAACTCTCAGGCAGAACGGGCCAAGGGGAAAGCTGCATTTATAAGGTTGGGGAGATTAGTGGGGGTCCCATCTGGTCCTGGGACGTTTTTATCTGGCTTCTAGCAGGATCCTCTCTCTCTCTTCAGTTCTAAAGGGGACCTGCAAAAGTTGCTGGCAGTCATCCCAAGTGGGCTGGTAGGAGAACATTAGGAACTCAAGGAGTCCTGTTAAGCCTGAGGGATTCTATGAGAAAGAGGAGTGATTAGTTATACATATCTGTTATACATATCTGCCAACATATCTATCAATGAAAATGGCCAGTACTGCAATGGGACTAACTGCCCCGGGGCATGGGAAGGTCCTCCTACATAAGCTCTTAAAGGCAAAGCAACAGTGGATCTGGTTTAGATTCACTTCCCTCTGAACTATGGCCTTTGCAGCTAGGAGTCCCTCCCAACGGTCCTGTCACAGAGGCCACCCTGGGGTCTGCTGGGGTGGGCAGTTGTGAGGGATCAGGATTAGAAGTTCTTTGGGGGTAAGGGGGTGGGAAGGAGTCAATGAAAAAGGAATCATCAATTTCATGATAGATCCTCAGGGGGGCCGATGGAACGTGCTCTGGCAGACCCGCATGCATCATTTTCGGTTTCATGGCTACTGCCACCATCGCTGCCTCAGCTCCGGAAGTCCAGGAACCCAGTCAGGGTGGCAGATTTTGTACCAGATCCTGCCACACAATTATATAAGGTACCGGATCAGGATGCCCTCCTGCAGTCTGAAAAATAACTTGACACCTAGAATAACAGGCAGGCTAAAATTTCCCTGCGAAGGCCAGCCCACACCAAAAGCTGGCCATTTAGAGGAGCAAAAAGTTTGCCAAGGTCCCTTCTTGACATCAAAGAAAAGATTGTTGGCCCTAGTCATAACGTCTGTTCAATGGTTCTGAGTAAGTGTTAGTGGGGTCGTCACAGTCTTTCCCATGTTAAGCTCTGTCACACACATTTTAAAAACGATTACAAAGGCTACAAGACTCAAAAGCAAAACCGGTTGCCTACTCTGTGTCAACCAGAGTTCCTGAAAAGAATCAGACGGCCTAGTAACAGGTCTCAGAAACAGATCGTCAAGGAGAAAATTTATCCCTGACTTTTCCCGAGGAGGTTCACTAGGCATCCCTGGCCCTCCCCCTGACTTCCCTGAAAGTCTCCCAGGGCGAACAAATGGTGGACACCTAGACACATCTGTCCTTATCCACTTTGCTCTCCCTTCGAAGCACTGTCTCATAAGAGAGTTTGCAAAACTGAAACTGTGATCTCACAAGATTTTCAGACAGAATATAGAGACAAAACCAAGACAAGATAGAGGGCCTTACCTCCAAGTGGGTCTAGGACCCCTGGGTGGTCACGCATCTCCCAGCCAATGCACCACATGAAAGACCCCTTCAGTGAGTCCCTCTTCAGGGAGGTGCGCACCCAGTAGGACACTGAGGCGGAACTCGCTGTAACTATACAAGCTTTAATCTCACACAAACACACAAACAAAAAAGGAGCGCCCAAGCCAGCATGCTGGGGTCGAATCTCATGCACTGCGCAGGGGGCAGGGAAGTTCAACCCCGGCCCAAACTTTTTACAGGCATATAAAGGCAAAAACCACAAACCAAAAACAGGGGAGCCAAAAGAATTTGGGCCATTACACATGATAGGCTTATTTAAATGTTGGCGGGATGATTACAAATTAACAGGGTAATATGTGCATGCTAAGGTGTAGGGAGGCACAAGGGCTTGGGACTTCTCGAGGTCAGCAGGACACCTGGTCAATGTATGATTTATGGGGATCTATAGGGAGGTGCCATCCTGCCAGATGGCCATTTGGTCTGCCCTGATAGCAGTGGCTAGTTCCTGCATTCTCTTTTTTATCTTTTATGGCTGGACATTCTTAGCTACAGGGTGGGTTTGGCTGTGCCTGGACCCGCCTTGGTCTATTCTTCAGCCCTGTATTTCTTGAACTTACATACCACAATGCTATAAGACCCAAAATTATAAGTTTTTGCTCTTCACTACAACATCCAAGATTTTACCTCTTAATCAGATCTCTAACTTTTTAGCTCCAAGTTAATTTGGGTTTTGCAATTTTCACAGGGTGTCTGACAATCTCAAACACTACAGCCTGCTGCTGTTCTTCAACAATTTTCTGACTGGCAACCAAGCTCCTGCTGTTTCTATCAAAGAATGTCCCACCCATTCCTCTTGTTCAAAAGTGCGGCTGGACAGGCACTCTCAGGCCAAGGAGACCTCAGTAAACTTTATCTGAACATTCAGGTGCTCTCAGGCACTCCTTTGTTGAGCCATGCCAAGGCTTTGAAAAAAAAAAACAGCCCAGTGGATAAAAGTCATTTCATTTGTACCTGGCTGTCCACTTTGAACAAATGAGCAATAATTCTGTTTTTGTGAAATATAACAGGTAATGAATATTTTAGTTTCAGTCAGTGGAAACTAACGGCTGTTCCCATTAACTCTTTCACACCAATTAACATTTTTGCTTCACGGTTCCTTTAACATTTTCGATTTCCACAGTATTCACACCAGGATGAATACTGAGACATTACGACCAGGGACATCATTAGAGCAAAGGTAAACAAATCTCTCTCAACATATGTCCTTTCACAATGGAAACAGACCAGAGACCATGGGGATGCACAACTCTGAATAGTTTATAAAGGACCCTGTAGATATCTGTTCTTGTATATTGAGGGGTGTGTTTAAGTGGAAAAAACTTACAGCTGTCATTTGAGAATAACACATATAAACCTCAAGTGTTTTTTTTTTAAATGAGAAATGTTGACAATTATGGTTCTTATACATAGGGAATATCTGGATTAAGAACTAGTCCTTACCCAGACTTCACACTTCCTCTGACCCTGACTCTGTACCTTCCAGGCTAAGAATAATCTTGATGGCCTGATTTCCCCAGTAACAGGCTATCCAGCAGAAAAGAACAACAACCTTCTCAAGATTCAACCAGTATACTAAGACATGGTTCATGTCTAATTGTTTACACAGACAGGCAGAATACAGTACCACTACCAAGATTTGGGAATAAGAAGCCAGTGTCTATGAAAATCAAAGAAACCTTCTGCAGCATCATGATCAGGAGCAGTGGAAACTGCAAGCTTTGTGGCTGCAGTGGTGAATAATTCTTCACCTGACAGCTCATCCCAGATTTATCACACTAACCTCACAGGCCACTGTGAAGAATACAAACACTTTGGATGTGGACAGCTTAAGACAGAATGCTACCCAACAGGATGCCTTACATAGGCTCTATATGGTAAGGTTGCTACAGTAAGTTAGAAGTGTCTGAAGGCATTACTTGGGAACTGTGATGAGGACATCTTCTAAAGAAGTATTGTGAGACAGAAAATTAAAAAAAATGTTGATGTCTGCTTAGAAAGGGGTTTAATCTCAGGATTTGGTGATAAAATCCAGTAGATTTGAATTCAGGACTGAACTGCACAAGAAGGCCCAGAATTGCTAGGACTATACAGAAAAATCCATTTCCAGATAAGTTAAACAGAAAAAAAGGAGAGGAATGAAATGAAAAAGAAGAATGTCAGTGTCCTGATGTTAAATCCTGTATTTGTGAGCAATAATCAACAAACTATGAAAGGAATAATGCAACAACGTGAAAAAAATGGACACACCATTTAAAATATCTTACATAAATCAGTAAAAAAACATTAAAACTATCTCACTAAAAATGGCAATATTTGCAGGGTGTTGGTGGTGCACAGCTTTAATCCCAGCACGAGGGAGGCAGACGTAGGCAGATTTCTGAGTACAAGGCCAGCATGGTCTACAGAGTGAGTTCCAGGACAGCCAGGGGCATATAGAGAATTCCTGTCTCGAAAAAATCCAAAAATCAGACCATACACACAAATAAGAAAACAAACAAACAAACAAACAAAAACAAAAAACAAAACACACACACAACACACACAAAACAGAAATACAACAACATAAGGCAATATTCCCTTTCCGTTTTGTCTTGTGGTTTTCTTTTTTAAATGTGTTATTGCATCTCAGAGATGCTTCCTCCTTTATAAATACTGACATCACAAACACATCATAGATATGAACTTGCATCATCGCCACAGGTGTTTTACAACTCCTACTTCAGTGACACAAGGGACTCCACACACATACTCCTTCCATAGAGTAAATGTATCCAATATCATACAGATTATTCAAAACAATGGAAATATCTTCAAATTATCTCAACACTTATGCCCAGTGATCGGGTGTCTCAGCTTGAGGCTCCCAATGATCAATTGTTTATAAGTACTAGCTTGTAAAACTGTAAATGAGTTGTCTATCTGGAACCCTTTATAAGATCCTGTCCTCAGCAAGGATCCTGTTCAAAGCCATTAGCCACTTTTTTTTTAATGTGCACATTTAATGGGATAAAGTAATGAGACTTTCCCTAATTGTAGAAACGACCTAGTCTCTTTATTTTCCCCCACATTTTTTATTACATATGTTCTTCTTTTACCTTTCAAATTCTATCCCAAAAGTCCCCTATATCTCCTGCCCCCTGCTCACCTACCCACTCACTCCCACTTCTTGGCCTTGGCATTCCCCTGAACTGTGGAATATAAATTTTGCTAGACCAAGGGCCTCTCTTCCCAATGATAGCTGACTAGGTAATCTTCTGCTACATATGCAGCTAGAGGAACAAGTTCTGTGGGTACTGGTTAGTTCATATTGTTGTTCAACCTATAGGGTTGCAGACCCCTTCAGTTTTTGGGTACTTTCTTTAGCTCCTATATTGGGGGCCCTGTATTCCATCCTATAGATGACTGTGAGCACCCACTTCAGTATTTGCAAGGCACACTATTTCATACACTAGCAAGATTTTACTTAAGGGACGCTGATATAGTTGTCTCCTGTGGTGTTTTGCCCTCAGTCACTTCTATGCTTCATAAGAAAGAAAGCTCTAGTTGTGTGCCATGCAGATCGTGTAGAGGGCTGTCAATATCCCCTCTCCTCCAGCAAAGCCTCACAAACAGTCACAACGATTGTCTTCCAGGACAACTTTGAGTGCCTAAGATAAGGATCAAAGCACCTCTGCTTGCTCCAATGTCTAAATGTCACTGTAGATTAAGAAATTCCCTAGCAAGACCCTAAGATTCACAGTCCAGGACCATTTCAGCAACCCATTACTTTTCTAGGGTCCAAACTTGTTGCAATTCTACAGACCTATACATTGTACCCTTAGAGCCCTTCTCAAGAGCAGGCAGCAACTGTTCCAAATGCTTTCTCCAAATGCAGCTAAACAGAAACAACCTGCAGAGACAGGTGATCTGCTCCTGGTTCGACCAAGGTGACTTTGCCTTTGTGTGGGGTGGTGGTGGGAGTTTACCTGCTGTGAGACCCTTTTCCTGTAGTTGTGCTCATCCACCAAAGCACTTGGAAAGACAAGGAAAGAGTTCCTCATTCAAAATCCCTCCTCCTGCCTGTGGTGTTTGTGTTTCTAAGGAGTGGTAAATTGGATCTATTTGGGGGGTTCTTTGTGTCTTTGTGAGTCCACACACAGTGATTCCTCTCTCCTATACTACCTTTCCCAGAAAAATTAGAATCATAGTCTACACATCATTTATTTTATTTTATAAACTTTGATGGTGGGTATGGTTGTTTGTGTACATGTCATTTTGCTTGGATACTTCATGTGTAAAATACCTGCAGAGGCAAGAAGACTGCTGCTGGAAATGGAGGAAGTGAGAAAGAGAAAGGAAGAGGGGGACTATTAATACATTTTAAAGCTTTCTAGTTAAATCCACTCTTCAAGATAAACTATTGAAAGTGTAATTAGTCGCTGGCCTTGTTATATTAATACTGACTATAACAGTAAAGCATTTGAAATGTTTTGTAAACAATTTATTAATTTATCTAATACAGGGTAATGTGGAACTTTAAAAAACTCTTCTTTTTAAAAAAACAAAGGACAAGATAAATTATATCCCCATGCACATTATTTAAATCACACTTTAAGAACTTTGAAATTTGGATGTCAAAGAATTTAAAAATGCCTGATAGTATCTTAAATAGGAGACATAATCATGTCTAGGTCAAATGAAAAAAATCTACTTATTGGTATATGGCTTGATCCTAAGTAGCTACTTTATAGGGAAAGGGACAAGAATAGGTTCTCTTCACAGAATGCTGCATATATATGAAGGCTAATTTTTGTGACAAACTAACAAGTGTGTTTGCTTAGTGCCCTGACTGTAGTGACAAGAAAGCTGAATTGGGTATATGTTTTTGACCTACCTTTGTTTATCATTTTCCCTGTTTGGACAAGCTAAGATGCTTTACTTCAAGGTTTTTAAGAATTATGGGATATAGAACAGTAGAGACTGTGTAATCTGATTTAGAAAGATTAGTCTCAAGATAGAGTTATAGTGATTCATCTTCTAACTTCACTGTGAACAGGTATCCTAATTCAATATTGGACTGGTCTATTAATAATTCCAGTATTAGAAGAATTAGGGAAGATAGCTAAAATCTTAATTAGCTAGCAAATTTAATTTGGAGGACAGCCTCCACTCCCAGAGAGGCTGCAGCCTTTCTGCAATTCTCAAAGCCACCTCCCCACACCAGAATCTCTAAGACTAAGCTTGATCATTGCTAATTTGTAACTGAATGGGGTACCTGGACTTCTCCAAAGAAACTTTCATACTGTTGCTTATCACTGTCCCACCTTTGTTTCTCAAGCAGGTCATCCAAGTCCTTCTGCCTTACTGTAGCAGATGTACAGCCTTGCCTCCAACAGTGAAGGTGGCAGTTATTGATCTTCATTCTAGTACATATTATGACTTTGGTCTGAATTGGGAATAAGGTGTGATAATGAGGGCTGGACATTCAATGACAGACATCCAGATCTCAGAACCATACCAATCTAAGAAAGAGGTACATGCCAAAATCAATGACTGTTGATAACACAACACAGAGCCATGTTTTGTGTGATATATAACACAAACTAGTTGCACGTAGCATCCATAATGGAATTTGATGCTTCAGGAAGATCTAAGACTTCCTAAGGGAGGTGTGGCCTCCAGTTACCATAACTCCCAGACAAGACTATAGAGCATAAATACATTTTATGCCTCAGTTTAGCACTTTTTAAAATATTATTAACGGGGGGGAGTATAACCTCCTCCAACCTATGCAGGTTCAGACCTTATGCCATTGAGGCAGGGCCACCTGCAGTGCAGCTCCTCAGCTAGTTTCCTTTGATGTGAAACTACCTGCCATCTGCCATGAGGCCAAATTGGTTCTCCAAGATTTTCTGTAGTTAACTGCAATCTGTGAATTTGGTGACTTAGTGCTAAAAGGCTGTGCTGACAACTTGGTATCAGGAAAGTAAGAAACTTGGCATGGCAGAGAATGGGTTTCCCCCTTTATAAGTGAAAACTTTTATTAAATATTTGAGCCTAGATCAGAAAATTGTCTTGGCTCAATTTTTCTCTCACCTATATAGTTCCCCTCTCTTTTCAGCCTCTGTTTGCCTCCCAGGTGAAACACAGTTCAAGTTAGGTAAGGCCTGGTTTCCAACAGTTTTGGTCCTGATCTTTATCACATTGAACACAAGACAGAATTTTACACTAACACTAAAGATATCTGCCTGTGCTTAAAATTCTGATTACAAAACACTTCCTTTAGAAGAGTGGAGTGGTTGATGAACACCAGACACTTACTTAGCAATAGTTGGCCTATGAATTTTGAATAAATTTCTTATTATGTGGAAGATTCAAATTGAATTAAATAGTTTTAAACAAGCTAGGAAGGAAGTAGACATGAAGGAAAAAAATTCTAGAGTAGATCAGTACTAAAACTGAAATAATCTGAGGGTTATCTGTGTGCTAGTGGGGAGGCTAGAGGGAGAGGGAGATGGAGAGGGAGAGGGACAGGGACAGGGACAGGGACAGGGACAGGGAGAGAGACAGGGACAGGGAGAGGGACTAGGACAGGGACAGGGATATGGACAAGGAAAGGGGGAAGAAGGAGGAGGCAGAGGTAGAGCAGAGGTGGAAATGGAGGTGGAGGTGGAGGCAGTGGCAGACTGAGGACCTAGAATTGCAAGCCACAGAAAGGAGTGTAATTGAGGCATTGTCTCCATAACAACTGAAAGCAACATAACCTAAGGGCATCTGTCAATTTCCTGGACAACTATTCACAAAGCTAATCTTTCAAATTCTAACCAAAATTTTCATAGAATGAGAGGATTGGGATTTCGAAATCAGGTGAACATATTTCTTATTATTCGTTAGTATTTTTTACTTAAACTAGCAAAATATATGTATTCATTTTTTTAATTTCTAATGTATTTCATTATTATTATTATTATTATTATTATTATTATTATTATTATTATTATTATCATTATTTTTGTTATTTTTATTACTAAAAATCAGTTTTTCAGTACAGTTCTTATTTTCCTCCTGGTTCAATTTGGTTAGAATAGTCTCTAATTTTCTCTCATTAATTAAATAGGTTGTAACTTCTTTTGCTTTTATGTTGTGAATATAAGTTATGATTGTTAAAAGCCTGTTAAATATACATGATATTTTCTAAAGCTAAAATTCATATATGTTAAAACTGTATTTAAAATCTATTTGTAATATTAACCATGGTAGAAGCAAAAAATAATCTCAAACAAAGTCCTGTATGAAAGGAAGAAGTGACCAGTTCCTCATTAGGCAGTGACCATTCCATCTCCACAGGAGAATATGCAGTGTAACTGTGGCTTCATAGAATGAATTGGGTAGTGTTACTTCTGTTTCTAATTTGTGGAACACTTTCATGAGAATTGGTATTAGTTCTTCTTTGATGGTCTGATAGAATTCTGCACTACAGCCATCTAGTCCCAGGGTTGTTTTGGTGGGAGATTATCATGATTGGTTCTATTTCTTAAGGTGTTAAGGTGCTGTTTAGATGGTTTATCTTATGGATTTGGTATATGTCTAGATAATTGCATATTTCACTCGTCTTTCGCAGCGTTTTTTTTTAATTATTCATTACTTAACTATGAAGTTTATTCATTTCAAGTTTTTTTTTTCCAGGCTGCATTCCATGGAATATCTTTGGCTGAACTGGAATTTGCTCTATAGACGAGACTGACAAGGAATTTAGAGATTTTCCTGCCTCAGCATAATAAGTCCTGGGATTAAATGTGTGTTTGCCCCCATTCCCTGGCACCTAGGAATTAATTTTGAAGACTACTTACATACCTTCATATAGTTCAAACCTTATAATATTACAAAATGGAAGCGTATCACAATGATTCCTGCTTTTAACCAGATGACTATGGGTCTTATATCATATCTCTTTTGACTTCTAAGAAAGCCATACATACATAGCCAATTTGAGGCCAGCCAGTGCTAATCAATACAATTTGGCCAAAATGGAAAGAAAAAAAAACACAAAGTGAAAGTGCCTTTCTTATTTTAAGAATGGGCTACATTATAATAACACACACACTCAATCACATTCAGACTCACAGAAACAGACAGACACACACAGAAACACACACAGACACAATCAGACAGAAACAGAGAGTGAGACAGAGAGAGAGAGAGAGAGAGAGAGAGAGAGAGAGAGAGAGAGAGAGAGAGAGAGAGAGAGAGATCCACAGTGTTGGTGTTGGGAATCATAGCCACCTCCTATTTGGTAGCAGCAACTTTGTGTAACAGATAAGTCATCTTTTTAGATATTGGCTCTAATTATGAATTGGCCAAGAAAAACCTGATACTATGCAGTCTGGAGCTGACATTTGGATTTCATAGGATCCCTGAAAATGGTTTCTGAGCAAGAGAACATAAAGTTTAATCATTCCTGGTGCATCTCACATATCTTCTGCCCAGTCTCCAATTGAGACACACAGAATTTACTGTTGGGGATTTGATAAAGGGGGTTTATTTTTGACAAGAAGCCCCTGAAGGATTACACAAATACAGTTGAAACAACCTTAGTACATGTCAGAGTGTGGTACCTCCCTTCTTTATGCTTCTCAGTGCAGCTTCATTTAGTGTGTTCATTTAGTCCTGGTCAGAACACACAACAGAGCAGAAACAAACATTCTTTTAAATTTTTACACACCTTCTAATTTTTTCTTGTTTCTGTTGTGTATCTTGACAGACCCTTGCAAGCATTAATTTATTCTTAGATGAATTTGGACATTTTGAGTAATGTTCTCTTCCTACACCTTCCTTCTCTCTCCAGAAATGTGGAGAACTTTACATGACTCAGAGTATAAGATCATTGGCTGCTCTTGCAGAGGGTCTGGGATTCAATTCCCAGTGATCATCCTGTGTGTCACAGCCACATGTAAGTCCTGTTCCAGGGGACCTGATACAAGCTAACTTAGGACCTCCATGTAATCCAGGAATGTTCACATCCAACAAATACACTCCTTCAGGTAAAAATGTCCATCCAATAGAAATAATGAAAAGTATGCTGTTTACCAATTGTCATGTAGAACTTGATTTCCAAATGAACACAAATATTATCAAGAGCAGACTTTAAAGTATGCATGTAGGTCAACCATTGTGATATGTTTGGTACTTATTTTTTCTTTCTTTTCTGTTTTGCATCCCCTAGGACCTCGCATACCTATGACTTGGAGGAAAGTAATCCAGAGTTCTTCCATAGTCTCTGCTTCAGTTTCTGCCTCTACTTACCACTCTGAATCAAGTTCTGTCCTGACTTTCCTAGATCATGCAATTTACAAGCTGAGACTTGTAAACAGAAAGAACCCATTACCTCCTTTTGTAGTTTTGGGCCCCGATCTTTATCACATTGAAATCAAGACAGGCTTGCATACTTTCACTTATGCTATCTGCCTGTGCTTAAACTACTGGTTACAAACAGTTTGTTCAGAACAGTGGAGTGACTGTTCAATGCCAGACAGTTACCTAGACATTGTTGCCCTATGAATTTGGGTTACATCTCTCATTATACTGAAGATTCAAATTCAATCAAATGGTTTTAGTACAAGGTAGAGAGGCAACTTAATGTTCATAGAAAACCAATTCCACAGTAGATCAATTCTAAAACTAAACTAACCTGTATGTTATCTCAGCACTAATAAGTAGCAGTGGGACAATCAAAGGCATAGGAAGGTGCAGAGGCAGAGGTTCAGATAAAGGCTGAGGTAGAGAATGTAGAGGCAGAAAAAGAAGGATAGGCAGAGTCACAAGGACAGTCATAGGAAGATTCAGAATCAGAGAATGAGTCAGAATTTGTGGTGTGCATGTACCTGGTGTGTGTCTTTGTAATTCTTGGACATTTTAGGAAGTTACATTAATTCAAGTCCTGAGAGGTCGGGTGATTGGTTACGACAAAGCTATCAGATTGCAACAAGTATACCAAGACATGGTTTCTGTCTAATTGGCCACCCAGACATTTATATACTTATAGGAGTACTTATAAAAGGAGAGATTCCAAGATAATGGCTTTCTTTCTACTGATAAGCCTGCCTCCCCGAGTCTCAGCATAAACGTTAATTATGATTCATTAGAAAAGAGCACACACAAGACTGCAGAATCTCAGCCAATACTATTGAGAACACTTTTTTTTTTTAAATCACAAAGCCCTCACACAACATTTTAAAAATCCTTTACTGGATTCATCTTCTAAGTATACACTATATGTTATATTTAGTGTATCATAAAATACTAAAGTGGAGTATCTACTTATGCACACTGAAAGTGTACTTCAAACAGAAAGCGTTAATACTGTTACTCCATAGATGAAACATGTTTATGAAGTAACACTAAGGGAGATTTACACACAATATTTGCATTTCATATGAGGTCCCCAGATGAAACTTAATTGCATCAAAACACATGGCACAGCATGGAATAGGTATGACTAATATTAAAATAGTGAACAGCTGAATGCAGGAAGTATGGAATACAGAGTTACTAAGTTTGGTGGAATACTATATTTACATACAACATACATTAGTGAAAAACTCCTGCTGCATTACTTTGCACAAGATTGAGTGTCAAAGCTAGTACATTTTGTCTGGTGTTTGGTGGTTGGTTAAGCAAGTTGCTTGTGGTTTTTTCATATCCATAGTTAAAGGAAAAGCACTAGGAAAAAAATTAGATTCAGAGATTTTCTAATTCCTCTCTCTACCTTTATTTCTGTCCTATCTAGTGTTTTGGAGTATAAAAAGAAGAACCTAGAAAATATCAAACACAAGCTCTAAAAATGAATCTTCCTTGCCCTCCACCAGAAATCATCAACTGTGAAGAAATACACTTCATCTTCTTTATCATAAATTTTAAAGGACTCTCTTCAATAGCTTCTTGACTGGACTGTTTCTTTTTACTTTTGTGTGTGTGTGTGTGTGTGTGTGTGTGTGTGTGTGTGTGTGTGTGTGTGTGTGTGTGTGTGTGCCTTGCTGTGCATAATTCCTTCCTGTGTTGCTATCCATTAATGTTTGTGGATTTACTCACAACAAAGCAGATACAGTGCATTGGAGTATCTTTTGCTTTTTTTGCTTGTTTGTTTGTTTGTTTGTTTTTGTTTTGTTTTGTATTGTTTTGTTTTTTTTTAATTTTCTGGTGGTGGGGAGTGCATCTATGCTTTTTGTTGGGAGCTATTACTGCAATGCTATTGTCCTGATCTCTGAATTGGGTCTCTCCACCTCCCCCGCCCCCATAAGAAAAGAGGGTCAAAAGCGGGCCACAGACTCACTGCTCTGAGAAAAACTACAGATTGTTCCAACCCTAAGTCAGTGCTGGATGTCCTGACCTAAAGATGTACCCTGATAACGCCAAGTTCCTGCTTCCACCAGTAGTCGCCAAAAGAAAAATTTCCGCTGCCCCTTCCTTCCTGCTGAGAAGTACTTCCTCTCCCCCCCCCACCCTGCTGCCCCATCCCACCTGCTGAGGTGCATTGCTTCTGCCCCATTTCTCCTGCTGAAAGGCACTTCCCCTTTTGCTTGTGCATTTAAACCTTGGTCATGGCTAATACATTGGGGTCCTGATGTAATTCAGAACATTTCCATATCTTTGTTCGCACAATATCCTCATCTCTCTCTACACCCCATTTATTTCTTAGGAGAAAGTCCTCTCGAGACCCTCGAATAACTGGACCTGCTGGACGGGTCAGCTTTTGAAGTTACAAATCAAATACTACCATTGAGTGACAAATCTACCTTAGACAGGGTTTTGAATACTTTAACAGAAAGTGTTTCTCTCTTTATTACTAAGAAATTATAACCTTGTTTTTCTTGTACTCATGAACTGTTACAGAACTTTTAGGTCCATTTATACCAATTTTATGCAGACACTAAGCAATGTCAACCCATTGCTGACATTTTTTTATTGATAATGCAATTTGATCAATACATGAGTTCTTGTTTCTGCCTTGTGTCTGATTGTGTTTTCTTGAAGACTTGTATCTTATGGGCTATAACAAAAACTTGTAATGCTTGTAATGTACAGTTGAGGAGGGTGGTCTGGAGACTCGGGGGGTATTTCTGTGTATAGAATGAATGCCAAGTGCCTGGTGTTAAATCAGGGAAATGTTGCTCCTTAGGCTACATGCTCACCGTTTTGTGTTCATACATTTGGGGACAATATTTTTCAGTACCACAGAGCAAACGTTACAGGTACTTACTTTTTAAACTGTCAGTAATCACCAAATCTGAAATCTGGTCCTTGGACCACGCTGTTCTCTCAAAGCTAGTCAGAAAATGCTTAGCGATATGAGCCCAATCCTTGCTTTTTATCCTTAGAGTGGAGGAAAACTGGTCTTTCCTGTAAGGGTTTTGCAATTAGAGATTCTGGTGTCAGCAGAGCTTACATGACCCCTATTGAGGTTGATCATTTGTAATAGCAAGGGAAATGTGGGAGGATCATTACCCTGATGGCTCAAAATAAGTCTAGAACACACTGCATTCTTCCCCCTTGTGGGTGCCATCCCTGTCACATTTTGAAGAGAAACAGTGCTCCTCCAGGAAGCTGGAGGAAATTGGCCTGTATTCCTTTGGATGCTGTTAGACCCAGCCTCTAGGTCTGGACTGACTATCATTAAGGCCCCTGTCCCTGCTGTTCTCTCAGTTCTCCACAAAACAAGAGACTCTCTTTAGCTTTTGTGCTGAGTGATGTCAGCCCTGCTTCTCATATACTGATTAACTAGGCTATTTGGGCCTTAGAAGAATGCCTTTTTCTCAACTATCTATTTACCAGGTAAACTGTCAGTGAGAATGGTGAGACATCTATTCTTGGCAAGGTTACCATAATTAACGGCAGGGAATATGAAGATAATGCAGACTTATTGATATATTCCCAAAGTCTAGATTTAATTGACACTCTAATGACTTGCACAAGAAACATGAGATTGTGGGTTGACTTCAAAGTGTAACATATGAGGTCCATATAGAAAATCAGGAGATGACTGTTGAGAACAGCACTGGGCTTTAAAGAATTTGTTCTACCATGACTTTCCCAAGATTTCACCATCTTAATAAGTATGTTGTGAAGGCAGGAGATGGTGTAAGAGTGTTCTCATCAGCATCTACGTCCCATGGATGCTTGTACACTCTGTCACTTCAAGATATCTATGGCACAGTGGTACCTGATTAACGAAGAAGCCTTTGTAGTGCCACAGAGCAGCAAATAGTGGCCTAGAAGCAGGAAGTAGGAAGGTTGACCATGGCCCTCCTTTTAGGATTTACACTTTAAAGCTGAGACACACTGTAAAACACACATGTTTCTGACATTTAGCCCATGGAATGTACAGAGAATATCTCGGTCGATTGGTATGATGGTTTTAGACATGACTGAAAATGCGTTTATGTTAATCTGAGTGTGCTAGTAATCTTATGCCAACTTGTGAAAATCTAGAGTCACCTACGAAGAGGAAACATCAAATAGGATCTCCCTACATTAGATGGGTCTATAGGCATGCTTTTTGGATTAAAAAAAGTATATATTAATTTAATTTTTTTCATGTAATATGGGTTGAACAAATTCTTTCCCTACTTTATATCCCTACCATTCAACTCAGAGACACTGTGAAACTTATAGAAGTCATGGACCAAATGGATTTAACAGATACATGTGGAACATCTCTCCCTAAGACAAGAACACACATGGTATGCACTCACTGCTACGTGGATATTAGACAAAGAACACGGAATACCCATGATATTATACAGTAAATATCTGCACCGAAGCTGTACCCATACTGTATTCATATCATCACGAATCAGTATGCACAGTTCTCAGTACTGTGCATCTCCTAAAGGAGTATTGCCAACAGCAGATTTAGCAAGGCCTCAACAAGAATTATACCACTGGTAACATCACAATTTGTGGCTTTTAGGCTATATTAGGAGCTGGAGGTCATCCTCCTCATCTCTGTTATTCCCACAGCCTGAGGAAATTAGGGGAGCTTGCAATAACAGCAAGGATGGAGAACCAGAGACCAGCAAAGGGACTAAGACCATCTATCAGAATAAAAACCAATCTCTTCTAATATTTGAAATATCTG
Organism: Mus musculus; assembly: GCF_000001635.26. NCBI lineage: Eukaryota > Metazoa > Chordata > Mammalia > Rodentia > Muridae > Mus > Mus musculus. Next base: position 71,901,240 of record NC_000087.7, read on the forward strand.
CCTTCCTAGCCCTTCTAATAAACCTATTTTTCAAATCAGACCTAAAGCCAAAATGCATGGTAGAATGTCTTTAGAATGAAAATAGCAGTTGCCACCTTAAGCCTTTGTTTGCAGGGATGCACTCCCCCTGCAGTCTGATTGGAGGATGTTGATTGACCTGCTTAAGAAAAAGAGACCCAGACAATGAGAAAGTAGCAATGCAAAGCTTCTTTTGGGGAAGTCCAGATACTTTATTCAGTTGCAAATTGCAAAGCTCTGAGAGTAGCAAGAAAACAGCTTTTCTGGGAGGCTGAGTCCCCAACTAAATTCTATGCAAAAGAGGAATTTTAGTTCTCAGAGTGATACTTATAAGAAGATTCAGGATCTGTGTTCAGCTAACAAATTAATCTCTTGGGCAGCCTCTGTGCTCCATCTTCACATGAAAAAACGCAAACCGAGCTCCTTCCCCAGATTCGAATCGGATCTGGACCCTTACATTCCTTAGTTAGTGTGTCCTTTCATTTTATCAATGCATAAGAATTAGAAGTAACTGGATGCCAGTGGTGATCTGCTGCAGACTGACCTTTAATATCAGTTTGCAAAAAATTTAGATCAAATAAAGTAAAGGCAAGATGCGCCTTTGGTGACCTTGGGGGATATAACTGCCACTGTTTTGTCATAAAAGGCCAATTCTTTAAGGTCTGATGAGCACATTGAACTATTCCGTTTCCATGGGCTTATAAGGAATTCAAGTTTTATGTTTGATTTCAAATTCCTTACAGAATGAAATAAAATTTTTACTATAATAGGATAGCCCATTATCTGTTTTGATAAGTTTAGGCAATCCTATTGCATTAAATGCTTGTGTGCAATGATCAATTACGTTTTTAGAAACCTTCCCTTTATGGAGAGAAGCAGAAAAAAGCAAAAAGAAATCCTGAACAAGTATCGATACAAACATGTTCATATTTTAGTTTTCCAAATTCTGCATAATGGGTTATATCCATTTGCCAAATATGATTAGATATAAGGCCTCTAGAATTGACTTATAAATGTGGCATTGGAGAAAATGAAATACATTTAGGACATTGTTTTACAATCATTTCGCTTGTTCTTTAGTGATCTTATGTCTTGTGTGTGTGTGTGTGTGTGTGTGTGTGTGTGTTTGTGGGTATGTTATTAAAATAAAAGTTAAAAAAAAAGCTTTCAAATTTTGTAAGAAAAAAAGCTGAGAAAACTGTGCTGAGAAAGCAATCCAATAAGCAGCCTTTCTCCATGTACCCTGCCTATACTCCTACATGTGTCCTGTCTTGATTTCACTCAGTGATGGAGTGCAATATAGAAATATAATACAAACTAAGCCTTTTTTCAAAGGGAAGGGAGGAGATGGTGGATGGGTTGGGGATTTGTTGAATGGAAAATGGGAAAGGAGCTATCATTTAAAATGTAAATAAATCCCAAAATTAATGAAAGACAATATGTCCTATGCAGAAATCCAAAATGACAACATAAAACTGCTCACATACTATCTCCTAAGCTCAAATGTGTAAGGCTTGGACATGCATGACTTCCATCTGTGCCTGCAGGCCACTGAAATCCGCATCAACTATGTGGATATCTACCCTGACTTCCTGGCACAGATGCTCCCCAAAATGAAGTGGGCAGTGATTATGCAGGGAGCAGTCACCTCAATCTTGGCTGAGGTACTTAAAGATCCAACTGAAAGCTATTAACAGGACGACACATTTTTTAGGAAGATGTACCCACATGTGGCTTGAGATTGATGTATTGGATGGTACCCTGCAGTTCTCAGAATCTGGACATCTTTTCCCTATAAGCTGCAGGATCCCCATATGGTGTTGAATGATAAGGATACAGAGATATAAACTTATTAGCCACCACACTGTGAGGTGGGAGAGGGTGCACAGGTGAAGGAACACCCTCATTGAAGCAGGGGGACAGAGGATGTGATAGGGGGTTTCTGGATGAGTGGGAAACTGGGAAAGAATACAACATTTGAAATGTAAGTTAAAATATATGTAATTAAAAAAAAAAGACCAACCAAATAATGCAAAGTGAGGGGCCCATCGCTGCCACCGAATATGTAGCAAATGATGGACTAGATGGACACAGTGAGAGGAGGGGATCCTGGTCCTGAGAGACTCTATACCTCAGTGTAAGGGAATGGCAGGACAGGGAAGCAGGAGTGCTTAGGTTGGTCAGTAGGAGGAGGAGGGACATGTTATTGCGTTTTTAGAGGGGAAAACTTGAAATGGGATAACATTTAAAATGTCAATATAGAAAATATCTAATAAAATAAAATAATAAAATAAACAACATTGGGAACAATAAGTTAATAGCAGAATAAAAAAAAAATCAAAGAAGCTGGGTGTGGTGTTGCAAGCCTTTATTCCCTGGACTTGGTAGGAAGAGGCAGGCAAATTTATGAGTTCAAGGCCAGCCAGGTTTTCAGAATGAGTTCTACAACAGCCAGGCCTACACAGAGAAAACCTGCCTCAAAAAAAAATAAAATAAAATAAGAAAGAAAGATAGTAAGAAAGAAAGAAAGAAAGAAAGAAAGAAAGAAAGAAAGAAAGAAAGAAAGAAAGAAAGAAAGAAAGAAAGAAAGAAAGAAAGAAAGAAAGAGCAAAGCACCAAAGCACTCATGTGCATGCACTGGTTCCAAAGACAGCCCTTTCCAAATGATACAACAGCACATGTTTTCACAAAATGGATTCTGAACATGTCCTCAGATTTGTCCTTTGACTATACTATCTAGGTTATTCCCCTCATGGTGACAAGAAACAAAAGGAAGCAAGATATTAGTCTGAAGCAGATATCAGACTGATGCCAAGACCAGCCTATGACTCCATTATGCTTTCTGTTTTCAAGCATCCAGAGAGTGGTTCTCAACCTTTCTAATGCTACAGTTCCTTCATATATATTCTTCCTCATGCTTGGTGAGCCCTTACATAGAATTATTTTTTTCCTACTTCATAACTATAATTTCCTACTGTTATAAATCCTAACATAAATACCTGACATAAAGATAGTCCTAGACAACTCCCATGAAAGTGTCACAAGGACTTAGAACTTATAGGTTGCCATTCACAGTGCCAGGAAATACTAGTAAGACTAGCCAGCTCCTTGATTTTTACACTTTCTGCCTTCCAGAACTGTACTAGGATAGATGTGATCTATTTTAGTTGTCTAATCATGTGATCATCTGGAGTTGTCTAAGACTATCTTTATGTCAGGTATGTATGATAGGATTTATAACAGTAGGAAATTATAGTTATGAAGTAGGAAAAAATAATTTAATGTAGGGGTTCACCAAGCATAAGGAAGAATATATATGAAGGAACTTGGAAACACACATACCCAAGAGGATGATGGAGTCTATTTTTCCTGTCCTGGAATCTTAGCAGGGATGAGTCAGCTCTAATGAAATAGATGAGAAAGGTTACTGGATGAATTCCTACTCAAAGTCATTGGAGACAACAGCAAATCTGTTTTGTCCGAATGGAGAATGGATGAGGATTTGTGCTCCATTAAAAAGGTCAATAAATTGACTAATTTGATTCCTGCCTGTATATTTGTGTGTGCTTTGTACTTTTTTCTGCTTTGTGTTGTGCTCTGTGTTCTTGATTATTAACTCTAGGGTCCTTACCATACTTGCAAAATGAAATATTTCTCAGTTGGAAAAGCTCTCATTTTTTTCCTCTGTATACAATATGATTCTTTAAAAAATAAGTTTTGATTCCTTTGTACTAATAGTAAGATCAAAATTTCTGGGAAGACACTTTTCATTGAAAATACAGTTTTTCATTCAATAGATTCAGATTACTGTCCCCCCAAATCCTTCTACAACCTCTCCACTTCTCGACCCACCCAAATTCACACTTTTTCTTTCTCCCTTTATTAAAATACAAACAGGCATCTAAATAATAATGATACTATTAATGATACTAATAACAATAATAATGAAGATTAAGATACAAAATAAACAAATGAACCAGAACAGAACATAGCAAACATAATGAAAAAGAGGCAAAGAAAAAGCACAAGAAATATACATGTAGACACAGAGACATATATGTTCACAAACACTCAGAAATCCCATAAAAACAAAAAAAAACTGCAAACCATAATATATAAACAAAGGACCCTTAAGGTATTCTTTAAAGAACCCTGCCAATACCTTATTATATAAAGGACCTCCAAGATTATTATCCAGTTTGATTTTCATTTGCCAGGCAATGCTGAACTAGAGACTTAGATTTAAGCATGGTTTGCATACCCAGTGATACCCTAGTGGAAATTTGAATGTTTTCCTTTCCAAGCTACAAACTAGAAATAACTTCTGAGATAAAGAAAGTGGCATGCACGCCCTTCCCTCTCATTGCTTGGGCTCTTTCTATCTCAGACCTTGCAGGCGCTGTGCATACAGATACTGCTACAGACACTTTTAGTTCAATGCAACTGATAGTAGAAGGCCTTGGGTGAGAGTTTTAACCACTTCGACCTATGGGAGTGATAGGATGATAAGAAATATCAATGGCTCATTTATACTTGGTTGCTTCATTTTCTATACTCATGCTGGTTTGCAGCATGACCACCTTCATAGTCTCTGTGGGTTTTGACATGATGAATGAACAGGCAATCTTCAGAGGAGGTAAAGAATTAAAGCTCAAGGAATGTATGAGGTGGCCCACTAGCCACTCAAGTAAGGTTACTAGCCACTCAAGACCGCGTACCTGAACTTCATCTCTGAAATAATATACATGGTAGAAGAAGAGGATTGTCTCTTCCACAATGTCCTGCAATCTCTACACATGTGCAGTGGTTTGTGCACAGTTACACACATATGTACTTAATCAAACACATGTACCCATAATGTAAGTACATTAAAATGTATAAAATCATATAAAAACAAATAGACCTTCTACTGGAAGTTTCAGAGAGACTACATTTATAGGATTTGGAGCTTGTTTGTTTCCTACAAACCTCCCATGCAGAAGGGAGGTTTTACATCTACTTTCGCTCGACTAAGACTTCGCTTGAAGCACTTGCCTGGGATTCCTGTAGATTTGGTTTTTCTCGCCACATATGAAGAAATCTCTGTGTATTCTGAGTTCCCTAGATGCTGCTGAACTGAAAAAATGCACATGCAACACAGATTTCCCACAATTGCTGAAGGCAGGCCCTCCTTTCTTTCTTTTACTGTAGAAGTAACTTTTCCATTTTCTAAACAACAGACAGTAGTAGTTTCCTTCCTAACACAAATGTCTCTGGTTTAGTTAAATAGATTTATTAGCTTCAAATCAGACAATACCATGCAAGTTCATTTTCAGAAGGGTTAAGTGGAAATGAATTTGTGTTGTGTATTACTAACTGAGAGGCCAATTTATAACCACAGAGCACTTTGAGTTGAGTGGAAATAATATTTTTACAATTATAAAATGCATAAAATTCCGTACCAAATTTTTATCAAACTTGCTTTATATGTAAGATAAATCAAAAATTAACAGACAACTACAAACAGTTAAAGCATACAACATGGCAATAAATTAAACGAAAATGCTAATTTAGAAGTGGGAGAAGATAAGCTTTTATGGAATCTGTTTAATTGTATAAGAAAGAGAAACATCACTTTTCTTCACATGCTCAGAATTTAAGAGGGGGAAAAGATCCATGTGATAATCCAGTTCTATGTACACAAAATTAAGCAAGATCCTCATAATTAATGTGTGAGTACACAATGCCTGACTCAAATTCTATCATAGACGCTCAAGTCCTGTCACTGCAGGCTCATCAGTCTCACTGTATTATTATTATTATTATTATTATTATTATTATTATTATTATTATTATTAATTGCTGTTGTTTTTCTTTTTGTTATAATTACATAATTTAAATTTAAAATTTATTAAATTTCAGTAGATGATATTCAAGAAATGTTTAAAACTTTTAATATTGACCAGGGACAAATGACTCTGCACTAAAAAACTAGATCTCATTCCCCATATTATTATCTGTTAACAGTGTGCACAAGAAGATCTGAGACCTAACAAAGTTGTCCTTTAGTTCCTCATTTTGCTCACATCAGCATCTGTAAACCATTGCCAAGTTCAGAGGCTAAGAATCTGCATAGTATCTTTCACAGACCAAGTCCTCATCGATGACAGAAACTGTGGCTATGTACTGTGTTTATACTTTATTCCTCATGATGAAGGAACAGCTGAAAGCAAGAAACATATGCTCTAAAGGGCTTACCAAGAAACTTCCCTGGACAATATTGGTATGAATTAGTACAATTTGACTAAAAGAGCACTTTGTCCACCAGGCTTGGAAGATGTAGAAAATGTAAAAATATTAAAGAGAAAAATGTAAAGCTGTACTTGTAATATAGTTAAAACATCCATGGAAGGAGTTACAGAGACAAAATTTGGAGCTGTAACGAAAAGATGGAGCATCTAGTGATTGCCATATCCAGGGATACATCCCATAATCAGCTTCCAAACGCTGACACCATTGCATACACTAGCAAGATTTTGCTGAAAGGATCCAGATATAGCTGTCTCTTGTGAGACTATGCTGAGGCCTAGCAAACACAGAAGTGGATGCTCACAGTTACCTATTGGAATGGGTCAAACGGCCCCCAATGCAGGAGCTAGAGAAAGTACCCAAGGGGCTAAAGGGAACTGCAACCCTATAGGTGGAACAACAATATGAACTAATCAGTACCCCAGAGCTCTTGTCTCTAGCTGCATATGTATCAAAAGATGGCCTAGTGAGCCATCACAGGAAAGAGAGGCCCTTTGGACTTGCAAACTTTATATGCTCCAGTACAGGGGGACGCCAGGGCCAAAAAGGGGGAGTGGGTGGGTAGGGGAGTGGGGGGATGGGTATGGGCAACTTTTGGGATAGCATTGGAAATGTAAACGAGGAAAATACCTAATTAATTAAAAGAGAAATAAAAAAGAGTTTATGGTTAATGAGGGTAAATTTTTGTTAAGATTTGTTCACATAGCCTGTCTTCCACTTAGCTCTATTTCCATAGCCAATGGAATGAAATTCTGCCAGGCCTTGTCTATCATCAATATGCGTCGATGTGCAACTACAATTGCCAAAACTAGAAGTTATCATGGAAGATCTCTTTTCTGAAGAAAAATTGAGGAAGAGTGGATTGGGGTAGCAGAAGTGGAGGAGAAGTCAGGGAGCAGAGAAGAGAAGGAATACTAGGTTTGGGATGTTGATTGATTAACTAATTTAAAAAAATCAGCTCCAGGACAGTTTATTTTCTGGTGTTAGAGAAAACTCATCTCAACAATTATTATTAAGGAGAATTTTATTATCTGAGATCCTACAGTGAATTTGTATTGGTGTTTGTGTCTGTGTCTGTGTGTCTTGGTGTGTGAACCTACTATGTTGCTTAAAGTAGCTAGCAAAATATAATTTGTCTTTCATGAACTCACAAGCCAGGATTCACTTCTCTGACTACATGGCCATCTTAAGAAGTATCCTCCTGACCAAGCAGTTGTTATTTCTACATAAACCTGGGATTCAATCTACCCTGCTTCTAATTGGGACCAAATGTATAAGCCACATGTCTTTCTCTGCCAGACTACTAGTGGATGAGACCCTCGAGTATCAGATGCATACCATGTTGGAGAGGGTACATAAGCTCCCATGCACTGACCTTATCAATAAATTAATGCTCAAACTTTTCTATAGAGAAAACTGCTATACTCATTTAAAATTAAGAAATCACAAATTGTACATCCCTTTAGGCACAGGAGTGGTATGCAATCATTTAAAAATTCCAGTGTGTGTAATAAAAGCCAAAATAATCAAAGTCACTTTACTGCTCTCTTTTACTTCCACAGAGATGGATAACTAGTATGGACAGTGAGATCTGTAAGTGGACTTCAAATGCTTACAAGTTTCTTAGGTTTGTGTTGGCTTTCAGGTCTTCTTGTGTTCCCCAAGCTTCCACGAAAATAGACAATGTCAAGGGAGAGACTGAAGTGACAACTACCATGGTAACACTGAAGGAAGACACAGTCTTGTGTTCTTGTTCATAAATTTACCTGAATCTTTGTTTTGGTATTGTATGACAGTCAACATTATAGCCACTGAATCTATGCCATGAATATTAATTCTTTCTGACTTCAAGGGCCCTAATAGCATTTTACATCTCTTCTGAGTAAAGTGAAGAATTAAATCATAGTCCATGGTACCTGAAACCAGAGGACAGTGTCTAAGAAAACATTGCTATGGACACAGATGTCAAACAAAAACATAGGTTGGATACAAATGTCAAACAAATACTCATTTTTTTATTCCTAATACAAAAAAAAAATTGTGTGGATAACACAGATAATGAAAGACAGTGGGAAGCAACTTATTATTCTATTTTATCTTTTTTTTATATGAAACATAACTCTGCCAAATTTTCTAGATTTTAAACATTCTTTACATTCTGTCCCTGCAATATGCTAATTTTCCTTAGCTTGGCAATTCTGTCTGACTTTTTTGACTAAGTGAGGGTGCATGTGTGTGTGTGTGTGTGTGTGTGTGTGTTTGTGTGTGTGTGTGTGTGTGTGTGTGTGTGTGTTTGTGTGTGATATGTATTCAGGGTCCAAAGAGACCAGAAGACCTAGAGATACAAGTAAGTTTTTATTCTTGTTTTCTGACACGTTCTGGTGTCTTAGAAGCCTTGATTGTCTGTTAAACATTTTCTCACACAGGTTACATGTATAGGGATGGTCAGCAATGTGGGTCAGCTGGTGCTTAATGAGGTGACATTTCTGAAGGAATGGCCTCCCACATTCAATACAGTTAAACAGGATTCTCTCCTGTATAAAATCATTGATGTTCAACTAAATTTGTATTATGATTAAAGGTTTCTGGCACCAGGAACACTGATGTAGTTTTATTTCTTAGTGAGTCAGATAATGTATTATAAAATCTGAACGGTGTTTTTCTGCGTGTGAGGGTGCATGTGTGTGTGTGTGTGTGTGTGTGTGTGTGTGTGTGTGTGTGTGTGTGTGTGTGTGTGTGTGATATGTATTCAGGGTCTAAAGAGACAGGAAGACCTAGAGATACAAGTAAGTTTTTATTCTTGTTTTTTTTATCTTTTTTTTTTTTTTTTTTTTTTTTTTTCTAGACAAAGTTTGTTTGTTTACCCCTGGCTTTCCCAAAACTCACTCTGTAGATCATGGTGGCCTCAAACTCAGAAATTCGCCTGCCTATGCCCCCAACCCCCAAATGCTGAGATTGAAGACCTGTTCCCTCACTGCCTGGCATTAGACAGTTTTTTTGTTAAACTATATTTGGTGCTATAAACAGAACGGGAAGTTTAACATGTACTGTTCAAGAATTGAGCCATCTCTTTCTTCACAATGCAAAGAATAACAAGAATGAATAAAGTAGAAAAAATATTGTGTAATAGATATGAGGGCTTATCTATAATTGTTTAAGAGTTAAATAATAACAACAAAAAGTCAAACAGCTCAGTCTGGACATATGTATACAAATTGCAAAGTAACTTTCAACAAAATACACAAGCAATTCAATGAAGGAAGGCTATAAATGTCAATAAATTATGGGGAGCCAATTGGACAATGTGATGAGTGTTCTTGGTTTTGAACTTTACTGCATCAAGAATTAATTAAAATCCAACTGACTGAGCAAGACGTTAAAGGATTTTTTTTCTTAATACTTTGAAATGGCAAGCTCCATTTTGAATCTGAATCTTTCAAGTGGGAAAAGTCACCTTAAACCTGGCACACACTTATATAAATGTTCTGCAACCTATATGAAAGACGTGGAAGAAGAAAGTTTGTTTTCTTTGCCTGTTTGCCCTCATTGGGAAGCCCATTCCTTCACTGTCAATACAGGCCATTTTCAGTATTCCATAATACACTGGAGACTACCTGAGACAATCCACCTCATTGACTGAATAACTATTATGTTCTTAGAATATCAGTTGGTAGACAGCTATTGTTGGATCACACCCTGTAATTCACTTTAAAGTCTCTTTAAACTACATTTAAAGTATATTATATAACAAAATATTATAAATGATAAAATATATTACATATAAAATAAATTATATATAATATATACACCATAGTTTTATAACATTATGCATATATGTAATTTGTGCTGTATGTTTTGTTTCACCCGAGAGCAGTGACACATAATAGGTAAAAGAGTAAGCCTCACACTCAATCTCAACTTCATACTGTATGTAAAATAATTCACAAGGGCATGGACTTAATGTAAGAACAAAATAAAAGATTTAGGAAAATTGGAGTATATGTATGATTAATAGAGTTAAGAGTTCTAGATTTCATGGAAGAAATATTCATTCTAAGAGAAATAATTGATCCTCACTAAAATTAAGAACTTTCACACTGAGCTGGATGATGGTGGTGCATGTTTTAAACCCAGAACTTGGGAGACAAAGGCAGGTGAGTTTGTGGTAAACCTGCTGTACAGATTGATCTTGAAGACAGCCAGGGTTATGCAGAGAAATTGTATCTTTAAAAAACAAAGAAAACAAATAACCCAAAAAAAAATAACATAGAAATTTTTTTTTCTGTAGCAGTTCCTGCTTCAACAGTGAAGAAGCAATCTAAATCAATTATAACCCAAAAGGTAATATCTCCCAGGGTGTATTTTTCACCATTACAGTCCAGGTTACACAATGTATACACAAAGGAAATGAGTTATAGTTATAGTTACACAAAGGAAATGAGTTATAGTTAATCAGTTAACCTAGACCTAGCTTGTAGATGACCAGCATTACAACACTGTAGAGTGTCTTCTTCGATGGGTTAGCATAGCCCATTCTTTCTCAGATAAATGCATTTGTATATCGTCAAATATTAACATTCCTGAAGAAGAGAAAGGACTTGAATTTAATACTGAGGCAGAAGCAGTTGTTGTACCTGTCTGTGAATCATGGCAGGCTGCATGCTGAGGAAATTATCAGTAAGGAATTTAGGTAGAGAAACTGAGGTGACCAGCGGTAGGCAAGTGGCCCAGATAATTGGTTGTAAAATATCCAGTTTCCACTCTGACCCTGACAAGTCTAGTCGCCTGGAGATCAGTAAGGTTGAATATACCAGAGAACACTAGTGGTCTTAGCAGCAGGAAAAATCTAAAATGAGACTGGCTGAATTCAAAAGGGAAATGTTAAAATAAAATAAAACAATAACAAAAAGCAATCTGACTTTCTCCAGCCCCTCTATGGTCCAGTAGCCTCCTTGGCTATTTAACACCAACAAACCACTAGTAAACACTAGTGTTGGGCAGATTTGTGTGTTGCTGTAAAGCTGCCTTGATCATTTGCTTTCTTGGGTGTTATCCTTCATGAAGTTATTTCTCTCTTTTCCTTCTCTGTAAAATATATAAGACTAAGCTTAAAAGCATTTTCTGAAGTGATACATGAGTCCCACCCTCTCTATATAAGATCTGGTTACCATGAGTCAGCCAAAATAAACTCTGCCTGACATTCTTAGGTATGATTCTGAAAGAGGTGTTTTCTGTTGTCACTGGGGTGTCACTTAGTTCCCCATTCACTAGCAGCACCTAGAACATGGCACTAGGGTTCAAAGGCCAGTGGAAGTCCTCCTCTCTCAACTCATGGATGTATTTTCATAAAAAGATATTAATACCAGCATCTATTCCACCTCTAGAGAACATGAATGCTAGCCTAGGCTCCTATACCTAACAAAACTCTCAATCACCATAGACGGAGAAAACAATATATTCCACGACAAAGCCAATTTTACACATAATCTTTCCTTAAATCCACCCCTACAAAGAATAATAGGTGAAAAACAACAACACAAGGAGTGAAACTACACCATAGAAGAAACAAGAAAGTAATCTTACAACAAATCCACAAACACATGCTTCCACCTCTAAGAATAAAACTAATAGAAACTAACAATCACTTTACCTTAATAAAAAAAAAACTAAAACAATAAAGCAAAACCTAAAACTCTAAAAAACCAAAAAATTATTAAACAAACACTAAATGACCCAAAAAGCTATTTTTTTAATTCTTAATAAATATTTTTAAAACCATAAAATTCTATAAATAAGAAAACACAAGAACTCTAAAAAGACCTTAAAAAATTATAAAACTGTTTCTTTCTGCACAAAATCAGGCCATTCTGTCTTCCATCACTGAATGGGGAGGGCTCACTATCCCTCATCACTATCTAATAAGGTATAGACAGTTGATGAGGGATGAACAGTCAGTTTTCATCAAAGGTATTGCCTTTGAAGGTGATAGATTGGCCATGCTCTAGTGGAAGCCAGATGTCCAAGAGTTTATGGGAAACACAAATGATTTTGAATGGGTTGTAACAAAAGAGAGAAGATAAGATATGAAGTTGGCAGGAGGAGTTAGTTGGGAATGGGCCGTATTTTGTTCTGGGAGGAGTTACTAAAAGGATTGGAAAGTAAATTACATCAAAATATTTGTATGCAATTCTCAAGGTATTAAGGAAAGTAGTTCTTAATATACCATGTGTGTACTGAACACATACAGACCACTTATATTGCCATCTTCTAAATAACAACTTCTTATACAGCAGTTTCATTACATTGAGAGCAAAAGTAATCCATAGGTTATTTAAAATAAAGAAGAATCTGGGGAGATGGCCCAGGGTTAAAGCCAAGTGTTTGGTCAAACTTTCACCTGCAACACTGGTGCTTAGGAATGGGAGTGGAAGAGACAGAAGGATGACTGAATGTCAGCCTCACTCCTAGTTCAGCAAGAAACCCTATCACGAGGGGAAAATTAGGGACTGAAGTAACAGAAAACAGTATACCCTTCCCAATCCTCTGCACTTACCTGTATATTTCGGTATGCATACACACATCAATAGGATTACTGTATAAAAGAGGTTACTTTGCATAAATATAGGCAAAAGCAATGTTGTTTTAGCCTAGATACTTGAAGACTTTTATATCATTAGGGTCCTAGGAAACTCTCCAGATATAGAGGATGGGTATATCTTCTTCCTGTGCAAAGGAAACCTCAGTTAAGTGTGTGTGTCAGTGACTCTAAACATCTTTCCTCCTCTAGATTTCTATTTATAACACACAATGGTCTGTAAATAATGAAAATATGAAAATAAGACTTTTGATTTGCATTTCCCTGATGATTAAAGATGTTGAACATTTTTTCAGGTGCTTCTTTGCCATTCGGTATTTCTCGGGGGAGAAATCTTTGTTCAGTTCTGAGGCCTATATTTTAATGGGGTTAATTGATTTTATGGAGTCTACCTTCTTGAGTTCTTTATATATATTGGATATTAGTCCCCTGTCCGATTTGGGATAGGTAAAGATCCTTTCCCAATCTGTTGGTGGTCTTTTTGTCTTATTGACTCAGAGCCACTAGTCAAATAAACTACACCCTATAAAATCAAATTTGCTTGGAAAACAATTTTCCAAGCAAATAGTCTGAAGAAACAAGCTGGAGTAGCCATTCTAATATCAGATAAAATCGACTTCCAACCCAAAGTTATCAAAAAAGACAAGAAGGGAGACTTCATACTCATCAAAGGTAAAAATTCTCCAAGAGGAACTCTCAATTCTGAATATCTACGCTCCAAATTCAAGGGCAGCCACATTCATTAAAGACACTTTAGTAAAGCTCAAAGCACACATTGCACCTCACACAATAATAGTGGGAGACTTCAACACACCACTTTCATCAATGGACAGATCGTGGAAACAGAAACTAAACAGGGACACAGTGAAACTAACAGAAGTTATGGAACAAGTAGACCTGACAGATATCTACAGAACATTTTATCCTAAAACAAAAGGATATACCTTCTTCTCAGCACCTCATGGTATCTTCTCCAAATTTGACCACATAATTAGTCACAAAACAAGCCTCAACACATACAAAAATATTGAAATTGTCCCATGCATCCTATCAGACTACCAAGGACTAAGGCTGATCTTCAATAACAAAATAAATTATAGAAAGCCAACATTCACGTGGAAACTGAACAACACTCTTCTCAATGATATCTTGGTCAAGGAAGGAATAAAGAAAGAAATTAAAGACTTTTTAGAGTTTAATGAAAATGAAGCCACAACGTACCCAAACCTATGGGACAAAATGAAAGCATTTCTAAGAGGGAAACACATAGCTCTGAGTGCCTCCAAGAAGAAACGGGAGAGAGCACATACGAGCAGGTTGACAACACATCTAAAAGCTCTAGAAAAAAAGGAAGCAAATTCACCCAAGAGGAGTAGATGGCAGGAAATAATCAAACTCAGGGGTGAAATCACCCAAGTGGAATCAAGAAGAACTATTCAAAGAATTAACCAAACGAGGAGTTGGTTCTTTGAGAAAATCAACAAGATAGACAAACCTTTTCTAGACTCACTAGAGGGCACAGGAACAAAATCCTAATTAACAAAATCAGAAATGAAAAGGGAGACATAACAACAGATCCTGAAGAAATCCAAAACACCATCAGATCCTTCTACAAAAGGCTATACTCAACAAAACTGGAAAACCTGGACGAAATGGACAAATTTCTGGACAGATACCAGGTACCAAAGTTGAATCAGGATCATGTTGACCATCTAAACAGTCCCATATCCCCTAAAGAAATAGAAGCAGTTATTAATAGTCTCCCAGCCAAAAAAAGCCCAGGACCAGATGGGTTTAGTGCAGAGTTCTATCAGACCTTCAAAGAAGATCTAATTCCAGTTCTGCACAAACTATTTCACAAAATAGAAGTAGAAGTTACTCTACCCAACTCATTTTATGAAGCCACTATTACTCTGATACCTAAACCACAGAAAGATCCAACAAAGATAGAGAACTTCAGACCAATTTCTCTTATGAATATCGATGCAAAAATCCTCAATAAAATTCTCGCTAACCGAATCCAAGAACACATTAAAGCACTCATCCATCCTGACCAAGTAGGTTTTATTCCAGGGATGCACGAATGGTTTAATATACGAAAATCCATCAATGTAATCCATTATATAAACAAACTCAAAGACAAAAACCACATGATCATCTACTTAGATGCAGAAAAAGCATTTGGCAATATCCAACACCCATTCATGATAAAAGTCTTGGAAAGATCAGGAATTCAAGGCCCATACCTAAACATGATAAAAGCAATCTACAGCAAACCAGTAGCCAACATCAAAGTAAATGGAGAGAAGCTGGAAGCAATCCCACTAAAATCAGGGACTAGACAAGGCTGCCCACTTTCTCCCTACCTTTTCAACATAGTACTTGAAGTATTAGGCAGAACAATTCGACAACAAAAGGAGATCAAGGGGATACAAATTGGAAAAGAGGAAGTCAAAATATCACTTTTTCCAGATGATATTATAGTATATATAAGTGACACTAAAAATTCCACCAGAGAACACCTAAACCTGATAAACAGCTTCGGTGAAGTAGCTGGATATAAAATTAACTCAATCCAGTCAATGGCCTTTCTCTACACAAAGAATAAATAGGCTGAGAAAGAAGTTAGGGAAACAACACCCTTCTCTATAGTCACAAATAATATAAAATATCTCGGCGTGACTCTAACTAAGAAAGTGAATGATCTGTATGATAAAAACTTCAAGTCTCTGAAGAAAGAAATAAAAGAAGATCTCAGAAGATGGAAAGATCTCCCATGCTCATGGATTGGCAGGATCAACATTGTAAAAATGGCTATCTTGCCAAAAGCAATCTACAGATTCAATGCAATCCCCATCAAAATTCCAACTCAATTCTTCAACGGATTAGAAGGAGAAATTTGCAAATTCATCTGGAATAACAAAAAATCCTAGGATTGTAAAAACTCTTCTCAAGGATAACAGAACATCTGGTGGAATCACCATGCCTAACCTAAGCTTTACTACAGAGCAATTGTGATAAAAACTGCATGGTACTGGTATAGAGACAGACACGTAGACCAATGGAACAGAATTGAAGACCCAGAAATGAACCCACACACCTATGATCACTTGATATTCGACAAGGGAGCTAAAACCTTGCAGTGGAAGAAAGACAGCATTTTCAACAATTGGTGCTGGCACAACTAGTTGTAATCATGTAGAAGAATGCGAATCGATCCATGCTTATCTCCTTGTAATATGGTCAAATCTAAGTGGATCAAGGAACTTCATATAAAACCAGAGGCACTGAAATTTATAGAGGAGAAAGGGGGGAAAAGCCTTGAAGATATGGGCACAGGGGAAAAATTCCTGAACAGAACAGAAATGGCTTGTGCTGTAAGATCGAGAATTGACAAATGGGACCTAATGAAACTCCAAAGTTTCTGCAAGGCAAAAGACACCATCAATAAAACAAAAAGACCACCAACAGTTCGGGAAAGGATCTTTCCCTATCCTAAATCAGATAGGGTACTAATATGCAACATATATAAAGAACTCAAGGTGAACTTCAGAAAATCAAATAACCCCCATACAAAAATGTGGCTCAGAACTGAACAAAGAATTCTCACCTGAGGAATACCGAATGACAGAGAAGCACCTGAAAAAAAAAATGTCCAACATCCTTAATCATCAGAGAATTGCAAATCAAAACAACCCTGAGATTCCACCTCACACCAGTCAGAATGGCTAAGATCAAAAATTCAGGTGACAGCAGATGCTGGCGTGGATGTGGAGAAAGAGGAACACTCCTCCATTGTTGGTGGGATGGCAGGCTTATACAACCACTCTGGAAATCAGTCTGGCAGTTCATCAGAAAATTGTACATAGTAATACCGGAGGATCCAGCAATACATCTCCTGGGCATATATCCAGAAGATACCCCAACTGGTAAGAAGGACACATGCTCCACTATGTTCATAGCATCCTTATTTATAATAGCCAGGGCTGGAAAGAACCCAGATGCCCCTCAACAGAGAAATGGATACAGAAAATATGGTACATCTACACAATGGAGTACTACTCAGCTATTAAAAAGAATGAATTTATGAAATTCCTAGCCAAATGGATGGACCTGGAATGCATCATCCTGAGTGAGGTAACACATTCACAAAGTAACTCACACAATATGTACTCACTGATAAGTGGATATTAACCCAAAACCTAGGATACCTAAGATATAAGATACAATTTTCTAAACACATGAAGCTCAAGAAAAATGAGGACTGAAGTGTGGACACTATGCCCCTCCTTAGATGTGGGAACAAAACTCCCTTGGAAGGAGTTACAGAAACAAAGTTTAGAGCTGAGATAAAAGGATGGACCATGTAGAGACTGCCATATCCAGGGATCCACCCCATAATCAGCATCCAAACTTTGACACCATTGCGTACACTAGCAAGATTTTATTGAAAGGACCCAGATGTACCTGTGACTTGTGAGACTATGCCGGGGCCTAGCAAACACTGAAGAGGATGCCCACAGTCAGCTAATGGATGGATCACAGGGCTCCCAATGTAGGAGCTAGAGAAAGTACCCAAGGAGCTAAAGGGATCTGCAACCCTATAGGTGGAACAACATTATGAACTCAACAGTTCCCCGGAGCTCTTGACTCTATCTGCATATGTATCAAAAGATGGCCTAGTCGGCCATCACTGGAAAGAGAGGCTCATTGGACATGCAAACTTTATATGCCCCAGTACAGGGAAACGCCAGGGCCAAAAAGGGGGAGTGGGTGTATAAGGGATTGGGGGTGGGTGGCTATGGGGGACTTTTGGTATAGCATTGGAAATGTAAATGAGCTAAATTTATAATAAAAATGAAAAAGAAAAAAAAAAAAAAGAAGAGATGTATATGGCAAACAGTTACCGGGGACAGACTGTCATGATAAGGACAGCATTGGAGGAAACAACAAGTTGATCTGTGGCATTGAGAGCCTGAATGGGCCCTTCTCACATTTGGTTGGATTTAGAAGCCAAGATTTAGTTCAGAACCACCCAGCTCCCTCCATCTTGTCCCAGTGATCTACTTCTGCTAGGGCACAGTCACAAAGATTCCACAACATTTCTAGACAGTTTTCCCAGTTTGAGACAACTGAGAATGTGGGAGATATAACCCCCCCCAATCTTAATTAAACTAAGCCACACAAGTGCAAAATATTTTTGAAAACTATTTAATTGCAATTTTGTAAAGAGAACAGAGAGCTCTACTTGAAATGGACTGAATTAGTCTTTAGGTTCCATTGTGCACCCTAAATAAAATATAGTGTAAAAGAATCCATTTTCTATGTAGCAAGTGAGGGCTGAAAACAACACAGTAATGGAGATAAAATGCAAAAAAAAAAAAAAACTGGGATATATAGTAACAATTCAAACTGACAGTGTGAAAAACGATGTATTTATACATGTTAACTGTCCTTTTGACCACAGTGTCATTCATCATTGTGTTAGGGGATCCAATCTAGTGATTAATCATCAGGGTTTGACAGTAAAATCTTTAGGCTCAATACACCAGACATTAGCTGGAAAATGATTTACAAGAATGTAATGCCCTTTGGTGTCTTCTCTGTGAATCTGTTGTATGGATGCCTTGTAATTGGTTGTTTTAGTTGTTAGTGTTGTTTTAAAATAGAAATATTGAATGCAAAAGCAAGTGGCAGGAGCCCAAAAGGTCTTTGCATCCTCTCTTTCTCCTTCCCATAACTTTCTAATTTTCCCAATCCCCACATTCATTCAAAAATTCAGAAGTTCAAAAAATACAGAGACTCATTCATCATCTTTACTTTGTGCTTCCATGTGCTTCCATGCTGGTTGCAATTATCTTGTAAGCATTAAAATTCAGGCTAACATACTGCCCATGTTTCATTGATGTGAAGAGATATCATGACTCAGGAAACTCTTATAGAGTCAGTACATTATTATATTGGTAGGAAGCATGGCAGCATCCAGGTAGAGGAGGTACTGAGGAAGGAACTAAATGGTCTATATCTTAGACTGAAGGCAACCAGGAGGAAGCTTGTGGCCACAGGTAGCAAGGAAGAGGATCGATTTTCGTCACTGGGCAGACATTGTGCACTACATAAAAGCAAGCCTACACAATGATACACTTCCTCAAACAAGCCATCACCTTGCAATAGTGTCACATCCCATGGGCAAAAGATATTCTAATAAACACACTGCATCATAGGAAAATGGCAGAGAGACATAAAGAAAGATACTGCATGATTGCATTCCTCTGGTCACAAGTGCTACATACCTACATGCTTATATGCACACACAAACACACACATACACACACAAACACACACACACATGCCCATCTGATATGCATAATAATAATGTGCAGTCTAGGGTCCTGCGCGATTGGATTGGACCAGGCGCTGTGTTCCACTCACCAGAGGGCTTAGGATCCCATGGAGTATCCTGTATGGGTCCTTGCGGGTGTCCGAAGAATCCCCCGGGCCAGGGACCATGGTGTCCCTTGATCTACTTCTGTTGTCCAATTGCTCTGGCTAGGATTTCAAGTGCTATATTGAATAGATAGGAAGAAAGTGGGCAGCCTTGTCTAGTCCCTGATTTTAGTGGGATTGGTTTTAGTTTCTCTCCATTTAGTTTGATGTTGACTACTGTTTTGCTATATACTGCTTTTATTATGTTTAAGTATGGGCCTTGAATTCCTGGTCTTTCCATGACTTTTATCATGAATGGGTGTTGGATTTCCTTAAATGATTTCTCAGCATCTAAGGAGATGATCATGTGGTTTTTGTTTTTGAGTTTGCTTATATATAGTGGATTATGTTGATGTGTTTCCTTATATTAAAGCATCCCTGCATCCCTGGGATGAAGCCTACTTGATCATTATTGATGATCTTTGTGATATGTTCTTGGATTCAGTTTGCATGGACTTTATTGACTATTTTTTGCATCGGTATTCAGAAGGGAAATTGGTCTGAAGTCCTCTATTTTGTTGGGACTTTATATGGTTTAGTTATCAGAGTAATTGTGGCTTCTATAGAATGAATTGAATAGAGTACGTTCTGTTTCTATTTTGTGAAATAGTCTGAGAACAGTTGGAATTAGTTCTTTTTTGAAGGTCTGATAGAACTCTACACTAAACCCACGTGGGTGTTCCTGGGCATTATTTGGTTGGGAGAGTATTAGTGACTGCTTCTAATTCTTTAGGGGATATGGGGCTGTTTAGATCTTTATTCTGATCTGTATTTAACTTTGGTACTTGATTTCTGTCTAGAAAATTGTCCATTTTGTCCAAGTTTTCCAGTTTTGTTTAGTATAGCCTTTTGTAGTAGGATGTGATGATGCCTAGGATTTCCTCAGGTTCTGGTCTTATGTCTCCCTTTTCATTTATGATTTTGTTAATTAGCATACTATCCCTGTGCACTCCAGTTCATCATTCTAAGGGTTTATCTATCTTGATACTATTTTCAAAGAACAGGATCCTGGATTGTTTGATACTTTGAATAGTTCTTTTTGTGCCCACTTGTTTGATTCAAGCCCTGAGTTTGATGATTTTCTGCTATCTACTCACCCTTGTAAATTTGCCTCCTTTTGCTCTAGAGCTTTTAGGTGTGCTGTCAAGCTCTTAGTGTGTGCTCTCTCTGGTTTCTTTTTGGTCGCACTCAGAGCTTTTGGTTTTCTTTGTGGGACTACATTCATTGTGTCCCATAAGTTTGGGTATATTGTCCCTTCATTTTCATTAAACTCTAAAAAGTGTTTAATTTCTTCTTTATTTCTTCCTTGACCAAGTTATCATTAAGTAGAGGGTTGTTCAGCTTTCACGTGAATGTTGGCTTTCTCTTATTTATGTTGTTATTGAAGATCAGCCTTCGTCCATGGTGATGTGATAGGGTGTATGGGATACTTTCAATATTTTTGTTGAGTCCTGTTTTATGACTGATTGTGGTCTATTGTGGAGAAGGGACCATGAGGTGCTAAGAGGAAGTTATAACCTTTTGTTTTAGGGTAAAATGTTCTGTAGATATCTATCAAATCCATTTGTTTCATAAATTCTGTTATCTTCAATGTGTCTCTGTTTAGTTTCTATTTCCAGGATCTTTCTATTGATAAGAGCGGGCTGTTGAAGTCTCCCACTATTATGGTGTGCAGTGCAATGAGTGATTTGAGTTTTACTAAAGTTTCTTTAATGAATGTGGATGCCTGTGCATTTGGAGCATAGATATTCAGAATTGAGGGTTCATCTTGGAAGAGTTTACCTTTCATGAGCCTTAACTGTCCCTTCTTGTCTTTTTTGATAACTTTGGGTTGGAAATTGATTTTATTCTATATTAGAATGGCTACTCCAGCTTATTTCTTCAGACCATTTGCTTGGAAATTTTTTTTCCAGCCTTTTACTATGAGGTAGTATCTGGTTTTGTCCCTGAGGTGGGTTTCTTTTATGCAGCAAAATATTGTGTATTGTTTATATAGTCAGTCTGTTAGTCTATTTGTTTTTAATGGTGAATTGATTCCAGATTAAGGCAACTTCAGACCAACTTCTCTTATGTATATCAATGCAAAAATACTCAATAAAATTCTCCCCAAACTAAAAGGGCTATTAGGTCATTTTCTGATAGTCAAAACTACAATGAGAACTGCCAGTTTTCCAAGTGTCACTGGATAATTGCTCTTAGATAGTAACCAGACTTTCTCCTACTCAGAGCACATTCCAAGAGGTTGTATAAAAATTAACCAAAGGTCATCAGAAGGGAACTAAAGATTTATTATAGGTTCTAGGGTAAAAGATAAAATATTGATTGGGTTTACCTATACAAAACTTCACTAATATCTTAGTTATGGTTTGATACCTTCAGTGAACTTGTTGATCTGAGACAGTTGATGAACTTTGTAGCATGTGGTCATGTATTCTGAAATATGTATAAGTGCTGAGGACAAAGAGACGAGGAAAATCAAGAGAGAAGTTTTTGTTTTTTCTTTTCTCCACTTAGAGTTTTTTTTTTTATTTTTTTTTTCCTTTTCCCCACTTAGAAGAATTTTTCCCTTTCCGCACTTAGGATCTTTCTGCTTTTGCCCTTATATAACTTTCATAGGAAATTTTTTATAACTTAGTAATAACTTCTATAATGACTTCTCTAAATTCTTTCTCTTCCAGTGACATCTGGCTAGTAAGCTCAAAATTAGAGCCCAGTAATTCCTGCTGAGCTAGAAAAAAGTCTGCTTTCCTTAATCCTCCTCTGTTAGGCTACAGGTGTTAATCACCTAAGCCAGCCTACCCTCAGAAAGACAAAGTACTTTTTAGAAGTTATCATCAGCATTTCAGTACAATGAGAGAGCTAGAAAGCCCTGGGACACTTAGATTTTAAAGCCATTGCCAGGGTTCTACTCTGTGACTCCACTGTTATCCTGCCTCAGAGCAATCCTGGCCCTCAAACTCTACTATAGAGCAAAAGTGATTAAAACAAAACAAAACAAAACAAAACAAAACAAAACAAAAAAAAAACTACATGGTATTGATACAGAGACTGACAGATGGATCAGTGGACTAGAACAGAATAACCAGAAAGAAAACCACACATTTATGGATACTTGATATTTGACAAAGAAGCAAAATATATATGTATATATTTACGATAGAATAAAGAAAGGATTTTCAATAAATTGTGCGGTTCTAATTTGCAGTCTGTATGTTGAAAAAAAAATCCATATTGATCACCTTGCACAAAGCTCAGTTTCAAGTTGAACACGATTATCAACATAAAATAAGATACACTGAATCTAATAGAAGATGAACTCATTGACACAGAGAGGGAAATGTCCTAAAAACCTCTCCCGTGATTCATGCTCTAAGATCAACAATTCATAAATGTGACCTCATGAAACTGGAAAGCTTCTGTAAGCAAAGCATATAGGCAATGAGACTAATCATCAACCTACAGACTGGAGAAAAAAATCTTAACTAACCTCACATCCAATAAACGGCTAATATCCAAAATATATAAAGAACTCAAGAAACGAAATAAACCAATCAAATATGGGGTATATATCTAAATAGAGATGTCAAGTCAAAAGAGTCTAAAATGGCTAAGGAGCACTTAAAGATAATAATAGTGCCACTTAAAGATCATAATAGTGCCACATCCCATGGTCAAAAGATATTCTAATCAACACACTGCATCATAGAACATAAAGAAAGATAGTGCATGATTGCATTCCTCTAGTCACAGGTGCTACATACCTACACCCTTATATGCACACACACACACACACACATACACACACACACACACACACACACACACACACACACACACGCCTATCGGATATGCATGTGCATACAAATATATTTTTTTTATTTATTTGCTTACATACTTACTTACTTACTTTGTTTTAAATTTGTTGGGTAAAAACATTCTGCATACATATAAATGAGTTTTAGCAAATCCATCACTATCTTCTCCTCCTTGAATTGTTCCCCATTTCTCCTGTATCACTTTTATCCTTAATTACATTTTCATTTTTATATAGACAGCTGTGTAGTGCCATGTCCCAAGCAATCGCGTGCGTGCCACAAGCAATTGCTGAGAAGAGCTTGCCTGCCACGTGCAATCGCCATTATAAATCAGTATTTACATATTTCCATTGACACCTGCAATGGTGTAATGTTTGCCATACCTTTAACAGGGGAAAAAGCCTCTCATGTTATACAGCACTGCCTAGAAGAGTGGAGTGCTTTGGGCAAGCCCACAATTCTTAAAACGGATAACGGGGCAGCATATACTTCTACTAAATTTCAACAATTTTGTCATCAAATGGATGTCAATCACTTGACTGGCCTTCCTTATAAACCTCAAGGACAAGGCATTGTGGAATGTGACCACCACACACTCAAGTCTTATCTTATAAAACAAAAAGGGAGAGTTGATGAGACTCTGCCCTCAGTGCCAAGAGTATTGGTATCTATGTCACTCTTTACACTTAATTTTTTGAATCACGACGAGCAGGGATGTTCTGCAGCTGAGCGACATAACTCAGACCCTGATAGACCAAAAGAAATGGTCAAACAGAAGGATGTTTTAACTGGTCTGTGGAAAGGCCCAGATCCTATCTTAATCAGATCCTGGGGAGCTGTTTGTGTTTTTCCACAGAGTGAAGACAACCCATTTTGGCTGCTGGAACGACTCACCCGCAGGATATTCATCAAGGATGGTGCAGAAGATGCTGACCTCCCCAGGAGTGTTCCTGATCCTGACAATGCTGAAATTGTATCAGTTTTCTAGTATAACAGAGATGGGCTATTCTCTTGACTTTCCCTAAACCAATGTCAGTTCGTCATGATGCTATAGTTTTTCTAAAATTCTTTACTACTAATAAAACAGTGGATTTGCCATATTTAACCTATGATCCCACTCGAGCACCATTAGGAGAAAATCACTCCTTACTAGAACAGGGGTCTTTATGTTTTCAAATTAATGGACCAGAAATTGTATCAACCTCCCAGCCCGAGCTTTAGGGAAGTTTAATGAGCACCGAGGAGGTTGGGTGAGCACAACCCAAGATACTTCCAATGTAGATATAACCTTTATAAATCGGACCTTTTGGCAAGAGGCAATTTGGGTTAATGGTACAATTCTACAACCTAACTTTTCAGAAAAAGAACATCCCCACCAAACAAAAATAGCCCCTCATTGTATCTTGGAAGATGAAAGGCTGATCCTGTCTTGATCTGATTGTCGATCCTCCATCATTTGTTGGGCAGATCAGAGTAAAACTTTTTCCTTTTCTTCCAACATAACAGATGACCCAGAGAAGGAATTTGTTATGAAAAAGAGATTTGTCATACAGGACTTTAGAATGCATCCCTTTCACAAGTGGTTGCTTTGTGGAGTCAATGGCAGTTGTACAGAACTAAATCCTTTGAATTTTATCCAGGGAGGAACAGTTGTAAAGGCTTCTTTTACTGGCATCTCAAGATTTGCTCAGCATTGGGGAATATATGATGCCTCCCAGGACTCTTATGGACATACTAATATCAGTGTAGAGATCACTGGGTTCAATAAAACTTTGGTAAACCAGATTAATTATACATCTCCCCCAGTCTGTGTTTACCCCCCTTTCTTGTTTATATTCTTTCAAGTGATTCATTTGAAGTCTGTTCCAATGATTCTTGTTGGATTTCTCAATGTTGGGATGTAACAAAGAACACCCATGCCATGGTGGCACGGATCCCACTTTGGATCCCTGTTCCGGTGGAAACACCCTCCACCTTGAAAGTAAATGGGAGAAATGCAGTAAAGATACATGAAGTACACACTAGATTAGTTGAAAAATGGAAAAATTAGCTGATAAGAGCAACTGCTGTTTGGGCAGTGGTGCTTTATGCCTTTAATCCCATCACTTGGGTGGCAGAGGCCAAGAATTTGGGAGTCCGAGACCAGCTTGGTATACAGAGTGAGTTCCAGGACAGCCAGGTCTACACAGAGTAACCCTCTCTCAAAAAATAATAAAACAAACAAACAAACAAACAAACAAACAAACAAAAAGCACCTTTTCTATGAAGAGGACCGGGCACAATGCTCCCACATAGTGGCTTACAATTTATGCACAGCCAAAGTTTTAGAGAATCACTGCTCTCTTTCAGCCTCTGTAGGCCATAGAGGTATAAGTGAGAGAATAGGCATGAGCACTCTAGCACATAAGGGAGAAAAAGGGGCTGGGCAGCCTAGCACATAATTGAGGGAGAGAGGGCCTGCACATCCTAGCACACTATTGTAAACAAGCTCACTATTAGGAAGGTGGAGGTGGGAGTTTACCAGGGATTGTAGTGAATCTGGATGTTCACTTCTGATCTATTAGGACAGCATGGACTCTTCTGTTGTGGGAATGTACATACAGAAAAAGTGCACACATTTTAATTTTTATGCACATAAATAAATAACAAAAAATATTACAGTTGAAATTAGTAGTGCCATTTCCAGTGCTTTCATATGTTACACATTTGTACATGTTTTTCAAGTCTGCAAATGCTTATCAACCTAGAAACTGGAAATCATTTGTCTTAAAGATGGTAGCTCTTTTCCACCTCCTGAGAACTCCCTTCCAATCAATGGTGCCTGGTACTCCATGACAGCATACACAGGGTATATTCAGCCAAACAGTGAAATCCCTGGATGAGACCTGTTTTCTCCATCTGGCATCACAAAGGCTCCTCAGAGTACTCCATCTGGGTCTCTCCTGATAACGTTTTGTTTGTTTGTTTGTTTGATTGTTTGTTTCTTTTTGTTTTGTTTTGTTTTTCTTTTTCTTTTTTTTTGTTTTTGTTTTTCTTTTTGTTTTTGTTTTGTTTTTATCTGTTTTGATTTTGATTTTTTTTGTTTTGTTTTGTTTTTTGTTTTCGTTTTTGTTTTGTTTTTTGCTTAGTTTTTTTGTTTGTTTGTTTGTTTTGTTTTGCTTTGCTTTTTTTTGTTGTTGTTGTTTTTGTTTTTGTTTTTGTTTTTTTTTTTCATTGAGCAGCCAAGCAAGGAAGGGTTCAGTTGTGAAGGTGTTCACTTTTGAATGACCTGCTACTGATAACCAGCTCTGATCAGGGTAATTGGACTATTAACAGATGTGTGACTGGTGGGAAATCTCAGTCTCAGGAGGCCACTCTGTGAGGAAAAGCCTCCCGATCGGCATTTCCTATGGCTTCTGAGGGTAAAATGAAGGAGGAGGATCATATTCATTGCACAGGATTGAACAGGACAGGGGTTTAGAGGATTGAAAACCCTTGGAGGACACAAGCTTGGGGCCTAGGGAGAGGATCAGAGAGCCGGCTGCAGGACTGGGGGTCAGGGGATCAGGGTGCCATTGGTGAGGAGTCTTGGCGATTGTCCTATGTGCTGAAAGAGACCTTAGGGTTGAAATTGGCACTTGTCCTGTGTGTAGTCCAAAATCTATTAGAGACACACTGAGCATTCCTCTACCCTCACTGTCTTCTCTAGTGTGTATTTCTTTGGTAGAGACTGTATGGATACTACAGAAAGGGGAGTGGCATAGGAAGAATAAATGAAAAGAATAAGAGCAGACAATGCAGAAGATTCATAAGTCTTCTAAGATGGATTCTGAGCACAGATCCTCCCCTCTCATTCCCCAAGTATTTCTATTAAAGACTTGCACCACGGAGATCAGCCTTTTCTCTCCGTTTTCCTTCTGTAGGATGGGTTCTTCGTTTGTAGCTCAGGCTGTCTTGGTTTGGGCTGGCCTTGGACTTACAATATCCAGATATTTGAAAACCAAGTCTTCCCCAAATCCCTGCTTTCTCCAATAGAAGGTCTTTCTGTGTGGGTGCTGGTGCTGTTGGGTGTTTATTGTAGAGGGAGCTTTGGGTCTTCTCAAATGAATATACAGTTACCATATTCATTATCTATCTTGATAGCAGTGTGAGTTTATTTAAAGACAGAGACACACTGATAAACAAAATTGCTAATGTTTTGTTTAAAAAGAATCTGTGGGAAATAGGAACAAGAATCAGATGACTCAGAAATTAAATGCAAATACATTTTCCTCATCGTCTTTGGGTAGTTAAGAAGTCTCACATATTCAAGGCTGGCCTTTTTCCCCTTATTTAAACTGGGATCTGACATATTGTTAACTCTGGTTCTAAAGGAGTTTTTTATAGAAGTAAGTTAAAGAAGATTTTAAAACAATGTTGTGAGGGAGAGGGACATAATAAATGGGACACATGGAGGAACTGGAAAGAGGAAGTGCATATAATTATTTCATTTTTGATATTTTTAACTACTTAAATGATACCTTTGGATTCAGATTACTAAGATTTTTTTTCCTTGTTTTCCATTTTTTTTAACTAAGAAGACATTACAATTTTTAAGAGAAGAATGGCTGTTAAGAAAATGATGGTGATTCCAAAGGAGATTACTTATTACTTTTGGACTTTGATGATGAAGAAGATGACATAAATATTTCGGAGGAGTCTCTTTCTGAAGGTTATTGCATATTCAGGGTTGGGTATTAATTGCGCGTCCTGCAGTTCACTAGACTTTTACCTAGTCAGCTGAATTGGAAGAAGTCTTTTCTAAGAGATTTTGTATAATTCACTTGAAATTTTACCTATATCTATATATTCCTATACCAGAGTTTTAGCAACTAATATATAACTATTCTTGGCACTGTAGTCACAATATGTTGATAAAAAATAACTTGTTATTATTTTGCCAACGGAAAATACCTGAACATTGTTCCAATATATGTTTGTAAAACTTGAATTTATTTCAAGAATACTACGAATAATTTATTTCATTCTTTTTTTTATTATTTATTTTCTTTTTTCTTTTTTTTTTTTTACATTTCAAATGTTATTCCCTTTACTATTTTCCCCTCCAAAAATCCCAGTCCTCTCCCCTCTCGCCCTGCTCTCCTACACACCCACTCCCAATTCCTGGCCCAGGCATTCCCAAAACTTGGTCATAGGAACTTTACAAGAACAAGTGTCTCTCCTGCTATTGATGACTTACTAGTCCATCCTCTGCTACACATGCAACTTTTGAGGGAAAAGTTCTGTTTTCCATCAGAGCCTGAATTTGCCCATCTAATGGTAAAAAGGCAAGTTGAAGCTCCCTATCAGTAGTAAAGAAATGTGGAAACACTTGTGCACTGTGCATGACAGGCATGGGCAGAGGAAAGGTGGACATAATACCCCAACACAATTTCCCCTATATACTAGGAACCAGGATCTCCAGTAGAAGGGTCAGTAGCCTTCTTTGTTTCAGTATTCCCTCTTTTGTCCACATCTTCTGAAGGGGAGATCCTTTAGATGAGGCATCCCGGAACGCAAAGAGGATTGTCTTCTTCCTGTGGAAAGACACAAATAACTACCCTGGATCTTATTAAAATAGGATCCGGGCCTCTCCATTTTCCGGTTAAGATATCTTTCCATTTGATCATTTCTCTAGATCTGTTTGGTTCTGAACAGTGATGATCAGCCGCAGTGTGGCCTTGTTCATCAATATTCAAAAAATTAAGAGTAAAGAGTATCATGGAGATGGCCACTCTCAGTGTTAAGGGCAGGCCCTCATCGACTCACCCTTTTAGTTTGATAAGGTAGGTTATAAGAGTGTGGTGGGCATGTTCCACAATGCCTTGTCCCTGTATGGCAAACCAGTTAAATAAGATACATTCATCTGGAGACAGAACTGTTGAAATTTTTGAGAGGTGTAGGCCAGTCCATTATCTGTTCTAAGAAATTTGGGTTGTCCCCAAGCACTCCAAGCTTCAAGGTAATGTTGAATTACATGTGAGGCTTTTTCTTAGTAGAGGGATCAGTTTTACTGCCCTCTTTTCTCCATCCCTTCTTTCTGAATCCTTGGGAGGGCCCTTTTTCGTGACGTGTCTTTCTTTTTTCGAGCTCCCTTTCTCTCATTCTGTTAGGTTTCTGACATACTGTCCTGAACCTCTTCTAGTATTCCCTGTCCCTCCACATTGGCTGGTCGGCAGGTTTCATCCTCTAGACAGTTTTTTATCAGCTTCCAAATTGCCTTGGTGCCCAGGCATAAGTCTTCCTCTTCATGCTTATGGTCAAGGTCCCTTCCTAGCTTATTCTATAAGGCTACAGTTAGAGACCCCGAATAGGCATACCAGGAAGAAATGTGATCCACCTCCTTAACAAAGTTCTGCAGCATACGGGAGGCAACCTGCAGGTCACGTTGCTTTAGCACTGACTGTAATGTGGTGATCACTGACTGTGAGGAGCCCATGATAGAGTGAGTGCCTGCGGCTGATCTACACCTGATTTATAGTATTCCTTTTGCAAAGTGAAAGTAAACACAGCACTTTGCTCCCTTATCTATGGAAAGCTTAGAAGATACCTCAGTGCTGCCACTTATCTACATTGGACTGACAACACCTCATTTTTCAGCACCAGCCGCGATTTACTTCAAATTTCAGCACCAGCCTCGATGGACAGAATAAGAAACAGAATGAGGGCCAGGGCAACCAAAACAAGAGCTTCTACTGCCCCTTCCTAAGTTGCATCTAGATTAAGACCGAAATCAAAAGGGATAAGAGGTTCATGATCAGACATACTTCTCCGAACTTACCTTTTCCATGCAGTTCTGAATCCATCCCTTCTTCAGGGGTTCCCCTCAATGCCAGCAATGTTGATCCTGGGTTTCTGGCACCAGATGACCCACGCTACCATCTTGCCAGCAAGAACGCATCTAGGACACTTGGATCTTTCTGTAGTAAAGCTGTAATACATCTCGAGATATAGATGAACAGCTTCAGGACAGGAGACTTAGAAAGCAGAAAACTCCTCCCTTATATTGGCTGCGAAGTATGGTTAGAAGTAAGGTTGGGGATGTGCACCATGGGATTGGCTGCCCACTATCAGCCTGATGACGCCATGGGAGAGGTAGGGCTCAGGTAATGGAAAGATATTCTGACACCCGCGACACTCACCATGAGCAATGGTGACAATGGTGTTGTCAGCACCATATTGTAATGGCGACCATGAGGGCGGCTTTTCACAGTGGTAGAAGTAATTACAGGGTTTATCTGATCCTGATTTGAATTTGGTACCTGATATCTGTCTAGATAAGTGTCAATTTTATCCAGAATTTTCAGTTTTGTTGAGTACAGCCTTGTATAGTAGGATCTGATGATATTTCAAATTTACTAAATTTCTGTTGTTATTTCTCCCTTTTGATTTCTGGTTTTACTAAATTGGATACTGTTCTTGTGTTCTGTATTCATTCTGTCTAATGGTTTGTCTATCTTGTTGATTGTCTCAAAGAACAAGCTCCCAGTTTGTTTGATTATTTTTGTATTGTTCCTTTGTTTCCACTTGGTTGATTTTAGCACTGAATTTGATTACTTCCTGATTTCAACTCCTTTTGGGTGAATTTGCTTCCTTTTGTTTTATAGTGTTAAAGTGTGATATCAACCTACTCCTATATCCTCTCTCCAGTTTCTTTTTTAGAGGCATTCAGAGAGAGCTATGAGAGTCCATCTTAGGGCTATTTTCATTGTGTCCCATAACTTGCAGTATGTTGTAGCTACATTTTCATTAAACTCTAAAAAGTCTTTAATTTAGTTCTAGATTACTTCCTTGACTGTTTTGTCACTGACTAGATTTTTATACACATTCCACGTGTATGTGGGTTTTCAATTATTCATATTATTGTTGAAGATCAGCCTTAGTCTGTGGTGATCTGTTAGGAAGCATGACATTATTTCAATAATTTTATATCTGTTGAGGCATGTTTTGTGACTGAGTGTATGGTCAATTTTGGAGAAGGCATTGTGAGGTGATGAGAAGAAGGGACATTCGTTTGTTTTAGGATAAAATGTTCTATAGATATGAACTAAATGTATTTGTTTCATAAATTCTGTGAGTTTCACCATGTATCTTTTTAGTTTTAGTTTCCAGGATCTGTCCATTAATGAAGGAGGGGTGTTGAAGTCTTCCAATATTATTGTGTGTGGTACAATGTGTGTTTTGAGTTTACTAAAGTTTCTTTTATCAATGTGGATGTCATTGCATTTGGAGTATAAATGTTTAGATTTGGGAGTCCATTTTGGTAAATATTAACTTTAATGAATATGAAGTTTCCTTCCTTGACTTTTTTTTATAACTTTGGGTTGAAAGTCAATTTTATTTGATATTAGAATGGCTGCTCCACCTTATTTCTTCGGATCATTTGCTTGGAAAGTTCTTTTCCAGCCTTTTAGTCTGAGGTAATGTCTGACTTTGTCCTTGGTGTTTGTTTCTGGTGTGCTGAATATTGCTTACACATCCATTTTGTTATTCTATGCCTTTTTACTGGTGAACTGAGTCCACTGATATTAAGAGATACTAAGGAAAAATTCTTGTTGCTTCCTGTTATTTTTGTTATTAGAGTTGGAATTTTGTTCATGTAGCTATCTTCTTTTAGGTTTCCTTCAACTTTAATTTCTTGCTTTTTCTTGAGTGTAATTTCCCTCGTTATATTGGAATTGTCTCTGTATTATCGTTTGAAGTGCTGGATGCATTGGAAGATATTTTGTAAATATGGTTTTGTCACAGAATACCTTGTTGTCTCAAGCTATGTTAAAAGAGTTTTGCTTCATATAGTAGTCTTGGCTGGCATTTCTGCTCTCTTACATTCTGTATGACATCTGCCCTAGATTTTCTGGCTTTCTTAGTCTAAGGGAAAAGTTATGTGTAATCCTGATAGATCTTGCTTTATATATTACTTGACCATTTTCCCTTACTGCTTTTAATATTCTTTCTTTGTTTTGTGCATTTGGTGTTTTGACTATTATATGATGGCAAGATTTTTTTTTTCTGGTTCAAATAATTTGGCGTTCTGTAGGCTTCTTGTATATTCATGAGCATATCTTTATTTAAGTTAGGGAGGTTTTTTTTTCTATAATATTGGTAAAGATATTCAAAGGCCCTATAATTTGGAAAACTTACTTCTCATCTATACCTATACCGAATATCATGTATGTAATTACGTCATTTCTCAAAGCTGTTTAAAAAATTCACATGGGCAGTATTTCCTGAGAAATTCAAATCATTAAAACTTTATTCCCTTTTCCTAATATAGCATATTATGTTTCCATTTTCTGTTGTCCATATAGTACAGAGCCCAGCATTTGACAAAGATGAGAATATATCACCTCAGGTAGAAACAGATGAAGATACAGTACAATATTTTCATTTTTTTCCCATTTCAATAGAGTACTTCAAAAGTGGTGTTTGTGATCCCTTGACTGGAGAAGTCGATTCAGGAAAAAGAGCAATTCAGGGTCAGATGCTCTTATATGTGTAGTTGAAGACCAGATTGTGGTCCTTTAGACCTTGTGATCACAAAAAAATAGCAACGAGTACAATACAACCACCTTCATGAGATGTTTCCATATATACACACAAAGAAAAGGAGAACCATTATAAAAATAAGAGAGGGACCATTTGGGAAGAAGAAGGATCTCAGCAAGGGTAGTACAGTTATGAAGAATTGCTGTGGGGTGTAAATGTATAAATTGTTTAAAGTAAATATTACAAGTTTTTTGGAATACTACCATGTATTTTATATGGATTTAACATTTGGTTCAAACCAAATATTATATATTTATTATAAATAATTGAAATAATTTTCTGTGTAAAGTTTTGTGTGTTGTAGAAAAAATATCCTACTGGGAGATTCTAACTTAAAGTATATCTCCCAGTAAGGTAAAGCCCCTAGACATTCCCCAAGCTTGTTTTCCCTGATCTATTTAAATACAGCTAGGAAGAAGCTCTTTGTTCTCTATAGCCAGCAATAAAGCATTTTTTTTTATACTTTACAACCAGAGATGCCTGCCTTCCTTTGCCAAGGACAAGGAGATAAAAATTCAGAAAGAAGTCACTCCCCAGTTCTGAGGAAGTTCCAGGGATACCTGGAGATCTCCTATCAGGGTGCCAAGTGAGAGTGTGCTCACTCGGCTGTCTGTTTCTGTTACTGGGTGCCAAGTGAGTGTGTGCTCTCTCGGCCATCTTATTGGGGCCTGTTCTTGGTTATTGTAATCTTTTTGTGTGTATATATTGGTTTTTCCCCTGTATGTAACTCTGATGATGGGACCGACTATTAGCATGCCCCTTGGACTGACCCTAGTGCACAGTACTGAAATTAAGACTAAGACTCACATTTTCTCGGTGGATGTCTGAAATAGATTTTAGAGAACTTTGTGCTCTACGGAATGGCCAGCTTTGATGTTAGTTGGCCACTAGAGGGCACCCTTGGTTTGGTTCTGTTTTCAGCTCTTAAAGTTGTTTTACAGAGGGGACCAGGGTCTCAGCCAGATTGAGTGCCCTACATTCTCATCTAGAAAAAATTAGCACAGGATCCCCCCTCTCCTATCGTGTTTAAAGCCTTGGGTTCAAAAGAATAGTCCAGGCTCCCCAGTCCTGGCCCTCTGCCATCCAGAGAGGGAAAATAAAAAGTTAAATCTGGCACCGGTTAAACTGCAGCCATCGGTTTCTCCCAAGATCTATCCAGAGTTAGAAGAACCTCCAAAATGGCACTGCACCCCACCCGCATATTCCCAACTGGTCCCCCCAAGAACTCTCAACAGGGTGCCACTAGATATTTGGGGAGGGACCAGTTGCAAAAGCCCAAGACCAGCGAGCTCAAAGCCCAGAGGGACCAGACTCAACCATCGCACTGCCTTTGTGTACTTATGACCCTCATCCAGCGGACCCCAGACAACTGCAGCCCCTTCAGTAATGGCCTTTTTCCTCCTCTGATCTCTATAACTGGAAGGCAAATCACAATCCCCTTCGTTGAAAACCCCTCTAGCCTTGCTAATCTAAAGGAATCTCTCATATTCTCTCTTCAGCCTATTTGGGATGACTGTCAGCAGCTTTTACAGGTTCTTTCAACACAGAGGAGAAGGAGAGGATTCTGAGAGGAAAGAAAGAGCATACTGAGGGCCAATTGACTACTAATAAAACTTCTGAATGAAATAGATGCAGCCTTTCCTCTGACATGTCCTGATAGGACTGACCATATGGAGCAATTGACAATTTTCTGCTGGGCTCTGATAATAGGACTGAAAGGGCCTGGCAGGTGCCCCACCAATTTGACCAAGGTAAGAGAGATCCTACAAGAGAAAAAGGAGCCCCCAGCAGTGTTTTTAGAGTACCTCTTAAAGGTATAGAAGTGTTACACTACCTTTGACCCTACTTCAGTGTGCCAGCAGGTGACAGGTGTCATGGCTTCTATAGGGAAGTCCTCTTCTGAAATTAGGAAAAGGTTACTGGGTCTAGAGAGTCTGAAAACATTATCTTTACAACATCTGTTTAAGGAGGCAGAGAAAGTGTACCATAAGAGAGAGACTGACAAGCCAGCACAAGGGCACATTGTGTTTGGAGTCTGCAGACACCCCTAAGGTCCCCACAAGACCCTCAATAGGATCATAAGACCTCTGTTGAATGTAACACAACCTCTGCTCCAATCCAATCTCACAGGATCTGAGACTGCATTAATTAGGGAAGCAGAAAAACTGGCCTGACAATGGTCTCAAGTCCCTCTGATCTGTGCCAGCACCTGGGCAACATATTGGGCAGAGTCTGAGGACAGCCCCAAGGTCCTCACAGAAACATCCATGAGATTTTAAGACCTTTGGTGAGTGGAAAACAACTTCCGCTCCAATCCTATCATGCAGGACTTATGACTGCATTCATTAGGGAAGCAGAGAAACCGGTATGATCAGGGACACAAGTCCCTTCCAGTCCATGACAGCATCGGGCACCTTGTGGGCAGAGTCTGTGGACACCCCAAAGGTCCCCACAGGACTCTCCACAGGAACTTAGTACCTCTAGTGAGTGGATCACAACATCTGCCAGGAGGAAGGTTCGAACACCAGATATCTGGGTCCCTTCTCTGCAAGTGGAGATCTTGCCTGCATAGAGTACTCTGAACACTGAAACTCAGGAGAAAACTAGTCTCCCAGGTCTACTGATAGAGGATTACATAATCATCTGAGGAACAAGATATAACCAGAGACAATTATAACAACTAACTCCAGAGATTACCAGATGATGAAAGGCAAACATAAGAATCTTACTAACAGAAACCAAGACCACTCACCATCATAAGAATTACAGCACTCCCACCTCATCCAGTCCTGGAAACGCAAAAACACCCGAAAAGGTAGTCCCATATTTAAAAGCATATCTCAGGTTGAAGGTAGAGGACATCAAGAAGGACTTTAAAAACTCACTTAAAGAAATACAGGAGAACACTGCTAAATAGGTAGAACCTTAAGAGGAAGCACAAAAAAAAAAAACAAAAAAAACAAAAAAAAACTTAAAGAATTGAAGGAAAACACGACCAAACAGGTGATGGAATTGAGAAAAACCATCCAAGACCTAAAAAGTGAAGTAGACACAATAAAGAAAACCCAAAGTAAGGCAACACTGGAGATAGAATACCTAGGCAAGAAATCTGGAACCATAGATGCGAGCATCAGCACCAGAATACAAGACATGGAAGAGAGAATGACAGATGCAGAAGATTCCATAGAGAATATTGGAACAACAATCAAATAAAATACAAAATGCAAAAGATGTTATCTCAAATATCCAGGAAATCCAGGACACAATGTGAAGTCCAAACCTACTGGTAATAGGAGTAGATGAGAATGAAGATTTTCAAGTTAAAGGGCCAGCACATATCTTCAAAAAAATTATAGAAGAAAACGTGTCAAACCTAAAGAAACACATGCCCATGAATATAAAAAAAGCCTACAGAATTCCATATAGACTGGACCAGAAAAGAAATTCCTCCTGACACATAATAATCAGAAGAAGAAATGCACTAAATAGAGATATACTGTTAAAAGTAGTAAGGGAAAAAGGTCAGGTAACATATAAAGGCAGGCCTATCAGAATTACACCAGACTTTTCACCAGAGACTATGAAAGACAGAATATCCTGGACAGATGTTATACAGATACTAAGAGAACACAAATGCCAGCCCAGGCTATTAAACCCAGCCAAACTCTCAATTACCACAGATGGAGAAACCAAAGTATTTCACGATAAAAAACAAATTCACACATTAACTTTCCATGAATCCAGCCTTTCAAAGAATAATAACAGAAAAAAAAAAAAAACAATACAAGGACAGGAACAACGCCCTAGAAAAAGCAAGAAAGTAATCCCTCAACAAACCAAAAAGAAGACAGCCACAAGAACAGAATGCAAACTCTAACAACAAAAATAATCGAGGCAACAATTACATTTCCTTAATATCTCTTCATATCAATGGATTCAGTTCCCCAATAAAAAGATATAGACTGGCTATAAAAACAGGACCCAATAGTCTGCTGCTTACAGGAAACCCATCTCAGGGAAAAAGACAGACACTGTCTCAGAGTGAAAGGCTAGAAAATAATTTTCCAAGCAAATGGTCTGAAGAAATCAGCTGGAGTAACCATTCAAATATCGATTAAAATTGATTTCCAACCTAAAGTTATCAAAAAAGACAAAGAAGGACACATACTCATCAAAGTTAAAATCTTCCAAGAGGAACTCTCAATTCTGAATATCTA
Organism: Mus musculus; assembly: GCF_000001635.26. NCBI lineage: Eukaryota > Metazoa > Chordata > Mammalia > Rodentia > Muridae > Mus > Mus musculus. The sequence goes on from NC_000087.7 coordinate 71,938,223, forward strand.
TGCTCCAAATGAAAAGGCAGTCCCATTCATTAAAGAAAGCTCAAAGCACACATTGCAGCTCACACAATAATAGTGGGAGACTTAAAAAAACACTTTTATCAATGGACATACCTTGGAAACAGAAACTAAACAGGGACACAGTGAAACTAAAAGAAGTTATTAAACAAATGGACTTAATAGATATCTACAGAACGTTTTATCCTGAAACAAAAGGATATATAACTTTTTCTCAGCACATCATGGTACCTTCTCCAAAATTGACCATATAATTGATCATAAAACAGACCTCAACTGATAAAAAATATTGCAATTGTCCAAAACATCCTATCAAACCACCAAAGACTAAGGATGATTGATCTTCAATAACAACATAAATAATGGAAAGCCAATGTTTACGTTGATAATGAACAATAGTCTTATCAGTGATACCTTGGTCAAGGAGGAATAAAGAAGGAAATTAAAGACATATTAGAGTTTAATGAAAATAAAGCCAGAACATTCCCTAACTTATGAGACTCAATGAAATCATTACTAAAAGGGAAACTCACAGATTTGAGTGCCTCAAAAAGAAACCAGAGAGAGCACATACAAGCAGCTTGAAAACACATAAAAAATCTCCAGAATTAAGGAAGCAAATTCACTCAAGAGGAGAAGATGTAAGGAAATAATAAAACTCAGTGGTGAAATTAACCAAGTGGAAACAAGAACTACTTAAAGAATCAACCAAATAGGAGCTGGTTCTTTGAGAAAATCAACAAGATAGATAAACCCTTAGCTAGCATCCCTTAAGGCACAGAGACAGCATCCTAATTAACAAAATCAGAATTGAAAAGAGAGACATAAAAACAGATCCTGACGAAATCCAAAACACCATCAGATCCTTCTACCACAGGCTATACTCAACAGAACAGGATAACATGGACAAAATGGACAAATTTCTAGACAGATACCAGGTAACAAAGTTAAAACAGGATCAAGTTAACGATATATACAGTCCCATATACCCTAAAGAAATAGAAGGAGGAATTAATAGTCTCCCAATCAAAAAAAAAAAAAAAAAAAAAAAGCCCAGGAACAGATGGGTTTAATGCAGAGTTCTGTCAGACCTTCAAAGAATATTTAATTCCAGTTCTGCATGAACAATTCCACAAAATAGCAGTAGAAGATGCACTACCCAACTCATTCTATGAAACCACATTACTCTGATACCTAAACCACAGAAAGATCCAACAAAGATAAAGAACTTCAGAACAATGGCCCTTATGAATATCGAAACAAAAATACTCAGTAAAATTATCCCTAATCATATCCAAGAACACATTAAAAATTTCATTCATCCTTACCAAGTAGGTTTTATACCAGGGATACAGGGATGGTTTAATATATGGCAATCCATCAACATAATCCATTATATAAAAAACCTCAAAGACAAAACCACATGATCATCTCATTAGATGCAAATAAATCATTTAAATATATCCAAAACCCGTTCATGATAAAAGTCTTGGAAGGATCAGGAATACAAGGTCCATACATAAACAGGATAAAAGCAATTTACAGTAAACCAGTACCCAACATCAAATGAAATGGTATGAAGCTGGAAGCAATCCCACTAAAATCAGTGACTAGACAAGGCTGCCCACTTTCTCCCTACCTATTCAACATTGTTCTTGAAGTCCTAGGCAGAGCAATTTGACAACGAAAGGAGTCCAAGGGGATACAAATTGGAAAAGAAGAAATCAAAATATCACTTTTTTGCAGATGATATGATAGTATATATAAATGAACCTAAACATTCCACCACAGAACTCCTAAACTTGAAAAACAACGTCAGTGAAATAGCTGGATATAAAATTAATCAAACATATCAATGACCTTTCTCTTCACAAAGAATAAACAGGCTGAAAATGAAATAAGAGAAGCATCACCCTTCTCAATAGTCACAAATAATATAAAATACTTTGGAGTGACTTTAACTAAGGAAGGGAAAGATCTCTATGATAAGAACTTCAAGTCTCTAAAGAAAGAAATTAGAGAATATCTCAGAAGATGGAAAGATCGTCCATTATCATGGATTGGCAGTATCAACATTGTAAAAATGGCCATCTTGCGAAAAGAAATCTACAGATTCAATAAAATCTCCATTAAAATTCCAACTCAATTCTTCAATGAATTAGAAAGGGCAATCTGCAAATACATTGGGAATAAACAAAACCTAGGATAGCAAAAACTCTTCTCATGGATAAAAGAACCTCTGGTGCAATCACCATACCTGACCCAAACCTATACTACAAAGCAATTGTGATAAAAACTGCATGGTACTGATATAGTGACAGACAAGTAGACCAATGAAATATGATTGAAAACCCAGAAATGATCCAACACACCAATTGTCAATTGATCATCTACACGGGAGCTAAAACCATCTAGTGGAAAAAAGACTGCATTTTCAACAAATGGTGCTGGTACAATTGGTGGTTATCGTGTAGAAGAATGTGAATCAATTCATTCCTATCTCCTTGTACTAAGGTCAAATGTAAGTGGATCAAGGAGCTCCACATAAAATCATACTGAAACTTGTAGAGGAGAAAATGAGGAAAAGCCTCAAAGATATGGGAACAGGGGAAAAATTCCTGAATAAAAGACAAATGGCTTGTATTGTAAGATTTAGAATTGACAAATGGGACCTCATAAACCTGCAAATCTTTTGTAAGGCAAAAGACACCTTCAATAAGACAAAAAGGTCACCAACAGATTGTGAAAGGATCTTTCACTATCCTAAATTAGATAGGGGAGTAATATCAAATATATATAAAGAACTCAGAAGGTGGACTCCAGAAAATCAAATAACTCCATTTAAAAATGGGGCTCAGAGCTAAAGAAAGAATTCTCACCTGAGGAATACCAAATGGCTAAGAAGCACCTGAAACAATGTTCACCATCCTTAATCAGCAGTGAAATGTAAATCAAAACAACCCTGAGATTCCATCTCACACCAGACAGAATGGCTAAGATCAAATATTCAGATGACAGCAGATGCTGGCAAGGATGTGGAGAAAGCAGAAAACTCCTCCATTGTTGTTGGAATTGCAAGTTTTAAATCAACTCTGGAAATCAGAAAATTGGAAATTGTACTACCATAGGCTCACACAATACCTGTCCTGGGCATATATCCAGAAGCTGTTCCAACTAGTAAGACACATGCTCCACTATGTTCAGAGCAGCCTTATTTATAGTAGCCAGAAGCTGGAAAGAATCCAGATGCCTGTCAACAGAAAATGTTTACAAAATTGTGGTACATTTACACAATGGAGTACTACTACTAATAGTATAGCTATTGAAAAGAATGAGTTTATGAAATTTATAGGCAAATGGTTGGACCTGGAGAGCATCATCCTGAGTGAGGTAACTCAATCACAAAAGAATGCTAATGATATGTACTCACTAATAAGTGGATATTAGCCCTGAAACCTAGAATAACCCCAAGGTATAAGACACAGTTTGCCAAATACATGAAACTCAAGAAGAACGAAAACCAAAGTGTGGACACTTGCCCCTTCTTAGAATTAGAAACAAAACACCCATGGGAGTAGTTACAGAGACAAAGTTTGGAGCATAGACAAAAGGATGGACCTTCTAGAGATTGCCATATGCAGGGATCCATCCACTAATCAGTCTCCAAACACTGACACCACTCCATACACTTGTAAGGTTTTGCTGAGTGGACCCTGATATAGCTGTCTCTTGTGAGATTATACCGGGGCCTAGCAAAGAAGTGGATGCTCACAGTAATCTATTGGATGGATCACATGGCCCCAATGGAGGAGCTAGAGAAAATATCCAAGCAGCTAAAGGGATCTGCAATCCTCTAGGTAAAAAATTATTATGAACTAACCAGTACCCCAAAGCTCTTGACTGTAGCTGCATATGTATCAAAAGATTGCCTAGTAGGCCATCCCTGGAAAGAGAGCCCGATTGGGCATTCACACTAATTATGCCCCAGTACAGGGGAACGCCAGTGTCAAAAAGTGGTAGTGAGTGGGTAAGGGAGTGGGGGAGGGGGAGGGTATGCGAGACTTTTGGGATAGTGTTGGAAATTTAGATGAAAAAAATACCTAATAAAATATATTAAAAAGAGATTGAGACTGAAAAAGAAAAAAGACAAATAAAAAAGAGAGAGGCTGAGGAAAGAGAAAATTGACGAGATAGAAGCCTTGAAAAAAATGTAACTAGGTTTGCGGCTGTATTCACAGGTGATAAAGAAGTTTATAGAAAAGGTAGATATCCTTGGTCTGTCTGATCTTCTGGGAGTCAAGTTGCCTTTGGGACCATGAAATCCTGGTGGGACCAAGATCCTGGGATCCTGAGATCCTCTGCACCTGGCCATTTTAGAACTCTGGGTGTTATGGGGCTGGCTGCTGAGTTTTCTTCCAAGGACTGTTCAGGGCCTTGGCCAAGACAGAATAGAAATAACCCATGCCACTTGTCCGGCACAGTTCCTGCATGCCTGGATCCTTCTGATTCCAGCTACTCCATGTGTTGATGACAGATGTTCTTCCTCCTGTCTGATTATCTGATCCTTAGAATGTTGGAGTACCTTGGATTGAAGCAGCCTCTCGGTGTTGTGGGGCTGCCTTCAGAGTTTGCATGCATGGCCTGCTCAAGGCACTGGCTCCAGAAGTATTTTTAAATGATGCTTCTTGCAAACTTGCCTGTCTCCAAAAATATCTGACATATTTTTATAGGAATGGATTTAATCTTATAAATATATTAAGGAAAAATGACATCTTGATGATTTTAAAATATCCTAACAAGAAAAAATAATGGACCTTCTCCACTAAGTCTAAAATAATTTTGAAGCCACGTGGTGGGGGCACACACATATTTCGAAGTTTTTGGAGGGAGAAGTAGGCAGATCTCAAATTGAGACCAGTCTAGTTTACAAAGTAATTTCCAGTACTAATAGATATACAAAAAAAAATACTTATAATAAAAAACAAACAATACAAAACAAACAAACAAAACAAAAAACAAACAATCAAACAAAAAAGACAGTCCTGGAAAGGAATGATAATTTTATATTATGTGGTTGTTAGCCACATATCCCTGTGCACATATGTAAATACACTTATGTTTTTTTAATTTTTTTTTTAATTTTAGTAGTTATTTTCTCCATTTACATTTCAAATGCTATCATAACAGTCACCTTTAGCCTTTCCCCTCCCTTCCCCCTGCCCTGATCCCCTACCCACTCACTCCCATTTCTTTGTCCTGGAATTCCACTGTACTGGAGCATCAAGTACAATGGGAACAGAGAGTAGGGGCTGGTCCTGGGAAAGAGAAAGGGGCCAATCAGTCATTTTATCCTTCCTCTCAGGTAGCAGTTTATTTTGGTTCAAGAAACAAATATACTTTCTTTCAATGAATTTTATAAGTGAACAGGAAATATTTCCATCTCTCAGAACTGCCTGTGGAAATTTTATTGTGGTTATAGGAGTTTTTTTGGGTCTATTTTCCGAAGAAAAATTAAAGCCAGGTATGTTTAAACATACCTGTATTAGCACCAACACGGAATGCTGAACCGCAACACTCTATCACTTCCTAGAGAATACATAACATACTAAGTGCCTACCTCAACACTAAAATGAAGTGAAATAAAATCAAACAAATGTACCTTCGATAATTGTATCTAGTGCATTGGGAAGTTTATAAGATAATGAATCAAAAAATTCAATTATCTTTATGATAAAAATAATTAGAAATGTTAAGAAGGTTAAACAATTACTACAAGAAGGGGGAGGGAGAGACCTGGGTGAGAAACCACACACGGAGGGGAAGAGATGAACTTGATCAAGTACTGTGGGGGGTTGTGAAACAGGAGTGCATTGATGAAGATCAGCAAAAAGAATGGAAACAGGCAACTTTGTGAGGTAGGAGGTGAGAAAACCCTCTAGAATGTACCAGAGACCTGGGAGCTGAGAGACTCCCAGGACTCAAAGGGAGTGACCTTAGATGAAATGCCCTCCAGTTGGGAAAGGGGACTTGTAGAGTTCTCCCAGCAGTCCTCTTCTGTATGTGTATTGGAGGCCTCATATGAGCAGGTGAATTCTGTATCTTTGAAGGGTCAGAGTTTCAGACTTCATGGTTGAACAGTTTAAATGAGACTGTGGGTCTTCCTAGAGGGATACCCTTGTTTTTAACATTTTTTTAAACTTTGTTAATTCAACAACAAGCGTCAGATGCTCCAGTCCATTAGTTGGTTGCAAATATCTGCAGCTGAATCCTTCACCTGCTAGTTCCTAATGAGGTACATGTCTTAAACTTGTTGTAGTGTATGTACTAGATAAGGAATCAAAATAATATCAAAAATATATTGCATATTGTAACTGAGAAATATAACGTTGGTTCTAAGGGACCTATTCACATTCAGTTCAAGATATAGGTAATAAACAGTGTTTCTCAATGTTTCTTAAAATGACTGTGGGTAACCTAAAGAAACAAAGCTAAACCAAACTAAACCAAAAGAAACACCCTCTTCTATACATTGTCTCATCTTCTTCCAATTGACCAGTTCTTAAAAGCCATGCTCTTGAGTGAAACTACACATTGGAAGTGACCTTCCCCTACTCTGATTCAGAATATCACTTTACATGAGCTCAGATATCTTATTTTGTAATCTGAGTGAATGTGTGACTTTGATATTAGTTGATTGTTAATAGAAAGCACAAATTGTGTAGGAATGTGAATGAATGTTACAGATGCCATTCCAATATCATTCCCATTGGAGGGAATAAGATAAAAGAATCATAATTCATAATAAGTATTAGAGAAGTAGAAATTGAGAGAGAGAGAGAGAGAGAGAGAGAGAGAGAGAGAGACAAACAGACAGACAGACATAGAGATAGAGACAGAGACACAGAGACACAGAGACAGAGAGAAAGAGAAATTTCATCACCTAGAATATAATATTGTAGAGCACTGATAGATATTTCTGTACTTTTATCATCTATTGCTTTTGCAGAATACCTTCTTGCAGTAAGCAACCTCTGCAGTTTTCTGAATTCACACATTTGTAATATTAATACTACCATGACTGTACTTCTTAAGAACTAACAAGTAGGTGAAACAATCAGATGAAGTTGTATGCAACCAACCAACGGACAGAATATGTTGAACCATTGGTTTAATTGGAGAAAAACTGAAGGAGACTGAGGAGGAGATCAACCCTGTAGGAGGACTAGATGTCTCCATTAATATGGACCCAGAATTCTCCCAAATGCTAGACAACCAAAATGGCAGCTTACACCAACTATAGTTAGAAGGTCCCCAAAACATACACAGAAAAAAAAATTCTTGGTCTCTGTTCAATCAGAAATGATGCAATGATTCTCAAGAACCTAGAGACCCCAGGGTGTTTAGAAATCAGATGGAATGGGTACATGCTCTTGGAGACAGGGGCCAGTTGATATGGCATGTGGAACAGTAGGAGGGTGGACAGGGTTCAATGAATGAATGAATTAATAAATAAAAAAGAATACTGCCAAGTAACCACGCCCCATATACTCTAATTCTTTAATCATAATCCAAGAAAACTCACATGTTCACATAACAGCACACTCAAAAATATAACTAAAAAATACACACACACATATAACTGAAATTCCATGATTTTGAAGTTCATTTTACAAAGAAATACAGTGGAACAGAGTTTTTCTTTTGTTCCATTAATTTACATACATTTGTTCTCCTAATCTACCCAAAATATGGATTGTTCTCCATATAAAAGGCCAAAATCTCCTAACATAGTTTTTATCTGGGAAAATCTCCCAACATAATTTTATCTAGATCCACACCAATTATACCTTTCATTAGAATATAATCTGGATTCAGTTAGATATACATTAAATTTATATTTAAATTTCAGTTATTTGTTGTAACATGGATGTAAAGTAGAATATCAGGGTAATGTCTTTTTCATTTCTCTACTGATATGGGCATTGGTTTAAAAGAACAATAACATGCTGGGCACTGGAAAGAAGGCTCCATGGAGAGAATATATTCTTGGCACCTCTGTAAAATTCCAGGCATTTCTATTCATGTCTGCAACACTGTGGGTGGGAACAGGTAGATATCCCAATGGTGTACTGGCTATTCAAACTCGTCAAAATGGTGGGTGTATTACACTCTGAGAGACCAAACGGTGAGGACATTCTACTCATATCTGAACATATGTGTATGTTCATGGTGTGACCTCACAATTGGGAACAGACACTCCACTCATATGAAGCCAGGAAACCCTCTTGCATACCACACATGAAACCTTGAGTTCAGCAGTTCCATAACCTATGTGTCTCTAAGTATGAAATGGGAAGATTTATATTCTCATTGTCTTGTTAATCCTGTTTTCTCTTAAATTCCAGAAATTAAACCAATGTATTCTCAGATTCAGGATGGTAGAACACAACATTTTGTCTTTCTGGAATAGCATCCAACTATCATCAGAAAGACTTTTCAACTTACCCTCAGGACAATAAGTATCCATTTAGAGGGTTTTTACAGGATAACAAATGTATTTAGTTTTCTATTTGAGAAATAGACTGTCTAGAATGTACAACAATGTACAGGTAAAAAATGAACTTACCTTGGAGCCTGGCAACAGTGAACTGAAAATAATTGTCAGTGGTGTTCTCTGTATATGGAATATGTCAAGGGAATAGATCTTAGAGTGACAGAGACAGAGTGGATATGGACAGAGACAGAGACATAGAGAAATAGAATGGGGTGATGAGATGATGGATGGTCTTGATTTTAAAACGTAAATGAAGAAAATATCTAATGTAATATTGAAAGAAAGAAAAAAAGAATCATTTTTACAATATTTCTTTTCTTCAGAACCCCATGCCTCATACACCAAATTCATACAGTTTCCGTTTGTGAAGCACGCTTGATACATCTAAAAAGAAAATGTGACAAAGAGTTGCAACAGAGAGTTTTGGAAGGGGCTAGACTGAAAGCCTAGCAGTTAATCACTTGCTCCCTACAAAACTAACATAAATGCCCTGTGGATGTAGAAATCATCTATTAGAGGATCACAGAATGCAGGGGAAGGATGCCCAGAGAAACCTGTCTAGAAAGATGACCCATACCAAGAAGCTTTTCCTCTAATTGAGAGACCTTGCCTCAGTGAAAAGATAGACAACACATTAGGGTCATTTCCTGAATCCACTTTGGGCTTCAACAAGTGTCTGCATGCACATGTAGAGGAAAAACCTTCATATATACTGTTCTTTCTCTTATAATTGCCAACACGCATGGTATCTCTTAAACACACACACACACACACACACACACACACACACACACACACACACACACACACATAAACACATGCAGAAAAGAAAAAAGTTCTGGAATAGGGAAGACTAGACAGAATGGCTAAAATAAGAAATAACAAAAGCCAATGCCACTGTTGCAGATTCTTGAAGCCACAACCAAAGCTTAGGTACTGCTTTTAATGGATGGCCTGCTGCAGACTGGCCTCAATCAGCCCTCCTCAATCTCTGGGAGAAATCGTTGTCCTGGTATAGGTGGGCAGGAAGCTGACATTTAAGTGTCAATCAGATACAAACACAGAGGGGGTGCTGTATCTGAATGTAATTTCTCAAAGAAATCATCAGATTATTAATATAGAAACAAATAGGGAAGTTGGTTTTCAAATCAGCCAGGTAAATGAGGTTACTGAATTCTTAAAGACTCATGTCCAAAATAGAGCAATAAAAACATAATGACTGGCAGGGACTGAGCAATAAAATAACTGAAATGAATTCTTCTCTAAAGTCAGCTATATTCTTTGAAGCTAGGTTTGAACACTTTATGATCACACCATGCAAATGGATTTCACACTCAAGCCATGGTTCTAATTAGGGAGTTTCTTTCTAGCTAATCTTCTCATGAATAATTCAAAACTGTTGTTCCCCCTCAAACCACAGCACAAGTTATTTCCTAAACCATTGTAAATTCCTGTATATGAGAGGGATTGTATGGGGGAATCTTTCTACTAACAACTAATGTAGCCTGCCATGCATAAGTATAACAAATATTCAAAACATACTTTCCTAAAGTTGTCCTGAGATTTCTAACTCTATGTAGTATATAGCAATGGCTGTCACAATCTCTCTTATAATACTAGAGGTAACTCTGGTTGTTACAGGTAACATTCTTACTGAATTCCAAGCCCAGGATCCGCTCAAGGACTACCTAGAATATTGGTGAAGGACAGGGAACAAAGTTGGATATTGCTTAGATATTTGACAAGTCATTACTTGGAGGCACTTATAATAAAACAACATTGAAAGAAGTCACAAAGATTCAATCACTTACTAATGTAAGGACAAGTTTGATGCATTTTTTCCAGGATGGTTCCTGAAGACTTAGTTTCCATGAACTTTTTGACTAGGGACTGTGTCTAAATATTTAGAACTGTCACGGGAGTCACTACTGGGGTTTGTGTTCCAATGGCTGGTGTGCGTTTGTGTGTGTGTGTGTGTGGGTGTGTGAGTGCGTGTGTGTTTGTGTGAGTGTTGTGTGTGTTTATGTGTGTGTGTGTGTTTGTGTGTGTTTATGTATGTGTGAGTGTGGGTGAATATGACAACAAGCTAATGTTCATCTCTTAGTGATACTGTGAGCACTCTGCTGCCTATCTTAAATCATCACAGCTGTCAGTGTCTAAAGCTAACTGAATTCCAGAAAGCAATTTAGTAGATTTGATTAATGTCTCCTTACATCACATAGATATTTTCTACAGTGCATATAAGCACATATATTTTAGAATATACTGAAACTTAAAAATGTAAATTAAAAAAAAAAAACAAAAACCTCTACCAACTTCAAATTAAAAAAACACATTTATTTTAGAATTCTCTAGGATACTCGCAATTTCCTGTATTCCCTACTCATGATGTCCATATGTTAGCATCTTACAAATTTGTATGACAATAATGAGGAGAAAATAAAATTTGTAAGGAAAAAAAAAAGACAGTTTTGTCTTAGACTACTTATTAACAAATGCCTGGGCCACAAACTGTGGCTTATTCCCAGAATAACGTATTTAACACATTCAAAATATTTTATGTTTTGTACATTTTTAGTTACCCCTTTATCTATTTACTTAGCATCTTCCTAAATATCTCCCTTAGCATATGTGCCAGCATCTGTCCCTGAATCTGTTTATTCTCCTAATATTTCATAGAATACTCTGTTTTTGAAAAGTCTCACCTCATATTTTCTTCCTCAGCTCATTTGTCATACACATTATTTAATTGACAGATGATGTTTATAAGAGAGTCTCAAAATTTGGGGCACTAATAACAACTAAATATCTCATTTAAAATATATAAAGTAGGTTTTGTGTATGCCACATGGCTGCAGTACCTGGAATGGCCAGAAGAAGAAGTCAGATCTCCCAGACTTAGAGACAGATGCGAGGGTGCAAAGGGTTCTGAGCCATCTCTCCAGCCCCTCAATAACAATGTTTTGTCACAGAAAAGATAAAAACGGACATTGCCATTTCTAAATTCTTTCACACTGTAGATATCAGTCCACACTCCTTTTAGTAGTCAAGAGACCTGGAGTATATTATCGTTTTCTTACTCCCACTTTTGAGGGTACTTACACCTGAATTTTCCCTAGTATAAGATTGTGAAGGAATGAATGGCAGATTTTCCAGGCTATTTGCTAATGGTATACCTGTTTTGGTCTACAGAGCTTCCATACACTATCCTGCATGCCCTTAATCTCTGACAACCCCCTTACCTTGTGGATTCTTACCTTTGGACACTGATTTACACTTTTTTTTTGTGCAGCCATCAGTGTTTTGGCACTAACGTATTTTGTTCATTAGGTGCTATTTAACACATAAAGATCCACTGAATTTTAAAATATTCATTGTTATAATCTAATTTTATACAGATAGTATTAAGATCTCGTATGGAATTCAAATGTTTCAACAAAAATGAATTGAATTTTGGACGTTGTGTAAACTTTTAAACAATCCTCTGGTTTTAAAATTTGGTGTGTATGTGTGTGTGTGTGTGTGTGTGTGTGTGTGTGTGTGTGTGTGTGTGGGTTTGTGTGTTACTCACCGTGGCTAAGTTTCCATCAACAAAATTTTCACAGACAAATCCAAGAATAGATTGGGGAGACTCAGAAACTTTCACCCCCAACAAAGGAGTTATTGGAAATTAATGGCTTCAGGTGAGAGGGCCAGTTTTCTTCATGGATTTGGCTAGTGAAAGGTTGCCCGTGTTCCAGTATATATTTGTCCCTATCCACACATATGTAGTCAGGACTAAATGGACTCAGCTATCTATATAAAAATGCACATGGACTTAAGGATAAGAGTGATACAGGAGAAGTGGGGAACATTTCAAGGAGGAGAAGATAGTGATGGATTTGCTCAAACTCATTTACATGTATGTAGAAAGTTCTTCACAAACAAATTTAAAACAAAGTAAATAAGTAAGTAATTAAATAAATAGACAAATAAATTTGGATGGACATACATATCAGATAGGATATGTGTGTGTGTGTGTGTGTGTGTGTGTGTGTGTGCACATGTGTGTGCATATAAGCATGTAGATATGTAGCACCTGTGACTAGAGGAATGCAATCATGCAGTATCTTTCTTTATGTCTCTCTGCCACTTTCCTATGATGCAGTGTGTTGATTAGAATATCTTTTGCCCATGGGATGTGGCACTATTACAAGGTGTTGGCTTGTTTTAGGAAGTGCATCATTGTGTAGGCTTGCTTTTATGTAGTGCACAATCTCTACCCAGTGACAAAAATCGATCCTCTTCTTTGCTACCTATGGCCACAAGATTCCACCTGGTTGCCTTCAGACTAAGATATAGACCAATCAGTTCCTTCCCCAGCACCTCCTCTACCTGGATGCTGCCATGCTTCCTACCAAGATCAAAATGTACTGACCCTCTGAAACTGTAAGACAACCTCAATTAAATTTTCCCTATAAGAGTTTCTTTCCTGAGTCATGATGTCTCTTCACATCAATGAAACCCTGTAGAACATACGCAGTATGTTAGCCTGATTTTAATGCTTACAAGGTGATTGCAACCAGCATGCAAAGACAAAGTAAAGATGACAAATGAGTTTCTGTATTTTTTGAACTTCTGAATTTTTGAATGAATATGGGGATTGGGAAAATTAAAAAGTTATGGGAAGGAGAAAGAGAGGATGCAAAGACCTATTGGGCACCTGTCACTTGCTTTTGCAATCAATATTTTTATTTTAAAACAACACCAACAACTAAAACAACCAACAACAGGGCATCCATACAACAGATTCACAGAGAAGACACCAAAGGGCATTACATTCTTGTAAATCATTTTCCAGCTAATGTCTGGTGTATTGAGCCTAAGGATTTTACTGTCAAACCCTGATGATTAATCACTAGATTGTATCCCCTAACACAATGATGAATGACACTGTGGTCAACAGGACAGTTAAGTAAATAGATTGTTTTTCACACTGTCAGTTTGAATTGTTACTATATATCCCAGTTTTTTTTGCATTTTATCTCCATAAGTGTGTTCTTTTCAGCCCCATTTGCTACATAGAAAACGGAATCTTTTACATTGTATTTCATTTAGTGTGCACAATGGAACCTAAAGACTAATTTAGTCCATTTCAAAGTAGAGCTCTCTGTTCTCTTTTCAAAATTGAAATTAAACTGTTTTCAAAATGTTTTGCACTTGCCTGGCTTAGTTTAATTAAGATTGTGGGGTGGGAGGGATTTCTCCCACATTCTCAGTTGTCTCAAACTGGAAAAACTCTCTAGAAAGGTTGTGGAACCTTTGTGACTGTGCCCTAGCAGAAGGAGGTCACTGGCGCAAGAAGGAGGGAACTGGCTAGTTCTGACCTAAATCTTGGCTTCTAAATCCAACCAAATGTGAGAAGGGCCCATTCAGGCTCTTAATGCCACCGATAAACTTGTTGTTTCCTACTATGCTGTCCTTATCATGCCAGTCTTTCCCTGGTGAGTTTTTGCCATATACATCTCTTCCTGTACATTCATTGTGTCAGGAGTTTTGACAACTTAACTTAAAAATAATTATTGTAAGTGTACATCTGTCTCTCCACCTCTTCCCCTACCCATACCCCTCTCCCCTCCTTCCTTCCTTCCTTCCTTCCCTCCTTCCCTTCCTCTCTCTCTCTCTCTCTCTCTCTCTCTCTCTCTCTCTCTGTGTGTGTGTGTGTGTGTGGGTGTGTGGGTGGGTGTTGTGTCAAATAGATTGCTGTCAATTTTGCCTACATGTATTTTTTTAATGTGTGTGTGTGGAATGATTTTTCACGTTTAAAATTATTCTCACATTTCATAAATTTCAGTGCAATCTTTACTTTTATGGAGATAAGCTTCCAAATGGCTTTTTTTCTGGAACTCAAGAAATTGGAATGCTCCAATTTTTATGACCTGAGTGAGAATTGTCAATAGGTTCCCAGTGATGCTGTGGGGCCATACTTAAGATCTGTGTAGCAGCTAGAGGAGCCTCTGTGTTCTTTGATCCCTGCATTTAGAGAATAACTACGAATTGTTTGTACAGTTGTCTCTAGCATAGAGACTTTTTTTAAATTGTTTTCTCTTTGTCACTAGATGCCATGCTTTGGAAAGTCCTTCCACATGGAAACTACTGACCATATTGAATGGTGGAGAAAGGAGATTCACAGTAAATTATAAATGAAGAAAACAAAAGTTACAGCCCTATAACTGATACTCCCACAGCTTAAGCTGTGTGGAAGCATGGAGAATGTTGGAGGACTTGCAAAATTTATTTTGGATCTCATTCCTCCTCATTGCTCACATAATTTAGTACTTAATATCCTCGTGATTTCATAGATATATTTTTCTAAATACTTCTTAATTAAGTTGTGTGAATGTGTGTAACTCTGTGAATGTCTCTTTGCATGTCTCTCTTTCTATGTATATTTTTCTCTGTCTCTGTGCCTACTTGTGTGTCTCTGTGTGAATGTTTATGTGCATGTCTCACTCTGTATGTCTAAGTTTCTCTGTCTTTCTGTCTCTGTCTGTCTATCTATGCCTCTCATCTTTTCTCATTTCTTCTCCTTGTTTACCTTCTTCTTCTATTGTTTCTCCTTCTTTGCCTTATCCTTCTCCTCCTTATTCTTTTCTCCTTCTGCTTCTCCTTTTCCTTCGCCTTCTACTCCTACTCCTGTTTCTTCTTCTTCTTCTTCATCTTCTTCTTCTTCTTCTTCTTCTTCTTCTTCTTCTTCTTCTTCTTCTTCTTCTTCCTCTTCTTCCTCTTCTTCCTTATTCTTCTTCCTTATTCTTCTTCCTTCTTTGTTCTTGTTCTTGTTCTTCTTGTTCTTCTTGATATTGTCTTTGGTCTCCTTCTCCTCCTCATTCTTCTTCTTCTTCTTCTTCTATGCCTTTGACTTCTCCTTCTCTTCCTCCTTCTCTTATTCTCCTTCTCTCCTTCTCTCCTCCGTATTTAACCTTCTCCTTTTCTACTTCTCCAAGTCCTCCTCCTTCTTTTTGCTCTTCCTCTTCTTTTGTTCTTCTTCCTTCTCCTTCTCCTTGTCGTTCTGCTCCACCCATTCCTCTTCCTTTCCTTCTTCTCTCTTCCTCTCCATATTCTTCTCCTTCACTTTCTTTTTCTTCTTCTACATTTTTCTCTATCTCACCCTCCCTGACTCCCTCCTACCCTTACCCTACCCTCCCTGATGCATTCACAGACTCTCCTCCAGTACTACTGGTCATTTGAATTTTGTCTTGCCAAGCTATGAAAACAAGGATGGTCTCCTGAGGCATCCCCTGTTACTGGTCTTTTCCATATGTCTTTTCAATTGTCCTTTCACTGTTTTACAGATTTCTTCTAAGATCATTTTACCCCACCCCACCTCCATGCCTTGATTTCTTATGGTGGGAGTGTCCAGAGTTTCAAACTCACATCCTCTTTCCTGGTGTTCTGCCTGAGAAACCACAAAATCTAGGGGCTAGAGTTAAATTTGATCATTGAGCTTGGGGCATTGTGCTATGTACAAAATGCCTGGTCTCCAGGCATGCTGAAGTCCTTAAACCTGATGAAGCCTAATGGGTCGTAATTTTCACCTACATGGGAAAGAAGGCATTTACTCAGTGTTTCTGGAACCCTGGCTCCTGGTAAAGTTACCAAACCCACAAGCACTCCCGCCCAGCAGTGCCTAATGGCTAGCAGTCACATACAAAATGACCAAAGGTTCTGATCTTCGGGTTAGATAACTTCTAGTTACCTAGCAACAGCAAGATAACAAGCCCAATATATGAGAGGCTACTTAGCCCTACATCAGTCTCTCTCTCTCTCTCTCTCTCTCTCTCTCTCTCTCTCTCTCTCTCTCTCTCTCTCTCTCTCTAACTTTTACAATCCTTACTCTTTGTAAACTTTTACCTCTTTCTCTAAGTGTTCACCTTTCTTACTCTCTAACTTGCTTTCTGTCCTTCCTTCTATGTCTTTCCCCATCTCTCCTTTTGGCCATGGCAAGTCTAACAATCTTTTTACCCTTTGTTTTCTCACTGCTGTCTAAAATAAAGCTCTAAAACATTAGACTGTCTATGTTTTTTAAGGCCCTATATGGGATGCCAGAGACTAAGAATCTGGTACCATTGTCTTCCCCTAGTTCACCCTCATCCGTGTAGTGTCAGTGGATTTACACAACCAGATGCACAACCAGGGATGCATGGTAATTATCCTTCAATCCTCCCATGTCAGCCTTCACAGAGCACAGAACCTTCTGCTGGCCATATTCTCTCTCACTTCATCAACTTCCCCTAAACCCACAGTTTCACACTGGACACTTAACATTACTACGAATTATTAAAATGTAACTGCATTTAAATTTAAAAATCATCTCCTCATTTGTGTTGATAACAATCCAATGCTTAACAGATATTTGTTAGTAGTGCTTACCTGTTGACATTGATACCATGAACTTCTTATTACTTCTGGTGCTTTGTGATTTTTTTTTCCAAGCAAGATGAGGACTTGAACAATTTATGAAGTCATGTCTTTGGACTCACAGCACTTACATGATGTAGTTCTAGTTTCCCAGAGACTTCCAGTATCTGTGATGAGCCATAAACTTGGGACATCTGCAGCATGACCCAGAGTTTCATTGTGCTGAGCAGAGAGATCCCAAGATTTGATTGCTTTCTCTGTCCAAAGTATATATATGCGATTAAATTACAATTGCATAGTGGTTTTTATTACTCTGTGTTATTATCATTTCAAATCCTCTTATTTCTTGGCTGAGTTGCTAAATGATACCTTGTTCTGTGAACCAGCTGCCACTTTTGTTCTAAAGCGATTGGAAGAATCTTTTCAGCTTTCCTAGTTCCATTTACTGAGAAAGGTAGCTTCCCTCTGAGGTTATGGTCTCAGAAGTTGTTGGATGTTTCAAACCCTTCCCTGGAATGTCTGGGACTCTGCAGAAAAGGAACGAAGACTTTTGAAACAAAAGCGAGAAACTACTTGGTGACTTCTTCTTGTCTTGTGAAAATTCTGAGATCCATTCTTGCAACTGGAAATATTCAAACACATTAAAATTATTCTACAATGAGAAAATCAACTGCATTATAATTCTGATACTTACTGACACATGAGTTATAAGGATGTTCTTTATTAAAAAAATCAATTAGTTCTTACACTCTTTATTTCGTTCTAGAACACATTTTCCCCCTTTTAACAGCTAAAAAAAATTATTTTAATTCAATTTCATTTTTAAAAATCCATATTATTTTAAAAACTTTAGTGGTAATTGTAATAAGTATCTATAAAGTGTTGCAGATGGATCATGCCCTCTCTTTCTGAGGCTAATGGAAGGTTATTAAAAAAAATTCTTTCTAATGAACATCTATTCTTGTTGTTGTTTTTGTTGTTGTTGTTATTGATGTTGTTAGAGGTTATTACTTGACTTCAGGAATGTTAAATGCTAATGAGGGTCTTATTGTTCTCCAGATGTCTCCTTTCACCCCCCCAATATATATATATATATATATATATATATATATTTTACAAATATATATATATTTGTAAAAATGTGGTGAGTTCCTGAATGCACAATATCAAATGTTTCTGATTCAACTTGTGCACAATGCAATCTAGATTCTGTCTTTTTACATTGGTTTTCCTTTGCAGGGAAATGAAATACCAAAGCCTATCTGAAATTAAGGATTTTTCAAAAGTCTCATTTCCTTGGGAATTCTAAATAAAAGTTTATATTCATTATGGAGAATGTATTATGAGCTTGTCAAGGGCATTTTAATATGAATTTCTTTCCTGTTATGTTTATTTTTCCTTGGTGATTTGAAGTCGAAGCTACTCAAATGAAAAAAAGAAGAGGTATCTAAAACTACTTCTCATTATCTCACTTTCTTTAAATTGAGATTTCTGATGTTGAGGAGGAATGAAGTGAGTGTGCAGATTTTGTCCACATAATTCCTAAAAGAAAGAGCAATAGTCATGTTCCACAAACACCTGTATTCGACACCCTAATTAAATTGCATGGGTACTGGCTGAATCTAAAGTCCCTGTAAATGAATGTGTTTGTGTGTGTGTGTGTGTGTGTGTGTGTGTGTGTGTGTGTGTGTGTGTGTGTGAATATTTCCATGTGTGTGTGTCTGTGACTCAGTATATCTAGGTGAATATGTACATGTGTGTGTTAGGATTTTATTGCTGTAAACAGACACACTTATCAATGCATGTTTTATTAGAAAACCATTTAATTGGGGCTGGCTTACAGGTTCAGAATTTCAGTCCATTATCATCAAGTTAAGAATATGTCAGGATCCAGGCAGGCATGGTTCATTTGGAGCTGAGAGTTCTACATCTTCATCTGATAGCTGCTTGGAAATGAATAGCTTCCTGGCAGTAGGCAGAGGGCATTAAAGTCTGTTCCCACTCAACATCAAATGTGTTTTTGAGTGTTTATGTGAGTATTAGTATGGGTTCTATTGACATGAAGTGTCACCAGGATCATAGTAAATTTTGAACACTTTGTAGCTTCTTTTCAGATGTTTACTCCATTATTTTCATGGCTGGAAACATGGTTGCCTTCAGACAGACACAGTGTTGGAGAAGGAGATGAGTTTTAGGTCTTGATATACAGGAAGCAGATGGAGACTGTGTCAAACTGGAGATTGCTTAAGGACAGCAGACATCCAAGCCTACCACCAAATTGTTACATTTCTTCCAACAAGATCACACCAACTCAACAAAGACACATCTCCATCAGTGTCCCAACTACTCCACCAATGTCACACCTCATGAAACTATTCCACACCTCCTGAGAGTGCCACACCTATTGGCACTATTTATATGGGCCCATTAACATTATTCTTAAAACTGTTCAATGGACCTTTCATTAAAGGTAACTTTAATGAAAGAAATAAAGAATGTTTCAAAAAATAAACAGGAGTATGTATGTCTTGGTTACTGTTCTATGCTGTGAGAGACATCATGACCAAACCAACTTATAAGAGGAAACATTTAATTGTGGTCTTAGAGTTCCAGAGGGCAAGTCCAGGATATCATGGTAGACACCATGGCAACACAGAGGCAAAACATGTAGAGCAGTAGTTGAGAGCCAACAACTTATGATGGAGATGGCAGAGAGTAATGAAAGAGGGAGAGAGAGAGAGAGAGAGAGAGAGAGAGAGAGAGAGAGAGAGAGAGAGAGAGAGAGAAAGAGAGAGAGAGAGAGAGAGCCTGATGGGTTTTTGATATTTCAAGGCTCTGTGACAAGTCTCCTTTAATAATAAAACAAATTCTAATTCATTCTAAACAGCCCATCACCTGGAAAACTAACACATTTGAACGTGTGATCATCTGTGGCACACATTTATTCAAAAGAATAAAGGAATGAAAAAGAAAATGAAATCAACTAATAAGTGGCCATGACACTTGGTAGTATAGTTTATATCATTACTTTTCATTTCTCACAGTTTAGGGTTATTTCCATAACATATTTCTGATCAGCCATCATTCTCAAATAATCCAAAGGCATCCTAACCCCACCCCACACCCACACACACATTTCTACTTGATTAACCATATTGGCATTACTTATTTTCATGGAAACATATCCCTTATTCCTGATTTAGTTCAAATCGTGAGAAATGTTGATGTATAATTAATTCCTATTCATAATGGGATAAAACAGAAGTCAACAGGATTGAATCCATTGTTCCTTGGAGCAGAAGATTTCCCATCGATTTAGTAAAATATTATAAATATGATTTTAAAAGAAGGCAACACCCTGAAAAAGTCTTATTTTCATATTTTCATTATTTACAGACCATTCTGTGGTATAAATAGGAATCTAGAGGAAGAAAGGTGTTTAAAGTCACTGACACACACACTTAACTGAGGTTTCCTTAGCACAGGAAGAAGATATATCAATCCTCTATATCTGGAGAGTTTCTCCAGGACCCTAATGATATAAAAGTCTTCAGGTCTCTAGGTTAAAACAACATTGCTTTTGCCTATAATTTATGCAAAGTAACCTCTTTTATACAGTAATCATATTGATGTGTGTATGCATACAGAAATATACAGGTAAGTGCAGAGGATAGGGAAGGGTATACTGTTTTCTGCTACTTCACTCCCTAATTTTCCCCTTGTGACAGGGTTTCTTGCTGAGCTAGGAGTGAGGCTGACATTCAGGAAGCCACAGTCATCCTTCTGTCTCTGCCACTCCAATTCCTAAGCACTGGTGTTGTAGGTGAATGTTTGACCAAACACTTGGCTTTACCCCTGGGACATCTCCCCAGATTCTTCTTTATTTTAAATAACCTCTGGATTACTTTTGCCCTCAATGTAATGAAACTGCTGTATAAGAATTTGTTATTTAGAAGATGGACATATAAGTGGTCTGTGTGTGTTCAGTACAGACATGGTATATTAAGAACTACTTTCCTTAATTCTTTGAGAATTTCATACACTATATTTTGATGGAATTTACTTTCCAATTCTTTTAGTAACTCCTCCCAGAAAAAAACCTGGCCCATTCCCACTTAACTCCTCCTGCCAACTTCATATCTCGTCTTCTCCCGTTTGTTACAACCCATTCAAATCATTTGTGTTTCCCATAAACTCTTGGGCATCTGGCTTCCAGTAGAGAATGAACAATCTATCACCTTCAAAGTCAATACCTTTGATGAAAACTGACTATTCATCCTTCATCAACTGTCTATACCTTATCAGATAGTGATAAGTGATAGTGAGCCTTCCCGTTCAGTGATGGAAGACAGAATGGCCTGATTTTGTGCAGAAAGACACAGTTTTTCTCTTACCTCTGTGCCTTACAAGATTTTCATTCTCTTCCTTGAGGATTTCTAAGATTCATCTCCTCTACTTCTTGCCTCTTTCTGTGAGTATTTGTGAATATGCATGTGTGTCTATATTACAGATGTCTGAGTTTACATACAACTCAACTCAGAGTGGGATTTTGCAATTAACTGCTGGCACTATCTCACACTAGACTATATTCCTTAATGAAGACTTGGTGTGGGTAAGTACCAGAAAGGAACTGGAGATTGCTAGATATCTTCAGAGTTAGTTGTAGTATAGGTGAAGTTTAGACTTCTGACCTTACATTCTGGCTAGAACCTATGGGTTTAAGATGCATGGATAGGTGATCAATATCCTGAACTTGCATTGCATTTTTGTTCTTTTTGAACAAAACGGAGATATCCTTGAAGAGATAGATGGATCCTATCACTTTGTTTCAAATAAAGAATTCTGTGGTTAAATTGTTTTGAAATGTCAGTCATGGGTCTTTGATGAAGGCTTTGGTCCACAGTACAATGTTCATAGGTAGTACAATATGCTCTCTGAAAAGTGATTGGAACCTGAGGGCTTTAATCAATGAGTTAATCAATCAATGGATGTGCATGGAATGGGTAAAAAACTTGTAAATGAACGTGGTCATTTGGACATGTCTTCAAAGCTGTTTATTGTCTTTGTCCCTTCTTGTGTTAATGCTGACTAGCTGCCAATAAGTTGAACAATTTTGCTGCTTCATGCCCCTTTCATATTCATGTGATCATGGATCCTTCTTTCATTTGTGATAGTAACATGTCAGGTTCAGAGGAAACATGGCTTAATTATTTAATTTTTTTTTCTAGAAACGGCATGCTAAGTGTAGAACCAATGTTACCTAGTTGTTGTAGTTGGAATATTCAGCCACGGTATCTGTTGTCTTTGAGACTCAATAACTTTGCTGCTACCCACACTACTGGTCTTTTTTCTGAATTCACTATTGTATTTTAGTAGATTTCAATATCATATGAAGTACCAGAAAAATGAGTGAAAAATGACAGCGGTGAAATGTGTTTAGAATCATTAAATTACACACTTAAAAATAAATAAATCAATGGACTTATATAGTACATAAATAAAACTCCAATAAAACTTCTGAAAAGGCTTAACTAAATGTGATGCTTCTCATGTGAGTTGTTATTTGTCATAGCACCTGTGATTTAGCTGTTAATAGTAGTGGGTTTTATTACTTATGAATCAGACACCAATACATCCATGAAGGGGTAACACTCCATTCCCTCAGGAGAAATAAATCAATTAAAAGTCATTGGATTAATTGATGAGAATTTTTTCTGGTTAAAGCTGACTTGGCAGGAAGTTGGACAGATTGGAGTGTCTCCCAGAAAGTGTAACACACATTAGAATGTAGGTGTTGTGAGGCTATAAGACATATTCACTACTTGTCACCTATTATTGAGTATTCTTGCTGTTGGAGGTACTTACCCTTCACTTCTGCCATTAGGGAAGTGGGTCTATACCTAGTCAGAAGGAGGAGATTGGGATGAATAATATTTGTGTGGGTTATGGAGCAGGATAAACCTTAATGTGCTGGGATTTTTTTTTATCTCCAACTTGACAATCTAGCGTCACCTTAGGAGAGAGAACAATTGAAGAATTGTCTCTATTCACTTGGTTTTTGGGTAAGTCTATGGGACATTTTCTTCCTTGATGGTCGATGTGTGAGGGTAGGCAACTGTGGGTAAGCTCATCAGTAGTCATTTATAAAAGGGAGGCTTTTACTCTGTATTTAAATAAAATATTTGATCAAGCCACATGATTTTTGGTGGTTTGAATAAGAATATCCCCTATAGATTCATATATATGGATATTTAGTCACCAGGGATTGGCAGTGTGTTTAAGGATTAGAAGGAATGAGAGAAGATGTGGCTTCATTGGAGGAAGTGGTAGTGTCAATAAGGGTGGTCTTTGAGTTTTCAAGAAACCAATGTAATGGCAGAATATCTGTCTCTGTCTAAGGATCAATAGTTCTATTGCTCCAGTGCTGCGGTCACTAACTTGATGTTGGACTAAACTTCTGTAAGTGTATTCAAGCCCCCAGTTAATGCTTTGTTTCATAATAGTTGTTTTATCCATGATGTCTCTTCACAGCAATAGAACAATGACTAAGATAGGGTCAAGCAATAAGCACTCTTTCCTGGTAATGCTTCAAGTTCCTGTTTTGCCTTCCTTGGTAATAGTCTGTAACATGTAAGCAAATAACCCTTATATTCCCAAGTTATGTTTGATGTTAGTATTCATCAGTGTGAGAAAGATGCAAACTAGAACAATTGCATGTCATTATATACATGAGAATATCTTACCTTTAAATTAAAATAAAACACCTACACATTATTTGTCCTTATAGGATAAGTGACAGTGGTACTATTAGATATTTTGTTTCTCTAAGAAATTGTCTTACTTAAAATTTCTATTGTTGTAAGGACATACCATGTCCAAAGAGCTATTTCCATAGCAAAAGTTTTATTCAGCTTATATTCCACATTGCTGTTCATCATCAAAGTAGTTGGGAAAGAAACTGAAACAACACAGGTTCTTGGATCCAGAAGCTCATGCATAGGCCATGGAGTTGTGATGCTTATTGACATGCTCCTTAAGTCTTGCTTCCATGAGGAGCACAAGACTACCACCACAAGGGTGTCACCACCCACAATGAACTGGGTCCTCTCCCACCAATTAAGAAAATTCCTTACAGCTTGATCTTAAAGAGGCATTTTCTCAACTGAGGCTCCTCCTCTTTCAAGACTCTAGATCTTCTCAAGTTTCTATGAAACCAGTATGGCACTCTGAATGTAGTTGGACTACGAGGAGGTGTGGCCTTATAGGAGTAGGTGTAGCCTCTTTGGAGGAAGCATATAACTGTGAGGCTTTAAAGCTCTGCTCAGTGTGGAAGACACCATCCCTGCATGCAGAAGACTCTAAGCTTCCTCTCCACCACCACATATTCCCAGCCACTTGCATGTTTACTTCCTTGATGATAGTGGACAGAACCTTTGAAACTGCAATGAAATGTTGAAAAGCCCTAATGAAATGTTTCTAATGAGTTGCCTTAGTCATAGTGATTTTTCACAGCATTGGAACCCTAATTAAGACATCCAGCTAGCACAAAAACTCTCTTAAATACCAAAATTAATCAACAATAGAGAGTATTTTCAAGTCATTTGGCATTTAAACTTATTCTAGAGAAAAAACACAAATGATTGAGTCCATGACAAGCCTGACTAAAAACAAAACAAACAAAAAAAATAACAATACAAAAACAAAAACAAAAAAAAACCCAAAGAAAACAAAAACAAAAACAAAACTACAACAACAATAAAACCAAACAAACAAAAGAAACACTCAGAGTGATTATGGGACCCAGTAAGACCCCCATGAAGCACAGGGGCTACTCAGGAGTAGTGACCAACATATTGGGCAACCTCATAGAGTTTGAAACCCATGAGAACTGGCATAGAAAAGAGGTCAGCACATATGCATTGAGTACACCTTCACTGTTTTATGAGAATGAGGTCACACATAAATTTAAGACTGGAATTTCCAGGGAATAGACAGGCTGAAATGGTACATAGGTATGTTGGCAGTCAGATGTTTGGAGGAGAGCCAGGGGAACAGGCCATGGGGAACATTTTTATGGTCATCTGGGGCACTCCACAGAGACATCCAAAAGATCACAGGATTCATCCCAGGCAAAGAGTGCTCAGGGAAAGCAGTCAGGATCCATGCCCCACCATATATTATCTCACCGTATACTCATTTTCTCTTTTAAATTACTATTTGACCTGATCGGCTGGCTATTTGTTAAGAAACCAAAGAACCTAATGTGGATATGTCCAATTTTAACTACTTGCAGAAAATTTCTATTCTTCCTGGGTCTCCTGCTTCACATTTTGAGAACTTCATCTTAGAATATTTTTGTTCCTCAGTGTCCTTTACTCCTTTGTGTGTCCTTTATTGTTTTTAAAGGTTACCATCAATTTAATCTTTCTTAATTTCTACCTGGTCTCTTTTCTGCATGTTAATATTGGATTTCTTAAAAAGATATCTTAATGGGAATAGAGAGATGACCATGTTGTCAAGAGTACTTTTGTACCGCAAAAAAACTGGATTTGTTTTCTTGAATTCATATCCAATGGTTAACAATCAGCTTTAATGCCAGCTCCATGGGATCTGACAACTCATGTCTCTGTGGTCACCTATACTCTCAAGCTACTACCCACCCATATAAATAAAGATAATAAATCTTAAAATGAGAGACAAGTTTCATTTGGTTTCATTATTCAAATGAAACCTTATTTTGTCTGATTTATGAATCTCTTTGGATCAGTTTTCTGGGTTGCACTTTGTGTAACAAGGCCACATTCCTTTTATCTATCACTCTTTCCCCCAACTTGTTGTTTCTCCCTCAGACTTCATTCCAGAGATTCTATCTATGTCCTGTCTTTCTCCCCTTCTTCCTAAAAATCCATCTTTTGCTGCCATCCCTGCTCCTCTAAGTCATATCTCCAATTCCTTGCTCACTATGCAGACCACAGAATCTAAGTCCTGTCCATTTTAGCCTGTGTAATATTAGATGTATGCACTGTTCACAGCCTGAGTTGCAACTTTCATCTTGCTTTGATGTTCTTTCCACCATAGTCCATCTCTTCCAACAATGTGTTCACTAAAAGCATGTCATGTCACACGTATTAATTTTTAGAACAAAACAAATTTTATTGACAAAGATACTGAGGTTGTCAAAGACCCATAGGTACCCAACACAGGAAAATAAACATTTTTTTCAATCCTATAAGTTTACTTTTCTGTACTTTGTGATTTTTTTTAATTTAAGTGATATTTGACACCAGAGTATAGACATAGATATGTAGGTCACCAAGAAATTTGATAAAGTACACAGTAGAATTGGCTAGAACTTTGTAAACAACCTTTCCGAACTTTTTGGATCCATCATCTCTGGTGTACTGCACCCAGGAACCTAGTCATCCAGGAGCTGATAGACGTAGAGGACCGGATCCTTCTTGTAGGAAATGTAAAAATAGTCCTGTAAGAATGGCACCTGGGCTAGCACCATCCCACTCCAGTTGTCCTCAGAGCCATCTTTCCCCTCAAATTTGTGTTGTACCTCTCTGCAAACCAGGGCGCTGGCGAGGTGGACATCCCTCACCTGAAGAAAAACTACTTTGTGAGGCAAGACCTTAAGATTTAAAATCCTCTCATCGCTGTGGAGCTCCTGTCCGTAGACACTGTCAATTCCGTCATACTTCACCAAATAAAGAGAAGGGTTTGTTGGCAGTTGACCTAGAATGATGGCCTTCCAATGGGTGACAGGCTCATTACCTTCCTTCCACCCGTGAGAAATTCTGCAGCCAACAATATTCCCCAGGGCCTGGGAAGAAGGCTTCCTCCTACTCTTCTTCTTGAGTGATGTCATGCTCAGACTCTTCAGAGGTATTGTCTTCTACCTGGCTGTAGACCTGTTGTGCTAGATCACACTGTCTAAGTGGCTTCCATTCTCTTCAAATATCATACTTGCCCATTGCCTGGGACTGAAGATCTTGCCCGTTTACGCCAGACACAATGCTGTTGCCTCTGTCATATATATGAATTCCTGATGGGCAATGGTTATGGGTTGGGAGTGAATGCTGGACCAAGACTCTTCTCTACGAGAACTTCTGAGCATGTGAAGAAGACTATGCTAAACAGATTTGAGCTCCTAAAATTAATTTTATAAAAATAAGAAGTTAATAAGTCAGCCATGGTGGTACATGCATTTAATCCCATAACTCAGAAGGCAAGGACAGGCAGATTTCTAAATTAGAGACCAGCCTGGTCTACAAAGTGAGTTCCAGGGAAGCCAGTGCTATAGAGAGGAACCCTGTCTCAACAACAACAACAACAACAACAAGTAAAAGAAAACAGAAGAAAATCAAACGAAAAACAAACAAAAGAGAAATTCAAACAAAAAATAACAAAACAAACAATCAAATGGAGAAGTTAATAGGAAGTGGTGGTGACCCATAACTTTAATCATAGTACTCAAGAGGCAGAGTGAGGCAGACCTTAGTGAGATAAAGGCTAGTCTGGTCTACACAGTGAGTTTCCTGACAGCCAAATCTAAACATACAGAAACTCAAATAAAATTAACCAAGCAGGCAAACAAACAAACAAAGAAACAAAGAAACAAAAAAACAAGGACATAAAAATAGTGTAATTAACAAGTAATTCTCTAGAGCTCAGAAGAATATACTCAGATCAACATTTATTTTTTCAGCCCTGAGTTAATTTGTCTCTGATGAGGATCATCTCCTTGAAATTCTATGTCAATTTAGGTTGTGCTATGACTATTACACCCAATGATCAAGAAGAAGAGAAAAAAAAATAAAAGGGCCAGAAGGGTCACCATGACTCTCTTGTACGTGTAAGGACTGAGCTAAGTGCCTGCATTCACAAATATCTTCCCAGGGACACAGCACACCACTGTCCTTCTTTATTGTTTCTCCTGACCCAGCTTCAAAATTATTTGATGAAGCCATTGCATCAGTGAACTCAAGAACAACTCAACAATTTGAGGCAATATCAGCCATTTAGAACTAATATCTTCTAACATGCACTTGGACAAAGAGGAGATTTGGCATTTTAGTGGAATTGTGATCTAGATATTGTTAGCAAGGATAATAAATTCAGGAGATAAACTAACCTAGACCATTCATCTCCCTAGCTAATAAACATGCAGAAAGTAAATTGTACAGTAACTCTCTGTAGGAGAGAAAATTTTTAGCTTTCTGTAGCTATGAGGGTCCTAATTACTACATAAATATACTTACCCATAGAAAAATATCCTAGTTGTCAAGATTCTGTCTCCTGATACAGACCAGGCACCAAAAGCCTGTGGGAAAAAATGACCTGGCTTTGACACACCACTGTGAAGATAGTGAACTCACCTTCAATGGATTCTAGTGCCTCCAAGTGGAATAGATGCGCAACCTCCAGCCAGTGCTCTGTGACATCACCCTAGTTCAGCTTACATCATAGAACCCCTCTCAGGCTGGTTCCTTCCCTAGTTACACTCAGAAACGTTCAGCATCTCGAATTTACCTTTTCATATGGCCTCCTAGAAATAATAAATGAAATCCCAACTGAAAGGCCTGATGATCTGAGTAATATTCTGCCAAAGAATTTCACCCTTGCATTGTTTTTATTGTTTGGTTGTTGGATTTTTATTTATTTGTTTGGTTTGTGTTTTGTTTTGTTTCATTTTTGTTTTTATTTTCGTTCTGAGAAAGTCTTCGGTTTCTGCCTTGACAACATCCATGGTGGTTATTTTTCATGTTCCAACCTTTCCCTTGGTTATCTTTAAGCTGTGCTTCTTATCATAAATATTGCCAGACTCTTTGAGGCAGCACACTGGATAGCACACCAATTTTCACTTTATGAAAACCCACAGTTAGAGGAGCACTATTTTTATGCAAAAAAACCTGGAATTTGACAGGGTTAAATGACATATATTGAAACCAATGGCAATCATGAATTATGGATTCTTTGGAAAGTAAGAGGAAAACATAGATCTTGGGCATGCTTACAAAGTTGTGATAAAATTAAAACAAACCTGATATCTCCCAGTCATATTTTAAAGGTTTTTAAAATTTACCAGCACTTCTGATTACAAGGAATTTCAGAGATTAAATGCAGTAAAACAGGATGAAATAGATGAGGTAATTTTAGTTTTGAAATATGTGTAGACAGAATACTGGACACAGGTATGTATAAAATTTACTTACAAATTAGAGGACACTTTAATTGTTCATGCCACATAGATCTTCAGTTCTTCAAAAAAAATCGTTTTCAGTACATTCCACGGTCCCCACCACACCCTGTACATCATCTTCATAGAATATGACACTATCCATAGAGAGCTAGATCCTTCAACAACAGTCATAAAAAAAAATCATTCCTTAAGGTGTGGCCACAGCCCAATGTGATGGAGGATCTTTATCTGAGATTCTATCTTCCCAGGTTGATTTAAGTTCAAAAAAAAAAAATCTAAGAAGGACCACTACATATCCATAACATCAATATGGATTGCCTCACTATATGAAACATACATGCTATGGAGTGATTTTAGATGTCAACTACTGGATGAATGCCTTAAAAAGGAGAGACAGAGAGAAAGAGAGAGAGAGAGAGAGAGAGAGAGAGAGAGAGAGAGAGAGAGAGAGAGAGAGAGAGAGAGAGAGAGAGAGAGAGAGAAATATATTTCTCATCTATGTGTATTAGTGCAGGGCTTTGTTTTCAAAAAAATGGATGGAACGTTAAAATACTATATATTAGGTTAGACAAGTAAAACTCAAAATGACAATTGTGAAAATATAAATTTAATAAGAGGCATTAAAAAATAGGAGGTATTTTGGAAGAGTAAGCGCAGCAGGAGGGGGGAGATTTGATACCAATGGAGGATAGTGGGGAGGATGAAGATGGTAAAAGGACACTATAAACCTGTGCAAAGGGTCACAGGAAAGGCCTGCGACTTTTACACTTAAAAAACACTGGTATAAAGTAACAGAGTCCAAATAATATTTTGATTAATTTGGGGATTTTAGCTTCAAGACACTATAAAATATATTTGTATTTTACAACTCAGGTGTGGTTCTTGCTATGTTGTACATGATATGGGTGACAGGATATGGTAAGGTGCTTCAATGTTTGTGTATCATTTATCATCAAATGCACATGTCACTCAGTGAGCTGCAAGGCTATCACAGGGAAGGAGGTATCTAAAGATATTAAGTGTACATGACGTAGGGAGAATAATGCCCCCACACTACTATAGATGTTGAAATAATCACATGTGTTTCCCAAGAATAATTTTCTGAAGATTAATCCCCAGGTGTGAATATATTTGGAAGAAATTGAATGGGTCAGGAGGGATATGACTTACATATAAAAATAATTTAATAATGCTGTTATAGAAAAGGTTTAATTATGAAAGGGAGTTTGGCTCTCTCTTTTCTCTTTCTAGCCCATTGGTTCCCTCTGTGATGACATCATCTCACAAGAATTCACTCATTTGCTGATGGTGTGTTCATCATTGAATATACAGACTCCTGAAAAGAGTCATACAAAATATGCTTCATTATATACTAGACAATTAGTGTCATTTTGTTTGGCAATACAACATGTATGATTATGCCTCAGAATCATGAGCAACTGGGCCATATGGGAAATATAATTAGTATATTTCTGCTGACTGAAGATCAGATGTGTTGAGTGTTATCATGTGTGCTGTTCATGAGAGGAAGCTGCATAGATGGTGAGTATAGATCAGAGAGGAACATCCAAGGAGGACACTATGTAAGGAACCCTAGGAAGAGCACCATCACTGCTTTTAGCTAGTACACATATTTTTAGAATCCCCACTTTCTAGGGTGGAAAAGAAAACTGTATTACTCTAATTTACTAAGTATGGTCATTTGATACATCAGTGATCATCATCAAGGTGAACAGGTGTTGACAGAAGTTTGGGGACTCAGAAGAAGCCTGTTCTGGGAAAACCCATTGCCTTCAAAGAACGGAGATTTCTGACCAGCAACACTGGATAAACAGTCTACATTGGCAGCAGTAGCCCCATTGTGTCCAAATTAGTGGTTTTCAATCCACTAATCCATCCATAAGCAGCCTCCAAACACTGACACCATTGCATACACTGGCAAGATTTTGCTGGAAGGACCCAGATTTAGCTGTCTCTTGTGAGGCTTTGCTATGGCCTAGCAAACACAGAAGTGGATGCTCACAGTCAGCTATTGGATGAATCACAGGGACCGAAATGGAGGAGGTAGAGAAGGTACCCAAGGAGCTAAAGGGGTCTGCAATCCCATAAGTGGAACAACAATATGAACTAAAGAAACCCCCCAGAGCTCATTTTTCTAGCAGCATATCAGAGCTCATGTTTTTAGCTGCAGTTGTATCAGAAGATGGACTAGTTGGTTATCATTGGAAAGAGAGCCCCATCAGTCTTGCAAACTTTATATGCCTTAATTCAGGGGTATGCCAGGGACAAGATGTGGTGGTGGTGGGGGGGTGTGGTTGAGGTGGGTATGTGGGGACTTTTGAGATAGTATTGGAAATGTAAATGAAAAAATACCTAATTTTTAAAAAAATGAGGAAACCATTGTCAGAATCACCAGCAAGAATTTTAAATAACTGCCCTAAAATCTGGATTTAGGATTCCTTGAGAATCTTCCAAAACAAAAGGAAATGCAGAATCTTGGTGCTGTAATTGGAGAAGCAAGAGAAAAGCAAACAAGAATTCATCACAGAAAAAAAGACAGAAGAAGTAAGAATTAAAGACATATTTGGGAAAGATGAATAGTGAAGTAGAGATTAGAGCAAGCAGAAAGGACTGAGGAGATAGCTCACTGCTTAGGCCCACTGATTGCTTTTGCACAGGACCAGGGTTCAATTTCTAACACCCACATGGTTGTTCACAACCACCTGCAATTCTAGTTCTAGACGATCTGATGACCTCTTTGGACAACACACACACACACAGACACACACGCACACACACACACACACACACACACACACACACACACACACACACACACACACACACACACACACACACATATACTCACCCACAGAGAAAAAAAAATCTTTTAGAAAACAATTATACAAACAAAAAGGAGTCAAGTATAGTTTTATTCCCCTTTAATACCAGCACTCAGAAGCAGGCTAAAATATGTAAGTTGAATGACTGCCTAGCTGATAGGTGTGTTTTCAGAATTTTCTTTTTCTTTTTCTTTTCTTTTTCTTTTCTTTTCTTTTCTTTTTTTTTTTTTTTTTGATTTTAGGACTATTTCAGTATTTGTTTAAAGATTCTAGATTTTTTTTTCTATTTACTTCTTCTAATGTTTTAGGCTTTTTTTTCGGGCTTTTTAGTATTTTACAGTTTTCGGGGTTTTTTTTTGGGGGGGGTGCAGGAGGGTAAAGCCCTTTGGGTTATTTAGAGTTTTAGGGTTTTAATGGTTTTAAATTTGGGCGGTTGTTTTGTCCTTACAAGTTTTTTGTTTGTTTGTTTGTTTGTTTGTTTTTGGTAGGGTTGAGGTTTGTTTGTTTATTTATGTATTTATTTATGTGTTTATTTATGTATTTATTTATTTATTTTAGATCTTGATTTCTCCTAGAAATTTAAGGTATTTCAGGGTTTTAGGGCTTTTTAGGGTTTATGAATAATTTTAGGATAATTGTAGTTTTTTGTGTGTTTTTGATCTTCTTGTTTTGTTTTGTTTTGTTTTTGTTTCTTTTTATACTTTTAGTGTTTTATAGGGTTTTAGAATTTTGTAAAGGTTTTTTGTTTTCTTGTGTGTGTGTTTGCTTTTTTTTTATGCGTTTAGGATTATTTTTGTATCTTAGGATTTTAGTTAATGTTTCAGGGTTTTGTAAGCCTTTTGGGGGGGGTAGGGTTGTTTTTATAGTCTCAGGATTTTAGTTAGTGTTTCAGGGTATTGTAGGTGTTTTGTTGTTGTTGTTGTTTGTTTGTTTATTTGTTTGTTTTTGTTGTTTTGCTTTTTTAAGCGGGTTTTCAAGTTTTTTTTTTTTGAGTTTCAGAGTTTTGATGTGTTTTTAGAACTTTTTAAAAAAACTTTTTTTAGGGTTTTACAGTTCTTTTGGGTCTTTTTACTGTTGTTGAGATTGTTTTAGAATTTTAGGGTTTTTCTTTATTTTTTAGTTTTGTTTTTTTTTTAATTTAATTAAGGAATTTTTAAAAATTGTTTTAAGCATTTTTTTTAATAAGGTTTGTAAAATGATTTTCTTTTCCAGTGTTTTTGGCGATTTTTTAAGGCAGAAGAATTTGTAGTTGTTGGGGTGGTGGTTTTGTATCTTTTCATTATCTTTTTTTTTTTATTTTTTTTTTTTTATTGTCTCATTAGGGATCTAGACTTGTAGAGTTTTGGATTTTTTTTTAGGGTTTTATAATTTTTTTAGGGTCTTTTTAGAGTTCTTGTGTTTTCTTATTTATAGAATTGTAGGGTTTTAAAAATGTTTATTAAGATTAAAAAAATAGCTTTTTTCGGTCATTTAGTGTTTGTTTAATAATTTTAGTGTTTTTAGGGTTTTAGGTTTTGCTTTATTGTTTTAGGGTTTTTTTTTTTTACGTTTTTTTAAAAGATTTTAGGGTTGTTCTCAGTGTATTTGGCGAGATTTTTTTTTTAAGGCTTAGTGTGGTTATTGTTCTTTCCTTGTTTGTTTGTTTGTTTGTGGTAATGATTTTTTGTTTTTTTGGGTCTTTGTAGAGATCTAGATTTTTTTTTTTTTGTTTGTTTGTTTGTTTAGGGTTTTAGGTTCTTTTAGTTTTATTTTTTCAAAAAAAATTATGTTTTTTTTTATTGTTTGTTTGTTTGTTTGTTTTTAGGGTTTTTGTTGTTTATTTAAAGCTTCAAGTTTATTTTCTTTTCTCTTCTTTTTTCTTTTTTATTTTTTAGAGTTTTTAGGGTCTTTAAGGTTCTATCTTTAAGAACATAGAAACTGAACCTATTGCTTTTAGATTATTTATAAAATGTATTCCATTCTGAAAACAAGAAACACTATAAAGTCATGTTTGTTCATTTGCGTGTATGTCCCCAGGAGCTATAGATTATGTGTGCCTAATGCAGAGCTCTACAATATGTCCTGATCATACAGATTTAATTGTTACATCATGAAAGTTCAAGAACTATAATATAAAGTTATATCTATGTATCCTAGTTCATTCATCTTTCAAACAAATATAGTAGAAATGTAACAGAGGGCAGAATTTATTGATCATGATTTCGAAAAAGGACCTCAAAAGTCATTAAATCAAGTATCTTATACTAGCCAAACTCTACCCATCTATCCAGTTCACTCCTGTAAGAATAATTGCACCTGGGTTTTGGTTAATTCTTATTAAATTCTCCAGTTAAAAAGGGTCTTTATTAGCCCCCTTCCAGCTTAGTGAAAAACTCCATTCACTCTCCTTCTGAAAGCAAAAGCATTTTTCTTTCACAGACTATGTTAATTTTACAACATTTGCCCCTGGATGGTTTCCATTTCCACAGTTTTGTTTGCCATGACTCAATATTTCATCTCTATTCAGACAACTCCTCTCATATATCACAGGTTAATACACAATGCTCATTTGTGAGTCATGCCAAGAAAGCGGAATGAACTTGTGGGATACAGAAGAGGGAAAGACACAAGAGCAAAAGAAGTATCATTAAGCTGGATACTACTC
This sequence comes from Mus musculus, assembly GCF_000001635.26. Taxonomy (NCBI): domain Eukaryota; kingdom Metazoa; phylum Chordata; class Mammalia; order Rodentia; family Muridae; genus Mus; species Mus musculus. Next base: position 71,972,881 of record NC_000087.7, read on the forward strand.
TAGAATACTGCATGCTATTCATGTATCCTGGGGATCCAGAAATTCATCTAGACTGGACCCTGGTTAACCATTGGAAGGATGTAGTCTGAAGCTTAGCCTATTAACTGGCAGCTCCCATAGCTTTGAACCGATCCAATGATTTTTATCTTCCACACACCAACCAGTAGTTTCCAAGCTAAATTCCCTCTCACAGGCAAAAGCCCGGAAAAAGAATAGAAAGCACTGTACTGTGTGCTAGGGTAGTGCTCATAGAAGGTATTGGCAATCTGCACTGAATCTATTAGCACAACTGCAAAGGTATGTGGCACAGGCAATCCAAGGATCACCATGCTTCCCATTTTATCTCTCCAGTCTATATATCCACTCCCAACTCTACACACTATGCTCCTAATCCTAGGGATCATTTAGAGGTCTCATAAATACCACCATGTATAACCCCAGAAGATGAGAGATGTTTGAAGCACATCGATAGATTTTAAGTCTGACAATTGTTGATGTCATCAAAACAATTTTCTGAGCTGTGTTGTGCTTTTGTCAAACGATGGGGCTAGAATGGCCCTGCCAAGATCTAAAGCAGAAATAATAGTTTTTTATTTGTTGGTTTGTTTGTTTTTCTATTATTATATTGGAACATGTCATCATCAATTGAACTTCCTCAGTCTAAAAAAACAGGTGATACTTACAGTTATTTGCTGCCATCTCTAAAGTCTGGGCAAGGCAACTCCTGTGATTCTCCAAGCCTTGCTTCTTACCAGTTCTGGGCTATATGCTGTCAGGATAATGTTCTAAACAGGGAACTCTATGGATATCCAGATTTCAATAGTTTTCCCTTCAAAAATATAGTAAAAAAATTGCAATTGTACATTTATTTTAGTATTTCTGGTCAACATTTTCCTACTGAAGTGACAGAAATATTTACTTTTTTATATCTTTATACTAACATTAGATTTCTGTTTGATTTGTAGGAGACAGGTTTATTTGAGACAGTCCTACATTACTCATGCTGACCTCAAACTCGCTATGTAGCTATGGACAGTCAAAGGCCTTGATCCTCCTTCATTCAACTGCCAAGTGCTGGGATTACAGATTACAGTACCATAGCTATTAAAATATTTTCTATGACTGATAAAAGAGGTGAGGATTTGACTTTAGGATTTGGGTATTTTTCTAATTGTAGTCATAGTTTACATTGAATAGAATCATTATGTGAAAGGTAACAGAGATTCTGGTCTTTCAGATTTCTACTCATTAGTAGATCAGTTAATACATTTAAATATCTGCTAAAAATGTCATGGCATAAGTGGGAACATTAGTTTAAGATCTTGCCTAGGGAGGTTTCTGATTTTTAAAAGATTCAATAAATAGGAGTAGATTTATGAGTTTAACATGAATGAGCATGTCTTATCTAATTTGCCAATGTTATACATAATAATACAAAACATAAATTTTAAGTTTTTAGAATTATTTTCCTAAAAACATATATATTTATGACCAAATGAGCTAGAATTACTCATAACAAATATTTATTATTATAAAAAGCCTAAATTTTTGTTGAAAGAAAATGAAACTTATTCTGTTGAATTTATTATAGTCTTTTATTTTGATAAGTATTTCTGAGGTTTTTAAAGATCTAAAGACAAACTATTCAGTGTATTTTTTTATGATAATTTCCAAGTATGTTAGTATACTGAGACTAGGATGCTAAGCCCAATGCCCACACTACAAAGAGGTTCTAGCTTTTGGTCTGTAAATGACTAAAGTGTTTTTTGCCATGCTATGAAAGGTTTAAAAATTGCCTTCATTTGGAGTATTTATTTATTTATTATCTGTAGTAGCTATCTGTTTCCTGAACTGACTCCCTCCACGTTGTTCGCAGGCAGGAAATGATCTCCTGTTCATTTCAAATTGAATACCCCCCAAACAATTAACCAACCAAATTTAAAAAAAAATGGTTAATATGGTAATTGTCTCAAATCTTACATGGAAACCATTTAATGACTACAGTGATTGTTACATTAATGGGGAGATGATCTAAAATAGTTTATTATTTTACATTTATGAATTGTTGATCTTAGAGCATGAACCATGGGATATGTGTTTAGGACATTTCCCTCTCTGTGTCAATGAGTTTATCTTCTATTAGATTCAGTGTATCATATTTTATGTTGATAATCGTGTTCAATTTGAAACTGAGCTTTGTGTAAGGTGATAAGTATGGATTTATTTTTATTTTTCAACATACAGACTGCAAATTAGAACATCACCATTTATTGAAAATCCTTTCTTTTTTCCATCTTTTTTTTTTTTTTTTTTTTGGTTCTTTGTCAAAAATCTAGGGTCCATAAATATTTGGTTTTCTTTCTGGATCTTCAGTTCTAGTCCACTGATTCATCTGTCAGTCTCTGTATCAATACCATGTAGTTCTTTTTTTTAAATCACTTCTTCTCTATAGTAGAGTTTGAGGTCCAGGATTGCTCTGAGCCAGGATAGCAGTGGAGTCACAGAGTAGGACCCTGGCAATGCCTTTAAAATCTAAGTGTCCCAGGGCTTTCTAGCTCTCTAATTGTACTGAAATGCTGATGATAACTTCTAAAAAGTACTGGGTCTTTCTGAGGGTAGGCTGGCTTAGGTGATTAACACCTGTAGCCTAAGAGGAGGATTAAGCAATGCAGCCTTTTTTCTAGCTCAGCAGGAATTGCTGGGCTCTAATTTTGAGCCTACTAACCAGATGTCACTGGAAGAGAAGGAATTTAGAGAAGTGATTATAGAAGTTATTACTAAGTTATAAAAAATTTCTTATGAAAGTTATATAAGGGGAAAAGCAGAAAGATCCTAAGTGGGGAAAGGGAAAAATTCTTCTAAGTGGGCAAAAGGAAAAAAAAATAGTCTAAGTGGAGAAAGGCAAAAAAAAAAATCTTTTCTCTAGATGTTCCTCGTCTCTTTGTCCTCAGCACTTATACATATTTCAGAATACATGACCACATGCTACAAAGTTCAACAACTGTCTCAGATCAACAGGTTCACTGAAGGTATCAAACCATAACTAAGATGTTAGTGAAGTTTTGTGTAGGTAAACCCAATCAATATTTTATCTTTTACCCTAGAACCTATAATAAATCATTAGTTCCCTTCTGATGACCTTTGGTTAATTGTTATACAACCTCTTGTAATGTGCTCTGAGTAGGAGAAAGCCTAGTTACTATCAAAGAGCAATTAGTCAGAGACATTTGGAAAACTGGAAGTTCTCATTGCACTTTTGACTCTCAGTAAAGAACCTAATAGCCCTTTTAGTTTGGGGAGAATTTTATTGAGTATTTTTTGCATTGATATACATAAGAGAAGTTGGTCTGAAGTTGCCTTAATGTGGAACCAATTCACCAATAAAAACAAATAGACAAACAGACTGGCTATATAAACAATACACAACATTTTGCTGCATAAAAGAAACCCACCTCAGGTAAAAAACCAGATTCTACCTCATAGTAAAAGGCTGGAAAACAATTTTCCAAGCAAATGGTCTGAAGAAATAAGATGGAGTAGCCATTCTAATATAGAATAAAATCAATTTCCAACCCAAAGATATCAAAAAAGACAAGAGGGACAATTAATGCTCATGAAAGGTAAAATCTTCCAAGATGAACCCTCTATTCTGAATATCTATGCTCCAAATGCAAAGGCATCCACATTCATTAAAGAAACTTTAGTAAAGCTCAAATCACTCATTGCACTGCCCACCATAATAGTGGGAAACTTCAATAACCCACTCTTATCAATAGAAAGATCCTGGAAATAGACTCTAAACAGAGATACATTGAAGATAATAGAAGTTATGAAACAAATGGATTTAATAGATATCTACAGAACATTTACCCTAAAACAAAAGGATATAACTTCTTCTCAAAACACCATGGTATCTTCTCCACAATAGAACATATAATCAGTCACAAAACAGGACTCAAAAAAATATTGAAAGTATTCCATACACCCTATCACATCACCATGGAAGAAGGCTGATCTTCAATAACAACATAAATAATAGAAAGCCAACATTCACGTGAAAACTGAACAACACTCTACTCAATGATAACTTGGTCAAGGAAGAAATAAAGAAGAACTTAAACACTTTTTAGAGTTTAATGAAAATGAAGGGACAATATACACAAACTTATGGGACACAATGAATGTAGTCCCACAAAGAAAACCAACAGCTCTGAATGCCACCACAAAAAAACCATACAGAGCACACACTAAGAGCTTGACAGCACACCTAAAAGCTCTAGAACAAAAGGAGGCAAATTTACAAGGGGGAGTAGATAGCAGAAAATAATCAATCTCGGGGCTGGAATCAACCAGTGGGAACAAAAAGAACTATTCAAAGTATCAATCAAACCAGGAGCCTGTTCTTTGAAAATAGTATCAAGATAGATAAACTCTTAGCAAGACGAACTACAGGGCACAGGGATAGTATCCTAAATAACAAGATTAGAAATGAAAAGGGAGACATAAGACCAGAACTTGTGGAAAACCTAGGCATCATCAGATACTACTACAAAAGGCTATACTAAACAAAACTGGAAAACTTGAACAAAATGGACAATTTTCTAGACAGAAATCAGATACCAAAGTTAAATCCAGATCAGAATAAAGATCTAAACAGCCCCATACCCCCTAATGAAATAGAAGCAGTCACTAATAATCTCCCAACCAAATAATGCCCAGGACAGCCCACATGGGTTTAGTGCAGAGTTCTATCAGACCTTCAAAAAAGAACTAATTCCAACTGTCCCGAAACTCTTCCATAAAATAGAAACTGAAGGTACTCTATTCAATTAATTCTATAGAAGCCAAAATTACGTTGATAACTAAACCACATAAATTCCCAACAAAATAGAAGACTTCAGACCAATTTCCCTTATGAATATCGATGCAAAAATATTTAATAAAGTCCATGCAACCTGAATCCAAGAACATATCACAAAAATCATCAATAATGATCAAGTAGGCTTCATCCTAGGGATTTAGGGATGGTTTAATATAAGGAAACACATCAACGTAATCCACTACATAAGAAACTCAAAAACAAAAACCACATAATCATCTCGTTATATGCTGAGAAATCATTTAAACAAATCCAACACCCATTCATGATAAAAATCAAAGAAAGATCAGGAATTCAAGGCCCATACTTAAACATAATAAAAGCAATATATAGCAAACCAGTAGTCAACATCAAACTAAATGGAGAGAAACTAAAACCAATCCGACTAAAATCAGGGACTAGACAAGACTGTCCACTTTCTTCCTATCTGTTCAATATAGCACTTGAAATCCTAGCCAGAGCAATTGGACAACAGAAGTACATCAAGGGAACACCGTGGTCCCTTGCCAGGGGTGTCTCTGGACACCCCCAAGGACACACACAGGATCCACCACGGGATCCTAAGACCTCTGGTGAGTGGAACACAGCACCTGGTCCAATCCAATCGCACAGGACCCGAGACTGCACATTATTATTATGCATATCAGATAGGCATGTGTGTGTGTGTGTGTGTGTGTGTGTGTGTTTATGTGTGTGTGTGTGTGTGTGTTTATGTGTGTGTGTGTGTGTGTGTGTGTGTGTGCATATTAACGTGTAGGTATGTAGCACTTGTGACTAGAGGAATGCAATCATGCAGTATCTTTCTTTATGTCTCTCTACCATTTTCCTATGATGCAGTGTGTTGATTAGAATATCTTTTGCCCATGGGATGTGGCACTATTACAAGGTGTTGGCTTGTTTGAGGAAGTGTATCATTGTGTAGGCTTGCTTTTATGTAGTGCACAATCTCTGCTCAGTGACGAAAATCGATCCTCTTCCTTGCTACCTATGGCCACAAACTTCCTCCTGGTTGCCTTCAGACTAAGATATAGACCAATTAGTTCCTTCCCCAGCACCGACTCTTCCTGGATGCTGCCATTCTTCCTATCAAGATAATAATATACTGACCCTCTGAAACTGTAAGACAACATCAATTAAATTTTCCCTATAAGTGTTTCTTGAGTCATGATGTAGCTTCACATCAATGAAACCCTATTGAACATAGGCAGTATGTTAGCCTGATTTTTAATGCTTACAAGATAATTGCAACCAGCATGCAAGCACAAAGTAAAGATGATGAATGAGTTTCTTTATTTTTTGAAATTCTGTATTTTGAATGAATGTGGGGATTGGGAAAATTAGAAAGTTATGGGAAGGAGAAAGAGAGGATGCAAAGACATTTTGGGCTCCTGCAACTTGCTTTTGCATTCAATATTTCTATTTTAAAACAACACTAACAACTAAAACAACCAACGACAGGGCATCCATACAACAGATTCACAGAGAAGACACCAAAGGTCATTACATTCTTGTAAATCATTTTCCAGCTAATGTCTGGTGTATTGAGCCTAAAGATTTTACTGTCAAACCCTGATGATTAATCACTAGATTGGATCCCCTAACACAATGATGAATGACACTGTGGTCAATAGGACAGTTAACATGTATAAATACATCGTTTTTCACAGTGTCATTTTGAATTGTTACTGTATATCCCAGTTTTTTGCATTTTATCTCCATTAGTGTGTTGTTTTCAGCCCTCACTTGCTACATAGAAAACAGAATCTTTAACACTATATTTAATTTAGGGTGCACAATGGAACCTAAAGACTAATTCAGTCCATATCATTGTAGAGCTCTCTGTTCTCTTTCGAAAATTGAAATTAAACTGTTTTCAAAACTATTTTGCATTTGCGTGGCTTAGTTTAATTAAGATGGGGGGGGTTATATCTCCCACAGTCCCAGTTGTCTAAAACTGGGAAAACTGTCTAGAAATGTTGTGGAACCTTTGTGACTGTGCCCCAGCAAAAGTAGATCACTGGGACAAGGAGGGAGTTGGCTGGTTCTGAACTAAATCTTGGATTCTAAATCCAACCAAATGTAGAAGGGCCCATTCAGGCTCTCAATGCCACAGATCAACTTGTTGTTTCCTCCTATGCTGTCCTTATCATGACAGTCTGTCCCCAGTGTTTGCCATATACATCTCTTCCTGTACATTGATTGTGTCAGTTTTGACAACTTGACTAAAAAAAAAAAGTATTGTAAGTATACATATGTCTCTCCACCTCTCCCCCTGCCCCTTCCCCTCTCGTGTATGTGGGTATTGTGTCATATAGATTGCTGTCAATTTTGTCTACATGTATTATTTTAATGTGTGTGTGTGGAATGTTTTTTCATATTTAAAATTATTCTCACTTTTCATAATTTTCAGCGCAATCTTCACTTTTAGAGAGATAAGCTTCCAAATGGCTTTTTCTCTGGAACTCAATACATTGGAATGCTCCATAGCTTTATGACCTGAGTGAGAATTGTCAATATGTTCTCAGTGATGCTGGGGGACCAAACTTAAGATCTGTGTAAAAGCTAGAGGAGCCTCTGAGTTCTTTGAGCCCTGCATTTGGAGAATAACTACAAATTGTTTGTACAGTTGGCTCCAGCATAGAGACTCTTTTTTTTTTTAAATTGTTTTCTCTTTCTCACTAGATGCCATGCATTGGAAAGTCATTCGACATGGAAACTACTGACCATATTGAATGGTGGAGAAAGGAGATTCACAGTAAATTATAAATGAAAAAAACAAAAGTTACAGCCCTATAACTGATACTCCCACAGCTAAAGCTGTGTGGAAGCATGCAGAATGTTGCAGGACTTGCAAAATTTGTTTGGATCTCATTCCTCCTCAATGCTCACATAATTTAGTACTTAATATCCTTGTAATTTCATAGATATATTTTTGTAAATACTTCTTAATTAAGTTGTGTAAATGTGTGTATCTCTGTGAATGTCTCTGTGCATGTCTCTCTTTATATGTATATTTTTCTCTGTCTCTGTGCCTACTTGTGTGTCTCTGTGTGAATGTTTATGTGCACGACTCTCTCTGTGTGTCTGTGTTTCTCTGTCTGTGTCTGCCTAACTATACCTCTCATCTCTTCTCATTTCTTCTCCATGTTCTCCTTCTCCTCCTTCTACTCCTTCTCCTTCTTTGCCTTCTCCTTCTCTTTTCTCCTCCTCTTCCTCCTCCTCCTCCTCTTTCTTCTTTTTTTCTTCTACTTTTCTTTCTTCTTTCTTCTTTCTTCTCCTTCTTTCTTCTTCCTTCTCAATCTTTTTCTCCTCTCCCTCTTTCTTCTTTTAGTTCTTCTTCCACATCTTCTTCTACTTCTTCTCCTTCCCCATCTCTTCCTCCTCTCTCCTTCTTCTTCTCTCCTTCTCTCCTCCTTATTTCACCTTCTCCTTTTCTCCTTCTCCTCCCCTCCTGCTCCTTCTTTTTCATTTTCCTCTTCTTTTTTTGTTCTTCTTCCATCTCTTTCTCCTTGTCATCCTGCTCCACCCCTTCCTCTTCCCTTCCTTCTTCTGTTCTCCCTCTCCATATTCTTCTCCTTCTACTTTCCCTTCTCGTTCTCTTTCTTTTTCTCCTTCTACTTTTTTCTCTATCTCACCCTCCCTCCTAACACTTACTCTCCCCTCCCTGATGCATTCACAGACTCTCCTCCAGTACTATTGGTCATTTGAATTTTGTCTTGAGAAGCTATGAATACAAGGATGGTCTCCTGAGGCATTCCCTGTTGCTGATCTTTTCCATATGAGTCTTTTCAATTGTCCTTTCACTGTTTTACAGATTTCTTCTAGATCATTTTACCAAACCTAACCTCCATGCCTTGATTTCATATGATGGAAGTCTCCAGAGTTTCAAACTCACATCGTCTGTGCTGTTGTTTTGCTGAGAAACCACAAACTCTGGATGCTAGAGTTAAATTTGATCATTGAGCTTGGGGCATTGGGCTATGTACCAAATGCCTGGTCTCCAGTCATGCTGAAGTCCTTAAACCTGATGAAACCTAATGGGTCGTAATTTTCACCTACATGGGAAGGAAGGCATTTCCTCAGTACTTCTGGAACACTGGCCCCTGGTGAATTTACCCAACCCACAGGCACCCCTGCTCAGGATAGGGTAATGGCTAGAAGTTATATACAAAATGACCAAAGCTTCTGATCTTCAGGTTAGATTCCTTCCAGTTACCTAGCAACAGCAAGATAGCAAGCCCAATATATGAGAGGCTACTTGGCCCTACCTCAGTGTCTCCCTCTTTCTCTCTTTCTCTCTTTCTCTCTATCTCTCTTTTCTCTCTCTCTCTCTCTCCCTCCCTCCCTCCCTCTCTCCCTCCCTCCCTCCCTCCTTCCCTCCCTCTGTCTCTGTCTCTCTGTCTCTGTCTCTCTCTCTCTCTCTCTCTCTCAACTTTTACAATCCTTACTCTCTCTAAGCTTTCACCTCTTTCTCTAAGCTTTAACCTTTCTTACTCTCTAACTTGCTTCCTGTCCTTCCTTCTATGTCTTTCCACATTTCTCATCAGCTACTCATGTCACTCATGTTCCATTTTCTCATGCTCCTTTTTCTTCATTGGTCTTCCTAACAGAAAAAAATGTAGCCTTACAACAAATCACTTTTGGAATTGTATTCATGGTGTCTGTTTCCACATTGCTTGCCAAAACAATCATTGTAGTTTGGCTTTCATAATCACAGAACCTGGAAGAGGTTTAAGGAACCTCCTTTTATCAGGTTCAATGAAATACATCCTTCTGATATGTTCCATATCAATGTATTCTGTGGGTAATCTGGCTCTCAGTTTCTCCTCATTTTGTTGATATTGATATTTGTTGATATTGATGATAATGATAATCATTTTGTGCAACAAGGGTTCAGTTACTGCATTCTACTGAATTTTGGGATACTTGACCTGCCTTGCCCTTGGAAGCTTCACTGTGGATTTCGTGGCAAAGAATTTTCCTGAAACATTTAATGAAGCCAAGTTCCTGACCTTTGTCGTGCTAGGATTCTGCAGTGTTTATGTCACCTTCCTCCATGACTCACATAGGACTAAGGGCATGGTCATGGCTGCTGTAGAGGTCTTCTCAATCTTGGCATCCAGTACAGTGATGCTTGGATGCATCTTTACACCCAAGATCTACATCATTGAAATAAGACCAGACTTGAATTCTATCCAAGGTGTCAGATAGAAGTCAGATATCTGAACACATAGCTCAGGAATACTGTCAAATATTAATTTGGTACATATCTTTAAATTATTGACTTACACTGCATTTATCTTGTTTTGGAATAATTCACATTTATTCATCCAGTGATGTCTAGAAATATTTATCCACCAATCTAATGTACATTCTCCATAAAATCTTTACTCATTTACTTTCGTTTTTCCTTTGGAAGAAATAAAGTTCTCAAATTTTTATTTCAATGTTATTTATCTTTTTTTTTTTCATGAAGATTTCTGTCCTGCTATTTTCCAATTAAATTGGATTTGGCAATTGAATCTATGACCTTGCATAGAAATTAAGTCCCAGGTCAAATAGGGCTATAAATAAAAGTATCAGAGAAAAAAATCAACCTAAAGAATCAACAAATATGAAATAAGAACACTTTTTCTTATTTCCAGTAGGAACATATTCATGAGAGAATACTCTCTGTTTTTTTCAGTGTTCTCCAAAATATGGCTCTGTATTCTAAGGTGAAATCATTCTTTTTTTTTTTCTGCTTTCAAATATACACATATCTTATCCAACAATTGACAGAATTTGGGGAACCCTGTTTTTGAAATAAGGAGCTAGTTGGAAGAAGCTGAGGAGTGTGACCAATAGAATGACTAACATCACTGTCAGCTACTCTGGACAACTAAGATCTCTTAGATAATATGCCACTAACTAGGCAGCATACACCAGCGGATATGAGACCCTGACACATATACAGAAAGGATTGCCTGACCTGGCCTCAATGGAAGAAGATACACCTAAACACCAGAGAAAGTTGAGGTCCTAGGCATTGGGAATATGTGGGGGTTGGGATGTGTGGATATCCTATTGCTGATGAGGGCAGAGGTATGTGATGAGGAAGTCAGGGTGCAGGCTGAGACTGGGATAACTACTCCACTGTAAAAATATGATAAAGGAATGTAAACAAAAACAGAATAAAATAAAGAAAGTTTGTAAATATGTCAACAAGCAATTATCATTTTGTTAGGAAAGAAAATGTTAAAACTGATACTATCGTGTATTCAATTTTTATGATAATCTGGCCTCATTTTCCGGATCAGATTGAGGTCCTGGACTCCGAAAATTCTAAATAGATGAAAATGGAGGCAACATTTTGATTTTACTACATCCTAGAAAATAACATTTCCAAAAAGATAAGTGTATGTTTGCAGCTACACTAAATCCTTCACATTCATCCATCAACAGCATGAGAATTTGGTCTAAGATGCATCATCATTTAAAAAAAAATGTCTCTTCATGTTAGTCTCCACAGAAACATCCCTTTAAGGAATACATCCTGCATTAAAATCCACATTTTACTCATTGAAACTGGATTGAAGATGTCATGTTTGCAAAGAACGTCTTGATACTCAAACTGCAGTTTAAGGGACACAAAAACAGTTATGAAATAGCAGACGACGATAGAGGAACAGAACTCAGATATTCAGCATTGGCAGAACATTCTCTGAACAGTTTCCAAAATAGTCCTGGATCCTTAAAAATCTTAATACTTGCTTTCCATGAATGCATTTTTATAGAGAAAAGGAAATAAAACCCTTGAACACACCACTCTCCACTAATATTCCACAATTCAGTGCAATTGCAATAACTTTTGTCTTTTTTTTTCTTTCTTTATAATTATTTCTATTTACAGTCCAGATTTTATTCCCCACCCTATCTACCCTCCAATTGTTCCACATCCCATACCTCCTTCACACCTCATACTCTCCACAAAAATGTCTCCACACCTCACCTCTAAACTACCAGAAATCTAAACCCCCTGGAACTTCCATTCTCTTGAAAATTAGGTGCATCTATTCAGATGGAACACACACCCAGCAATCCTCTTCTGTATGTGTGCTTGAGGCCTCATATCAGCAGGCATATTTTGTCTCCTTGGTTGTCCAGAGTTTTAGACATCTTGGGGGAGCAAGTTAATTGAGACTGTTGGTCCTTCTACAGGGCTGCCCTCCTCTTCACCATCTTTTAAACTTAGTTAATTCAACAATAGTGTTCAACTGCTTCAAGACATTGGTTGGGTGCAAGTGTTTGCATCTGACTCTTTCAGCTGCTAGTTGGGTCAGGAACATTTCTTAAACTTGTTGCAATGGGCATAATACCTAGTGAATGGGGTAAACTTGCTGAACATATACAATCTGTTGGACCAATCCTGCTTGATTGTAGTTAGTTTTTCTTGACATGATCATTTACCAATATCAAATTTACTATACAACAGTAAAGTTTACATCTCACAGAGATAGCATTTGTGAATGAGAAAGTAGATAACTGATCCTAAGTCCAGTAAAATCAGGCGGTAGGATTTTCTAGTATAGAAATGGAGTGGGTGAATTGATGGGACAGCACAGGTTCGGAGGCAGGTGAGGTGGTCAGATGAGGGATTTCCAGGGGGAAATCTAAAACAGGAGATAACATGGGATATGAAATTAAACAATATAACCAAGACAAAAATGAAGAGAAAATGGAACAAACCTTTCTATATTCAGCAATAGGATTACTGATATTTATTAAAATGTATCAAGAGTTTCTAATATATGAAGAGTGATATAAATTAGATTGAAGTAGACAAAAAAGTCAGATTCATTTGATTATATGTAAAGGTGATCATCATTATGAAACTGAAATCTTGCTGTGCACAAATATCATATATCATATTTGTTTAACAGATGGATATGTGTATATATGTATTATATGTATATGCTTATAAGTGTTATATTATATATAATATATATGTATGTGTGTGTGTGTATCATTGTGTATTTATTATAACTATCTATCTATCTATCTATCTATCTATCTATCTATCTATCTATCTATCTATCTATCTATCTATCTATCTATCTATCTATCTATCTAATCTATAGATAAATAGATAGATATATCTATATCCTTTATGCAATTAGGCTGCAAATTTTCGTTCTCTTTGTTGTTATTGATGTACACTTAGAACAGGCCCATATCCTAGAGTGCACCAATGTTACTGCCATTTACTGTCTCTTGCAATACCAGGTCTACCTTGTGTTAGAGATATACACAGTGACATTTTGGTTAGAAATCTCCCTGGCATATTCAAGTAAGCCATTTTCTTGACTTTCAGCATATTTTTTTTCCAAGATGGTACATAGGGTAAGGACATGGAGGCTAATAAGGTCTTCAACATATTGTCATTCCATGCACACCTGAGAGTGTGCACCTTTATCCCCCATGTACTTTGCAGTTTTGTTAAGATCAGAGAAAAATTCTGTTCAAGGTTTAATGAAAAAAAAATCTCTAATAATATATATTATATATTGTAACTGAGAAATATAATTTTGGTTCTGAGGTACCTATTTTCCTTCAGGAAATTTGCATTAGGCAGTATTTCACAGAGTTTCTTCTAATGATTGTGTGTAACAGAAATAAACAAAGCTAAACCAAACCAAAGCAAAAGAAGCAACCTCTTCTATACATTGTCTCATCTTCTACTGATTCACCAGGTTTTAAAAGCCATGCTCTTGGGTGTAACAACAGATTTAAAGTGTCCTTTCCCTACTCCGATTCAGAATAACAATTTGCAGATGACATTAAAATATCATCCCCTTTGTAGAAGAGAAGATAAGAGAATCATTAGTCATACTGAGTGTTAGAGGAATAGATATTGAGAGAGACAGACAGAGAGAGAGAGAGAGAAAGAGAGAGAGAGACAGAGAGAGAGAGAGAGAGAGAGAGAGAGAGAGAGAGAGACAGAGACAGAGACAGAGACAGAGACAGAGACAGATACAGAGAGACAGAGAGAGAGAGACAAAGAGACAGAGAGAGACAGAGACAGAGAGGGACAGAGACAGAGACAGAGATAGAGAAAGAGAGTGGAATATTGCATCACGTAGAACACAATATTGAAGAGCACTGCCAGAAAATTCAGGTAATTATATCATGCATTGCTTTTTCAGAAGACCTGCTTGCAGTCCACGAACTCTGCTGGCTTCTGAATTCACATAATTGTAATGTGAATACTAGCATGAATGCACTTCTGAAGACCTAATGAGCAGTTGAAACAATCAGATGCATATGTCTGCAACCAACCAATGGACAGAATCTGCTGAACCATTGGGGAATTGGAGAAAGACTGAAGGAGGCTGAAGAGGAGAGTATCCCTTTAGGAGGACCTGCTGTCTCAATTATTCTGGACCAGAATTCTCCCAAATGATAGACCACCAAACAGGAAGCATATACCAACTATTAGATTATCCCCAAAATATACACTGAAAAAAAATTTGATCTCTGTTCAATCAGAGATGATGCACTGAGGTCTCAAGAGGCTAGAGGCCCCTGGGTGTTTAGAGATCAGGTGGCTTGGGAACATGCTCTTGGATACAGTGGATGGTCAGTAGATATGGGATGTGTAATAATAAGAAGGTGGACAGGGTTGAGTGAATGAATGAATGAATTAAAATAGAATAATGCCAAGTAATCACATCCCCTATACTCCAAATCTGGAATCCGAATGAAGGAAACTCACATTCTCTTTAATAGTTGTGTAGTACTCCATTGTGTAAATGTAACACATTTTCTGTATCCATTCCTCTGTTGAGGGGCATCTGGGTTCTTTCCAGCTTCTGGCTATTATAAATAGGGCTGCTATGAACATAGTGGAGCATATGTCCTTTTTACCGGTTGGGACATCTTCTGGATATATGCCCAGAAGAGGTATTGCTGGATCTTCTGGTGGTAATATGTCTAATTTTCTGAGGAACCGCCAGACTGATTTCCAGAGTGGTTGTACAAGCTTGCAATCCCACCAACAATGTAGGAGTGTTCCTCTTTCTCCACATCCTCACCAGCATCTGCTGTCACCTGAATTATTCATCTTAGCCATTCTGACTGGTGTGAAGGTGGAATCTCAGCGTTGTTTTGATTTGCATTTCCCTAATGATTAAGGATGTTGAACATTTTTTCAGGTGCTTCTCTGCCATTCGGTATTCCTCTGGTGAGAACTTTTTTTTTTTTTTTTTTTTTAAGTTTTAACTATTTTTATTCAACATGAAACAGAACAACAGTTGTTCAGACAACAAAACAAAAACAGACACGAATTGACACATGGAAAGACTGGTGCATTAAACACAGACAATACAGAGAGGGTAGAGAACTTGATGTAACCAGAATTATGGATGTCTCCTGTATGGGGCAAAGAGAAACAGTACATCTCCAAATTTCCTTCTGTTCCTGGGAGAGCTCCAAAATCCTTTTTTCGTCTCTCTTGGTCTCTCTTTCTCATGTCATTTGTATATCTAGCATCTCCCACTCACCACCCACTTTTGTATTTTACACTTTTTATTTGATTTTATTATTTTAAGCTTTTAAAAGAATGTATTTTTTGTTTGAGTTGCCTTATTCTGTGCTCTAGTTCACATTCATGTCTGCCTTTGATTTTACTACTTCTTACTATAACTTTTGTTTTTATTTTTTTTCAAGGACTTAAAGAGCAACCTTAGGTTATATATTTCAGAATTTTATGATATATATATTTTCTTTTTTTTTCTTTTCCATTTTTATTAGGTATTTAGCTCATTTACATTTCCAAAGCTATACCAAAAGTCCCCCATAGCCACCAACCCCAACTCCCCTACCCACCCACTCCCCCTTTTTGGCCCTGGCGTTCCCCTGTACTGGGGCATATTCTTTGTTTAGTTCTAAGCCCCATTTTTAGTGGGGTTATTTGAATATATGGAGTCTACCTTCTTGAGTTCTTTATATGTATTGGATATTAGTCCCCTTACCGATTTGGGATAGGTAAAGATCCTTTCCCAATCTGTTTGTGGTCTTTTTGTCATATTGAAGGCATCTTTTGCCTTGCAGAAGCTTTGCAATTTTATGAGGTCCCATTTATCGATTCTCCATCTTACAGCACAAGCCATTGCTGTTCTATTCAGGAATTTTTCCCCTGTACCCATATCTTCGAGGCTTTTCCCTTCTTTCCCCCCTATTAGTATCAATGTCTCTGGTTTTATGTGGAGTTCTTTAATCCAATTAGATTTGACCTTAGTACAAGGAGATAGAAATGGATCAATTCGCAATCGTCAACATGATAACAGCCAGTTGTGCCAGTACCATTTGTTGAAAATGCTGCCTTTTTTCCACTGGATGGTTTTAGATTGCTTGTCAAAGATCAAGTGACCATAGGTGTGTGGGTTTTTCTTTGGGTCTTCAATTCTGTTCCATTGGTCTACTTGTCTGTCACTATACCAGTTCCATGCAGTTTTTATCACAATTGCTCTGTAGTACAGCTTTAGGTTGGGCATGGTGATTCCACTAGATGTTCTTTTATCCTTGAGAAGAGTTTTTGCTATCCTAGGTTTTTTTGTTATTCCAGATGAATCTGCTGATTGCTCTTTCTAATTTGTTGACGAATTGAGTTGGAATTTTGATGGGGATTGCATTGAATCTGTAGATTGTTTTGGCAAGATAGCCATTTTTACTATATTGATCCTGCCAATCCATGAGCATGGGAGATCTTTCCATCTTCTGAGATCTTCTTTAATTTCTTTCTTCAGAGGCATGAAGTTCTTGTCATACAGATCTTTTACTTCCTAAGAGTCATGCCTAGGTATTTTATATTATTTGTGGCTATTGAGAAGGGTGTTGTTTCCCTAATTTCTTCCTCAGCATGTTTGTCCTTTGTGAAGAGAAAGGCCATTGACTGGATTGAGTTAATTTTATATCCAGTTACATCACTGAAGCTGTTTATCAGGCTTAGGAGTTCTCTGGTGGAATTTTTGGGTCACGTATACATATTATCATATCATCTGCAAAAAGTGATATTTTGACTTCTTCCTTTCCAATTTGTATCACCTTGATCTCCTTTTGTTGTCTAAATGCTCTGGATAGGATTTCAAGTACAATGTTGAATAGGTAGGAAGAGAGTGGACAGCCTTGTCTAGTCCCTGATTTTAGTGGGATTGTTTCAAGCTTTTCACCATTTACATTGATGCTGGCTACTGGTTTGCTGTAGATTGTTTTTATCATGTTTAGGTATGGGCCTTGAATTCCTGATCTTTCCAAGACTTTTATCATGAATGGGTGTTGGATTTTGTCAAATGTGTTCACAGCTTCTAATGAGATGATCATGTGGTTTTTGTTTTTGAGTTTGTTATATACTGGATTACATTGATGGATTTCCGTATATTGAACCATCCCTGCGTCCCTGGGATGAAACCTACTTGGTCAGGATGGATGATTGTTTTGATGTGTTCTTGGATTTGGTTAGCAAGAACTTTATTGAGGATTTTTGCATCAATATTTATAAGTGATATTGGTCTGAAGTTCTTTATCTTTGTGGGGTCTTTTTGTGGTTTAGGTATCAGAGTAATTGTGGCTTCATAGAATGAGTTGGGTAGAGTACCTTCTGTTTCTATTTTGTGGAACAGTTTGTGCAGAACTAGGAGTAGATCTTCTTTGAAGGTCTAATAGAACTCTGCACGAAACCCATCTCGTCCTGGGCTTTTTTTTTGGTTGGGAGATTATTAAGGTTTGCTTTTATTTCTTTGGGGGATATCGGGCTGTTTAGATCATTAACCTGATCTTGATTCAACTTTGGTACCTGGTATCTGTCTAGAAACTTCTTCATTTCATCCAGGTTCTCCAGTTTTGTTGAGTATAGCCTTTTGTAGAAGGAACTGAGGGTTTTTTGGATTTCTTCAGGATCTGTTGTTATGTCTCTTTTTTCATTTCAGATTTTATTAATTAGAATGCTTTCCCTGTGCCCTTTAGTGAGTCTGGCTAAGGGTTTGTCTATCTTGTTGATTTTCTCAAAGAACCAGCTCTTCGATTGGTTGATTCTCTAAATAGTTCTTCTTGTTTCCACTTGGTTGATTTTGCCCCTGAGTTTCATTATTTCCTGCCATCTACTCCTCTTGGGTGAATTTGCTTCCTTTTGTTCTAGAGCTTTTAGGTGTGTTGTCAAGCTGCTAATGTGTGCTCTCTCTAGTTTCCTTTTGGAGGCACTCAGATCTATGAGTTTTCCTCTTAGAAATGCTTTCATTGTGTCCCATAAGTTTGGGTATGAGGTGGCTTCATTTTCATTCAACTCTAAGAAGTCCTTCATTTCTTTCTTTATTCCTTCCTTGACCAAGATATCATTGAGAAGAGTGTTGTTCAGTTTCCACGTGAATGTTGGCTTTCTATTATTTATTTTGTTATTGAAGATCAGCCTTAGTGCATGGTGATCTGATAGGATACATGGGACAATTTCAATATGTTTGTATCTGTTGAGGCCTGTTTTGTGATCTATTATGTGGTCAATTTTGGAGAAGGTACCATGAGGTGCTGAGAAGAAGGTATATCCTTTAGTTTTAGGATAAAATGTTCTGTAGATATCTGTCAGATCCATTTGTTTCATAACTTCTGTTAGTTTCACTGTGTCCCTGTTTACTTTATGTTTCCTTGATCTGTCCATTGGTGAAAGTAGTGTGTTGAAGTCTCCCACAATTATTGTGTGAGGTGCAATGTGTGCTTTGAGCTTTACTAAAGTTTCTTTAATGAATGTGGCTGCCCGTGTATTTGGAGCATAGATATTCAGAATTGATAGTTCCTCTTGGAGGATTTTACCTTTGATGAGAATGAAGTGCCCCTCCTTGTCTTTTTTGATGACTTTGGGTTGTAAGTCAATCTTATCAGATATTATGATGGCTACTCCTGCTTGTTTCTTCATACCATTTGCTTGGGAAATTGTTTTTCAGCCCTTCATTCTGAGGTAGTGTCTATCTTTTCTCTGAGATGAGTTTCTGTAAGCAGCAAAATGCTGGGTCTTGTTTGTGTAGCCAGTTTGTTAGTCTATATCTTTTTATTGGGGAGTTGAGACCATTGAAATTAAGAGATATTAAGGAAAAGTAATTGTTGGTTCCTCTTATTTTTGTTGTTAAAGTAGGCATTCTGTTTTTGTGGCTGTTTTATTTTAGGTTTGTTGAGGGATAGCCTTCTTGTTTTTTCTAGGGCAAGGTTCCCTTCCTAGTTTTTTTTTTTTTTTCTGTTATTATCTTTTGAAGGCCTGGATTTGTGGAAAGGTAATATGTGAATTTGTTTTTGTCGTGGAATACTTTTGTTTCTCCATCTATGGTAATGGAGAGTTTAGCTGGGTATGGTAGCCGTGGCTGGAATTTGTGTTCTCTTAGTGTCTGTATAACATCTGTCCAGGCTCTTCTGGCTTTCATAGTCTCTGGTGAAAAAGTTGGTGTAATTCTGATTGACTTGCCTTTATAAGTTACTTGACCTTTTTCCCTTACTGCTTTTAGTATTCTCTCTTTATTTAGTGCATTTGTTGTTCTGATTATTATGTGTCGGGAGGAATTTCTTTTCTGGTCCAGTCTATTGGGAGTTCTGTAGGCTTCTTGTATGTTCATGGGCATCTCTTTCTTTAGATTTGGGAAGTTTTTTTCAATAATTTTGTTGAAGATATTTGCTGGTCCTTTGAGTTGAAAATCTTCATTCTGATCCACCCCTATTATCCGTAGGTTTGGACTTCTCATTATGTCCTCGATTTCCTGGATATTTTGAGTTAGGATCTTTTTGCATTTTCCATTTTCTTTGATTGTTGATCCGATGTTCTCTATGGGATCTTCTGCACCTGAGATTCTCTCTTCCATGTCTTGTATTCTGTTGCTGATGTTCAAATCTATGGTTCCTGATTTCTTTCCTAGGATTACTATCTCCAGTGTTGCCTCACTTTGAGTTTTCTATATTGTGTCAACTTCTCTTTTTAGGTCTAGTATGGTTTTGTTCATTTCCTTCACCTGTTTGGATGTGTTTTCCTCTTTTTCTGTAAGGACTTCTACCTGTTTGATTGTGTTTTCCTGTTTTTCTTTAAGGACTTGTAACTCTTTAGCAGTGTTCTCCTGTATTTCTTTAAGTGAGTTATTAAAGTC
Organism: Mus musculus; assembly: GCF_000001635.26. Taxonomy (NCBI): domain Eukaryota; kingdom Metazoa; phylum Chordata; class Mammalia; order Rodentia; family Muridae; genus Mus; species Mus musculus. Next base: position 71,992,912 of record NC_000087.7, read on the forward strand.
CTTCTTGATGTCCTCTACCATCATTATGAGATATGCTTTTAAATCTGGGTCTAGGTTTTCGGGTGTGTTGAGGTGCCCTGGACTAGGCGAAGTGGGAGTGCTGGGTTCTGATGATGGTGAGTGGTCTTGGTTCCTGTTAGTAAGATTCCTACATTTACCTTTCACCATTTGGTAATCTCTGGAGTTAGTTGTTATAGTTGACTCTGTTTAGAGATTGTTCTTCTGGTGATTCTGTTACCGTCTATCAGCAGACCTGGGAGACAGACTCTCTCCTCTGAGTTTCAGTGCTCAGAGCTCTCTCTGCTGGCAAGCTCTCCTCTTACAGGGAAGGTGCACAGATTATCTTGTGTTTGGACCTCCTCCTGGCTGAAGAAGTGGGCCAAAAACAGGACCTTTTCCAGAAGCTGTGTTGCTTGGCAGGTCCCAGAAGTGCACACTCTCACCTGTGCAGACTAAGTTCCTAAGTTTGGTGGCGTCCCAGAACCAAAGTGGCATCTGCTGCTCCTGAGGCTGAGGCCTTCCTAACCAGGCAGATACCTGTCCTTTGGTTGGGAGGGTGGCTGGCTTTCTATTGCCTGAAAAGCGTGCTGCCTCAGTGGTTCTGTGGCTCCGCCTGTCCCAGAAGCTGTCCAGTTCTGTGGTGCACTCTCTTACCTGTTCAGATTAATTTCCTAAGTTCGGCATAGTCCCTGAACCCCCGCTATTATAATTAAGGCTGCTGTAAACACTGAAGGTTTACTCATGATATGGTAGAGCATTTTGGGGTATATGCCCAGAAGTTGTATATATGAATATTCAGATAGACTTATTTCCAATTTTGTGAAGAAATGCCAGAATATTTTCCAGATTATGGAATCTGGAAAACACTTTGCAATCCCACTAGCAAAGATAAAGTGTTCTTTTTTATCTACATTTGCTCTAGCAGCTATTTTCACCTGACATTTTGGTCTCAACCATTCTGATTGGTTTAGGATGGAATCTCAGCGTGGTTTTGATTTTTATTTCACAATAAATGAGGATGTTGAACATTTCTTTAGGTGCTTCTCAGGCTTTTGAGATTCCTAAATTGAGAATTTTGTTTAGCTCTAGAGCTCATTTTTTCATTAGGTTGTTTTTTGTTTTTTGTTTTTTGTTTTTTGTTTTTGTTTTTTTTTTTTTTGGAGTCTAGCTTCTTGAATTCTTTGTATATTTTGAATATTAGCCTTCGATCAGATGTAGGGTTAGTAAAGAACTTTTCTCCATTACTAGGTTGCCATTTTGTCCTATTGACAGTGTCCTTTGCCTTACAGAACCTTTTCAGTTTCAGAAGGTCCCATTTGTTAATTGACCAAGATATGCTTTCAGACATGAACATGGCATGACTGTCCTAAAAGAGGCTATGCCATCAACTGACTGAGACAGATGCAGATATTTACAGCCAATCATTGGTCTAAACCCAGGAACCCCTATGGAAGAGTTTGATCAAAGACTGAAGGAACTGAAAGGAATTACAACCCTATTGGAAGAACAACACCATGAAAAAACTAGATTTCTCAGAATTCTCAGGTACTAAGCCACCAACCAAAAAGCATACATGTACTAGTACATAACCCCTACTATACATATGTAGCAGAGGATTGCATTGTCTGGCCTCAGTGCGATGAGGGTGTGTGCTTGTCCTGTGGAAGCTTTATGTCCCCAGAAAAGTTGAATTCTAGAGAGGTGGGTGGGAGAGTAACATTTTAGAGAATGGAGGGAAGTGTGGTAGGGGCCTCATGGAGGGAGTATGCTGAAGGGGATCACATTTGAAATATAAATAAATAAAATAATTAGTAAAATTGATAGTATGATATAGTTTAGAATATCTTCAAACAGGAGCATGAAAGTAATTGGATATAGGAAGATAAATTTAATTTTAGAGATTTTAGGTATGGTAGTCAATATTCTTTAAAGAAAAAACTGGAATAATTATGTGTGTGTGTGTGTGTGTGTGTGTGTGTGTGTGTGTGTGTGTGTGTGTTTGTAGAGGGATTTATACACTGTGGTCCAGCCCAGGTATTTAAAAATAGATGTCTATGGACAGATAGTAAAGGAATCCAATAGATCTTCTGTCCACAAGACTGAGTTTCCCAGATGTTCTTCAGTATATGTTGGGCTCTCAAAGAAATATACTCTAAAACCTTCAAAAGAACAAGCATACCTGTGAGAATGAAGACAAAAAGGCAAAAACCAAAGGGGTCTTCTATGTGCTTTACATAGGCTAGCACAAGAATATGTGTCCCAGAGTTAGGATAGGTTTTTAGACCTCAAATGAGGTAATGAACCGAAAATCACTTATATCCAGTGCTTTTCACTTTCAGTTAATTCAATATTCAGTAAAGTTAACAACTAAGACTAGCAATCAAAAAGGTAGAAGTCATAGAAGTAATATGCCTGGCAACCTATCTCCTATATAACAACCAAATAGACAAGTAATAAAGTTCAGACAAGTAAGCTTTATTCAATAATAAAATATTGGGAAGACAAACAAGGGAATAGGTGTTGCAAATTCTGTCTTACAGTTTAAACACAGTGTACACGTTTAAACAGGAGGTGGTATATTTATGCCCACCACTGACATGTTAACTCAGTGCCTGTTCTATGGTCACAATTGTCCATTTAGTGTGAAAATTTTACTCAGAAGCAATTTACGCCTCTAGCTGTCACCATAGTTTCAGTCTTATTATGATTTGAATATATAATATTTTGAGTAGGCTAATATATTTAAACAGTTGGTCTCCAGGTAAAGACAGTGTTTGGGAAGGTTATGGAACATTTAGGAATGTTTTTTATGAACATTTCACATATTGTTCTATAATGAATATTAGCAAAAAAATCCAATATATCTAGAAAAGAAAGAAAAAGTAGTTCAAGTCTAAGTGGATCCCTGATGCAGGAACACAAAGTCTAACCCTTGTATGTTCTGTTCAACTATCTCAGCCAGGGAATCTACATTTCACTCTAGGTGTGCAATGGATTTTTCTAAGCATTGGCTGTCTTGATCTGTATCTAATATAAGGCTGTATAGTTATTCTCTTACAATGTTAGAGCTGCTATCCCAGTGCCTGCACTAGGTAGCCCTGCTCCCAAAATTATAGCCAACGTTAGGGAAATAGTTTCTCTCTTCTGTCTTTTGAGGTCTCCCCCAACATGCCCTATTAGGTTCTTCAGCACTATTTCCTCTGAATAATAGGTTATGGATGGCACCAATTGGACTAGAATAGAGAACTCCTTTGCAGTAGGGGAATTAAGAACCTCTCCATGCACACACAGAGTCAACCCTGTTGAACAGGCCCACCATGCCTGTTCAGGGGGAAATAACCCATTTGGAATGCACCATGAGGGTATTTTGGTTACAAATATGTTGATGTGACAAGGGAACTTTTCCCAGGCAGGTCCCCTGTCCTGATATGGTCTGTATGGTTAAGGTTCTTCTCTTGGGACCATATGCATGCAGTGTCTCTCTCGGACTCATTATATTTAGACATAAAACCAACATCTTCATAAAAAGGGTTTCTGGCATAATAACACAGCCAGCAGAAGATGGTTAGCTCTGGTTGGGAACTGGTCAAAATCTGAAAGGTTTTTAGCATCCTTGACCAGATCAGATCTACGGGGGCGCAGAGCCTGCTGGGGAAGGACTGGGAGGTCAACAAACACTGGTTTGAGAATAGACTTTGGCATAGGTTTTTCAGGGCAAGACCTCTTGGTATAGGTTTAGTGTTTGCCAAAATTCGGTTTGGTCCTACAGTCACATTCAGGGGGTTTACTATTGGTTTTATCAGGAGCCTAATTGTGAAAATGAGTTTGAGGTTTTTCCCCCCAATAATATAAAATCGGAGGCCCCAAGGTTTCCCAGTTTCCCAGCCCTTTTCCTGCTTTCCTAGGCTGGTGAACATTAGTTGAACTTCAGATTCCCTCCCCTGTCAGGTGACTGTAATAAAATTTTCCATTGATGCCTTCTATCCCGATGTTTCACAATCCCAAAAAGCATAATAGAATTGTTCTGGTTCCCCATATGCCACAGTTCTCTTTTCCCCAGACATATACAAAATTCTCCCTAAGTCTACTTAGTGTATGAATGTTGTAAAGTCTGTTGGGAGTCAGGCCATGAGTTATCAGCCAGCCGGCACAGATCAAACGTTAAATATGGAAATCATTATATCCCAAGTGGTTTTTCTTTATTAGCCAGGTGGGCCCAATAACCCATTTCAGGATTCTCAATTGTCCTAGTCAAGTCATAAGGCTGCTGCTGGTTTTTGATCTCTGAATGGAGACATGGACTGGGAACAGCAGCACATGCAGTCAGTAAAAACAGCAATCTTAGGACCTAGTTAATTTTAACATGGAGGGATGAATAGGACTCCAGCTCTTTTAATAGTATGAAAAGTGATCATTGCAGAAAACAAGGATGAACCAGTTTTGTGATACCTTAGTTCTAGGATTGTCATAGACTTCATAAAAAATGAAAATTTAGCACCAAATATGTGGAAACTAATGAGGGCAGGGGAAGGAAGGGTAGGAAGGATAGCCCACATCTGGCCAGAGTTCCTCCTATGCTCTGGGCAGGCAGACTTGGGAGAGCTGCTAACCCTCACGGCCTCTCTCCTGCCTTCCCATACCTGAATGTGTTCATTTTTTCCTCCCCCTCCCATCTCCCACCTAGTTCTCCCTCCCTCTCTCTCTCTCTCTCTCTCTCTCTCTCTCTCTCCCTCTCTCTCTCTCTCTCTCTCTCTCTCTCTCTGCCTCGTGTGATTTCTTTCTTCTCCCTTACAAGTGTGATTGAAGCATTCTCACTTGGACCCTTCTTGTTGTTAAGTTTGTTGAGTTCTGTGGATTGTATCTTAGGAAATCTGTACGTCTTTGGCTAATATCCTCTTATTACAGTTCATTTTTCTTTGAGATTTTATTTGTATTCGAAACAAGAACAGTGTTACATTTATGATAAAAATGATAAAATGTTGAATAGATTCACAAAAAGAAATCTTAGTAATTTACTGTTTATTTACTATTACCTGGACGTTTTAATCATTATCATAGAGTATAAAATAAAATGTGAATGTGAGAAAGAAATTTAGAGAATGAATTGGAGTGTAAGGATGGAAGGTGTCGAAATTTCAGTTTTGTTGTTATGAAGAGACACTATGACCACAGTAATTCCTATAAAGCAAAGAACGTTGCTGGGGATGACTTACAGTTTCAGAGGTTAATTTCATTATTGTCTTGCCAAGAATCATGGTAGTTTTCAGGAAGATTTTTGTTAGAGCCGGAGATGAAGCCAAGAGCTATAAATTTTCATCCACAGGCAGCAAAAAGAGGCTGTCTACACACTGGCCAGACATGAGCATATATGATCTCAAAACCTGCCTCTAGTGACAGCCTTCCTTGATTGAGCAGCAGAGTAGAGCTGGCCCTAGATTTGGGGCTTTCTGATGAGCTGCCTGGTGGGCATGGGCATGGGTACCTGGTCCTGCCTCTTGTTTGATGTGCAGTGGTTTGGACAAAGGAGAGACCCTTTCCATCCCTTCTGCCCTCACCACCCTTGGCAAGAGAGCTGTCCCTGATGGGGCCATGAGCCCAATCACCTCTTGCAGCACTTGGGAGATTAGGCCATGCACCTCATCTGAGCAGCAGGGAGGGAGTTGGCCCTGGTTTGGGGGGTTACTGGTGAGCATGCTCAGAGGGAGTGAGAATTAGAGACCTGGCTCCATCCCTTACCTGCTGTAGCACTGTAGAGTATGACCCCTCTACCTTGTCTGGGAAGCACAGTAAAGCTGGCTTTGATGGCAGGGGCACAAATGAGAGAGCACTGAGGGTATGGTAGCATGAAAGTTGTTTCTGCCCCTTTTTGGCTGCAACTTTGGAAAGGGAAGCTTGGAAAGGGCAGGAAATCTCTCCCAGATGGTGGTAGTGTGGCAGAGCTGGTGGTCTGATTAGTCAGATCTCTCTCAGGCCCAGATCCTGGGGTTTGAATTGCCCCACCACAACATTGACCCCCATTGGTGAACTGCTGAAGTAGATTAAAATGGCCACCCTACAGATCCCATACTACAGGATCTCCATAAAAAAGGGAAACAACAGGATATCTGAGAGGAGTTACAGTTATGCATTAGTACTGATAGTATAGTAGAAGGCAGAGAGCTCTTAAGACTCATTAAAATGAACAACTTGGAAACAAAGAAGTGTAGATAAAAGTGCACACTATGGGATATACACTGTGACATTATAAATTCCAGGATGAGATTCTTATTCTGGTGGGGTGGTTGCAATGATGGAAGCGGAATACAAGGTGATGAGGAGATAAGTGGGACTGGGTGCATGATTTAAAACTCAGGAAGATCAAACAAAAAGTTTGAAAAAGAGTACCAAATTTTCAAACCATTATTCATTTCTATGTTAAAGGGAAAAAGTAAAACATACACAGGGGTATACAACTATCTTCATAATATAAAAATAAAAAAATACTAACTTTTCTGACATCTAGGTTTCTACCCTAAAAATTGAACTAATATCATGTAAACATGACATTTTGTGAGTTAACATATTTTATTTTGAAGAGTTATAGTAAGCTATAGGTTTAGAAATAAGTTAGATACGTGCACAAGTGTGTGCATGTGCATGTGTGTGCGGACACACACACACAAATACACATAAGCTTATGCACATAATCCTGGATATATGGTATATAAATCATGATATTTTTTTTTCTGTTCAGGAAATGTGCAACAAAACTGAATTTTTTTAACATATTCTATTTTATTAATATTTTATTCTTCTTTTTCTTACAAAATCTACGGTGCAGATACCTATATCCCAGCTAATAGTTTTCTTGTAAATATCTAAAACAATTCTTGCTGGTATGGTAGTTAATACTCATAGCTACAGCCATAATTGGAAGACCTTTGAGTTAAAAAAAAAGCCTAAGGTAATTGTTGAGATTCTCTTTCAAGACAGTAAAATATGCACAAATACTTCATTACTCAATATTTTAAATGTTAGCAAGATAAATATCTATGTTACTATTTTAATTTTTTTACATATGTGTGGTTCATAATAAGAATGTCAGTGTTCAAATACAATTTTCTTTACTGATTTTTATTTTGGGCGTTTTAGTTTGCATAAACTTTTTCAGAGTAGCAGAAGCCTTATGAAACAAAGGCTTGAAACATCTGTTATTTCTCCTAAATTATACGTCCCTACTGAATATTCATAAAAGGAAAGTATATCTCAAGCTTAATTATTTAATCTTCAATTTTTGTTTTAGATTATTTTTATATATGCAGAAACATTGTCAGGATAAAGTTTTCATATACCATTTATCTCTTTTTTCTTTAATAGTAATACTTTAAATAACCATAGTACATTTCTGAAAGTAACATCACTACTATACTACTTGCTAAAGTATAAAGTATAAAGAAATATGAAGAATGTCTTTATGCCACGATACACCAAGAAAGTAAATCCATAGTCAGCTAAACTATACATAGACTAAACAAAACTAGATATAGACCTTTATGTTATGGGCAGTAGAGATGGTTCAACTGGTAAAGTGTTTCCTGCCAACCCTGACAGCCTGAGTTTGACTCTTATGTCCTATATTGTAGAGAAATAAAAGTGACATCTGATGTCATCTGAGCTATACATGCACACCATGGCATTTCTTCACAGGCATGTGTGTGTTCACATGCAAACAAACACACACACACACACACACACACACACACACACACACACACACAATCTCCACCACCACAACCACCACCATACCAAACCACACAACCGAGGGGGAGGGATGGAGGGAGAGATGAAGGAAAGGAGAGGGAGAGACAGAGACAGAGACAGAGACAGACAGACAGAAACAGAGAAAGAGGGAGAGAATACTTCATTATCTCTCTTTAAATAATATATTTAGTCTCGACAGGTTTTCCCGTCCCCGTTGTGGGAGTATTTTAGCTAATGCCATCCTTCTGGAGTCCTGGGAAGCTCTTGCTTTCTTAGCATCTGGGACTTTCTGTTTTTTACCACCAGTTCCTCATCCCCCAGTTGCTATACACCCCTGTTCAATGTCCTTACCCTCTGAACAACTCTCCTGTCTTCTTCCATTCCTGATTCTTCCCCTCTTTTTTGCCCCCCCTCTTCTCTTCTTCACAATTCCCTCCCATCATCTACGTCCCTTGATTATTTTGTTCCCCGTTTAATTAGGATGGAAGCATCCACTCTTTGGTCTTACTTCCTCCTGAAGTTCATGTAGTGCATGAGTTGTATCGTGGTTATTCCACACTCTATGCCTAATGCTAGAGCGGTGAGGTAGGAGTGGGTTGGAGGTTGGAGGATCACCCTCATAAAATCAGGGAAAGGGGAGATGGGATATAGGGGTTGTAGATGGAAAACATGGAATGGAGATAACATTTGAAATGCAAATAAGTAAAGTGTCCAATTAAAAAGAAAGTATTTAGAAACAGTGTGAATAAGGATGGCCCCCATAAGGTTCATATATTTGAATAAGTACTGAGTAACATAATTGAAAGAGTAAGCAGGTATGGCCTTGTTGGAATAAGTATGACCTTGTTGAAATGGGTATAACATTTTTGGAAGTATTGACACTGGGTATTATTTTGATATTTCAAAATGTACATTACAAGACCAGAGTTTCTCTCTTCTTTCTACCTGAAGATTCTCTCGCTACTGTTCAATTAACATGTCTGTCTACATGCTACTGCACTCCCACCACAGTAAGAATGAACTAAATCTCTGAAACTGTAAGCAAGTCATGATTAAATGGTTTCAGTTTACAATATTTTCCTGGTGATGGTATCTTGTATTAATAGAACACTTATTAAGCCATAGGATCTCACTACATAGCTCAAATTTCCTTGGAAAGTATGATTTTGCTGCATTAGCCTACTGAATACTGGAAATAAAAATTATGTCTTACCAATACCAGTTACTTTCCCCTATTGGAACAGACTAGCCTAAAGATCTAGTGTAGAAAATTATTTTCTCCACAAAAATTTCGTTTTTTAACAACTTCACTAACAATTACTATCTCTCATTTTAAATTCCATTTTAAAAATAATTTTGTAAATTAATTAGTAATGTCAAAACTATCTTCCATTCACTTTCCTATTCTGTTTATTTTCTTATTCTGTGTAATGCTTAAGACAAATATTCATGTATATTCTGATATGGTATAATTCAACATGTGAAGCATTAACCAAAGTAGAAAATGGTCCATGATCAAGCACTTACCTTTGCCAAACCTCTAATCATTAATAGGTCCTTATGATATCTTGTTGAAATTCATAGCTATCATAAAGCTCTAAAACTAGAAGAATTTTATTATTTGTCTGTGTTCACAAAAGAGTATTTAAAGAGATGTCTTAGTAGTTAACTGAGATTGCTATTGAATGACAAGGGCAGAGTTTGAATTTACAGCATCCATATTGTTCATACAGCAACAATTTGGGCAATGGGTGTAGGGATATGATTCAAATTTAGAAGGGGATATTAGCAATACTATTGTTAGAGTTTGCTGGCTTCAAATATAGCCAAATCCTGTTGTGTATAACTCCAGAGGAGACACCCCAACCTAACCTTCCTGGACTGCTTGGTTCATAACGCTTTCTCTTCGCACCCTCACAAAGTTCAAATACACTCACAGAAAGACACACACATACAATGCATACATACATATATACATACATACACATAATACACCCTATTTCAGATAATAAAGGACACAAGTTAAGGGCTTTTCAATGATCTCTCTGTTAAAATATAGTTCACTGCTAAAACATTTTATCACATAAGGTATCTTATGGATATCTTCATTGTGAGAATAATCATATGTTATATTTTGCATTAATTTTAAATGCATCAATTCACACAATAAAATCAGACTTCTTTTTTATTTTTTTAATTTTATTTATTTATTTATTCATTTATTCATTTATTCATTTATTTATTTATTTATTTATTTATTTATTTATTTATTTATTTATTTATTTATTTATTTATTTATTTATTATGGTTTTGTGAGACAGAGTTTCACTCTATAGCTCTGGCTGTCCTGGAACTCACTTTGTAGACCAGGCTGGCCTTGAACTCAGAAATCCACCTGCCTCTGCCTCCCATGTGCTGGGAATAAAGGTGTGCACAACCATGCCCAGCATAACATCAGACTATTTATTTAGTCTACAATAACCTGCATGAAAAATGAAATGAAAAATAGTTATTAATGTTGTTTAGTGACAGTTAACATTTTAAATTAATCTAGTATTTAAGGTACAGATGGGAAACATATTCTCAGACAATTAGCATCATGTTACAAAAGATTTTATCTATAATTTCCAATATAAGAACTTCAAGAAAAGACATCTTGTCTTAAAGAAATAATATTCTTGAATTGGAGAGATTGCTCAGTGGTTAGGAGTGATAGCCAGTACTCTTCCAGAGAAAACATTTGTTTCTCTACACATTCTTTGTAAGTTGAAATCATCCATGATTCCAATTTCAGGCGGTCTGATCCATGTACCAGACGTGTAATCTGGTGGTGGGGAGCTCTTAGGAACTCTAGAAAGTCCCAGAGAGCTGGGATGTGAGAGGCTCCCGGAACTGGGTGGTGATCTTAGCCGAAATGCCCAACAGTGCGGAGATGGAACCTGGAAAGACCACCTCCAGTTAATAGACAGGGCCCCTAGTGTCTCTAAAAACAACTGACTGAGACACATGCAGATAATTATAGTTAATCATTGGACGCATACAGAAGAGTTAGAGAAAAGTTTGAAAGAACTGAAGAAGATGACAACCCCATAGGATTACCAAGAGTGTCAATTAACCCAAACTCCCAGGAAGATCTGAGAGACTAAGCCACCAGACAAAGAGCATACTTGGGCTAGTCCATGGCCCCTGGCACATATGTAGCAGAGTATTGCTTTTTCCAGCCCAGTGGGAAAGGATAGACTGAATCCTGGAGAGACTTGATGCATCAGGGATGTTGGTGTGGGATATGTTGAGGTGAGATGGGGTGGGTGTCTTGTGGAACACCCTCTCAGAGGAAATGGGGAAGATGAATGGGTTGAAGAACTGTAGGAAGTGGGATCAGGAGGTGGGATATTTGGAATGTAAATAAATTAAAATAAAATACAAACTTACTGCAGCATCAATAGCTAGTCAAGTCATTGCTTTCTTCATACTTGTCAGCAGTGTTGATGTTATGAAAATTTTAGAGAGAATATGATTTCATTAAATGCATCCGTGTCTCAAAAGAAGGCATTCCAATTTTGGCATACTATTAATAACTCCAAAGATAAGCTAACGTTTTAGTGTGGGCTTTAGTCTGCTCATTGCCACATGCTTTCAAATAGTTTTTTATTAATAAATATTTCACTAAGTTTTGAAATTACACTTTTATTTAGCAAATGCTGTCTATTTTAATGTTTTGTGTGACTTTGAATCTTATGTTGACTTCTATCCCATTGTCACTATTTTTTCTACAGTCTCATGCAACATTAAACAAATGAGAAATTAAAATTTTCACATCCCTACTTTTAAAAAGGTTTTTTGTTTCATAGCTCTTTTGACCTTAATGTTGAAACTTTGCTGGTTTTCTCAATATTAGTATCTGGTTTTGCCAATAAAGCATATTAATTAGGTTTACTTACCCAATAGTTAACTTAATTTTAATTTGTCTTGTTGTATTTATCTTCTAGCCATTCTAATCCAAAAGTTGTTAATCCAATCAAGACATGTTCATGCTTGCATCTCATGCAAACAAATATTATTTTTAATTTCCAGGTGCAGTATTTATAGTCAAGTGTTGGGAATGACTGTGGGTGAAGTTAACTGCCTTGTCAGCCAGAAGTCCTTACTAACAAAGTTTTGGCCTTAGTGGAAAAGTCCTATCTTAGTTGAGATTTCTGTGGGAAAAGTTGAGGCCTGTATAGGAAAGTACTAGTCCCAGTTAAGAACAAATAGCTATAGATCTTGTGGACAGGTACTTAGCAACCCACTCTGTTTTGTTCCTCCTGCTGAACTTTTTTTACCTAGTCAATATCCTGCTTTGGGGAACAGGTGCTTTCCCCCAGAAACAAAGTGATTCCGCATCATTTTCACTCCCCATTTCCTGTTTCTATTGGTATAAAACCTGCCTGGGAAAAACAAAATTTGTCAGCTTGATCAGGTTTTTTGTTGTTGTTGTTGTTGTTGTTGTTGTTTTTTTGTCTTGCTGTCCATTCTTTGTGTTTCTTGTTCCCCATTCTCTCCTTAGGTGGTTTCTCAGACCCTGTTCGATTGTTTCATGGGTCAGGACTGTCGAGATTCAAGAATGCTCATGGTAAAAAGAAATTCTAAATGTTACTGAAGGACTCACCCATCTCTAAGCTCAAAGAAAAAAATTACCCTAATTCCTTCCAGGGCTGTGTCTAATGAACATTAAGATATTTTTCTAACAGATGCAGAATATAAAAATTCCTTCAACATATTAAAAACATTGTAGTTATTTGGTGAGTATATTGATGATTTTAATATTCTTACACATCATTGTCATTCACAAAGAACAATTTAACAAATTAAGAATCTGTTGAATAATGCCTTGCTATGTAGTATAAGAGGTAGCATAAGATTTTAAAATTTGAAAAAAAGTGATTCAAAAAGCTTTAGTGTAGTAACCAATTGATTTAATATTAGTATTATAAAAACACAATAAGTATAAAAATCAAATCCAGTTTCCTCCCAGTCATCTAACATCTCTAGTTATTATTTCAGGCACTGAAATTCAGCATGTCATCTAATCCCAGATGCATAAAATGAAGACTATAATATCTTAAAATAGTATTGATGAATATGAGATACAATCTATATTAAGTAAAATTGTTACTTCACTTATGTTAATTTTATTAAGGCAATATTTTCTGATAGCAATCATACTTATTTTTATACCTTAGTAATTTTAATAAAGTTATTTAATTTTCAAATTGGTAATGTCAGTTTTGAATTGATTTACCAAATCAGTTGAATTGTAAATATTTACCAATATTGGAAGATAACTAAAAGTTTACATTATTATATTAGTTATTTCGTAGTTGGAATGAACACATGTCTGTAATGAGATGGTCTCTTTGAAAAGAGAGATGTTATAACTCTAACAACAAATTTGTTCTTATTCTTAAGTGGAGAAAACTTATTTATTAAGTTTCATAAAAATATGGTTTCCTCTTCATTCTCTTCCAGACAAAATGGTGTTGAACATAAGAATTCACAAGACTGTGGTAGCACAAATGAAACCTGTACAAGTTCAAGATAGATGAGATCCCAACACTTAGATGGGGAAATGTACATAGACTCTGTTCTAAATTGAGACCCTCAGGCATATGAAAGAACTCTTTTTTTTTTCTGATGGAATATTGCTGTGCATGTCAACCAAATTCCAGAGTTGACTAATACCTACAGAGAGTTGACCAACACATGTTATTTTTGTGGACTTCTTTGATGTTGTTTGTTTTGGCTTACTCTCTCTCTCTCTCTCTCTCTCTCTCTCTCTCTCTCTCTCTCTCTCTCTCTCTCTGTGTGTGTGTGTATATGTGTGTGTGTTTTGTGTGTGTGTGTGTGTGATTTTCTGAGGCTTTTTGATTTCATGATTTTTTGTTGTTGTTGATTCAGGCTTTTTTGTTTTTTTCATTTAGAGAGAGAAAGAAAAAGAGAGAGAAAGAAAGAGAAAGAACATTAAATTGGGTATGATGGTTGGAAAAAATCTGGGAGGTATTCAGGGATGGGACACATGCTCAAAATATATTGTATGAAAAATTGTTAATAATAATAATAATACAAATTACTTTATCCTAATCTCTCTCTCTCTCACACACAAACACAAATACACATGTAGTTATGTATACCTTTTAAATTCCCACAAATCATCATTGCAAAAAAACCTCTTAAGTTCTTAGAGCAGCAACAAGGCAGTTCATCTCATTTTTTGACTCACCATGTTAACCCTCCAAAACTAGAGTAAATTCTGTTATTGAAACTCTTTTTTCAAATTAATGAGCTTTATTTTCTGTCAGACATAATTATCTCTATAAACTGGGCTTAGAAAAAAATAGCATAATATATGTAACAGGATAGGGTGTTGTCTTAGTCAGGGTTTTTATTCCTGGACAGAACATCATGACCACGAAGCAATTTGGGGAGGAAGGAGAGATTTATTGGCTTACATCACTAAGGAGGTCAGGTCTGGAACTCAAACAGGTCAGGAAGCAGAAGGTGACGCAGAGGCCATGGAGGGATGTTCTTTACTGTCTTGCTTCCCCTGGCTTGCTCAGCCTGCTCTCTTATAGAACCCAAGACTACCAGCCCACAGATGGTCCCACCCACAAACGGCCTTTTCACCTTGTTCATTAATTGAGAACATGTCTTAGAGTTGGATCTCATGGAGGCATTTCCTCAACTGAAGCTCCTTTCTCTGTGATAACCCCAGCTGTGTGAAGTTGACATAAAACTAGCCAGTACAGGTCTATATACTATAAAATCTGCAAGACAATATGTTTTTTCAAGGGTTGCAGATTTCTAAAGATATTTTGGTTACTTTGGATTTGTAGGAACTTGACTGAATATTATAAAATTACTTACCAGAACTTCTCAGGGTACCCTTAAATGTGAGTCAAACTCTATAAAGTAGAGAGCATATCAAATACTCGAAATAGTTTAAAGCACAGCACGATCAACTTGAGTTTTCCATCAAACAGAAATGCATTCTTTTAAACTGAATTGGCTTTTATTTTATTTTATTTTATTGAATTTGGAAAAAAAATATTTTCAGAAAGAAGGTGTTTATCATTAATCCCCTTGAGTTAAGGCAATATTAAATGGAGAATGGAGGCTAGAAAATGTAAGACATATTGAGAGAATTTGGATGTCTGTGGACAAAACATTTCATTGTGCATACATTTTATGTTTTTTTAACATCTTATGTTCATATTTTTAATCACAAAGTCACAAGTCCTTGAAATGGAACTTTGTACAATGAAGTTCATACCAAAAATATATATGTTGAATTTGTTTAAAAATAAATTAACATACCTTAGAATTGGGAATGATTAAAAAGCTTTGGGAACTCTGTATGTTTTACATTCGCCAATGATACTAGTGTTGATGAAACATGGTCAAACGTTTCAGATACATTAACTGAGATATGATGTTACAGCTATGGTCCAGTGAAACTAGGTTACCTCTTGGGCCAGTCATGAAATTTGGTGGCAATGTCTACATTTTTCTAAATTTAATATATGAAAGATGCAATACTAAGACAGTCTTTAAGAACAGCTGAGGCCAGAACTGTGTGACAGAGTTTGAATCCTGGCAAAGAAGCCCCAAGAGGCTGTTGCATGAAGTTATGAAGGTAAAGTTTAAGCTACTGTAGAGATTCCAGAGTATTAGAAAGGCCAGGATGATGGGACATGATCTAATACTGGACAAGGACATCTGAAGGTGAGAAATGGAATCAGTTTAAATGCTGAGAAATTCTGTGTGTGCTGAAGATAGCATATGTAGAGGAATTGGGACACCAAAGCTGATTTCTCCATGGAAAGCCCCAGAAATGGAGGATTTCCTTTCTCTGCTTGATTTTGGCTTTTTGTATAATCATCACTTTCTATTCCTAATACTTATTTTTATTTTGTGATAATAATTTTTACATTATTCTATTACGCATAGCAATAACATAATTTTTTACAAGATATCACAATACATTTTTTGATGTGGTAAAAATTTTAAAGACTATGAGGACTTTTAAAGTAAAACTGTATTATGCATTATTAAACACACAGAGAACTTTGGAAATAAGGGTTGGTAGTTCATGTCTAAAACACAATGTGATGTGTCTATGTGACCGGTTAACAATGAATGAAGCTGTGATGGTTAATGTTATATACATAAAACAATATAGAATTGCCTGGGAGGGAAATCAGAATGGAGGATTGTCTATACTACTTAGTCTGTGAGCATGGTTGTGTGCCTGCATCTTGATTACTTTTAATTTATATGGGAAGAACTTCCCTTGTTGTGGCACCATTATTTACGATGGGGATTCTGGAGTGTATGAGAATAAAGAAAGCAAATTAAGTTCTAGTAACCATACACGCATCAATTCCTTGATCTATACTCTTGACTTGTGTCAAGTTTCTGCTACTTCCTGTTGCACTGATGCCCCAACAGTGATGGACTATAGTCTGAATTTGTGTGTAAAATAAACTTTCATGTATCTTGTTTTGGGCAGGATACCTACAGAAAGTTATAAGGTGCTAACATTCTTAATGCAGTTCATGCTTGCCTCAAACTTTCAATACTACTCCAATTTCTCTTCCTCAGTGCTAGTTTTTTATAAGCCTAATATAATATGACTGAATAAATTTTCTTTTCATTTTTAAACACATTTATTATTATTATTATTATTATTATTATTACTACTACTATTATTATTATGTGGTAGCATATGTGATCTATAGCACATGTGGAAGTCAGAGCATCACTTTGCTGAATGCAGTTCCCTCTTTACATTCATGTATGTTCTGAGAATGGAATGAAGGCCATCACAATTGCTTAGCAAGTGCTTTATTTGTTTAGCATCTCATTAACCTCCCGTTTTGTGTTTTTTTTTGTTTTGTTTTGTTTTTGATATTGTTTTTGTTTTTGTTTTGTTTTGTTTTGGACTCAGAACCTCCCAATGTAGCTCAGCATTGCATTGAACTTACACTCATCCTCCTGTCTTTCACGTACATAGATATTAGGTATGCATTATCATGACCAGTGAAGTTCATTATTTCTATGCTCTATCTGGACCACCGTGAACATTCAGTACTTGGTATTCCATATGAGCTACATTGGCATACTAACTTGCCTTAGTAAGGGATTGTATTTAGGTGATAAGACATTATGAACAACATCAACTGGGAGAGAAAATGTTTTGGTTCATAGTTCAGTTTGTAATTCATCATACATGAAAGTCACACCAGAAACCCTAGACTGGAATTTGGAGCAGGTAAGACCTGAAGTAGAGGACATGTAGAAAAATTGCATACTGGCATATTCCCCATGTTTTGATCATCCTACTTTTTTTTTTATAGCATCCAGTACCATCAGTCCAGAGCTGATACTGCCAACTGGGATATCCTTCTATAGAAATCATTAATTAATAAAATTCAACAAAGCCTTTTCCAGGCAAAAGTTTGGTGGGGTTATTTTCTCAATTGAAATTCAATATTCTCAAATGGTTCTGGCTTGTGTGAAGTTGATATTGATTTAGACAGAAGAGGACATTAATGATTATAGCCATAGGCATGATGTGTTAAGGGTAAGAAATGTTGTCTTGGACTTATCATTAACAGGAAGGCTTGCAGCTGCCGAAGTAGATTTGGTAGAGTACTTTATTCTCATGCATGAAGCCTTGGGTTTTATCTCTAAAACTGTATCAAGTAGAGCATGCTGGTACCTCTCTTTAATACTAGCTGTTCTGGAAAATGAAAGCAGGAGGATCAGTGGTTCATAGTCATATTGAGCTATTAAGTGAGATAAAGGACAGTCTGAACTATATGGAATATATCTCGAAAGCAAGTAAGGATTATAATACTATATAATACCAACACACAAACAAAAGCCAGCTTATATCACATGAGACTGTGACTCTCTCAGTTTTATTTAAGCCTCCCCTTACATAATCCAATAGCTCTACCATTGATCTCTATCCACAGTTTACCAGTGGACCTCATGGCTGCACATGTCTAGGGTATAATTTATTTTTTCCATTTTTTATTAGGTATTTAGCTCATTTACATTTCCAATGTTATACCAAAGTACCCCATACCCACCCACCCCCACTCCCCTACCCACCTACTCCCCCTTTTTAGCCCTGGCGTTCCCCTGTACTGGGGCATATAAAGTGTACAAGTCCAATAGGCCTCTCTTTGCAGTGATGGCCGACTAGACCATCTTTTGATACATATGCAGCTTGAGACAGGAGCTCCGTGTTACTGCTTAGTTCATATTGTTGTTACACCTATAGGGTTGCAGTTCCCTTAGTTCGTGGGATGCTTTCTCTAGTTCCTCCATTGGGGGCCCTGTGATCCATTCAATAGCTGACTGTGAGCATCCAGTTCTGTGATTGCTAGGCGCTGACATAGTCTCACAAGACACAGCTATATCTGGGTCCTTTCAGCAAAATCTTGCTAGTGTATGCCATAGCGTCAGCATTTGGAAGCTGATCAGGGGATGGTTCTCTGGATATGGCATACACTAGATGGTCCATCCTTTCGTCACACTTCCAAATTTTGTCTCTGTAACTCCTTCCATGGGTGTTTCATTTCCTATTCTGAGAAGGGGCAAAGTGTCCACACTTTGGTCTTCGTTCTCTTGAGTTTAATGTTTTTAGCAAATTATATCTTGTATCGGGTATCCTAAGGTTCTGGGCTAATATCCAATTATCACTGAGTACATATTGTGAGAGATTCTTTGTGTTTGGGTTACCTCACTCAGGATGATGCCCTCAAGGTCCATCCATTTGGTTAGGAATTTCATAAATTCATGCTTTTTAATAGCTGAGTAGTACTCCATTGTGTAAATGTACTACATTTCCTGTATCCATTCCTCTGTTGAGGGGCATCTGGGTTCTTTCCAGCTTCTGGCTATTATAAATAAGGCTGCTATGAACATAGTGGAGCATGTGTCCTTCTTACCGGTTGGGGCATCTTCTGGATATATGCCCAGAAGAGGTATTGCTGAATCTTCTGGTAGTACTATGTCCAATTTTCTAAGGAACCGCCAGACTGATTTCCAGAGTGGTTGTACAAGCTTACAATCCCACCAACAACGGAGGAGTGTTCCTCTTTCTCAACATCTGCGCCAGCATCTGCTGTCACCTGAATTTTTGATCTTAGCTATTCTGACTTGTGTGAGGTGGAAGCTCAGGGATGTTTTGATTTGCATTTCCCTGATGATTAAGATGTTAAACATTTTTTCAGGTGCTTCTCTGCCATTCGGTATTCCTCGGGTGAGAAATCATTGTTCTGTTCTGAGCCCCATTTTTAAATGGGGTTATTTGATTTTATAGGGTGTAATTTATTTGAGTAGTGGCTCTGAGTCACCTAATTTGTGGAAGACTAGCAGATTTCATACTTTGGTTATGAGGCACCTCTTTTAAGTACATTCAACTCAAACTTCCTTTAAACTGATAGATAAAGCAAAGTACTTTTCCCTATTATTTAAATGTGTGTGTGTGTGTGTGTGTGTGTGTGTGTGTGTGTGTGTGTGTGTGTATGTGTTCGTACGTACATATGTATGTAAGGAAATGCACATGCCCACAGTTGCCAGAGGCCTCCTGAACCTCAAGGTAAAGGTGACTGTGAGCTAACCAATGTGAGTCCTGTGTAAGAGCAATACTCACTCCTCATTACTGACCACTCTAAACTCAAAGTGCTTTTATTCCCTGGCAACATAATCATGCCCCTAAAAATAACTCTTAAATTATTTTTGTTTGGGGAAATTCTTTTTATACTTTCTGGTACTGATAGACCTTGTACTTCTGATATTGCTCATGATTCAGTATCCAAAGTAGAGGATTCATAAAGATAAACTACTGGTTCCAGTAATTTCATATTTTCAGACAGGATGTCATATAGCCTAGGCTGGCCCCAACTTAGAATGTAACCAAGGATAGCTTCGAACTTCTAATCCTTCCAATACTAAATTGTTCCATGCAAACCATTCTATTTTAAAAGCACCCATAGAGTAAATATTATTTTTTGTCAAATTTCTATTTATAAAAGGTCAATTCAACTAAAGACTATGTCATTTATATTCGACCTCTTTTGTAATCTTGTAAAGAATTCTTTGACAAACTATATAAATCTGTTCCTGTGACAGTTAGGACCTCTATTCTATATCATGAAAGAAATATCTGTGCAGAGGGGTTTTACTTCACCAAAGTGGACAAATATAAATTTTATTAACTATCTTTTCAGAGTTATTTATTATCAGCTATCTTTGTCTGGGCATCTCTACGGGATAAAGTTTGATGTCTTGCTTTATCTATATATTATTCAGTAATTATGTTAGGGATATTATATACTTATTATAACTGACATACATTGTTCTGATAAATTAGAATAGAGCCTGGATAGCTATCTCAATATATTTCAAAAGCCCAAGTACACATATTTCAGGGATTCATATCTAGGGGCTAAACAAATTAAGTACAGGACTGAAAAATATTATTTCTGATAATTAAATCAATGGAAAACATATTCTCACAAAAATATACTTACATATTTTTACTATATTTGTTTGTAATCGTTGATAGCTAAAAGCAGGTGTTTTATCTGGGAAATGACCAAAGCACTGGTGTGTCTAGTGCATAGATTATTTCTCAGCAAATAAAAAACAATGAGAACTCCCACCTTATCCTCTCTTTCTCCATTTATTGTTCTCCCTCTGATACACAGACGCAAAATTTTCAATTAATAGGAACTCCTCTGTAAGTATCAGGAAAGTGCTACACACTACAAAACAAGCATTGGGAAATTTCCAGGACAATACTCTCATTTTAATTTTGTAGGAAAAAAAAAACTCCCTTAGATTCCTTAAAGAGGCAGAGACTCACCCCTTCTAAACATAGGTAGAATAATAGGTGACTGTTGATAAATATTCTGGAGCAAAGCAGCAAGTGAGAAATAGGAAGAGAAGGAAGAGGAGAAAGGAGAGAGAAAGAGAAAGAGAGAGAGAGAGAGAGAGAGAGAGAGAGAGAGAGAGAGAGAGAGAGAGAGAAAGAGAATGTACTCAAAAGAAAGAAACCTTTAAAAGCCAGTGTTCATTAAGAATTTATTTATTTATTTATTTATTTATCTTTTTTGATTTATTTAATCTTTTCTTCATACTCCAGGTGTTATACCCCTCTAGGTCCCCCCTCTGATTGTTCCACATTCCATACCACCGCCCACCAATTCCACAAAATTGTCTTCAACCCCCACCTCACCAGAACTACCCAAGAGACTGTCTGTGGCCTCCAGTCTCTTGAGGGTTTGGTGCATCTTCTCTGACTAAACCTAGACCTGGCAGTCCTCTGCTGTATGTGTGTTTGGGGCATCATGTCAGCTTGTATATTTTGCCTGATTGGTGGCTCAGTGTCAGAGAGGTCTTGGAGATCCAGGTTAAATGAGACTGCTTGTCCTCATACAGGGTTGCCCTCCTCCTCAGCTTCTTCCAGCTTTTCCCTCATTGAACCAGAGGGATCAGCAGCTTCTGTCCATTGGTTGGGTGTAAATATCTGCACCTGACTCTTCCAGTTGCTTTTTGGGTCATTCGGGTACAGTCATAATAGGCCCCCTTTTGTGAGCACTTCATAGCCTCAGTAGTAGTGTAAGGCCTTGGGGCCTTTCCCCAAGCTGGGCCCCACCTTGATCCATTCACTGGACCTCATTTCCATCAGGCTCTTCTCTGTTTTTGTTCTTGAAGTTCTTTTTGACAGGAATAGTTCTGGGTCAGAGCTTTTGACGTGGGATGGCAACCCCATCACTCACTTCATGCCTTCCTTATCTTTCTACTGGATGTGGATTCTACAAGTTCCTGCTTCCCATCTACAAGTTCCTACTCCCCACTGTAGGGCATTTCATCTAAGATACCTCCATTTGAGTCCTGAGAGTCTCTCACCTCCCAGGGCTCTGGTACATTCTGGGAGGTCCCCAACGCCATACTTCCATAGGTTGCCTGTTTTCATTCTTTCTGCTGTACCTCAGGGCTTCAGTTTTTTTTTTTCTAACCAATACCTGATCATGTTCTTCTCTAGTACTCCTGGTCCCCATCCCCACTTGAGACCCTCCCACCACCCCCACTCGCTCTGTGATTTCTTTTTCTCCCTTCCAAGTGGGATTGAGGTGTCCTCACTTGGGACTTGTGGCTTGATAACTTTTTTAAGTTCTGCGGAATGAATACAGGGTGTTCTGCACTTTTTTGGTTAATATCCACTTATTAATGAGGATATACCATGCATGTCCTTTTGGTTCTGAGTTGCCTTACTCAGAATGATATTTCCGAGTTACATCCATTTGCCTGAAAAACTCAGGATGTCTTCGTTTCTTAATAGCTGAGTAGTATTTCATTGTGTAAATGAGCCACATTTTCTGTATCCATTCTTCTGTTTTGGGACATCTGGGTTATTTGCAGCTTCTAGCTATAATAAACAAGGCTGTTATGAACATAGAAAAACATGTGCCTTGGGGCATGGTGGGACATCTTTTTGGTATATGCCCAAGAGTGGTACATCTGGGTCTTCAGGTAGACCTATTTCCAATGTTCTGAGGAATCTCCACACTGAATTCCAGAGAAGTTGTACCTGCTTCCGTCCCACCAGCAGTGGAGGAGTGTTCCTTTTTCTCCACATTTTCACGAACATGTGCTGTCATCTGAGGTTTTGATCTTAGCCAATTTGATTGGTGTAAAGTACAATCTCAGGGTTGTTTTGATTTGAATTAACCTGAGCACTAAGGACTTTAAACATATCTTTAAGTGTTCCTTAGCCATTTTAGACTCTTCTGTCTTGACATCTCTATTTAGATATATACCCCATATTTGATTGGTTTATTTCGTTTCTTGAGTTCTTTATATATTTTGGATATTAGCCCTTTATCAGATGTGAGGTTAGTTGAGATTTTTTTCTCCAGTCTGTAGGTTGATGATTAGTACCATTGCCTATATGGTTTGCTTACAGAAGCTTTCCAGTTTCATGAGGTCACATTTATGAATTGATGATCTTAGAGCATGAGCCATGGGAGTAGTTTTTAGGACATTTCCCTCTCTGTGTCAATGAGTTTGTCTTCTATTAGATTCAGTGGATCTTATTTTATGTTGATAATCTTGATCAACTTGAAAATGAGCTTTGTGCAAGGTGATAAGTATGGATTTATTTTTATTTTTCAACATACAGACTGCAAATTAGAACAGCACCATTTATTGAAAATCCTTTCTTTTTTCCATCATATATATATATATATATATATATATATATATAGCTTCTTTCCAAATATCAAGTGTCTATAAATGTGTGGTTTTCTTTCTGGTTCTTCAGTTCTAGTCCACTGATCCATCTGTCAGTCTCTGTATCAATACCATGTAGGTTTTTTTTTTTATCACTACTGCTCTATACTAGAGTTTGAGGTCCAGGATTGCTCTGAGCCAGGATAGCAGTGGAGTCACAGAGTAGGACCCTGGCAATGCCTTTAAAATCGAAATGTCTCAGGGCTTTCTAGCTCTCAAATTGTACTGAAATGCTGATGATAACTTCTAAAAAGTACTTGGTTTTTCTGAGGGTAGGCTGGCTTAGGTGATTAACACCTGTAGCCTAACAGAGGAGGATTAAGCAATGCAGCCTTTTTTCTAGCTCAGCAGGAATTGCTGGGCTCTAACTTTGAGCCAACAAGCCAGGTGTCACTGGAAGAGAAGGAATTTAGAGAAGTGATTATAGAAGTTATTAATAAGTTATAAAAATATTTTTATGAAATTTATATAAGGGCAAAGCAGAAAGATCCTAAGTGCGGAAAGGGAAAAATTCTTCTAAGTGAGTAAAAGGAAAAAAAAAAATAGTCTAAGTGGAGAAAGGCAAAAAAAAAATTTTTTTTCTCTCTCGATTTTCCTTGTCTCTTTGTCCTCAGCACTTATAAATATTTCAGAATACATGACCTCATGTTACAAAGTTCATCAACTGTCTCAGATCAACAGGTTCACTGAAGTTATCAAACCATAACTATGATATTAGTGAAGTTTTGTATAGGTAAACCCAATCAATATTTTATCTTTTACCCTAGAACCTATAATAAATCATTAGTTCCCTTCTGATGACCTTTGGTTAATTGTTATACAACCTCTTGGAATGTGCTCTGAATAGGAGAAAGCCTAGTTACTATCTAATAGCAATTAGCCAGTGACACTAGGAAAACTGGCAGTTCTCATTGCAGTTTTGACTATCAGAAAAAGGACCTAATAGCCCTTTTAGTTTGGGGAGAATTTTATTGAGTATTTTGCATTGATATGCATAAAAGAAGTTGGTCTGAAGTTGCCTTAATCTGGAATCAATTCACCAATAAAAACAAATAGACTAACAGACTGGCTATATAAACAATACACAACATTTTGCTGCATAAAAGAAACCCACCTCGCCCTTCCGCTCGACTCGAGACTCAAGCCCCGGGATACCTTGCCAGCAGAGTCTTGCCCAACACCCACAAGGGCCCACACGGGACTCCCCACGGGACCCTAAGACCTCTGGTGAGTGGAACACAGCGCCTGCTCCAATCCAATTGCGCGAAACTTGAGACTGCGGTACATAGGGATGTAGGCTACCCGGGCTTGATCTGGGGCACAAACCCCTTCCACTCCACTCGAGCCCCGGGCTACCTTGCCAGCTGAGTCGCCTGACACCCGCAAGGGCCCACACAGGATTCCACACGTGATCCTAAGACCTCTAGTGAATGGAACACAACTTCTGCCAGGAGTCTGGTTCGAACACCAGATATCTGGGTACCTGCCTTGCAAGAAGAGAGCTTGCCTGCAGAGAATACTCTGCCCACTGAAACTAAGGAGAGTGCTACCCTCCAGGTCTGCTCATAGAGGCTAACAGAGTCACCTGAAGAACAAGCTCTTAACAGTGACAACTAAAACAGCTAGCTTCAGAGATTACCAGATGGCGAAAGGCAAACGTAAGAATCCTACTAACAGAAATCAAGACCACTCACCATCATCAGAACGCAGCACTCCCACCCCACCTAGTCCTGGGCACCCCAACACAACCGAAAATCTAGACCCAGATTTAAAAACATTTCTCATGATGATGATAGAGGACATCAAGAAGGACTTTCATAAGTCACTTAAAGAATTACAGGAGAGCACTGCTAAAGAGTTACAGGCCCTTAAAGAAAAGCAGGAAAACACAGCCAAACAGGTAGAAATCATTAAAGAAAAACAGGAAAACACATCCAAACAGGTGATGGAAATGAACAAAACCATACTAGAACTAAAAGGGGAAGTAGACACAATAAAGAAAACCCAAAGCGAGGCAACGCTGGAGATAGAAACCCTAGGAAAGAGATCTGGAACCATAGAGGCGAGCATCAGCAACAGAATACAAGAAATGGAAGAGAGAATCTCAGGTGCAGAAGATTCCATAGAGAACATCGACACAACAGTCAAAGAAAATTCAAAATGCAAAAGGATCCTAACTCAAAACATCCAGGTAATCCAGGACACAATGAGAAGACCAAACCTACGGATAATAGGAATTGATGAGAATGAAGATTTTCAACGTAAAGGGCCAGCTAATATCTTCAACAAAATAATAGAAGAAAACTTCCCAAACATAAAAAAAGAGATGCCCATGATCATACAAGAAGCCTACAGAACTCCAAATAGACTGGACCAGAAAAGAAATTCCTCCCGACACATAATAATCAGAACAACAAATGCACTAAATAAAGATAGAATATTAAAAGCAGTAAGGGAGAAAGGTCAAGTAACATATAAAGGAAGGCCTATCAGAATTACACCAGACTTTTCACCAGAGACTATGAAAGCCAGAAGAGCCTGGACAGATGTTATACAGACACTAAGAGAACACAAATGCCAGCCCAGGCTACTATACCCGGCCAAACTCTCAATTACCATAGATGGAGAAACCAAAGTATTCCACGACAAAACCAAATTCACACAATATCTTTCCACGAATCCAGCCCTTCAAAGGATAATAACAGAAAAGAAGCAATACAAGGACGGAAATCACGCCCTAGAACAACCAAGAAAGTAATCATTCAACAAACCAAAAAGAAGACAGCCACAAGAACAGAATGCCAACTCTAACAACAAAAATAAAAGGGAGAAACAATTACTTTTCCTTAATATCTCTTAATGTCAATGGACTCAATTCCCCAATAAAAAGACATAGACTAACAGACTGGCTACACAAACAGGACCCAACATTCTGCTGCTTACAGGAAACCCTCAGGGAAAAAGACAGACACTACCTCAGAGTGAAAGGCTGGAAAACAATTTTCCAAGCAAATGGACTGAAGAAACAAGCTGGAGTAGCCATTTTAATATCGGATAAAATCGACTTCCAACCCAAAGTTATCAAAAAAGACAAGGAGGGACACTTCATACTCATCAAAGGTAAAATCCTCCAAGAGGAACTCTCAATTCTGAATATCTACGCACCAAATGCAAGGGCAGCCACATTCATTAGAGACACTTTAGTAAAGCTCAAAGCATACATTGCACCTCACACAATAATAGTGGGAGACTTCAACACACCACTTTCTTCAAAGGACAGATCGTGGAAACAGAAACTAAACAGGGACACAGTGAAACTAACAGAAGTTATGAAACAAATGGACCTGACAGATATCTACAGAACATTTTATCCTAAAACAAAAGGATATACCTTCTTCTCAGCACCTCAAGGGACCTTCTCCAAAATTGACCATATAATTGGTCACAAAACAGGCCTCAATAGATACAAAAATATTGAAATTGTCCCATGTATCCTATCAGACCACCATGGCCTAAGACTGATCTTCAATAACAATATAAATAATGGAAAGCCAACATTCACGTGGAAACTGAATAACACTCTTCTCAATGATACCTTGGTCAAGGAAGGAATAAAGAAAGAAATTAAAGACTTTTTAGAGTTTAATGAAAATGAAGCCACAACGTACCCAAACCTATGGGACACAATGAAAGCATTTCTAAGAGGGAAACTCATAGCTCTGAGTGCCTCCAAGAAGAAACAGGAGAGAGCACATACTAGCAGCTTGACAACACATCTAAAAGCTCTAGAAAAAAAGGAAGCAAATTCACCCAAGAGGAGTAGACGGCAGGAAATAATCAAACTCAGGGGTGAAATCAACCAAGTGGAAACAAGAAGAACTATTCAAAGAATTAACCAAACGAGGAGTTGGTTATTTGAGAAAATCAACAAGATAGATAAACCCTTAGCTAGACTTACAAAAGGGCACAGGGACAAAATCCTAATTAACAAAATCAGAACTGAAAAGGGAGACATAACAACAGATCTTGAAGAAATCCAAAACACCATCAGATCCTTCTACAAAAGGCTATACTCAACAAAACTGGAAAACCTGGACGAAATGGACAAATTTCTGGACAGATACCAGGTACCAAAGTTGAATCAGGATCAAGTTGACCATCTAAACAGTCCCATATCACCTAAAGAAATAGAAGCAGTTATTAATAGTCTCCCAACCAAAAAAAGCCCAGGACCAGATGGGTTTAGTGCAGAGTTCTATCAGACCTTCAAAGAAGATCTAATTCCAATTCTGCACAAACTATTTCACAAAATAGAAGTAGAAGGTACTCTACCCAACTCATTTTATGAAGCCACTATTACTCTGATACCTAAACCACAGAAAGATCCTACAAAGATAGAGAACTTCAGACCAATTTCTCTTATGAATATCGATGCAAAAATCCTCAATAAAATTCTCGCTAACCGAATCCAAGAACACATTAAAGCAATCATCTATCCTGACCAAGTAGGTTTTATTCCAGGGATGCAGGGATGGTTTAATATACGAAAATCCATCAATGTAATACATTATATAAACAAACTCAAAGACAAAAACCACATGATCATCTCGTTAGATGCAGAAAAAGCATTTGACAAGATCCAACACCCATTCATGATAAAAGTTCTGGAAAGATCAGGAATTCAAGGCCCATACCTAAACATGATAAAAGCAATCTACAGCAAACCAGTAGCCAACATCAAAGTAAATGGAGAGAAGCTGGAAGCAATCCCACTAAAATCAGGGACTAGACAAGGCTGTCCACTTTCTCCCTACCTTTTCAACATAGTACTTGAAGTATTAGCCAGAGCAATTCGACAACAAAAGGAGATCAAGGGGATACAAATTGGAAAAGAGAAAGTCAAAATATCACTTTTTGCAGATGATATGATAGTATATATAAGTGACCCTAAAAATTCTACCAGAGAACTCCTAAACCTGATAAACAGCTTCGGTGAAGTAGCTGGATATAAAATAAACTCAAACAAGTCAATGGCCTTTCTCTATACAAAGAATAAACAGGCTGAGAAAGAAATTAGGGAAACAACACCCTTCTCAATAGTCACAAATAATATAAAATATCTTGGCGTGACTCTAACTAAGGAAGTGAAAGATCTGCATGATAAAAACTTCAAATCTCTGAAGAAAGAAATTAAGGAAGATCTCAGAAGATGGAAAGATCTCCCATGCTCATGGATTGGCAGGATCAACATTGTAAAAATGGCTATCTTGCCAAAAGCAATCTACAGATTCAATGCAATCCCCATCAAAATTCCAACTCAATTCTTCAATGAATTGGAAGGAGCAATTTGCAAATTTGTCTGGAATAACAAAAAACCTAGGATAGCAAAAAGTCTTCTCAATGATAAAAGAACTTCTGGCTGAATCACCATGCCAGACCTAAAGCTTTACTACAGAGCAATTGTGATAAAAACTGCATGGTACTGGTATAGAGACAGACAAGTAGACCAATGGAATAGAATTGAAGACCCAGAAATGAACCCACACACCTATGGTCACTTGATCTTCGACAAGGGAGCTAAAACCATCCAGTGGAAGAAAGACAGCATTTTCAACAATTGGTGCTGGCACAACTGGTTGTTATCGTGTAGAAGAATGCGAATCGATCCATACTTATCTCCTTGTAGTAAGGTCAAATCTAAGTGGATCAAGGAACTTCACATAAAACCAGAGACACTGAAACTTATAGAGGAGAAAGTGGGGAAAAGCCTTGAAGATATGGGCACAGGGGAAAAATTCCTGAACAGAACAGCAATGGCTTGTGCTGTAAGATCGAGAATTGACAAATGGGACCTAATGAAACTCCAAAGTTTCTGCAAGGCAAAAGACACCGTCAATAAGACAAAAAGACCACCAACAGATTGGGAAAGGATCTTTACCTATCCTAAATCAGATAGGGGACTAATATCCAACATATATAAAGAACTCAAGAAGGTGGACTTCAGAAAATCAAATAACCCCATTAAAAAATGGGGCTCAGAACTGAACAAAGAATTCTCACCTGAGGAATACCGAATGGCAGAGAAGCACTTGAAAAAATGTTCAACATCCTTAATCATCAGGGAAATGCAAAGAAAACAACCCTGAGATTCCACCTCACACCAGTCAGAATGGCTAAGATCAAAAATTCAGGTGACAGCAGATGCTGGCGTGGATGTGGAGAAAGAGGAACACTCCTCCATTGTTGGTGGGAGTGCAGGCTTGTATAACCACTCTGGAAATCAGTCTGGTGGTTCCTCAGGAAATTGGTCATAGTACTACCAGAGGATCCAGCAATACCTCTCCAGGGCATATATCCAGAAG
Organism: Mus musculus; assembly: GCF_000001635.26. Taxonomy (NCBI): domain Eukaryota; kingdom Metazoa; phylum Chordata; class Mammalia; order Rodentia; family Muridae; genus Mus; species Mus musculus. The sequence goes on from NC_000087.7 coordinate 72,022,365, forward strand.
ATGCCCCAACTGGTAAGAAGAACACATGCTCCACTATGTTCATCGCCACCTTATTTATAATAGTCAGAAGCTGGAAAGAACTCAGATACCCCTCAACAGAGGAATGGATACAGAAAATGTGGTACATCTACACAATGGAGTACTACTCAGCTATTAAAAAGAATGAATTTATGAAATTCCTAGCCAAATGGATGGACCTGGAGGGCATCATCCTGAGTGAGGTAACACATTCACAAAGAAACTCACACAATATGTATTCACTGATAAGTGGATATTAGCCCCAAACCTAGGATACCCAAGATATAAGATATAATTTGCTAAACACATGAAATTCAAGAAGAATAAAGACTGAAGTGTGGACACTATGCCCCTCCTTAGTTTTGAGAACAAAACACCCATGGAAGGAGTTACAGAGACAAAGTTTGGAGCTGAGATGAAAGGATGGACCATGTAGAGACTGCCATATCCAGGGATCCACCCCATAATCAGCATCCAAACGCTGACACCATTTCATACACTAGCAAGATTTTATTGAAAGGACCCAGATGTAGCTGTCTCTTGTGAGACTATGCCGGGGCCTACCAAACACAGAAGTGGATGCTCACAGTCAGCTAATGGATGGATCATAGGGCTCCCAATGGAGGAGCTAGAGAAAGTAGCCAAGGAGCTAAAGGGATCTGCAACCCTATAGGTGGAACAACATTATGAACTAACCAGTACCCCGGAGCTCTTGACTCTAGCTGCATATATATCAAAAGATGGCCTAGTCGGCCATCACTGGAAAGAGAGGCCCATTGGACTTGCAAACTTTATATGCCCCAGTACAGGGGAACACCAGGGCCAAAAAGGGGGAGTGGGTGGGCAGGGGAGTGGGGGTGGGTGGATATGGGGGACTTTTGGTATAGCATTGGAAATGTAAATGAGTTAAATACCTAATAAAAAATGGAAAAAAAAAGAAAAAAAAAAAAAAAAAAAGAAACCCACCTCAGGGACAAAACCAGACACTACCTCAGAGTAAAAGGCTGTAAAACAATTTTCCTAGCAAATGGTCTGAAGAAATAAGCTAGAGTAGCCATTCTAATATAGAATAAAATCAATTTCCAACCCAAAGTTATCAAAAAAGACAAGAAGGGACAGTTAATGATCATGAAAGGCAAAATCTTCCAAGATGAACCCTCAATTCTGAATATCTATGCTCCAAATGCAATGGCATCCACATTCATTAAAGAAACTTTAGTAAACCTCAAATCATTCATTGCACTGCACACCATAATAGAGGGAGACTTCACAACCCACTCTTATCTATAGAAAGATCGGGGAAATAGAAACTAAACAGAGACACATTGAAGATAAAAGAATTTATGAAACAAATGGATTTAATAGATATCTACAGAACATTTTACCCTAAAACAAAAGCATATAACTTCTTCTCAGCACCTCATGGTACCGTCTCCACAATAGACCAATTAATCAGTCACAAAACAGGACTCAACAAAAATATTGAAAGTATCCCATACACTCTATCACATCACCATGGAGGAAGGCTGATCTTCAATAACAACATAAATAATAGGAAGCCAACATTCATGTGAAAGCTGAACAACACTCTACTCAATGATAACTTGGTCAAGGAAGAAATAAAGAAGAAATTAAACACTTTTTAGAGTTTAATGAAAATGAAGGGACAATATACCCAAACTTATGGGACACAATGAATGTAGTCCCACAAAGAAAACCAACAGCTCTGAGTGCCACCAAAAAGAAACAAGAGAGAGCACACACTAAGAGCTTGACAGCACACCTAAAAGCTCTAGAACAAAAGGAGGCAAATTTACAAGGGGGAGTAGATAGCAGAAAATAATCAAACTCAGTGCTGGAATCAACCAAGTGGGCACAAAAAGAACTATTCAAAGTATCAACCAAACCAGGAGCCTGTTCTTTGAAAGTAGTATCAAGATAGATACACCCTTAGCAAGATGAACTTGAGGGCACAGGGATAGTATCCTAATTAACAAAATCATAAATGAAAAGGGAGACATAAGACCAGAACCTGAGGAAATCCTAGGCATCATCACATCCTACTACAAAAGGCTATACTAAAAAAACTGGAAAACTTGGACAAAATGGACAATTTTATAGACAGAAATCAGGTACCAAAGTTAAATCCAGATAAGAATAAAGATCTAAACAGCCCCATATCCCCTAAAGAAATAGAAGCAGTCACTAATAGTCTCCTAACCAAATAATGCCCAGGACCACCCACATGGGTTTAGTGCAGAGTTCTATCAGACCTTCAAAAAAGAACTAATTCCAACTGTTCTCAAACTATTTCACAAAATAGAAACAGAACGTACCCTATTCAATTCATTCTATAGATACCACAATTACTCTGATAACTAAACCATATAAAGTCCCAACAAAATAGAAGACTTCAGACCAATTTCCCTTATGAATATTGATGCAAAAAATATTCAATAAAGTCCATGCAAACTGAATCTCAGAACATATCACAAAGATCATCAATAATGATCAAGTACGCTTCATCCCAGGGATGCAGGGATGGATTAATATAAGGAAACACATCAACGTAATCCACTATATAAGCAAACTGAAAAACAAAAACCGCATGATCATCTCCTTACATGCTGAGAAATCATTTAACGAAATCCAACACCCATTCATGATAAAAGTCATGGAAAGATCAGGAATTCAAGGCCCATACTTGAACATAATAAAAGCAGTATATAGCAAAACAGTAGTCAACATCAAACTAAATGGAGAGAAAATAAACCCAATCCCACTAAAATCAGGGACTAGACAAGGCTGCCACTTTCTTCCTATCTATTCAATATATCACTTGAAATCCTAGCCAGAGCAATTGGACAACAGAAGTAGATCAAGGGAGCACCATGGTCCCTGGACCGGGGGATTCTGTGGACACCCACAAGGACACACAGGATCCTCCACGGGATCCTAAGACCTCTGGTGGGTGGAACACAGCGCCTGGTCCAATCAAATTGCCCAGGACCCTAGACTGCACATTATTATTATGCACATCCGATAGGCATGTGTGTGTGTGTGTGTGTGTGTGTGTGTGTGTGTGTGTGTGTGTGTGTGTGTGTGTGTTTGTGTGTGCATATAAGCGTGTAGGTATGTAGCACTTGTGACCAGAGGAATGCAATCATGCAGTGTCTTTCTTTATTTCTCTCTGCCATTTTCCTATGATGCAGTGTGTTGATTAGAATATCTTTTGCCCATGGGATGTGGCACTATTACAAGGTGTTGGCTTGTTTGAGGAAGTGTATCATTGTGTAGGCTTGCTTTTATGTAGTGCACAATCTCTGCCCAGTGACAAAAATTGATCCTCTTCCTTGCTAACTGTGGCCACAAGCTTCCACATTGTTGCCTTCAGACTAAGATATAGACCAATTACTTCCTTCCCCAGCACCTCCTCTTCCTGGATGCTGCCATGCTTCCTACCAAGATAATAATGTACTGACCCTCTGAATCTGTAAGACAACCTCAATTAAGTTTTCCCTATAAGAGTTTCCTGTGTCATGATGTCTCTTCACATCAATGAAACCCTGTTGAACATAGGCAGTATGTTAGCCTAATTTTTAATGCTTACAAGATAATTGCAACCAGCATGCAAGCACAAAGTAAAGATGATGAATGAGTTTCTGTATTTTTTGAACTTCTGAATTTTTGAATGAATGAGGGGATTGGGAAAATTAGAAAGTTTTGGGAAGGAGATAGAGAGAGGACCTTTTGGGCTCCTGCCACTTGCTTTTGCATTCAATATATCTATTTTAAAACAACACCAACAACTAAAACAACCAACGACAGGGCATCCATACAACAGATTCACAGAGAAGACACCAAAGGGCAATACATTCTTGTAAATCATTTTTCAGCTAATGTCTGGTGTATTGAGCCTAAGGATTTTACTGTCAAACCCTGATGATTAATCACTAGATTGTATCCCCTAATACAATGATGAATGACACTGTGGTCAATAGGACAGTTAACGTGTATAAATACATCGTTTTTCACACAGTCAGTTTGAATTGTTACTATATTTCCCAGTTTGTTTTTTTTTTTTTTTTTTTTTTGCATTTTATCTCCATTAGTGTGTTGTTTTCAGCCCTCACTTGCTACATAGAAAACGGAATCTTTTACAATATATTTCATTTAGGGTGCACAATGGAACCTAAAGACTATTTCAGTCCATTTCAAAGTAGAGCTCTCTGTTCTCTTTCCAAAATTGAATTTAAACTGTTTTCAAATATATTTTGCAGTTGTGTGGCTTAGTTTAATTAAGATTGGGGGGGGGTTATTTCTCCCACAGTCCCAGTTGTCTAAAACTGGGAAAACTGTCTAGAAATGTTGTGGAACCTTTTTGACTGTGCCCTAGGAGAAGTAGATCCGTGGGGCAAGAAGGAGCGAGCTGGGTGGTTCTGAACTAAATCTTGGATTCTAAATCCAACCAAATGTGAGAAGGGCCCATTCAGGCTCTCAATGCCACAGATGAACTTGTTGTTTCCTCCTATGTTCTCTTTATCATGACAGTCTGTTCCTCGTGAGTGTTTGCCATATACATCTCTTCCTGAACATTGATTGTGTCAGGAGTTTTGAAAACTTGACTTAAAAATAAGTATTGTAAGTGTACATCTGTCTCTCCACCTCTTCCTCTTCCCCCTCCCTCCCTCTCTCCCTCCCTCCCTCCCTCCCTCCCTCCCTCTCTCTCTCTCTTTCTCTCTCTCTCTCTCTCTCTCTCTCTCTCTCTCTCTCTCTCTCTCTCTCTCTCTCTCTCTCTCTCTCTCTGTGTGTGTGTGGGTGTGTGTAGGTGTGTGTGGGTGGGTGTTGTGTCAAATATATTGCTGTCAATTTTGCCTTCATGTATTTTTTAATGTGTGTGTGTGGAATGATTTTTCACATTAAAAATTATTCTCACTTTTCATAAATTTCAGTGTAATCTTCAATTTTAGGGAGATAAGCTTCCAAATGGCTTTTTTTCTGGAACTCAAGAAATTGGAATGCTCCATAGTTTTATGACCTGAGTGAGAATTGTCAATAGGTTCCCAGTGATGCTGTGGGGCCATACTTAAGATCTGTGTAGCAGCTAGAGGAGCCTCTGTGTTCTTTGAGCCCTGCATTTGGAGAATAACTACGAATTGTTTGTACAGTTGGCTCTAGCATAGAGACTCTTCTTTAAAATTGTTTTCTCTTTCTCACTAGATGCCATGCATTGGAAAGTCCTTCCACATGGAAACTATTGACCATATTGAATGGTGGAGAAAGGAGATTCACAGTAAATTATAAATGAAGAAAACAAGAGTTACAGCCCTATAACTGATACTCCCACAGCTAAAGCTGTGTGGAAGCATGGAGAATGTTGGAGGACTTGCAAAATTTGTTTGGATCTCATTCCTCCTCATTGCTCACATAATTTAGTACTTAATATCCTCGTGATTTCATAGATATATTTTTCTAAATACTTCTTAATTAAGTTGTGTGAATGTGTGTAACTCTGTGAATGTCTCTGTGCATATCTCTCTTTCTATGTATATTTTTCTCTGTCTCTGTGCCTACTTGTGTGTCTCTGTGTGAATGTTTATGTGCATGTCTCACTCTGTATGTCTAAGTTTCTCTGTCTTTCTGTCTCTGTCTGTCTATCTATGCCTCACATCTAAACTCATTTCTTCTCCTTGCTTACCTTCTTCTTCTATTGTTTTTCCTTCTTTGCCTTATCCTTCTCCTCCTTATTCTTTTCTCCTTCGCCTTCTCCTCCTACTCCTGTTTCTTTCTTTCTTCTTCTTCTTCTTCTTCTTCTTCTTCTTCTTCTTCTTCTTCTTCTTCTTCTTCTTCTTCTTCTTCTTCTTCTTCTTCTTCTTCTTCTTCTTCTTCTATGCCTTTGACTTTTCCTTCTCTCATTCTTCTTCTCTCCTTCTCTCCTCCTTATTTAACCTTCTCCTTTTCTACTTCTCCAAGTCCTCCTCCTTCCTTTTGCTCTTCCTCTTCCTCTTCTCTTGTTCTTCTTCCTTCTCCTTCTCCTTGTCGTTCTGCTCCACCCATTCCTCTTCCCTTCCTTCTTCTCCTCTTCCTCTCTATATTCTTCTCCTTCTCTTTCTTTTTCTCCTTCTACTTTTTTCTCTATCTCACCCTCCCTCACTCCCTCCTACCCTTACCCTACCCTCCCTGATGCATTCACAGACTCTCCTCCAGTACTACTGGTCATTTGAATTTTGTCTTGCCAAGCTATGAATACAAGGATGGTCTCCTGAGGCATCCCCTGTTACTGGTCTTTTCCATATGTCTTTTCAATTGTCCTTTCACTGTTTTACAGATTTCTTCTAAGATCATTTTACCCCACCCCACCTCCATGCCTTGATTTCTTCTGGTGGGAGTCTCCAGAGTTTCAAACTCACATCCTCTCTGATGGTGTTCTGCCTGAGAAACCACAAAATCTGGAGGCTAGAGTTAAATTTGATCATTGAGCTTGGGGCATTGTGCTATGTACCAAGTGCCTGGTCTCCAGTCATGCTGAAGTCCTTAAACCTGATGAAACCTAATGGGTCGTAATTTTCACCTACATGGGAAGGAAGGCATTTCCTCCGTATTTCTGAAACCCTGGCTCCTGGTGAATTTACCATACCCACAAGCACTCCCGCCCTGCAGTGGCTAATGGCTAGCAGTCACATACAAAATGACCAAAGGTTCTGATTTTCAGGTTAGATAACTTCTAGTTACCTAGCAACAGCAAGATAACAAGCCCAATATATGAGAGGCTACTTGGCCCTACATCAGTCTCTCATTCTTTCTCTCTCTCTCTCTCTCTCTCTCTCTCTCTCTCTCTCTCTCTCTCTCTCTCTCTCTCTCTAACTTTTACAATCCTTACTCTCTGTAAACTTTTACCTCTTTCTCTAAGCGTTCAACTTTCTTACTCTCTAACTTGCTTTCTGTCTTTCCTTCTATGTCTTTCCCCATCTCTCCTTTTGGCCATAGCAAGTCTAACAATCTTTTTACTCTTTTTTTTCTCCTTGCTGTCTAAAATAAAGCTCTAAAACTTTAGACTGTCTATGTTTTTTAGGCCCAATATGGGATGCCAGAGACAAAGAATCTGGTACCATTGTCTTCCCCTAGTTCACCCCCATCCGTGTAGTTTCAGTGGATTTACACAGCCAGAAGCACAATCAGGTATGCATGGTAATTATCCTTCACTCCTCCCATGTCAGCCTTCACAGAGCACAGAACCTTCTGCCGTCCATGTTCTCTCTCACTTCACCAACTTGCCCTACACCCACAGTTTCACACTGGACACTTAAAATTACTACAAATTATTAAAATGTAACTGCATTTAAATTTAAAAATCATCTTTTCATTTGAGTTGGTAACAATCAAATGCTTAACAGATATTTGTTAGTAGTGCTTACCTGTTGACATTGATACCATGAACTTCTTATTACTTCTGGTGCTATGTGATTTTTTTTTTCAAGCAAGATGAGGACTTGAACAATTTCTGAAATCATGTCTTTGGACTCACAGCACTTACGTGATGTAGTTCTAGTTTCCCAGAGACTTCCAGTATCTGTGATGAGCCATGAACTTGGAACATCTGCAGCATGACCCAGAGTTTCATTGGGCTGAGCAGAGAGATCTCAAGATTTGATTGCTTTCTCTGTCCAAAGTATATATATACGATTAAATTACAACTGCATAGTGGTTTTTATTACTCTGTGTTATTATCATTTCAAATCCTCTTATTTCTTGGCTGAGTTGCTAAATGATACCTTGTTCTGTGAACCAGCTGCCATTTTTGTTCTAAAGCGATTTGATGGATCTTTTCAGCTTTCCTAGTTCCATTTACTGAGAAAGGTAGCTTCTCTCTGAGGTTATGGTCTCAGAAGTTGTTGGATGTTTCAAACCCTTCCCTGGAATGTCTGGGACTCTGCAAAAAAGGAATTAAGAATTTTGAAACAAAAGTGAGGAACTACTTGGTGTCTTCTTCTTGTCCTGTGAAAATTCTGAGATCCATTCTTACAACTGGAAATATTCAAACACATTAAAATTATTCTACAATGAGAAAATCAACTGCAGTATAATCCTGATACTTACTGACACATGAGTTATAAGGATGTTCTTTATTAAAAAATCAATTAGTTCTTACACTCTTTATTTCGTTCTAGAACACATTTTCCCCCTTTTAACAGCTGAAAAATCTATTTTACTTCAATTTCATTTTTAAAAATCCGTATTATTTTAAAAATTTTAGTGGTAATTGTAATAAGTATCTATAAAGTGTTGCAGATGGATCATGCCCCCTCTTTATGTGGCTAATGGAAGGTTATTTTAAAAAATTCTTCCTAATGAACATCTATTCTTGTTGTTGTTTTTGTTGTTGTTGTTATTGATGTTGTTAGATGTTATTACTTGACTTCAGGAATGTTTAATGCTAATGAGGGTCTTATTGTTCTCCAGATGTCTCCTTTCACCCTCCCAATATATATAATATATATATATGTTTGTAAAAATGTGGTGAGTCCCTGTATGCACATTATCAAATGTTTCTGATTCAACTTGTGCACAAAGCAATCTACATTTTGTCTTTTTACATTGGTGTTCTTTTGCAGGGAAATGAAATACCAAAGCCTATCTGAAAGTAAGGATTTTTCAAAAGTCTCATTTCCTTGGGAATTCTAAATAAAAGTTTATATTCATTATGGAGAATGTATTATGAGCTTGTCAAGAGCATTTGAATATGAATTTCTTTCCTGTTATGTTTATTTTTCTTTGGTGATTTGAAGTGGAAGCTACTCACAGGAAAAAAAAAGAGAGGTATCTAAAACTACTTCTCATTATCTCACTTTCTTTAAATTGAGATTTCTGATGTTGAAGAGGAATGAAGTGAGTGTGCAGATTTTGTCCACATAACTCCTAAAAGAAAGAGCAATAGTCATGTTCCACAAACACATGTATTCAACACCCCAATTAAATTGCATGGGTACTGGCTGAATCTAAAGTCCCTGTAAATGAATGTGTTTGTGTGTGTGTGTGTGTGTGTGTGTGTGTGTGAATGTTTCCATGTGTGTGTGTGTCTGTGACTCAGTATATCTAGGTGTATATGTACATGTGTGTGTTAAGATTATATTGCTGTAAACAGACACACTTATCAATGCATGTTTTATTAGAAAACCATTTAATTGGGGCTGGCTTACAGGTTCAGAATTTCAGTCCATTATCATCAAGGTAAGAATATGTCAGGATCCAGGCAGGCATGGTTCATTTGGAGCTGAGAGTTCTATAACTTCATCTGATAGCTGCTTGGAAATGAATAGCTTCCAGGCAGTAGGCAGAGGGCCTGAAAAGTCTGTTCCCACAAAACACCAAATGTGTTTTTGAGTGTTTATGTGAGTATTAGTATGGGTTTTATTGCCATGAAGTGTCACCAGGATCATAGTAAATCTTGAACACTTTGTAACTTCTTTTCAGAGGTTTACTCCATTATTGTCATGGCTGGAAACATGGTAGCCTTCAGACAGACAAAGTGCTGGAGAAGGAGATGAGTTTTAGGTCTTGATATACAGGAAGCAGATGGAGACTGTGTCAAACTGGGGATTGCTTAAGGACAGCAGACCTCCAAGCCTACCACCACATTGTTACATTTCTTCCAACAAGATCACACCAACTCAACAAAGACACATCTCCATCAGTGTCCCAACTACTCCACCAATGTCACACCTCATGAAACTATTTCACACTTCCTGAGAGTGCCACACCTATTGGCACTATTTATTTGGGCCCATTAACATTATTCTTAAAACTGTTCAATGGACAAAAGGTAACTTTAATGAAAGAAATCAAGAATGTTTCAAAAAATAAACAGGAGTATGTATGTCTTGGTTACTGTTCTATGCTGTGAGAGACATCATGACCAAACAAACTTATAAGAGGAAACATTTAATTGTGGTCTTAGAGTTCCAGAGGGCAAGTCCAGGATATCATGGTAGACACCATGGCAACACAGAGGCAAAACATGTAGAGCAGTAGTTGAGAGCGAACAACTTATGATGGAGATGGCAGAGAGTAATGAAAGAGGGAGAGAGAGAGAGAGAGAGAGAGAGAGAGAAAGAGAGAAAGAGAGAGAGATAGAGAGAGTCTGATGGGTTTTTGATATTTCAAGGCTCTGTGACAAATCTCCTTTAATAATAAAACAACTCCTAATTCATTCTAAACAGCCCATCACCCGGAAAACTAACACATTTGAACGTGTGATCATCTGTGGCACACAATTATTCAAACGAATAAAGGAATGAAAAAGAAAATGATATCAACTAATAAGTGGCCATGACACTTGGTAGTATAGTTTATATCATTACTTTTCATTTCTCTCAGGTTAGGGTTATTTGCATAACATATTTCTGATCAGCAATCATTCTCAAATAATCCAAAGGCATCCTAACCCCACCACACACACACACACACACACACACACACACACACACACACACACACATTTCTACTTGATTAACGATATTGGCATTACTTATTTTTATGGAAACATATCCCTTATTCCTGATTTAGTTCAAATCGTGGGAAATGTTGATGTATAATTAATTCCTATTCATAATGGATAATACAGAAGTCAACAATATTGAATCCATTGTTCCTTGGAGCTGAAGATTTTCCATCGATTTAGTAAAATATAAATATGATTTTAAAAGAAGGCAACACCCTGAAAAAGTCTTATTTTCATCTTTTCATTATTTACAGACCATTCTGTGGCATAAATAGGAATCTAGAGGAAGAAAGGTGTTTAAAGTCACTGACACACACACTTAACTTAGGTTTCCTTTACACAGGAAGAAGATATATCAATCCTCTATATATGGAGAGTTTCTCCAGGACCATTAATATATAAAAGTCTTCAGGTCTCTAGGTTAAAACAACATTGCTTTTGCCTATAATTTATGCAAAGTAACCTCTTTTATACAGTTATCATATTGATGTGTGTATGCATACAGAATTATACAGGTAAGTCCAGAGGATAGTGAAGGGTATACTGTTTTCTGCTACTTCACTCCCTAATTTTCCCCTTGTGACAGGGTTTCTTGCTGAGCTAGGAGTGAGGCTGACATTCAGGAAGCCACAGTCATTCTTCTGTCTCTGCCACTCCAATTCCTAAGCACTGGTGTTTAGGTGAATGTTTGACCAAACACTTGGCTTTACCACTGGGCCATCTCCCTAGATTCCTCTTTATTTTAAATAACCTCTGGATTACTTTTGCCCTCAATGTAATGAAACTGCTCTATAAGAATTTATTTAGAAGATGGCAATATAAGTGGTCTGTGTGTGTTCAGTACATGGTATATTAAGAACTACTTTCCTTAATACCTTGAGAATTGCATACAAATATTTTGATGGAATTTACTTTCCAATTATTTTAGTAACTCCTCCCAGAACAAAACCTGGCCCACTCCCACCTAACTCCTCCTTCCAACTTCATATCTCGTCTTCTCCCCTTTGTTACAACCCATTCAAATCATTTGTGTTTCCCATAAACTCTTAGACATCTGGCTTCCAGTAGAGCATGAACAATCTATAACCTTCAAAGTCAATACCTTTGATGAAAACTTACTATTCATCCTTCATCAACTTTCTAAACCTTATCAGATAGCGATAAGGGATAGTGAGCCTTCCCATTCAGTGATGGAAGACAGAATGTCCTGATTTTGTGCAGAAAGACACAGTTTTTCTCTTACCTATGTGCCTTACAAGATTTTCATTCTCTTCCTTGAGGATTTCTAAGTTTCAGCTCCTCTACTTCTTGCCTCTTTCTGTGAGTATTTGTGAATATGCATGTGTGTCCATATTACAGATGTCTCAGTATATATACAACTCAACTCATAGTGGGATTTTGCAATTAACTGCTGGCACTATCTAACACTAGACCATATTCCTTAATGCAGACTTGGTGTGGGTAAGTACCAGAAAGGAACTGGAGATTGCTAGATATCTTCAGAGTTAGTTGTAGTATAGGTGAAGTTTAGACTTCTGACCTTACATTCTGGCTAGCCCCTATGGGTTTAAGATGCATGGATAAGGGATCAAGATCCTGAACTTGGATTGCATTTTTCTCCTTTTTGAACAAAACAGAGATATCCTTGAAGAGATAGATGGATCTTATCACTTTGTTTCAAATAAAGAATTCTGTGGTTAAATTGTTTTGAAATGTCAGTCATGGGTCTTAGATGAAGGCTTTGGTCCACAGTACAATGTTCATAGGTAGTACAATATGCACTCTGAAAAGTGATTGGAACCTGAGGGCTTTAATCAATGAGTTAATCAATCAATGGATATACAAGGAATGGGTAAGAAACTTGTAAATGAACGCGGTCATTTGGACATGTCTTCAAAGCTGTTTATTGTCTTTGGTCCCTTCTTGTGTTAATGCTGACTAGCTGCCAATAATTTGAACAATTGTGCTGCTTCATGCCCCTTTCATATTCATGTGATCATGGATCCTTCTTTCATTTGTGATAGTAACATGTCAGGTTCAGAGGAAACATTGCTTAATTCTTTAATTTTTTTTTTCTAGAAACGGCATGCTAAGTGTAGAACCAATGTTACCTAGTTGTTGTAGTTGGAATATTCAGCCATGGTATCTGTTGTCTTTGAGACTCAAGAACTTTGCTGCTACCCACACCACTGGTCTTTCTTCTGAATTCACTATTGTATTTTAGTAGATTTCAATATCATATGAAGTACCAGAAAATGAGTGAAAAATGACAGTGGTGAAATGTGTTTAGAATCATTAAATTACACACTTAAAAATAAATAAATCAATGGATTTATTTAGTATATAAATCAAACTCCAATAAAACTTCTGAAAAGGCTTAACCAAATGTGATGCTTCTCATGTGAGTTGTTATTTGTCATAGCACCTGTGATTTAGCTGTTAATAGTACTGGGTTTTATTTCTTATGAATCAGACACCAATACATCCATGAAGGGGTTACACTCCATTCCCTCAGGAGAAAGAAATCAATTAAAAGTCATTGGATTTCTTGATGAGAATTTTTCTGGTCAAAGCTGAGTTGGCAGGAAGTTGGACAGACTGGGGTGTCTCCCAGAAAGTGTAACACAAATTAGAATGTAGGTGTTGTGAGGCTATAAGGCATATTCACTACTTGTCACCTATTATTGAGTATTCTTGCTGTTGGAGGTACTTACCCTTCACTTCTGCCATGGAGGGAAGTGGGTCTACACCTAGGCAGAATGAGGAGATTGTGATGAGTAATGTTTGTGTGGGTTATGGAGCAGGATAAACCTTAATGTGCTGGGATTTTATTTATCTCCAACTTGACAATCTAGCGTCACCTTAGGAGAGAGAACAATTGAAGAATTGTCTCTATTCACTTGGTTTTTGGGTAAGTCTATGGGACATTTTCTTCATTAATGGTCGATGTGTGAGGGTAGGCAACTGTGGGTAAGCTCATCAGTAGTCATTTATAAAAGGAAAGCTTTTACTCTGTATTTAAAATAAAATATTCGATCAAGCCACATGATTTTTGGTGGTTTGAATAAGAATATACCCTATAGATTCATATATATGGATATTTAGTCACCAGGGATTGGCAGTGTGTTTAAGGATTAGAAGGAATGAGAGAAGATGTGGCTTCATTGGAGGAAGTGGTTGTGTCAATAAGGGTGGTCTTTGAGTTTTCAAGAAACCAATGTAATGGCAGAATATCTGTCTCTGTCTAAGGATCAATAGTTCTCTATTGCTCCAGTGCTGCGGTCACTGACTTGATGTTTGACTAAACTTCTGTAAGTGTAATCAAGCCCCCAGTTAATGCTTTGTTTCATAATAGTTGTTTTATCCATGATGTCTCTTCACAGCAATAGAACAATGACTAAGATAGGGTCAAGCAATAAGCACTCTTTCCTGGTAATGCTTCAAGTTCCTGTTTTGCCTTCCTTGGTAATAGTCTGTAACATGTAAGCTAATAACCCTTATATTCCCAAGTTATGTTTGATGTTAGTATTCTTCAGTGTGAGAAAGAAGCAAACTAGAACAATTGCATGTCATTATATACATGAGAATATCTTACCTTTAAATTAAAATAAAATATCTACACATTATTTGTCCTTATAGGATAAGTGACAGTGGTAGTATTAGATATTTTGTTCCTCTAAGAAATTGTCTTACTTAAGGTTTCTATTGTTGTAAGAACATACCATGTCCAAAGAGCTAATTCCATAGCAAAAGTTTTATTCAGCTTATATTCCACATTGCTGTTCATCATCAAAGTAGTTTGGAAAGAAAGTGAAACAACACAGGTTCCTGGAGCCAGAAGCTCATGCATAGTCCATGGAGTGGTGATGCTTATTGACATGCTCCTTAAGTCTTGCTTCCATAAGGAGCACAAGACTACCACCACAAGGGTGTCCCCACCCACAATGAACTGGGTCCTCTCCCACCAATTAAGAAAATTCCTAAAAGCTTGATCTTAATGAGGCATTTTCTCAACTGAGGCTCCTCCTCTTGCAAGACTCTAGATCTTTTCAAGTTGCTATGAAACCAGTATGGCACTCTGAATGTAGTTGGCCTATGAGGAGGTGTGGCCTTGTAGGTGTGGGTGTGGCCTTTTTGGAGGAAGCATATCACTGTGAGGCTTTAAAGCTCTGCTCAGTGTGGAAGACAACATCCCTGCATGCAGAAGACTCTAAGCTTCCTCTCCACCACTACATATGCCCAGACACTTGCATGTTCACTTCCTTGATGATAGTGGACTGAACCTCTGAAACTGCAATGAAATGTTGAAAAGCCCTAATGAAATGTCTCTAATGAGTTGTCTTAGTCATAGTGGTTTTTCACAGCATTGAAACCCTAATTAAGACATCCAGCTAGCATAGAAACTCTCCCAGATATCAAAATTAATCAACAATAAAGAGTATTTTCAAGTCATTTGGCATTCAAACTTATTCTAGAGAAAAAACACAAATGATTGAGTCCATGACAAGCCTGACTAAAAACAAAAACAAAAAACAATACAAAAACAAACAAACAAAAAACAAACAAACAAACAAAACAAAAACAAACAAAAAAACCTACAACAACAATAAAACCAACCAAACAAACAAACAAAAGAAACACTCAGAGTGCATATGGGACCCATTAAGACCCCCATGAAGCACAGGGGCTACTCAGGAGTAGTGACCAACATATTGGGCAACCTCATAGAGTTTGAAACCCATGAGAACTGGCATAGAAAAGAGATCAGCACATATGCATTGAGTACACCTTCACTGTTTTATGAGAAGGAGGTCACACATAAATTTGAGACAGGAATTTCCAGGGAATAGACAGGCTGAAATGGTACATAGGTATGTTGGGAGTCAGATGTTTGGAGGAGAGCCAGGGGAACAGGCCAGTGGTGAGCTTTTTGATTGTCATCTGGGGCACTCAACAGAGACCTCCAAAAGATCACAGGATTCATCCCAGGCAAAGATTGCACAGGGAAAGAACTCAGGATCCACGCCCCACCATATATTATCTCACAGTTTATTTTTTTCTCTTTTAAATTACTCTTTGATCTGATCAGCTGGCTATTTGTTAAGAAACCAAAGAACCTAATGTGGATATGCCCAATTTTAACTACTTGCAGAAAATTTCTATTCTTCCTGGGTCTCCTGCTTCACATTTTGAGAACTTCATCTTAGAATTCATTTGTCCCTCAGTGTCCTCTAGTCCTTTGTGTGTCCTTTATTGTTTTTAAAGGTCAGCATCAATTTAATCTTTCTTAACTTCTACCTGGTCTCTTTTCTGCATGTTAATATTGGATTTCTTAAAAAGATATCTTAATGGGAATAGATGACCATGTTGTCAAGAGCACTACTGTACCGCAAAAAAACTGGATTTGTTTTCTTGAATTCATATCCAATGGTTAACAATCAGCTTTAATGCCAGCTCCATGGGATCTGACAACTCATGTCTCTGTGGTCACCTATACTCTCAAGCTCATGCCCTACTCCCACCCATATAAATAAAGATAATAAATCTTAAAATGAGAGACAAGTTTCATTTGGTTTCATTATTCAAATGAAACCTTATTTTGTCTGATTTCTGAATCTCTTTGGATCAGTTTTCTGGGTTGCACTTTGTGTAACAAGGCCACATTCCTTTTATCTATCACTCTTTCCCCAACTTGTTGTTTCTCCCTCAGACTTCATACCAGAGATTCTATCTATGTCCTGTCTTTCTCTGCTTCTTCCTAAAAATCCATTTTTTGCTGCCATCCCTGCTCCTCTAAGTCATATCTCCAATTCCTTGCTCACTATGCAGACCACAGAATCTAAGTCCTGTCCATTTTAGCCTGTGTGATATTAGATGTATGCACTGTTCACAGCCTGCGTTGCAACTTTCATCTTCCTTTGATGTTCTTTCTACCATAGTCCATCTCTTCCAACAAAGTGTTCACTAAAAGCATGTCATGTCACACGTATTAATTTTTAGAACAAAACAAATTTTATTGACAAAGATACTGAGGTTGTCAAAGACCCATAGGTACCCAACACAGGAAAACAAACATTTTTTTTCAATCGTATAAGTTTACATTTCTGTACTTTGTGATTTTTTTCAATTTAAGTGATATTTGACACCAGAGTATAGACATAGATATGGAGGTCACCGAGAAATTTGATAAAGTACACAGTAGGATTGGCTAGAACTTTGTAAACAACCTTTCCAAACTTTTTGGATCCATCATCTCTGGTGTACTGCACCCAGGAACCTATTAAGAAGTCATTGTCATCACCTGATCTCGCCTCAGCCAGAGGGGTCTCTGGAATGATGTGGAGGTTACCTTCCTTGTAGTCATCCAGGAGCTGATAGACGTAGAGGACCGGATCCTTCTTGTAGGAAATGTAAAAATAGTCCTGTAAGAATGGCACCTGGGCTAGCACCATCCCACTCCAGTTGTCCTCAGAGCCATCTTTCCCCTCAAATTTGTGTTGTACCTCTCTGCCAACCAGTGCGCCTGCGAGGTGGACATCCCTCACCTGAGGAAAAACTACTTTGTGAGGCAAGACCTTAAGATTTAAAATCCTCTCATCGCTGTGGAGCTCCTGTCCGTAGACACTGTCAATTCCGTCATACTTCACCAAATAAAGAGAAGGGTTTGTTGGCAGTTGACCTAGAATGATGGCCTTCCAATGGGTGACAGGCTCATTACCTTCCTTCCACCCGTGAGAAATTCTGCAGCCAACAATATTCCCCAGGGCCTGGGAAGAAGGCTTCCTCCTACTCTTCTTCTTGAGTGATGTCATGCTCAGACTCTTCAGATGTATTGTCTTCTACCTGGCTGTAGACCTGTTGTGCTAGATCACACTGTCTTGTGGCTTCCATTCCCTTCAAATATCATACTTGCCCATTGCCTGGGACTGAAGATCTTGCCCGTTTAAACCAGACACAATGCTGTTGCCTCTATCATATATATGAATTCCTGATGGGCAATGGTTATGGGTTGGGAGTGAATGCTGGACCAAGACTCTTCTCTAAGAGAACTTCTGAGCAGGTGAAGAAGATTATGCTAAACAGTTTTGAGCTCCTAAAATTAATTTTATAAAAATAAGAAGTTAATAAGTCAGCCATGGTGGTACACGCATTTAATCCCAGAACTCAGAAGGCAAGGACAGGCAGATTTCTAAATTAGAGACCAGCCTGGTCTAAAAAGTGAGTTCCAGGGCAGTCAGTGCTATAGAGAGGAACCCTGTCTCAACAACAAAAACAACAACAACAACATCAAGTAAAAGAAAACAAACGAAAATCAAACGAAAAACAAACAAAACAGAAATACAAACAAAAAATAACAAAACAAACAATCAAATGGAGAAGTTAATAGGAAGTGGTAGTGACCCATAACTTTAATCATAGTACTCAAGAGGCAGAGTGAGGCAGACCTTAGTGAGAGAAAGACTAGTCTGGTCTACACAGTCAGTTTCCTGACAGCCAAATCTAAACATACAGAAACTCAAATAAAATTAACCAAGCAAGCAAACAAACAAACAAAGAAACAAAGAAACAAGGGAAACAAGGAAATAAAAATAGTGTAATTAACAAGTAATTCTCTAGAGCTCAGAATAACATACTCAGATCAACATTTATTTCTTCAGACCTGAGTAAATTTGTCTCTGATGAGGATCCTCTCCTTGAATTTCTATGTCAATTTAGGTGGTGCTATGACAATTACCCCCAATGATCAAGAAGAAGAGAAAAAAAAAAAAAAGGCCAGAGGGGTCACCATGATTCTCTTGTACGTGTAAGCTCTGAGCTAAGTTCTTGCATTCACAAATATCTTCCCAGGGACACAGCACACCACTGTCCTTCTTTATTGTTTCTCATGACCCAGCTTCAGAATTATTCGATTAAGCCATTGCATCACTGAACTCAAGAACAACTCAAAAAGTCGAGGCAATATCAGCCTTTTAGAACTAATAACTTCTAACATGCACATGGACAAACAGGAGCTTTGGCATTTTAGTGGAATTGTGATCTAGATATGGTTAGCAAGGATAATAAATTCAGGAGATAAACTAACCTAGACCATTCATCTCCCTTGCTAATAAACATGGGGAAAGTAGAATGTACAGTAACTCACTGTAGGAGAGAAAATTTTTAGCTTTCTGTAGCTATGAGGGTCCCAATTACTTCATAAATGTACTTACCCATAGAAAAATATCCTAGTCGTCAAGATCTCCTGATAGAGACCAGGCACCAAAAGCCTGTGGGAAAAAATGACCTGGCTTTGACACACCACTGTGAAGATAGTGAACTCACCTTGAATGGATTCTAGCGCCTCCAAGTGGAATAGATGCGCAACCTCCAGCCAGTGCTCTGTGACATCACCCTAGTTCAGCTTACATCATAGAACCCCTCTCAGGCTGGTTCCTTCCCTAGTTACACTCAGAAACATTCAGCATCTCGAATTTACCTTTTCATATGGCCTCCTAGAAATAATAAATGAAATCCCAACTGAAAGGCCTGATGATCTGAGTAATATTCTGCCAAAGAATTACACCCTTGCATGGTTTTTATTGTTTGGTTGTTGAATTTTTATTTATTTGTTTGGTTTGTGTTTTGTTTTGTTTCATTTTTGTTTTTATTTTCGTTCTGAGAAAGTCTTCGGTTTCTGACTTGACAACATCCATGGTGGTTATTTTTCATGTTCCAACCTTTCCCTTGGTTATCTTTAAGCTGTGCTTCTTATCATAAATATTGCCAGATTCTTTGAGGCAGCACACTGGATAGCACACCAATTTTCACTTTATGAAAACCCACAGTTAGAGGAGGACTATTTTTATGCAAACAAACCTGGAATTTGACAGGGTTAAATGACATGTATTGAAACCAATGGCAATCATGAATTATGGATTCTTTGGAAAGTAAGAGGAAAACATAGATCTTGGGCATGCTTACAAAGTTGTGATAAAATTAAAAAAAAAACCTGATATCTCCCAGTCATATTTTAAAGGTTTTTAAAATTTACCAGCACTTCTGATTATAAGTAATTTCATAGATTAAATGCAGTAAAACAGGATGAAATAGATGAGGTAATTTTACTTTTGAAATATGTGTAGACAGAATACTGGACACAGGTATGTATAAAATTTACTTACAAATTAGAGGACACTTTAATTGTTCATGGCACATAGATCTTCAGTTCTTCAAAAAAAATCCTTTTCAGTACCTTCCACGGTCCCCACCGTACCCTGTACATCATCTTCATAGGATATGACACTATCCATAGAGAGCTAGATCCTTCAACAACAGTCATCAAAAAAAAAATCATTCCTTAAGGTGTGGCCACAGGCCAATGTGATGGAGGATCTTTATCTGAGATTCTATCTTCCCAGGTTGATTTAAGTTCACAAAAAAAAAAAATCTAAGAAGGACAACTACATATCGATATCATCAATATTGATTGCCTCACTGTATGAAACATACATGCTATGGAGTGATTTAAGATGTCAACTACTGGATGAATGCCTTAAAAATGAGAGACAGAAGGAGAGAGAGAGAGAGAGAGAGAGAGAGAGAGAGAGAGAGAGAGAGAGATAAATATATTTCTCATCTATGTGTATTAGTGCAGCGCTTTGTTTTCAAAAAAATGGATGGAATGGTTAAATACTATATATTAGGTTAGACAAGTAAAACTCAAAATGACTATTGTAAAAATATAAATTTAATAAGGGACATTAAAAAATAGGAGGTATTTTGGAAGAGTAAGCGCAGCAGGAGGGGGGAGATCTGATAGCAATGGAGGATAGTGGGGAGGATGAAGATGGTAAAAGGACACTGTAAACCTGTGCAAAGGGTCACAGAAAAGGCCTGCGACTTGTACACTTAAAAAAAACACTGGTATAAAGTAACAGAGTCCAAATAATATTTTGATTAATTTGGGGATTATAGCTTCAAGACACTAAAAAATATATTTGTATTTTTCAACTCACTTGTGGTTCTTGCTATGTTGAACATGATATGGGTGACAGGATATGGCAAGGTGCTTCAAAGTTTGTGTATCATTTATCATCAAATGCACATGTCACTCAGTGAGCTGCAAGGCTATCACAGGGAAGGAGGTATCTAAAGATCTTAAGTGTACATGACGTAGGGAGAATAATGCCCCCACACTACTATAGATGTTGAAATAATCACATGTTTTTCCCAAAAATAATTTTCTGAAGATTAATCCCCAGGTGTGAATTTTAAATAACTGCCCTAAAGTCTGGATTTAAGATTCCTTGAGAATCTTCCAAAACAAAAGGAAATGAATCTTGGTGCTGTAATTGGAGAAACAAGAGAAAAGCAAACAAGAATTCATCACATAAAACAGACAGAAGAAGTAGGAATAAAGACATATTTAGGCAAGATGAATAGTGAAGTAGAGATTAGAGCAAGCAGAAAGGACTGAGGAGATAGCTCACTGCTTAGGCCCACTGATTGCTTTTGCACAGGACCAGGGTTCAATTTCTAACACCCACATGGTTGTTCACAACCACCTGCAATTCTAGTTCTAGACGATCTGATGACCTCTTTGGACAACACACACACACACAGACACACACACACGCACACACACATATACTCACCCACAGAGAAAAAAAAATATTTTAGAAAACAATTATACAAACAAAAAGGAGTCAAGTATAGTTTTATTCCCCTTTAATACCAGCACTCAGAAGCAGGCTAAACTCTGTAAGTTGAATGACTGCCTAGCTAATAGGTGTGTTTTCAGAATTTTATTTTTCTCTTCTTTTTCTTTTTTTTTCTTTTTCTTTTTTTTTTTTTGTATTTTAGGACTATTTCAGTATTTGTTTAAAGATTCTAGATTTTTTTTTCTTCTGATTTACTTTTTCTAATGTTTTAGGCTTTTTTCGGGCTTTTTAGTATTTTACAGTTTTCAGGTTTTTTTTTTTTTTTTAGAGGGGGGGGTGTGCGGGAGGGTAAAGCCCTTTGTGTTATTTAGAGTTTTAGGGTTTTAATGGTTTTAAATTTGGTAGGTTTTTTGTCCTTATAAGTTTTTTGTTTGCTTGTTTGTTTGTTTGTTTTGGGTAGGGTTGAGGTTTATTTTTATTTTATTTATTTATTTATTTATTCATTTATTTATTTATTTATTTAAGGTATTTCAGGGTTTTAGGGCTTTTTAGTGTTTATAAATAATTTTAGGATAATTGTAGTTTTTTGTGTGATTTTGTTCTTCTTGTTGTTGTGTTTTGTTTTGTTTTTGTTTCTTTTTATACTTTTAGTGTTTTATAGGGTTTTAGGATTTTGTAAGGGTTTTTTGTTTTCTTGTGTGTGTGTTTGCTTTTTTTTATAGGCTTAGGATTATTTTTTTATCTTAGGATTTTAGTTAATGTTTCAGGGTTTTGTAGGTATTTTGGGGGAGGGTAGGATTGATTTTATAGTCTCAGGATTTTACTTAGGGTTTCAGGGTATTGTAGGTTTTTTGTTGTTGTTGTTTGTTTGTTTGTATGTTTGTTTTTTTGTTTTGCTTTTTTAAGCGGGTTTTCAAGGATTTTATTTTGAGTTTCAGAGTTTTGATGTGTTTTTAGAACTTTTTAAAGGAACTTTTTTTAGGGTTTTACAGTTCTTGTGGGTCTTTTTACTGTTGTTGAGTGAGTTGCCAGGTCACTGCATTGCAATGTAAGCCTGGTCCCAGCAACTTTTCTCATAACACTTGTACAGTACTGCTTTTCAACTTGGCTTTGTTACAAGGTTTAATGAGTGTCTTGGTCTGAATAAGACAACCTCACGTAGGCTTATATGCTTGACTGCTTGATTCCCTGGTTAATGGAAGTGTTTGGGAAGGATTAGGAGGTGTGGCCTTGTTGGAACAGGTGTGATCACTCCTAGTAAGGAGTGATCTTTAAGGTTTCAAAGTCCATACCAGGACTTTGAAACTATGTCTCTGTCTCTGTCTCTGTCTCTGTCTCTGTCTCTGTTTCTCTCTGTCTCTCTCTCTCTGTCTCTGTCTCTCTCTCTCTCTCTCTCTCTCTCTCTCTCTCTCTCTCTCTCTCTCTCTCTCTGTCTCTCTCTCTCTCTCTGTCTCTCTCTGTCTCTCCCCCTCACTCTCTCTCCTGGCTGCTTTCAGATCAGGATTCGAAGCTCTCAGCTACCTCTCCGCCACCATGCCTGTCTGCTTCCCACCATGATGATAATGGACTAACCCTTTCAAACTGTGAGCAAGCCCCCAAATAAATGTTTTCTTTTATAAGAAAAAAAAAGAATTTTAGGGTATTTCTTTATTTTTTAGTTTTGTTTTGTTTTTTAATTTAATTAAGGAATTTTTAAAAATTGTTTTAAGCATTTTTTTAATAAGGTTTGGAAAATGATTTTCTTTTCCAGTGTTTTTGGCGATTTTTTAAGGCAGAAGAATTTGTAGTTGTTGGGGTGGTGGTTTTGTATCTTTTCATTTTTTTTTTAATTGCTTTTTTATTGTCTCATTAGGGATCTAGACTTGTAGAGTTTTTGGATTTTTTTTTTTAGGGTTTTATAATTTTTTTAGGGTCTTTTTAGAGTTCTTGTGTTTTCTTATTTATAGAATTTTAGGGTTTTAAAAATGTTAATTAAGAATTTAAAAAATAGCTTTTTTGGGTCATTTAGTGTTTGTTTAATAATTTTAGGGTTTTTTAGGGTTTTAGGTTTTGCTTTATTGTTTTAGGGTTTTTTTTACGGTTTTTAAATGATTTTAGGGTTGTTCTCAGTGTATTTGGCAAGATTTTTTTTTAAGGCTTAGTGTGGCTATTGTTCTTTCCTTGATTGTTTGTTTGTGGTAATTATTTTATGGTTTTTTGGGTCTTTGTAGAGATCTAGAATTTTTTTGTTGATTTTTTTTGTTTGTTTGTTTTTCTTTAGGGTTTTAGGTTCTTTTAGTTTTATTTTTTCAAAAATTTTATGTTTTTTGTTTGTTTGTTTGTTTGTTTGTTTTAGGGTTTTTATTGTTTATTTAAAGCTTCAAGTTTATTTTCTTTTCTCTTCTTTTTTCTTTTTTATTTTTTAGAGTTTTTAGGGTCTTTAAGGTTCTGTCTCTAAGAACATAGAAACTGAACCTATTGCTTTTAGATTATTTATAAAATGTATTCCATTCTGAAAACAAGAAACACTATAAAGTCATGTTTGTTCATTTGCTTGTATGTCCCCAGGAGCTATAGATTATGTGTGCCTAATGCAGAGCTCTAAATATGTCCTGATCATACAGATTTAATTGTCACATCATGAAAGTTCAAGAACTATACTATAAAGCTATATCTATGTATCCTAGTTTATTCATCTTTCAAACAAATATAGTAGATATGTCACAGAGGGCAGAATTTATTGATCATGATTTCGAAAAAGGACCTCAAAAGTCATTAAATCAAGTATCTTATACTAGCCAAACTCTACCCATCTATCCAGTTCACTCCTGTAAGAATAATTGCACCTGGGTTTTGGTTAATTCTTGTTAAATTCTCCAGTTAAAAAGGGTCTTTATTAGCCCCCTTCCAGCTTAGTGAAAAACTCCATTCACTCTCCTTCTGAAAGCAAAAGCATTTTTCTTTCACAGACTATGTTAATTTTACAACATTTGCCCCTGGATGGTTTCCATTTCCACAGTTGTGTTTGCCATGACTCAATATTTCATCTCTCTTCAGACAACTCCTCTCATATACCACAGGATAATACACAAAGGCTCATTTGTGAGTCATGCCAAGAAAGCAGAATGAACTTGGGGGATACAGAAGAGGGAAAGACACAAGAGCAACAGAAGTATCATTAAGCTGGATACTACTCTAGAATACTGCATGCTATTCATGTATCCTGGGGATCCAGAAATTCATCTAGATGGACCCTATTTATCCATTGGTAGGATGTAGTCTGAAGCTTAGCCTATTAACTGGCAGCTCCCAAAGCTTTGAACTGATCCAATGATTGTTATCTTCCACACAATACCCAGTAGTGTCCAAGCTACATTCCCTGTCACAGGCAAAAGCCCGGAAAAAGAAAAGAAAGCACTGTACTGTGTGCTAGGGTAGTGCTCATAGTGTCAATCTGCACTGAATCTATTACCACAACTGCAAAGGTATATGGCACAGGCAATCCAAGGATCACCATGCTTCCCATTTTATCTCTCCAGTCTATATATCCTCTCCCAACTCTACACACTATGCTCCTATTCCTAGGGATCATTTAGAGGTCTCATAAATACCACCATGTATAACCCCGGAAGATGAGAGATGTTTGAAGCACATCAATAGATTTTAAGTCTGACAATTGTTGATGTCATCAAAACAATTTTCTGAGGTGTGCTGTGCTTTTGTCAAACGATGGGGCTAGAATGGCCCTGCCAAGATCTAAAGCAGAAATACTAGTTTTTTGTTTGTTTGTTTGTTTTTCTATTATTATATTGGAACATGTCATCATCAATTGCACTTCCTCAGTCTAAAATAACAGGTGATACTTACAGTTATTTGCTGCCATCTCTAAAGTCTGGGCAAGGCAACTCCTGTGATTCTCCAAGCCTTGCTTCTTACCAGTTCTGGGCTATATGCTGTCAGGATAATGTTCTAAACAGGGAACTCTATGGATATCCAGATTTCAATAGTTTTCCCTTCAAAATTATAGTAAAAAAATTCCAATTGTACATTTATTTTAGTATTTCTGGTCAACAATTTCCTACTGAAGTGACAGCAATATTTACTATTTTTATATCTTTATACTAACATTATATTTCTGTTTGATTTGTAGGGGACAGGTTTATTTGAGACAGTCCTACATTACTCATGCTGACCTCAAACTTGCTATATAGCTATGGACAGTCAAAGGCCTTGATCCTCTTGCATTCAACTGCCAAGTGCTGGGATTACAGATTAGAGTATCATAGCTATTAAAAGATTTTCTATGACTGATAAAAGAGGTGAGGATTTGACTTTAGGATTTCAGTATTTTTCTAATTGTAGTCATAGTTTACATTGAATAGAGTCATTATGTGAAAGGCAACAGAGATTCTGGTCTTTCAGATTTCTACTCATTAGTAGATCAGTTAATACATTTAAATATCTGCTAAAAATGTCATGGCCTACAGGAGAACAGTAGTTTAAGATCTTGCCTAGCGAGGTTTCTGATTTTTAAGAGATTCAGAAAATAGGAGTAGATTTATGAGTTTAACATGAATGAGCATGTCTTATCTAATTTGCCAATGTTATACATAATAATACAAAACATGCATTTTAAGTTTTTAGAATTATTTTCCTAAAAACATATATATTTATGACCAAATGAGCTAGAATTACTCATAACAAATATTTAATATTATAAAAAGCCTAAATTTTTTTGAAATAAAATGAAACTGATTCTCTTGAATTTATTGTAGTCTGTTATTTTGATAAGTTTTTCTGAGGTTTTTAGAGATCTAAAGACAAAATATTCAGTGTATGTTTTTATGATAATTTTCAAGTAAGTTAGTATACTGAGACTAGGATGGTAAGCCCAATGCCAACACTACAAAGAGGTTCTAGCTTTTGTTATGTAAATGACTACAGTGTTTTTTGCCATGCTATGAAAGGTTTAAAAATTGCCTTCATTTGGAGTATTTATTTATTTTTTATCTTTAGTCCCTATCTGTTTCCTGAACTGACTCAAAATGGCAGCTCCCTCCACGTTGTTCTCATGCAGGAAATGATCTCCTGTTTATTTCAAATTGAATACCTCCCAAACAATTAACCAACCAAAAAAAAAATGGTTAATATGGTAATTGCCTCAGATCTTACTTGGAAACCATTTGATGACTACAATGATTGTTACATTAACGGGGAGACGATCTAAAATAGTTTGGTGATATTATTACACAGGATTATTTTGCCATGGTTGTTAGGAAAGTTGTTTCCATACACTTTTTTTTTTTTTTTTTTTTTTTTTTTTTTACTAAATAGGGACTAAGTTTAGGATTTTAAAACTACTTTGCTAGTTTGATTTGGTTTTCTAAAATTAACGACAGAGTCCAGATGACAACAGTAAGTAATCTTTATCTTTCAACTATACCTGAGGCTGACATATTGTAAAAACTGGTAATCCTCTCTTCATCTCTCAGCAAATGTCTGTCTCTTGGAAATTTATGATCTCGTCTCCATTAAAATTCTTAGTGGTTTTCATTGGTATAGTATGTAACCATACCTCTCTGATTTACAATTCAGTAGGACTTGAACAGAACCAAGGATAGTTAGTAATGAGACTTAATTTAGTTTCAAGTGTCGAACACAAGGCTAGTTTCTCCATTCCTAATTGATACATAGGTATACGAGGTTAATTATAAAGTTACTTACTATACCAACCACTTGTTTTTCTTGTTCTTTATCGAATTTCTCTACACCCACATACAACTTCTGAAACATATTTTTATACTGCTCATATAATTTGTTGTTGATCATGACCCTGTAAAGCAAAGTAATGAAAGCAGTCAAATTTATACAAATAGGAAAAGAACGCTCAAAAAAATTAAATTGTTCTTTTCATACTATAAAAAGAAAAATAGCAGTAAAAAATCATCTAATGGGAAGTAATTGCAGATTTTTTTTCTAAGAGATTATCAGAGAAGTTTTATTTTATGTTTTAGATTTTCAAAATTAAAGTTTACAGACAGATAGATAGATAGATAGATGATAGATAGATAGAAAATAGAGAGGTAGATAGATGATAGATAGATAGATAGATAGATAGATAGATAGATAGATAGATAGATAGATAGATAGATAGATAGATAGATAGAAAGGTAATCTTTTTTAGTAAATTAATTGTATTTCAAAGTAGGGTTTTATTCTGTTCTACCAAATAGAAAGTCTAATTTTTTTTCCTATATTGACTCAGTTAAGACTTAGTGTAAAACATAATTCAATTAAAATATACAAATTGCCTGATTATGTAACTGATTTTTTCTATACTGTTAAACATAATAAACCATAAAGTACATTTCTAAAACTTTGTGCAATACTTCCGTATTTCCACAACAAATGTAAATCAAAATTTAAAGTCTCATTAACATTTACTTAAAGTAGAAAATACTTTTCTGTTACTCGCACTAAGCAAGTGAAAGATCTGTGTGACAAGAACTTCAAGTCTCTGAAGAAAGAAATTGAAAATCTCAGAAAATGGAAAGACCTACCATGCTCATAGATTGGCACGATTAATTCAGTAAAAATGGTGATCTTGCCAAAAGCAATCTATAAATTCAGTGAAATCACAATCAAAATTCAAGCTCAATTATTCATAAAGATAGAAAGAACAATTTACAAAATCATCTGAAATAAAAAAAAATCCAGGATATTGAAAAACTATTCTCAACAATAAAAGAAGTACAGGGGGAAACATCCTCGACCTCAAGCTGTAGAATAGAGCAATAGAGATAAAAATATATGCAAATGATACAAAGACAATGACTTTATTAAATACACAGGCAAATGGAAGGATATAAAATATATCATCCTGTGTGAGGTAACCCAATCCCAAAATTACAAACATGGTACACACTCACTGATAAAGGGATACTATTCTAAAAATTCAGAATATCCAAAATGTAATTCACAGACCACATGAAGCTCAAGCAGAAGGAAGATGAGAGTGTGGGTGTTTCAATCCCTCTTAGAATGGGGAACAAAATACTCCTTGGAAAAAAATATGGAGACAAAGTGCAGAGCAGAGACTGAAGGAATAACTATCCATTGTTTGCCCAACCTGTGGATCCATCCCATATACAAACACCAAACCCAGTCACTATTGTGGATACCAACACTTGCTTGCTGACAGGAGCCAAATATGGCTATCTCCTGAGAAGCTCAGCCATTTCTTGGCAAGAAAAGAGGCTGATGCTCACATACAAATATCAGACTGATCATGGGGTTCCCAGTAGACAAGATACAGGAAGAACTGAAGGAGCTGAATGGGTTTGCAAACTTATAGGAATAACAACAATATGAACCAACCAGACTGTCCAGAGCACCCAGGGACTAAGCACCAACCCATGTTTCCAGCTGCATATATAGCAGAGTATGACCTTGTCAGACATCTGTGGGAGGAGAGGTTCTTGGTCCTGTGAAGGCTTGATTCCCCAGTGTAGGCATGTACCAGGGTGGGGAGGGTAAAATTGAAAGATGGAGGAGACCCTCATAAAAACACAGAGAGGGTAAATGGAATAGGGATTATCTGGGGTGAAACAAAGAAATGACTAATATTTGAAATGTAAAGAAACATAATATCTAGTAAAAATAAATAAATAAATAGATAGATAGATAAATAAATAAAAATAAAAATAGTTACAAAATACTACATATAAAAAGAATAATTCACTATGATGTCATACAGTATATTAACTAATATTTCCTAATATAGAAATTATGCTAATACTATATAGTTTAAAAAATTATATATCCAAAAATGTACCTTCAAATTTTCCCTGAAGATTTTGTACTGGAAATCTATAAAGAAATTAATGTTTTAAAAAGTACAGATGCTGATCTTAGAGTTTGATGGCTCAGCTTTTGACATACAGGCATGACAATGAGAGTTTGACCCACAACACTATACCCTCCAAGAAAACCATTAAAATTAAAGATTAATCATACAGAATTATTGTTTGGAATATACATCATATACAAAATGTTAACATAGATTACTTGCTATACAATCAATTATACTTTCATTGAAATACTTACACTAAGAAGGAAATAATAAGTTTGAACATAATACAGTGTATCTCCAATTACTTCTTCAGAATTTGCATTTTAATTATCATTAGTTACTGAAGATTCTGTTCTTGTTTGGTAATACAACAAGATATATAAACAATTATTATTATTATTTTTTTTTGCAAATATTAATGAAATACTTTTCGCCTGACTGGACTTATATTTTAATGCTACACAAAGAAGCTCTGGATTCAATCTTCAACAATGAAAAAATAAATAAATAAAAAATAAAATTTAAGTATAAAAAATATAGAAGACATGTTTCCTTAGGCCCCAGTAAATTTGTAAGGCTGAGTACTTCATTTTCAAGGCCAGTCCAAACTGCACATGTGCTAAGATAATACTGAGATACAGACTTAGAGCTTACCTTCCTATACCAAAACAACACATACATAAACACAGCCTTCCCTGAATCATGTCTGAAGTACCAGCTCTTCTGAGGTTGAGAGGAGCCTCTGGATTTGGAAGCACTTTGGCGCCTATATACGCAAATTTTGGAAATCTGGCCTTTCAAAACCAGGTAAAGGAAAATGAAGACTGGTCTTCAGTTTGTTTTTTGAATTCCTGGTGGGCAGCAGCAGTACAGAAAAGGATCTAGTCTGTTTCCACCAGTAACTGACCGCCAGTTTACTCACAACTCACATCCCCAGGCCCCAAGAATACTTTTAGGGTCTCCAATTCCCTAGCCTTCCTGGTTTCACCTAGGTGATAATTTGTTCAATCTCCTGCCCATAGCGAAAATGATCTCTGTTTTTCTTGGGTAAAGTGGATTGTGAACCCAGAAGCATTAACCACAGGAGTCCAATGAGGGTCACCTGCTCTCCTTTCTCCTTTAGTAACACCTCCATCCCTCCACCATCATCCCACTGGGACCCCCAGCTGAACCAGGATTAACCATCTTTCAACAGTTCACTGACTCCCTCCACAGAGACTTCTGCCTACCATGCTTCCTCCAGAACTTTACTTCCTCAGGAACTCAGCTTCCTGGCCACCACAAAGCATACTGAGTAACAGGGTTTGGACAGCAGGAAAACAATCTTAGCCAAACCCATTGCTGATTGTTCCTGTTTACACATTCCTACAAAGAGTGAGAGAGGATTTATCAGTCATCTGTCATCACAGTAGCAAAAAGGTGGTAGTATTTTAGCTTCCACTTCTACTCTGAGTTTTTCCATTTTTCAAGTTTGCAATAAAGTTACTATTATTCTGAGATGAATGCTTTTGCAAAAAACATCACATCCAATGAAACTGAATTCTATCATCAACTAACGTCTGTGACACTCTCGAAGCAGAACAATTCTTCATTGAAACTGTTGAACAATGACATCATGGATAGACCATCTTAATAAACACCCATTCCTTAAGTGAATGTACCCTGTTACCTGTGGCCTGAGAATGACAACAATCACTCAAATCAAATAGCTTTGTACATAGCAGGAAATTAGTATCCAAAAATAATGCCTACAGTTCATTCCTTGCTGCAGCAGATATGTCAACTCTTCCCTTAGCTACTATGGAGGTAAAATACTTTGGAGATGTGAGGGACATTCAAGTACAGCCTTATTACAATGAAATCCAGTGTCCATAAACTGTTCTTCTTTTTTTCTTTTTTTTTTTGTATCACAGTAAGCCAAGATTTTATATTAATTTTATATTTATTAGATACTTTCTTCATTTACATTCCAAAAGTCCCCTCCCGCCTCCCCTCTCCCCCCTCCTTGATCCCCAAAATACCTATTCCCACCTCCAGGCCCTAGTAGTACCTTGAGCTGAGGCATATAACCTTCACAAAACCATAGGCCTCTCCCCCCACACATGGCCTACCAGGCCATCCCCTGCTACACATTCAACTAGAGACATGAGCTCTGGAGGTACTGGTTAGTTAATATTGTTGTTCTTATTTAGGGTTTCAAACAACCTCAGTTCCTAGGGTACTTTCTCTAGCTCCTCCATTGGGGGTCCTGTGTTCCATCCAATAGATGATTGTGAGCATCCACTTCTGTATTTGCCAGTCACTGGACTATCCTCACACAAGACAACTTCAGGGTCCTGTTAGCATAATCTGTAAGTCAAGAATTTTAAGATCTCCTAAAAACAAAACAAACAAACAACAAACAAACCAAAAGACTATTTATGTTCACCAAAAAATCTAATAGTGATATATTATTTTAATATATCATACAGTTAATATATTTGGAGTTATTTAAAATTTATGAGAGAAATGTATTTTCAGTATTGCTGCAGACAAACATATCAATAAGACTATTCAATTGATTGTTGTTTTATATCAAACAACTTTTTTAATATTCATTTTTATTGTTAAATATTTTATAAATATTAAGGAACATGGTAAAAATGAAAGGTTTGATAGGTTTTGAGTGGGCATCAGCTGGAGGAGTTGGGGTACAAAATAAAAAGAAGAATGTGATGTAAGTCTGTTTACTCAAAATATGTTTTTAGTTGTTAACAAATTCAGATAAATTGAAATTATGTATATTTTCTTATCATAATGCAATAAAAATTAAATCAAAACATATTTCTAGAACTGGTGGGATTGCTTAGCAGTTATGAGAAGGGGCTGTTATTTTACAGTTGCTGATTTCAATTCCCAGCAATAACATGGTGGCTTACTACCATATATAAAGTGATCTGATGTCCCCTTCTTTCATGAAGGTGAACCCATAAACAGAGCACTCATACATTTTAAAAATGATAGACTTAAAGACATTAAAATGTTTATATTATTATTATTATTATTATTATTATTATTATTATTATTATTATTATTAAAGTGCCTAACTACTTCCTTTCATTTCTTTTCACCAAACCAGCCTTGAAAATCTAATGCACAAGTAGGAAAACACTGCAAGTAAATGGGCGGAATGCTCTAGGATACATGAAATACACACTAGACTAGTTGAAAAAATGGAAAAACTAGCTGTTAAGAGCAACTGTTGGTTGGGCAGTGGTGGTTCATGCCTTCAATCACAGCACTTGGGAAGCAGAGGACAAGGATTTTTGAGTTCAAAGCCAGCCTGGTGTAAGTTCCAGGAAAGACAGTGCTACACTGAGAATCCCTGTCTTGAAATTTAATAATAATAATAATAATAATAATAATAATAATAATAATAATAATAATAATAAAAACACAAAAGAAAAGAAAAGCACCTGTTCTATGTAGAGGACCAGGCACAAAGCACTCACATTGTGGCTCATAACATATGCACAATCACAGTTTCAGAGAATCAGTGCTCTCTTGCGGCATAAGTGAGAGAGAGGGGCTTCTCAGCCTAGCACATAAGTGAGAGAGGTGACCTGGGCAGCTAGCACATAAGTGAGAGAGAGGCCCTGCCCAGCCTAGGACATAAGTGAGAAAGAGGGCCTGCAAGGACTAACATCTAAGTGAGAGAGAGGTCCTGGGAAGCCTAGCATATAAGAGAGAGAGGGGCCCTGGGCAGTCTAGCACATAAGAGAGAGAGAGAGGACATGTGCAGCCTAGCACTTAAGTGAGAGAGAGTGTGAGAGAGAGAGACAGAGACAGAGACAGAGACAGAGACAGAGACAGAGACAGAGACAGAGACAGAGACAGAGAGACCAAGAGACAAAGAGACAAAGAGAGAGACAGAGAGAGAGACAGAGAGAGACAGAGAGAGAAAGAGAGAGACAGAGAGTGCCTGCCCAGCCTAATGCCTAAGTGAGAGAGTGGGCCTGAGTGGCCAAGCACATAAGTGAGAGAGAGAGGGCCTGCACTGCATAGCACACTCTTCTAATCAAGCTGAGGACTAGGAAAGTAGAGACAGGAGAGTACCAGGGGTTGAAGGAAATGTGTATGCTCCCTTCTGAACTCTTAGGGCAGCATAGACTCTTCTGGTGTGCGTGTGTACATGCAGAAGTCCACATTATTAAATGTTTATGCACATAAATAAATAAAAAACCAAAAATGCGTACAAGAGCCTCTACAGCTGAAATTAAGTAGAGCCATTTGCTGTATTTCATATGTTTCATATTTGTTCTGGATTTTCAAGTTTGTAAGCAATTATCAACCAACAAACTGGAAATCATTTGCCTTAAAGCCAGTGGCTTATTCCCACCTTCTAAAATCTCCCTTCAAAGTGTTGGTACTTGGTATTCCATGAACGCATGTGCAGCGGGTATTTAGCCAATCAGCACAGTCCTTTGGTGAGACCTGTTTGCTCCAGCTGGCATCACAAAGGATCCTCTGAGGCTTCTGTCCGGGTCTGGCTCCTGACAACTTTTTTTTTTTTTTTTTTTTTTTTGCCATTGAGGAGCTAAGCACAGAAGGGTGCAGTTGTGAAGGTGTTCTCCTCATACATGACCTGTAAGTGATAATCTGCCCTGATCAGGGTTGTTGTACAGTTAATCGAGGTGTGATAGGGTGGGGAATCTCAGGCCCAGGAGGCCACTAAGTGAGGAAAAGCCCCCTGATCGCCATTTCCTGTGGAATCTGAGGGTGAATGGAAGGTGGAGGACCGTATTAATGGAAGAGGATTGAACAGGTCAGGGCCATAGAGAATTCGGAACCCTTGGAAGAGAAAAGCTTTGGGCCTGGGGATAGGATCAGAGAACCAGCTGCAGGACTGTGGGTCAGGGAACAGGGAGCCATTGGTGAGATGCCTTGGCGATTGTCCTGTGTGATATTCAGGATCCCTTAGAAACACACTGAGGATTCGTCCCTCCTCATTGTGTTCTCTATGGTGTGTTCCTTTGGTATAGACTGTATGAACATTGCAGACAGTAGAATGGCATAGGAAGATGAATGAAAAGAAGAAGAGGAGATATTGTAAGAGATTCATAAGTCATTGGGGATGGATTCTGACCACAGATCCTTCTGTCCCAATCTCCCATGTATTGGGATTAAAGACTTGCACCACCAAGTTCAGCTTTTTCTCTCAGTTTAGGTTCTGTAGGATGGGATCTATCTTTGTAGTTTCAGCTGGCCCAGCTTGGTCTGGCCTTTAACTTACAATCTTCAGATGTTTGAAATCCTCGGCTTCCCCAAATCCCTAATTTCTCCAATATAAGGTCTTTCTGTGTGGGTGGTGGTGGTAGTTCATTTTTTTTTTGTAGACTTAGTGGTGGATCTTTTTGATATGAATATACAGTTACCATGTTCTTTATCTTTCTGGATAGAACTGTGAGTATACCTTAGACTGAGATAAACTGTTAAACAGAATTGCTGATGTTTTGTTTAAAAAGAATCTGTGGGAGATAGGACCAAAATTCAGATGCCTCAAAGGTTAAAGGATGTTGCTCATTGTTTATTGGGAGGAGGGGAGGACTCACATGTTGAAGGTTGGCCAGTTTTTGTTTTGTTTTTTTTTTTTAAACTGAGAAATGGCAGATTGATAACTTTGGTTCTAAAGGAGGTTTTTAAAGAAGTGAGTTAAAGAAGTTTTTAAAACAAGTTGTGAGGGAGAGGGACATGATAAATGGGATACATGGAGAAAATGGTACGGGTAAGTATATATATATGCATCACCATATTGAATATGTATACAGAACTCTCTGAAAAAGGCAATTGATTAAAAATATACATGTTAAGTAACAAAAGAAATTATCTTTCATTGAGCTAAAATAATTATTTGATGTTTTGTTATTTTTAATTATTTAAATGATAATTTTTAGTCAGGTAACTAAGTTCTTTTTTTTCCTTTTTATTTTTATTGTTTGTTTTTTAACTAAGACTACTGAGTTCTTAAAAGAAGAATGACACTTAAGAAATTGATGGTGATACCAAAGGAAGGTTACTTATTACACTTGGACTTTGATGATGAGCACGATGACATAAAAGTTTCAGAGGAGGCTCTTTTGGAAGGTATAGCATTTCCAGTGTCAGGTATTAATTGTGTCCTGCAGTTCGTTAGATTTTACCTAGTCACCTGAAATGGAGGAAGTCTTGTTAAGTTTACATATACTTCATTTCTAATTTTACCTATATTTATCTATTCTTATATACAAGGTTTAGCAGCACATATACCTACTCTTGGAACTATATCACCATATTTTGAGAAAGAAGAACTTTCTTGATTTTGCCTCAACAAAAGACCTGAACATTGTTCGTATAATATGTTTGCCAAACATGAATTTATCTCATAAAACCTTCAAATAAATTATTTCCTTTCTTTTTCTATTGTATATTTTCCTTATTTACATTTCAAATATTATCCCCGTTTCTAGTTTACACTCCAAAAATCTCCTGTCCTCTCCCTTCTCCCCCATCTCCCCAACACACCATCTAACAATTCCAGCCCAGGTATTCCCCCATACTGGGGCATAGGATCTTTACAGGAAAAAGTGTCTCTCCTCTCATTGATGCCTGACTAGTCCATCCTCTGCTACATAGAAAGCTGGAATCATATGTCCCATTGTTTGTTTTCATTGATTGGTGGTTTAGTCCCAGGGAATTGTGGGGTACTTATCCACACTTTGGTCTATCTTCTTCAGTTTCATGGGTTTTGCATATTTTACCTTGGTTATTCTGAGCTTCAGGGATAATATCCACTCACCAATGAGTGAATATCATGTGTGATTTTTGTGATTGGGTTATCTCACTTAGAAAGATATCATACAGATCCATCCATTTGTATAAAAATTTCATGAATTCATTGTTTTTAATAGCTGTGTAGTAATTCATTAAATAAATGTACCATATTTTCTATATACATTCCTCTAAAGAGAGTCATCTGGGTTCATTTCAGCTTCTTGTTATTATACATAAGGACATAGTGAAGCATGTATCCTTATTACAAGTTTGAACTTCTGGGTATAATCTTATCAATTTTATGAGGTCCCATTTGTCCATTTTTAAACTTATAGCACAAGATATTGCTGGTATTTTTTTTTCAAGAATATTCCCCCTTTGCCCATGTATTCCAGGCTATTCCCCACTTTCTCTTCTATAAGTTTCAGTGTCTCTGGTTTTATGTGCAGTTCCTTGATCGACTTAGACTTGAGCATTGTACAGGGGATGAGAATAGATCAATTTACATTCTACTACATGCTAACTGCCAATTAAGCCAGCACCATTTGTTGAAAATGCTGTCTTCTTTCCACTAGATGGTTTTAGCTCCTTTGTCAAAGATCAAGTGACTATAGGTGTGTGGGTTTATTTTTCTGACTTCAGTTCTATTTCATTTATATACCTGCCTACCACTAAACCTGTACCATGTAGTTTTTATCACAATTGCTTTGTAGTGCAGCTTGAGTTCAGGCATGGTGATTCCACAAGAGGTTCTTTTATTGTTGGGAATAGTTTTTCTTATACTAGGTTTTTTTTGTTGTTGTTGATGTTGGGTTTTTTTTTTAATTCCAGGTGAATTTGTAAATTGCCTTTTTTAACTCAGTAAAGAATTGAGTTGGAATTTTGATGGGGATTGCATTGAATCTTTAAACTACTTTTGGCAGAACACACATTTTTACTATATTAATCCTTCCAATCCATGAGCATGGGAGATCTTTCCATGTTCTGAGATCTTGTTTCATTTCTTTCTTCAGAGACTTGAAGTTTTTATCATATGTATCTTTCACTTTCTAAGTTAGAATCACACCAAGCTTTTTTATATTATTTGTGAGTATTGTGAAGGGTGTTTTTTCCCTAATTTCTTTCTCATCCTCCTTTTCCTTTGTGTAGGGAAAGCCCACTGATATGTTTGAGTTAATTTTATATTCACCTACTGCACTGAAGTCGTATATAAGGTTTATGATTTCTCTTTTTTGCATTTTTGGGTCACTGATACATACTATCATATATTCTGGAAATAGTGATATTTTGACTTCTTCCTTTCCAATTTGTATTCATTTGTTTTCCTTTTATTGTCTAATTGCTCTGGTTAGGACTTCAACTACTATATTCAATAGGTATGAAGAAAGTGGGCAGTCTTGTCTCGTCCCTGATTTTAATGCGATTGTTTCTTTTAGTTTAATGTTTCCTACTGGTTTGCTGACTTTTTTTTTTTTTATATTAGGTATGGGCCTTGAATTCCTGACCTTTCCTGGACTTTTATTATGAATGGGTGTTGTATTTTGTCAAATGCTTTCTCAGCATCTAATGAGGTGATCATGTTGTTTTCGTCTTTGAGTTTGTTTCTATAGTGGATTAAGTTGACAAATTTCCATATATTAAACCATCCCTGCATCACAGGGATGAAGCCTACTTGACCATGATGGATGATCGTTTTGATGTATTCTTTTATTTGGTTTGCAGTGATTTTATTGAGTATTTTTGCTTCGATATTCATAAGGGAAAATGATCTGAAGTTTCCTTTCTTCATTGAGTTTTTGTATGGTTTGAATATAATTGTAATCTGGCTTCATAGAACAAATTCAATAGTGTTCCTTCTCTTTTGATTTTGCATAATAGTTTGAAGAATTTTGGTCTTAGGTCTCCATGTGTAAGACCCTGAAGATGGACCTCCTCTCAAGTCCATTAAAGTCCTCAGATGAGATGGCCAGCACCCAAATGACTTGAGAGAAATCCACACCTGATGCAAACTGTAAGAGGTTTTATTATCAGCTAGCTAAGGACAAAATCCTTCCACTGTGCAGGGCAGGGGCGTATGACTCTGAGATGTGACAGAAGAGGGTTTTTATTAGCTACCTGAGGAATTGAGATGAGTTGGGAGGAGAGTTTGGAGAGTTGGGAAGAGTCGGGAGGAATGTTCTTCTCTGCCCAGATGTCCTTGGCAAAACTCCAATTTTCGAATCTCTAGCTGTAAGGCTCAGAAACCAAAATGCTTTTTGGTGGCTGTAGAGAACATAGAGCTTCTTTCTGGCTGTATTTTTAGAGCTCAGGGAATACAAGCTTGGAGAATGTCCAGGGGCTTCACCTTCCAGGGAGAAATGCTCTAAGTTGGGTTCTCACATTTCCCACTCCTTCTAGTACATAGTTCTAATTTTATAAGTTAGAAAATTAAACCTCTGGCCCAGCTGCCAAATAAAGCCAACCTGAGGTCACAGCTTTAGGATTTGTAAGATTGAGAACCTCAGAAGCCCCTTGAATGAGACGAAAGAGACTCTTGCCAGTGGGAGGAGGGAAGAAGGGGGGATCCTGTGCAGTGCCAGGCCAGTGGGCCATGGCAGGCCAGAAGCGGTTACATGCTGGAGGTGCGGCAGCAGGGCTTGTCAGAAGCACCAGGGAGCATCCTTTTTATCTGAGTTCAAGTTTGCCAGAATGGTGGCACCGGACCCGGACAGGATCTTCTGTTTGAAATTTATGTGGCACGAAGATGGTTCCTGGTTAGTATGTTTTTTTTGTTTTTTTGTTTTTGTTTTTGTTTTTTATTGTGTTTCAGCATTTCCAAGGCATCTTTTCTGACCAATTGTAGGGCCTTCAAGTGAGCTAGAGGGGGTTCTGAAAAAGAAACATCAAGTTCAAACATTGCACCTGCTTCTGTTAAAGGGAGGGGCGTCCCAAGTTGAGGAGTTTGAATGGTGTAAGTTTAAATTTCCCTGTGGTGGTCCATACTCAGAACAAGGCAAAGGGAAAAAGAGCTGCATAATCTTTTCTGTAGGTCTCTAAAACCAATTTAGTCAAGGTTTCTTTTAATGCTCTATTCATCCACTCTACCTGTCCTGAAGTCTGGAAACTGTAAGAACAATGTATCTTCCAATGAATCCCCCATTGTCTGGCTAACCCTTGGCTTACCTGGACAATGAAGGAGGGGCCATTGTCTGATGAAAGTACCTTAGAGATGCCAAATCTTGGGAAATTTTCCTCTAATATCTTCTTTCCCATGGCATGGGTGTTCTTGTTATTAGTGAGGAAGGCTTCGACCAAGCCTGAAAAGGTGTTTACAAAAAAACAAATAGATATTTATTACTGTACTTGGCTGGTTTAACTTCAGTAAAGTCTACTTTTCAGTATGCTCATGGCCAGTCAACTCTTATCCACCTTCTGGGGGGGGTGTTCTTGTGGTGCCCAGCAATGGTGAGGGCACATGCTTGGCATTCATTAACAATCCCCTGGGCAACATCTGGCAATCTTATAACATTGCAGTTTGAGCTCTCAACATTTTCTTTGACCTTCTCAATTTCCAAGTGCATGAGGTGGTTTAGATTGGAGACATATTGTTACCTTTCTATTGTGGGCAGGACAGAGCAACCATCTTGGTCCTAGAGACTCCCTGGGTAGTACACCCACATATATCAGGTATTTTGCCTGTTAATTTCTGATCTTCTGGAGTATAGTCAAAGCCTGCATCTTTGAGTTTATAATGGTCTTCACGTTCTTTATTTTATTCATTTATATTTTTTAGGCCAGTCAGTTCAGGCATCAGATTTCCCTTCACTATGGCCTCATGGACTTTGTGGTGACAATGGCAATGTATGATGTCCAGTTTTTTGCAAAGTGTATGGCTTCTAATAGTCTTAAGGTTTCCTTTTTATTTTTAATATCTTCCCCAGTAGAAGTGAGTAGCATCCTTTTTCTACAGATACTACCATGCATGTGGCAAAGGCATACATGCTGTCTGTTTAGATATTGATGTTCTTTTCTATGGCCAGCTGCAAGGCTTGGGTATGTGTGATTAGCTCTTCTCTCTGGACTGTCATTTCTTCAGTAAAGCTGCTTACACGGATGGTTTCTTTTCCGTTGACCACTGCTGGCACCACTTTTCTTTTACCTTCAATCAAAAAGCTGATACCATCTGTGTACCAATTGGGGCAACCTGATCATGGCTGGTCAATGACTTCTTTCTTAGTTTTGGTTTCTTCTGCCAGGATGTCTATACACCTTCACTGGTAGGGAGTTGTCAGCTTCAGGCAGCAAGGTGGAAGGATTCAGGATAGCAGGGGTGCAAATTACACTCTCTCTACACTCTCTCAGTCAGAAAGAGGCTCTGATAATGGGCCCTGTGAGCATTAGTCATCCAGCAATCTGGCAGCTGCCTAACAATGCTTTCTAAGGCATGGGGGCAGAGGGGGGCTACTACTATAGTTCCTTGACCTAGAGTCAGTTTGTCAGCATCTTTGAGAAGTATTGATATCTTTTAAGAAAGACGGCCATCCACTGGGCATTGGGTCTATTTTTTTTTTTACAAGTAGGCCACAAGTCTTTTCTATGTCCCCAGATCTGAGTTCAGGACCTATCTCACTATTTCTGCTCTTTTATCTAAATAGAGAGTGAATGGCTCGGTCACATCTGTCAGGACTAGGGCTGAGGCACTAAGCACGATTTTTTAATCTTTTTAAAGGCCTCCCCATATATGGGGTCCATGAGAAAGTCCCAGTCTCTTTAGTAAGGGGGGATTATTAGGGAGTGCCAGGTG
This sequence comes from Mus musculus, assembly GCF_000001635.26. Lineage (NCBI taxonomy): Eukaryota > Metazoa > Chordata > Mammalia > Rodentia > Muridae > Mus > Mus musculus. The sequence goes on from NC_000087.7 coordinate 72,062,924, forward strand.
GCAAAGTCTTGCTTTTTAACTGGTAGCAACAGAGTATTCCAGGAAGACTGACAAAGGACCAAACACGCCTAGTTCTAAGAGCCTTTGAAGGTGAGGTCTGATGCCCTCACTGGCCTCTTTGCTCATGGTGTATTGTTGTACCCCGAAAGGAATCTCACCAGTTTTCAATGTCACAATGATGGGGGGGACACCATTTTTGTCTCAATTATACCACCAGTCTCTGCCCAGGCTGTTGGATATCTCTCTAAATAGGTCCATTCTAGTACTTTTCTTGACGGGGCTTGAGACTCATGTAATCTATATTCTTCTTCTAATTTTAAAGTTAAATTTATAGGGACAGGCTTGCCAAGGGATTGAAGTTCCTTCCAAAGAGCAGCTTATTTGGGATTTTAAATATGCTAGTATATCTCTCCACAACAATGTGGTGGGGCTTGAGGAATGATGAGGGAGGAATGAGTTACTTGGCTTATTCATAGATTAACTTTCTTATCAGTGGTCTAAGAGTATGGTTTCTGACCAGTAGCCCCGAATACTAAGGATTTCTTGGTCCTCAATTTCTCCAGTGGCTCTGTCAGGACTAAAAACTCTGCTCTGATATCATGAAGGTAAGCCATAAGGGTCTCTTCCACAGCTGGGGTTACCCTAGTGTCACGTAGGGTGTCTGTTCCCCATATCATGTAGTCATCATCCTCTGAGAAAAGGACTTAGGTGGTCTGGTATCTGTCTCTTTCTTGGGGCAGTCTCTTGCTCAGTGTCTCTTTTCTTTACAGTACCCACATTGCAAATAAGTCCTACCCTCCCCAACTTGTGCTTGGGTTATAGTTTTTGGTGACAGCAATAGAAACATTAAGACATTCAACATTACATATGTGATGGCCTGTCTACAATCTGTAGATCCAGTGAAGTTAGGTATAGAGGAAGGACTTGGGTGCATACATGGATGCCCATGGTATGGAGAAATAGAATGGATTTATTAGTGTACAAAGGTGGACAAGAAGGAGAAGATCAGGTGGCATGGTGGAGGGAGATGGGGTTGAATAAGGAAATGCAGGAAGAGATATTTGAAAGAGAAGTATTTGATGAATGATGACCGAAAGGGGGAGGAACTGGAGAGGATGGGAGGTAGTAAAAGAACCGTGGGGAGTAAAATTTGGGGGGACTGTAAGCAGGGTCTATTAAATGAGAAATTAATATTATTTTTAATTTTATTAGAATATTAAGCATGGCAGAGGGGCTCCCCAGAATGTACATTTTACCTCCAAAATACAGGGCTTTGATGGATTCTTGGTGAGGTGAACCACTTAAAATCTCTTACCACTCTTAAACACTTAAAAGCTGGTACCACTCTGTTACCACTCATGCTGTTGTAGAGTTTCTCCCTACTTGCTGCCCTCACATCACATTCCTCATAATCTATGGATTGTATGAAAATTTAAGGGGGGTTCCAGCCCCTCACTGGGCAATATCATTGCCACCCACAGTGTTATTTAGATCGAACTTTCTCAAGGATTGCAGCTGATGCGATTAATACTTCAAACACAATCTTGGAAAGAATTACTACAAAAAACATGCCTTTTTTTTTTTTGAAAGTCAGGCTGGTGTTCAGATGATTATTATTTCCTTGTACCTATTTCCTCATTCTGATTCCTGATATGATTTAAGAAAAACATGGTTAATGAACAGATGTGCACCCTGAGGATTCAAAATAGAAAGGGATGATAGGTTTTTATATAAAAGTTTAGTTTTGTGATTCTTTTAAGATTTTTGAAGGATTAATTTTTGAGATAGATAAAAACTAATCCTTTCTGTATAACGGCAAATTTCAGTCTACCAGTAAGAGAAACTGGCTGAAATAAAAATTACCCTACTTGCTTACAACTTGTTAATCTATAACAAGTTTTTTAGTTAGAAATGCGTGTTGGTTCTTGGGAATAATATTGGATATTTATAAACATAATTTAAAAATAGCTCATCATAAAAGTATAGTGAGAAGATGCTTCTCCTTATACATACTCATAATTATTCACTAGAAGAAAATAGAAAGTAACCAGTATAAATTTTATACTAATTGAAAGATTGTCCAGAGATATATAAGCAGTGTGAGAAAAATAAAGTTGGTGCTTTGTTCCATCCACCAAATGTGAGTATATATTTAAAGTGGTTGAAGCTTTGCACTGTCCAACAAATGTGTGTGTGTGTGTGTGTGTGTGTGTGTGTGTGATTGTTTGTGCTTCTTAAAGCTTGCTTCTTCTAACATGTATGTAAATGTGTCTTGCCTGCTTTATATGCCATCTAACCAACATCCCCTCCTTGAATCACTGAACACTCTATCACAGCTACTCTTGGAAAGACAGAGAGACAGCAAACACACAGAGCCCTACTGGGCATAACTAACTTGAACATGTGTGAGACCACCCACCTCCTCCAGTGACACCCTTCCTCCAACAAGGAAACACCTAGTCCAACAAGGTTAATCATCCTAATACAGCCTATGGGGCGATGGGAACCAATTACATTAAAAATACCACACCTACCTAGCTACATGCATGCATATATTCATGCATAAGAGATAAACAGAGAAAGAGGGTGAGAGAAATAGAAAGAGAGAGAGATAGGTAGATGATAGAGAAATAGTTGCATACATATCTATATAAATACATTCAATCATTACTTCATACATACATACATACATACATACATACATACATAGATGACAGATAGACAGATAATTATATGTGAAATTAATGTAAACACTAAAGACATGGTGCCCTTTAATTCACATGCACACACTCTGAGCACTGTTTACAATCATCAATTAAGACATAAAGGTTGGACATTCGAACTACAAAGACATATACAAACAAACCCACAAAACCCACAATGTTCATTTGGTGTGCATAGATTTGATTAATATCTAGGATTTCCTTTTTTTCTGTATATTATGAGAGATTTCACCCTAAAATCTTTCTCAAATTGTCCATTATTTTAGTTACTACTGTGTACAACCTGATACTTATAATCCACTAGATAGTAATGTTATAGAAGGTGTTTATTGTGCTGAAGATATTCAGTCATACCCCTCAGCTCCAAAATATATCTTTTAAAGACACATAGTAAGGAACGATCTTTCAAATGACCTCAAATGAAACTGTCATCTGGTGAAAAATAACACAGCACAGGAAGAAGTTTACACATAAAATTTATATTCATGTGAATATTGGTCAAAATGTTTACAATTGTAAAGTTGAATTACATAGTGGTATGTCTTTGAAACAATAGGAAAAAATGATGTGCATACGTTGTGTTTTCCAAAAAGAGTAGGAAATGTAAAACATTTAAACAGTGGGATGTTGGTTTCTAATGCCAGGAGATGACTAACATAGCAACAGACTAATAAAGTATCCTCTTCAAAAGTTAAAAGAAAACAGCAACAACAAGAAGAGAACAACAATCACAAGGAACCATGTCATCTGTGGCATCTTCAGGAGGATGTGCAGCAATCTGAACATGGTTCCAAGGACGTTAGTAGATGTCTAGTTCTTTATCAGCCTGACAGGTTTGTGTTCAACCATCCATGTCTGTATACTAAGGTTGCAAACAACCCATCGATGCTGAGTGACCTAAAGATGATGAGTTCTACTCCCCACTCTCTTTGCTGCTCTGGAGACTTCAAACCTGAGGGGAGGAATGTTATATTAATGAGTATGAGAATGCTCAATGCATCTTTGTCTACATTGTGTAAATTTGGCATCTCTTTAAGTGAAGTATAAGACCTGCTTAGGCCAGAAGGTACAACTAGAGGCCTGATGAACAAAGATGCTACTGTAGAGACCCCATGTAATGAGAAAAGTCTTTCAGAAGTACACTTGGACAATGGTGGAATTTAAGATCCAATTATTCAGAAATGGCATGTAGGCACTATTGTTGGCCTTAGTGTCATACCGAGAACACCCCCAACACTAATCAGAGATGTATGGCTAGTGGTCAGAAGTGAGCCAGTAATGGACATTGGGAAGAAATGAGACCCTATGAGCCATGAAAAATAGACAGGAACTCAATGGTAAGAGGGGTATTTTTGTGAGAAATTGGAAATCTAAATCCCCTTTGTACAGGTAAACTAGTATGTTTGGTTGGGTAGAGTTCAAATTTGCATGTTCTTTCCTTGACATGAGATCAAAGACACAGCCTACCTCATGCAGTGGAGCCCATTCCAGGTTTTTCCTAACAGCTAGCAACTCCTCATCAGAGACTAGAGCATCTGTCCACTATAGTAAATGTGGTGCCGGATCAGGAAGCAGTCTGAGCACTCATCAAAAACCTGGCTGACAGTTCCACACTAGTTCTTCTTCTCAGGCATATGTTCATCTCCTGGGTCTAGGTATGAATGGTGAGGAGAACATCATTTTAGTTTCTGCCTTGAGGAAATGAGCTTTTGTTCTGGGCTGTACTTCTTAATGTTCGGCTCAGGTACTTTAAGCTTGGGTGGTCTGGAGGTCCATTTGGGAGTTAAAATTGGAGGGGGGGTGTCTAAGTGTCTGCATCAGAGGAGAACATTGCAAGGTCATTATTGGTCAGAAAGGGACATCTGATGACCACTTGGGGAAAATGAGATCTGAGGCCCCTGGTAACTCAGAGTCAGTAGATTGAAATCCTTTTGGTCAAAGCAGAAGGATCTGAGGCCCAATTAAATAGACTTAGTAAGTTTACTCCCACAGGGGCATATTTAGAATGTCTGAGAACCCTTTGGATAGTGGTGGACTGTAGCTCTCTATTAGAACAGGGAGGGCTGGTAGATCCTTTGGTGAAAAGTGGAATATTTCAGGTATAGTCTAAAAGCCAATTCAGTAAAAGACAGTAAGTTGAATACTTTGGGTAAGGGGAGACATATGCAGTACCCCTATGTGCAGGAGAAGAATTGTTTCTGCCTGTCTCAGGATTAGTGATAGATCTAAGATTCTCTAAAATAGGAGGATGGTGATAGGAGCTTCATAGGATTGTATAGAATAGTTTTATCCTGTTATTCCTATGTCTGCAGCACTATTGAGCAGAAATTGAACACTGATTGATACCTTGAGAATTCTAGGACATTCCAGGTACTTTCTCCTTCATCAGCTCCAAACATGAAATCACAATCAAGAATACACATCATCTGAATGTCTGTGGTAGGCATGACAACAATCTTAGAAGTCTTTTAAGAGGGTGTAATGTGGTATTTTCTGGTTTAGTGTCTTCCTTAAATATATGTCCATCCACACATTCCTCTGCATGGAGGCCATGATGTCTCTGTCTAAGGTAACAAAACAAAGATAGTAATCTGATTTACCCTTACCTTGATATTCTTCTGTTTGGGATTTCAGTCCAGAGTGTTCAGAAATCTCTTAGGTCAGAACAGTGCTTCCCAGACCATGGAAATTAGAAGTTATAGGTAGGACATACACTGGGAAGATGGTGAATCTGGGGGATTTCCTCAAACACACTGTGCTCAACACAGGTTGGAGTACTCTCTGTTGTGAATGTTTAAATCTTCCTAAAGTAAGATAGGGGAGGAGCTTGGGCAATTTTGCACAGAAGTAGGATGGTTGTGCCCTTCATCAAGGAGGTAATGTGACAAACTTCATGAGAATAAGGAAGTTTAAGCACTCTGGTCATAAGCAGCATTTCTGTGACACTTTGCAAATGTGAAATTGAATGTGAAGGATTGGCTAGAATTTGGTAAACAACCTTTCTGAACTATTTGGAACCACCTTTTCTGGTGTACTGCACCCAGTTACCTATCAACACATCACTGTCATCTCCTGATCTCTCCTCAGCCAGAGGAGTGTCTGGAATGATGTGGAGGTTCCCTTTCTTGTAGTCATCCAGGAGCTGATAGAAGTAGAGAGCTGGATCCTTCTTGTAGGTACTGTAAAACAAATCCTTCATGATTGGCACCTGGGCTAGCACAACCCTCCTCCAGTTGTCCTCAGAGCCATCTTTACCCTTAAATTTGTGTTGTACCGCTCTGCCAACCAGGGCTCTGGCGAGGTGGGCATCCGTTACCTGAGGAAATCTTACTTTGGGAGGCAAAACCTTAAGGTTTAAAATCCTGTCATCATTGTAGAGCTCCTGTCCATAGACGCTGTCATTTCCATCATACTTCACCAAATAAAGAGAAGGGTTTGTTGGCAGTTGACCTAGAACTATGGTCTTCCATTGAGTGACAGGCTCATTACCTTCCTTCCAACCTTGAGAAATTCTGCAGCCAACAATATTCCTCAAGACGTTGGAAGAAGACATCCTCCTCTTCTTCTTCATGAGGGATGACATGCTAAGACTCTTCAGAGGTATTGTCTTCTACATGGCTGTAGCCCTGGTGTGGTAGACCACACCAACCCTGGGCAGATGTCTTGTGGGTATCATTCTGTGTTCAAATATCATACTTGCCCATTGCCTTGGATTGAAGGTATTGCCTGTTTACACCAGACACAATGCTGTTGCTACTGTCATATATATGAGTTACTGAAAGGCAATGAGTGTAGGATGGGAGAGAATGCTGGAGAAATGCTCTTCTCTAATGGAATTTTTGAGTAGGTCAAGAAGGCTATGCTAAACATGTTTGGGCTTCTAAACTTTATTTGATCCAAATAAGAAGTTCATAATCCAGCTATGGTGGCACAAGCATTTAAACTCAGCATTCAGAAGGCAGGATAAGGCAGATTTCTGACTTAGAGACCAGCCTGGTCTAAAAGTGAGTTCCAGGGCAGCCAGTGGTAGACAAAGGAACCATGTCTCCAAATCAGCAACAACATTAACAACTTAAACAAAACAAAAAAAAAACAACAACAACAAACAAACAAACAAACAAACAAAACAAAAAAAAACAAAAATGAAAAACAAACAAAAAACAAAACAAACAATCAAATCAGAAGTTAATAGGAGGTGTTAGTGACCCAAGTCTTAAATCCTAGTACTCAAGAGGCAGAGGGAGGCAAACCTTAGTGAGATAAAGGCTAGTCTATTCAGAGTGATTTTCCTAACAGCCAAAGCTACACAAAAACACACTCAAATTAAAATTAATCACCCATCCAAAGAAAAAATGAACAAACAAAACAAAAAATAAATAAATAAATAAATAAATAAATAAATAAATAAGGGAAACAAGGAAATTATCGAAGGGAAATTAACAAGTAATTCTCGAGAGCTCAGAATAACATACTCAGATGAATATGTCTTCAGCCCTGAGCTAATTTGCCTCTGCTGAGGAACATCTCCTTGCATGTCTATGTCAATGTGGAAGTTGGTATGCCTTTTACAAAATGATCAAGGATTAAAGAATAAAGAAAATGAGTGAGTTGTCACCTACCCTCTCTTGTACCTACAAGCTCTGAATTAGGTGGCAATATTCACAAATATCCCAGGGACACAGCACACCACTGGCCTTCTGTATTATGTCACCTGACCCAGCCTCAGGATTATTTGGTGATTATTTGCCACTGCAACTCTGGCCTCAACAAGTCCAGGCAATATCAGCCATTTAGAACTAACATTTTCTAAAATACATACGGACAAAGAAGAGCTTTGACATTTTAATGGAATTGTGAAGGAGATATTGTTAGCAAGGATAATAAATTCAGGAGATCAACTAAACTGGATCAACCATGCCCCTGGCCCCAAACATGGGAGAATTTAGAATGTACAGTTACTCAGTGTGGGAGGGAAAACTTTCAGCTTTCTATAGCTATGAGGGTCCCATTCACTTCATAAATGTATTTACCCAAAGAAAATGTCTTAGTCATCAAGATTCTGTCTTTTGATACAGACCAGGCAAAAAAAACTTGAGGAACAACGTTGGGGTTCAGGAGCTGGCCTGCCTTTCATACACCACTGGGAAAATAGTGGACACACCTTCTAGGGATTCTAGTGCCTCCAAATGGAATAGATGTGCAATCTATGGCCAGTGCTCTGTGACATCACCTAGTTCAGCTTGCATGATAGAACCCCACTCATGCTGGTTCCTTCCCTAATTACACCAGAGACATTAACCATCTAGGCTTTACCTTTTCATATGGCCTTCTCGAAATACAAAATATAATCCCTACTGAAATGTCCTGATGACTTGAGTCAAATTCTGCCCAAGTAATTCACTCCTGTATTGTTTTTATCATTTTGGTGGTTGGGTTTCTGTTTATTCATTTGTTGATTGTTTGTTTTGTTTTTGTTTTTATTTTCCTCCTGTGAAAGCCTTCAGTTTCTGACTCACCAACATCCTTGGTGGTTATTTTCCCTGTTCCAACCTTTCCCTGGTTATCTTTAAACTGTTCTTAGTGTCAGAAATTGTGCCAGACTCTTTGAGGCAGCACATTGGATAGCACATCAAAATTCTGTTTATGAAAACCCAAAGTTAGAGCAATAAATATTTTATTCAAACAAAGCAGGAATTTTACAGGGTTAAGTACCTTGTATTGAAGCTATTTGCAACCGTGAATCATGGATTCTTTGGAAAATGAGAAGGCAATCTAGCTCTTGTTCCTGCTTACAAAGTTGTGATGAAGTTAAACACAATATCAACCAGTCATGTTTTAAAGGCCTTTAAAATTTATTAGTATTTCTGGTTACAAGTAATTTAATAGATTAAATGCAGTAAAACAGGGTGAAATAGATTTGATAATTTTACTTTTGAAATATGGGTAAACAAAATATTGAATGCTGGTAAGTATGGAATTTACTTACAAATTATCAGGCACTTTAATTTTTTATGCCATATAGATCTTTAGTTCTTCCAGAAAAATTAATTTCAGGCCCTTACACGATAACCACCACACCTTGAATATTTTTTTCATAGATGTTGACACTACCCATCTTGGGCTAGACCCTTCAACATCAGCCATCCAAAAAAGATCATTCCTTACAGGTGTGGCAACTGACCAATGTGATGGAGGCAGTTCTATATCTGCAGTTCTATATTCCCAGGTTGAGTTAACTAAAAAAAAAAAAAATGCAAGAAGGACCATTTCACATCCATATCATAAATGTTGACTGCCTTACTGTGTGCAATAAACATGCGATGGATTAGTACTAGATGTCAACCACTGGATGGATGGCTTAAAACATGAGAGAGAGAGAGAGAGAGAGTGACAGAGAGAGAGAGAGAGAGAGAAAGAAAGAATGAGAGAGAGTTTTTGATATGCCAAAGGGTGTTTGATATTTCAAGCCCAGTGCCAAATCACTTTTAATGAAAACACAAATCCTAATTCTTTCTAAACATCCCACCACCTGGAAAAATAACTCCTTTGAATATTTGATCTTCTGTGAGCCACAATTATTCAAACTAATAAAGTATGTAAAAGAAATTGAAATCAAGTAATAATTGTCCATGCCACTTCTTGGAATATTCTATATCATTACTTTTCTTTTCTTAGAGGTTAGGGTTATTTGCATAACAAGAGACTAATCAGTCATCATTGTCACATCAGCCAAAGGCATCCTAACCCTGCCACATTTCTACTTGATTAATCACACTGGCATTACTTATTTGTATGGAAACATATCCCTTCATCCTGATTTAGTTAAAACCGTGGGAATTGTCAATGTGCAATTAATTTTGTTCATAATGGGACAAAACAGAAGCCTACAGGATTGTTCCTGGGAGCTGAAGATTTCCCTTCCATTTAGTAAAATGTTATAAATATTATTTTAACACAAGCCTAAATTCGTGAAAAAGCTTTGTTTTCATATTTTAATTATTTACAGGTCGTTCTGTGCCATATAAAGAAAGGTAGAGAAGAAAAGCTGTTTTGGAGTCACTGACATACATTTAACTGAGGTCTCTTTGCATAGTACAAGATATACCCATCGCTATATCTGGGGAGTTTGCTTCAGGAACTCTAATGATATAAAGTCCTCAGGACTCTAGGCTAAGATAACAAAACACTATGCAAGATAAGCTCTTGTATATTTTAATTATATTAATGTGTTTCTGCACACAGATCTGTACAGGTAAGTTCAGAGGCTAGGGAAGGGCATAGTATGATTTGCTCCTTCACTCCCTAAATTATCTGCTTTTGATAGGGTTTCCTGCTGAGCTAATAGTGAGGCTGGCTTTCTGGAAGTCATATTCATCTTCCTGTCTCTGCCGCTCCCAAAATCCTAAGCACTGGTGTTGTAAGTAAATAAACACAGGCATGAATTTGCCCCTGGGCCATGACCTCTGATCCTTCTTTATTTTAAATAATCTCTGGATTACTTTTGCCCTTAATGTAATGAAACTGCTATACAAGGGTTTGTTATTTAGGAGATGGAAATATAAGTCGTCTGTATATGTTCAGTACAGACATTATATATTAAGAACTCCATTCATTAATTCCTTGAGAAATTCATACAATGTATTTTGATGGAATTTATTTTCCAGTTCTCTTAATAACTCCTCCGGGACCAAAACCAGATCCATTCCCACCTTAATCCTCCTTCCAACTTCATGTCTCCTTTTCTCCCTTTTGATAAAACCCATTCAAATCAATTGTGTTGCCCATAAACTCTTGGACATGGAGCTACCAGTAGTGCCTGGCCAACCTATAACCTTCAAAGGGCATACCTTTGATGAAAACTGACTCTCCATCTTTCATTAACTGTCCATACATTCTCAGATGGGGATGATTGATAGTGAGAACCTACCACTTATTGATGGAAGGCAGACTGGCCTGATTTTGTGCAGATAGAGACATACAGTTTCTCAATGACCTCTCTACCTTACAAGATTTCCACTATCTCTTCATTGAGGGATCCTAAGACTCAGCTCCTCTACTTCTTGCCTCTTTCTGTGAGTATGTGTGTGTGTACAAGTGTGTCTATATTATAGATGTATCATTTTACATCCAAGTCAACGCATAGTGGGGTTTGCAATCAACTGCTGGCTCTATTTCACACTAGGCAATATGCTGTGATGCAGATGGTGGGACTAAATACCACACTGAAACTGGAGATGGCTAGAAATCATCACAGATGGTTGTAGTATAGGTGAAATTTACACTTTTGACCTAAACTTCTGGGTCCAACCTATGGCTTTAAAATAGAGGGATGTGGGATCAAGAACCTTAACTTTCATTGCACTTTCCTTCTTCTTGAACTCATATTTTAAAATACCTCATGGAGGTGATGATTCTGTTGGCCTGGACGTTTTGCTTTTGTAACTGCTATACAGAGATATTCTTAAAGAGACAGATAGATCCTATCACTTTTTGTAACATAAAGAATTGTGTGGTGAAATGGGTTTGCAATGTCAGTCGTGGTTCTTTGATGAAGGTTTTGGCCCCAAATACAATGTTCAAAGATAGAACACTATACACAATCTGAAAAGTGATTGGACCCTGAGGGCTTTAATCAATGAGTTAATTGATTGATGGGTGTGCATTGAAGGGGTGAGACACTTGTAAAGGAACTTGGATATTGGGAACATGTCTTGGAGGTTATTTATTGTCTTTGGTCACTTCCTGTGTTGATGCTTACTGGGTAATAATAAGTTGGACAACTGTTCTGCTTCATGCCCCTTTCATACTCTTGTGACTATGGACCTGTTTTCCTTGTTACTAGGCATATCGGAACAGTGATGAAAATTATTTACATGAGTGTTTCTCACTAGTGATACTGACTTTTCTGGTCCATTGTAACCATGCCTTAATTCTTTAAGCTTTTTTCTAGAAGAATCATGCTAACATTAGACCGAAAGTTACCAAATAGTTGTACCTGGAAGATTCTGCCAGTGTATCTGTTGTCTTTGTAATAAAGAACTTTGATTCTTCCCACACTGTTTTTTAAACTGTATTCACTACTGTATTTTAATAGATTGCAATATCATATGAAGTAGCAGAAAATGAGGGGAAATGGAAGGAGATGAAAATGTGTTAGAATCATTAAATTACACACTTAAAAAAAAAGAAATCAATGTATTTTTTATTATAGAAAGGATACTACAAAAAAAGCTGCTGAAAAGGTTTGGCCAACTCATGGGAGATGGTATTTGTCATACCTCCTGTGATGTAGCTGTAAATAGTAGTGGGTTTATTACAGATGAATCAAACACCAATATAAGCATGAAGGGATAATACTCAGATGCCTCAGGAGAAAGAAATCAGGTAAAATTCATTAGATTTCTTGATGAGGAGTCTTTTTGTCATAGCTTTGGTGGCATAAAATTGGACAGATTGGCAAGTCCCCCAGTAAGTGTAATACACAGTAGAATTTCGGGGTTGTGAGGCTATAGGAAATATTCAGCTCATGTCACCTATTATTGAGTATCCTTGCTGATGGAGGTAGTCACCCTTCACTTATGCCATACATGGAAGTGTGTCTATGCAGGGGCAGAATGCAATAGATGGTGTTGAGTAATGTTTTTGTAGGTTATGGTGTAAGTTAACATTACTGTGATGGGATATTATTTTTTTTTCCAATTTTGACAATCCACAGTTACCTGAGAAGAGAGAACAATTGAAGATCAGTCTCTATTCACTTACTTGTTCATTAGGTAAGTCTATGGGATATTCTCTTGGCTAATGATTGATGTGGGAGGGCCCATCACTGTGGCTAAGCTCATCAGTAGTCCTTAGTAAATGGGAGCCTTTTAGGCTGTATTTTAAAAAAAATAGCTGAACGAGCCATGGGAAAAGTGGTGGTTTGAATAATAAAGTCACCTATAGACACATATATATGAATATTTAGTCACCAGGAAGTGGCAGTGAGTTTAAATTTAGAAGGAATAAGAGAAGGTGTGGCTTCATTGGAGAAAGTGGGCGTATCAACAAGGATGGGTTTGAGTTTTCAAGAAGCCAATGCAATGGCAGAATCTATCTCTTTGCCTAAGGATCAATAGTTCTCTATTGCTCCAGTGATGGGGTCCCTCTCGTGATGATTGTACAATCTTCTGAAAATGTAAGCAAGCCTCCAGTTAAATGCCGTGTTTTCTTCTTTTTCTTTTTTTTCCCATTTTTTTATTAGGTATTTAGCTCATTTACATTCAAATGCTATACCAAAAGTCCCCCATACCCACCCACCCCTACTCCCCTAACCACCCACTCCCCCTTTTTGGGCCTGGCATTCCCCTGTACTGGGGCATATAAAGTTTGCGTGTCCAATGGTCCTCTCTTTCCAGTGATGGCTGACTAGGCCATCTTTTGATACATATGCAGCTAGAGTCAAGAGCTCCGGGGTACTGGTTAGTTCATAATGTTGTTCCACCTATAGGGTTGCAGATCCCTTTAGCTCCCTGGGTACTTTATCTAAGTCCTCCATTGGGAGCTCTGTGATCCATCCATTAGCTGACTGAGCATCCACATCTGTGTTTGCTAGGCCCCACATAGTCTCACAAGAGACAGCTACATCTGGGTCCTTTCGATAAAATCTTGCTAGTGTATGCAATGGTGTCAGCTTTTGGATGCTGATTATGGGGTGAATCCCTAGATATGGCAGTCTCTACATGGTCCATCCTTTCATCTCAGCTCCAAACTTTGTAACTCCTTCCATGGGAGTTTTGTTCCCACTTCTAAGGAGAGGAATAGTGTCCACACTTCAGTCTTCATTTTTCGTGAGTTTCATGTGTTTAGGAAATTGTATCTTATATCTTGGGTATCCTAGGTTTTGGGCTAATATCCACTTATCAGTGAGTACATATTGTGTGAGTTCCTTTGTGAATGTGTTACCTCACTCAGGATGATGCCCTCCAGGTCCATCCATTTGGCTAGGAATTTCATAAATTCATTCTTTTTAATAGCTGAGTAGTACTCCATTGTGTAGATGTACCACATTTTCTGTATCCATTCCTCTGTTGAGGGGTATCTGAGTTCTTTCCAGCTTCTGACTATTATAAATAAGGTGGCGATGAACATAGTGGAGCATGTGTCCTTCTTACCAGTTGGGGCATCTTCTGGATATATGCCCTGGAGAGGTATTGCTGGATCCTCTGGTAGTACTATGACCAATTTCCTGAGGAACCGCCAGACTGATTTCCAGAGTGGTTGTACAAGCCTGCAATCCCACCAACAATGGAGGAGTGTTCCTCTTTCTCCACATCCACGCCAGCATCTGCTGTCACCTGAATTTTTGATCTTGGCCATTCTGACTGGTGTGAGGTGGAATCTCAGGGTTGTTTTGATTTGCATTTCCCTGATGATTAACGATGTTGAACATTTTTTCAGGTGCTTCTCTGCCATTCGGTATTCCTCAGGTGAGAATTCTTTCTTCAGTTCTGAGCCCCATTTTTTAATGGGGTTATTTGATTTTCTGAAGTCCACCTTCTTGAGTTCTTTATATATGTTGGATATTAGTTCCCTATCTGATTTAGGATAGGTAAAGATCCTTTCCCAATCTGTTGGTGGTCTTTTTGTCTTATTGACGGTGTCTTTTGCCTTGCAGAAAATTTGGAGTTTCATTAGGTCCCGTTTGTTAATTTTCGATCTTACAGCACAAGCCATTGCTGTTCCGTTCAGGAATTTTTCCCCTGTGCCCATATCTTCAAGGCTTTTCCCCACTTTATCCTCTATAAGTTTCAGTGTCTCTGGTTTTATGTGAAGTTCCTTGATCCACTTAGATTTGACCTTACTACAAGGAGATATGTATGGATCAATTCGCATTCTTCTACATGATAACAACCAGTTGTGCCAGCACCAATTGTTGAAAATGCTGTCTTTCTTCCACTGGATGGTTTTAGCTCTCTTGTCGAAGATCAAGTGACCATAGGTGTGTGGGTTGATTTCTGGGTCTTCAATTCTGTTCCATTGGTGTACTTGTCTGTCTCTATACCAGTATCATGCAGTTTTTATCACAATTGCTCTGTAGTAAAGCTTTAGATCAGGCATGGTGATTCCACCAGAGGTTCTTTTATCCTTGACATGAGTTTTTGCTATCCTAGGTTTTTTGTTATTCCAGATGAATTTGCAAATTGCTCCTTCTAATTCGTTGAAGAATTGAGTTGGAATTTTGATGGGGATTGCATTGAAACTGTAGATTGCTTTTGGCAAGATAGCCATTTTTACAATGTTGATCCTGCCAATCCTTGAGCATGGGAGATCTTTCCATCTTCTGAGATCTTCTTTAATTTCTTTCTACAGAGACTTGAAGTTTTTATCACACAGATCTTTCACTTCTTTAGTTAGAGTCACGCCGAGATATTTTTTATTATTTGTGACTATTGAGAAGGGTGTTGTTTCCCTAATTTCTTTCTCATCCTGTTTATTATATGGTACTTGAAGAATGAGCCAGAGCAATTTGACAACAAAAGGAGATCAAGTGGATATAAATTTGAAAAGAGGAAGTAAAAATATCACTTTTTGCAGATGATATGATAGTATATATAAGTGACCCTAAAAATTCCACCAGAGAACACCAAAACCTGATAAACAGTTTCGGTGAAGTAGCTGGATATAAAATTAACTCAAACAAGTCAATGGCCTTTCTCTACACAAAGAATGCCTTGTTTTCTAATAGTTGCCGTCACCAAATGTGTCTCTTCATAGCAATAGAACAGTGGCTAAGACAGTGGCAAGCCAATAAGCAGTGTTTGCTGTTACTGACTCAACTTTCTGTTTTGTCTTCCTCAGTGACAATCTGTATCCTTTTTATTTCTAAGTTATTTTTTATTGTAGTATTCTACATGGTGAGAAAGAAGAAAACTAGAACAATTACATCTCAGGTAGGTACATGAGTATAGCTTATCTCTAAGTAAAAATAAAATGTCTACACATTATTATTTGTGGTTATAAGACAAGTGACATTGGCACTGTTAGACATTTTTTCCCTAAGAATACCTTACTGTTTTTTATTGTTGTAAGGATTCACCATGTCCAAAGAGCAAATTCCATAGCAAAGGTTTTATTCAGCTTATACTTCCACATTGTTGTTTATCACCAAATAAGTTGGGACAGAAACTGAAACAACACAGGATCCTGGAATCAGAGGCTCATTCATAGGCTATGGAGTGGTGATGCTTATTGTCTTGCTCCTCTAATCTTGCTTAGCTTGCTTTCTTAAAGAACCCAGGACTACCACCACAAGGATGTCAACACCCACAATGGAGTGGGTGCTCTCCCATCAATTAAGAAAATTCCTAACAGCTGGATCTTATGGAGGCATCTTCTCAACTGAGTCTCCTTCTCTTTGAAGACTCTAGATCTTGTCAAGTTGCTATGAAACCAGTGTGGCATTCTAAATATAGTTGGCCTATGAGGATGTGTGGCTTTGTAGGAGTAGGTCTGGCCTTGCTGGAGGAAGCATATCACTCTGGGGCTTTAAAGCTCTACCAGTGTGGAAGAGACCCTCCCTGTTTGCAAAATACATAGTTTTTCCTCGAAGCATTTGGATGAAGGTGCATAATCGAAACTTCCTCTCCACCACCATGTCTGCCTAGACAGTGCCATATTTTTTGCCTTGATGATCATAGAGTGAACCTCTGAACATGTAATGAAATGTAGAAAAGCCCTAATGAAATGAGTCTCTTATGAGTGGCCTTGGTCATGGTGTCTTTTCACAGCAACTAATCACTAACTAATAGAATCAGTTACTGCAGAAACTCACAGATATTAAATAAATCAACAATCGAGATTATTATCAAGTGCTAAAGCATGCAAACTTATTCTAGAGAGAAAAACTGTTATGAATGAGTCCATGGCATGCCTGTCTCAAAAAAGCAAAAGAAAAAAAAAAGTAAGAAGGACCATTTCACAGTCATATCATCAATATTGATTGCCTCACTGTGTGAAATAGACAAGAAATGGATTAACATTAGATGTCAACCACTGGATGAATGGCTTAAAACGAGAGAGAGAGAGAGAGAGAGAGAGAGAGAGAGAGAGAGAGAGAGAGAGAGAGAGAGAGAGAGAGAGAGAGAGAGAGAGAGAGAGAGAAAGAGAGAGAAAGAGAGAGAAAGAGAGAGAAAGAGAGAGAGAAAGAGAGAGAGAATGAGGAGAGAGAAAAAATGAGAGAGAGTGAAAGAATGAGAAAGAGAGAGAAAGAATGAGAGAGAGATAGCCTGATGGGTTTTTGATACTTCAAGCCTCAGTGGCCAATATCCTCAGAAAATTACAAGCTGATAAGGAATTAGTTGAAGAACAATACCTTTTGGGTCATTTTCAAACTTCTGTATCTCCATGGAATACCCCATTTTTTTTTATCAGAAAGATGCATTTTCAATTAAAAGTACCTTCCTTGAAATTTTGATCTCATTTTTGGTACAAAGGACTCATAATCTAATTTTTTAAAAGAATCATATTTCCAAGTGGTGGTGGCAAACACCTTTAACCCCAGCACTCGAAAAGCAGAGACAGGTGAATTTCTAAGTTCGAGGCCAACCTGGTCTACAGGGTGATTTCCAGAACAACATGGCTACACAGAGAAACACTGTCTTGAAAACTCAAAGAGAGAGAGAGAGAGAGAGAGAGAGAGAGAGAGAGAGAGAGAGAGAGAGTTTCTATACAGAGAACAAATATGAAAGTTTTTCAAACTGACTTTCATTTTCCAAGTATGGGAAGAACCCTAGAGTTAGTAACAAAGAACACAGAACACAACACATAGCAGACAAAAGTACAAAGCACACTCAAATAGAAAGAAAGGCATCAAAATAGTGAATGTGAGTACCTTTTTAATGAAGCACAAACACTCTCCCATTCTCCATGAGAACCCAATAAAATCCCTGTTGTCTCCAAAGACTTTGAGTAGGAATTCATCCAGTATCCTTTCTCTTCTATGTGGTTAGAGCTGACTCAAACCTGCAAGGTCCAGGACAGAAAAAATAGACTCCCTCATCCAATTTGGTATGTGTGTTTCCAGGTAGTGTTACAGATCCTAACATGCTTAGACCACTAAAATAGAGCACATCTATTCTACCACAGTTACGGAAGGCAACATTGTAAAAATCAAGGGGCTGGCTAGTTTTCCTAGTTGCTGGCACTGTGGTTGGCCACCTGTAGGTTGCTAGTCCTTGTGACAAATTTCACAGGAGTTGTCTAAGACTATCTGTATGTCAGAAATGTATGTTACAATTCATATCAGTAGGACATTTCAGTTATGAAGCAGCAAAAAATAGTTTTACGGTTGGGGCACCACACAGCATAAGGAAGTATATATATGAAGGAACCGCAGTATTAAAAAGGTGGAGAACCACTCTATTGAACTTTGAAAACCGAAGCATGGTGTGCCTCCCAGACTGTCTTTGACATGAGTCTGAGATATACTTCTGACTCTGATCTTCTTGTTACCTTTTGTTTCTTGTGATCATATGGGGTTAACCTAGAAAGTATATTCAAATGCACTATGTGAGAACATGTTCAGAATTCATTTTGTGAAGCAATGTGCTCTAGTATATTTAGGACAGAGCTGTCTTTGGGACCAGTCCTCTTCTGTATGCCTGTGTGTCATTCATTTTCTCTTTATTTGTTTATTGTTTTTTGTTTTTTCGAGGCAGGGATTCTCTGTTTAGCCCTGGTTGTCATGGATTCAATCTGGAGATCAGGCTGGCCTTGAACTCATAAATTTGCCTGCCCCTGCCTCTGCCTACCAAGAGCAGGGATAAAAGGTATGCACCACTACACTGTCTTATTTATTATTCTGCTATTAACTTATTGTGTCTAGGTGGTTGTTTTCAATCTATTTTGTTTTATTTTATTTTATTTTATGAGGCATTTTCTTTATTTTCATTTCAAATGTTATCCCCTTCCCTGGTTTCCCCTCTGAAAACCCACTATGCCATCCCTCCTCTCAGTAATCAACAAAATACCCACTCCTACTTCCTAGTCCTGACATTCCCTTACACTGGGGTATAGAGCCTTCTCTTGAACAGGAGCTTCACCTCTCACTGGTGTCCAAATAGGCCATTCTCTGCTACATATGAAGCTGCAGCCATGGGCCCCGCCCTATGTACTCTTTGGTTGGTCTTTTTTTAATTGTATATTTTCTTTATATACATTTCAAATGATGTCCGTTTTCAGTTTCCCACCCTTCCAGAAACCCTCTATCCCCTCCCCTCCCCACTGTTTCATGAGGGTGTTCCTCCATCTGGATACCCATTCCCACATCGCATTGTGGTGGCTAGCAAGGTTACCTCTCTGTCTCCTCATCATTCTACAGCATATTGGTGATCCTGTGGATGATGGGGAAAAGAACACTGGATTCTGACCATTGCAGAGTACCATCCAGTACATCAATCTCAAGCCACACGTGGGTACATCTTCCTCAAAAGTGTCTTGTCCTGTTCATAGCAGCTAGTTGGCTATTTGTGTACCTGGGCCAAGATTGAGGTGTCTGCTACCTGCACAAGCACTTCCCAATACACTTTGGGGATCATCTGTGCCAGGAAGTCAGGGTTGAACTCCACAGGGTTTTTGAGGATTTAAGTGGCCTGCAGGCTCAGACAGAACACTTGCATGCCCACACCCCGCACATGTGAGTTTAGCAGGTTGTAGATTAGCAGTTTCACACTGTCACATTGGAGTTCTTGACAGGACTTATTTTTTTCATCATTAATTTAGTTATCTATTTACAATTTAAATGATAACTTCCTTCACAGTTTCCCATCAACAAATCCCCATTCCAATCCCCCTCTCCTCCCTTCTCTTTTGAAAAAGATTAGTTTGTGTTATTCTTCCACATCACACTCCATCACTGAGTGAAATCAGGGCAGGAACCCATGTAGGATTATAGGCAGGGTACATGGAACAAGGCTGCTTATTGGCTTGTTTCTCAACACAGTTTTCTCAGCTTTTCTACTTACAAAATTTAAAAATGCCTTTTAACTTTTATTTTAATAACATATATGTATATATAAAAATGTTTTGTTTGCGTGAATGTCTGTGGGCCTTTTTTGTCCAGGGTTCACAGAGTCCATAAGAGGGAGCTTGGTCCCTTGATATTGGAGCTTCATGAGGCTGTGAGCTGCCACCTGAGTTCTGTGATTCAAATCCTGACCTTCTAAGAGAGCAGCCAGTTCTCTTAAACACTGAGCCATTTTTCAAACACTACCCTCAGGTTGCTTTCTTATATATTTTATCACCATCTTTGCAGAGATAGCACCACTCACTGAGTAATGGATCCTCTCCCATCAACTGTTAATCAGCTGTCTCATGTGAGACTATGCCAGGGCCTAGCAAACACAGACGTGGATACTCACAGTCAGCTATTATATGGATCACAGGGCTCCCAATGGAGGACTAGAGAAAGTACACAAGAAGCTAAAGGAATCTGCAACCCTACAGATGGAACCACATTATTAACTTATCAGTACCACGGAGCTCTGGACTCTAGCTACATTTGTATCAAAAGGTGACCTAGTCAGCCATCACTGAAAGAGAGGCCCGTTGGACAACCAAACTTTATATGCCCCAATACAGGGCAACGCCAGAGCCAAAAAATAAATGGGAATTGGTGGGTAGGGAACTGGGGAGGAGGGTATGGGGAACTTTTGGTGTAGCATTGGAAATGTAATAGAGGAAAATACGTAATAAAAATATTTTTTTAAAAAAGAAGGATTGAAGTATCAAAAAAAAAACAAAAACAAAAAAAAAAACAAAAAAACAAAAAAAGGGAAAATATCCAACAGTCAAATCAGACCCAGAACGACACAAATGGAATGTTTTCACCTATGTATGGAGTTAGCTTGTAAGGTTTATATATGTTTGTTTTTCATTTAGGGTAACAGAGATGAGCTATCTAGTAAGGAACCATAAAGAAGAAGGAGCTCTTCCAAGGAAGGGGAAGTAGAATATAGTGGTATAAAGGAATGAAGAAGACACTAAAATAGGAGGGTTAAATGTGGAGGGAAATATCAGGCCAAGATCTGAGACTAGAAAGGTCATAAAACACTAAGTGAAAATCTGCCATCATAAATTTTGTTAAATAACCACAGCAGTAAAATGACTTCTCATGAATCCTAATGGCTCCACCCATATGTTAGTATATATGCCTCAGCCTTCATCAGAGGTGAGTTTCCTACAAAACTGGTAATAATCACAGAAAGACACAACTGGACAATGCACAGAGAGTGAGAGACTCAGAGAATTAAAGATTAAAGAGGATGCCTTTATCGAGCTCTCTCCTTCAAGAATCAGGAATCTATACAAAGAAAAATCAGAAAAATAATCCTGACCATAGGTAGAGATAATGGATAGTATCAATGAATTGTATCATGGGTATTCCATGTTTTTTTTGCCTAATATACACTTAAGAATGAGTGCATATTATGTGTGTTCTTGTTTTTGGGTGATGTTCTATAGGTATCTGTTAAATTCATTTGGCCCATAACTTCTGTTAGTTTCACTGTGTCTCTGAGTTCGATAGTAGGAGGATAAACAGGGAGATGGATACTTTCAGGTCACATAAGATGGAAAATTTAAAGAAAAATTTCTAAGAAAACAAATAAACATGGCTATAGCCTCATCTAATGTAGACAGATCCAATTTGAGGTTCCCTCTTCCCAGGTGACTTTAGCTTCATGTTAAGAAGGCAAACACTTACTAGCACACACAGGTTAACATAAAAGCATTTACAGCCATGTATAAAAACATCACACAAATGAACTAAGATATTATGTGGACGTTCCATGTCATAAATTTCAGAAAGACATAATTTTTTTACAGTTTATCTCAGCTTTAAAGTGTAAATCCTCAAAGGAGGGCCATGGTCCAGTGCTGTTCTCAATAGACAGCTCCTGATTTTCTAGACTCACCTCTTATATTAATCTGTGAAGTCACCTCACAATCTCACATTTCTTCTGCACAGCATTAGAGATGCCAATTAAAACTAGACTTTCGAAGTATATTAATAAGTTGGCCTTATCTTCATATTCCCTGCCCTTAATCATGGGAAACTCGCCCAGACTAGATGTCTCAGCCATTCTCACTGACAGTTTTCCTGATAAATAGGTGTTTGAGAGAAAGAAATTATTTTAAGACCCAACCAGTTTAGTTTATCAGGATATTTGAAATGAAGCTGGCATCATTTGGCACAAAAAATAAAGAGAGTCTCCTGTTTTGTGGAGAACTGAGATAGAATTAGGGACTGGGGCCAGGAGGGTAAGTGACTATCCTTAAGGAGAGTCAGTCCAGACCTGGAGGCTGGGTCTGACAGCGTGCAGAGGAGTGCAGTTCATTTCCCAGCAGCTTCCTGGAAGGAGCACTGTTTCTCTTCAAAATGTGACAGGGATGGCACCCACAAGGGGGCAGAATGCAGTGGTGTTCTAGACTTCTTTTGAGCCATCATGGTACTGATTCCCACTCTTTCACTTGCTATTACAGATGAGCAAACTCAATAGGGTGACAAGTAAGATCTGCTGACACCAGAATCTCTAATTGCAAAACCCTTACAGGGCATGCCATTTTCCCTCCATGCTTGGAATAAAAAGAAAGGATTGGGCTCACAGGACTAAGCATCCTCTGACTAGCTTTTAGAGAAGAAGCTGCACTGAAGTCCAAAATTGAGACTTTGGTGTTTACTGAGAGTTTAAAAGCTAAGAACCTGTAACATTTGCTCTGTGGTACTGAAAAATATTGTTATGAAAAGTGTAGGAGAAAATAAAGATGAACATGTAGCTTAAGGAGCACCATTACCCTGATAGAACATCAGGCACCTGACATTCATTTAATACACTGAAATACCCTCCAAATCCCAAAAAAACCCTCCTCAAGTGTACATTACAAGTTTCTGCTCTGGCTCATAATATACAAGTCTTCAAGAAAACACAATATGGCACTAGTCAGAAAAAAAAAGTCATTTATTGATCAACTTGCCTTATTGACAAAAAATATCAGCAATGGGTTGACGTTGCTTAGCACCTACATAAATTTGGAGTAAATAGAAATAAAATTTCAGTAACAGATCAGGAGTACAATAAAAACAGTATAATGTTACAGTAATATGGAGAGAAATAACTAGTGTTAAAGAATTCAAAACCCTGTCTAAGCTAGAGATGTGACTCGATGGTAGTGTTTGATTTACATACATGCTAAAACCACCACCAGAAAAGAAAAACAAAACAGACACCAAAAAAAAAGATACTCACAATTCAGTTTATCTGTTTGTTGTGAGTAAATCCACAGCAAATATGAATGGTTAACAACACAGGAAGGTATTAATCACAGGAAGTCACACACACTCACCCTCATGCACACACACACACACACACACACACACACACACACACAAGGAAAAAGAACACAGAAGAAAAAAGAACAGTCCAGTCAGGAAGCTATTGAAGAGAGTCCTTTAAAACTTATGATAAAGAAGATAAAGTGTATTTCTTCACAATTGGTGGTTTCTGGTGGACAGTAATTAAGGATTCATTTTTATAGTTGGTGTTTGATATTTTCTAGGATCTTCTTTTTATAACCCCTAACGCTAGATAGAACAGAAATAAGGGTATATTAGAGAGAGGAATTAGAAAATCTCTGAATTTAATTTTTTTCCTTGTTCTTCTCCTTTAATTATGGCTACTAACAAACCACAACCAACTTGTGTAACCAACCACCAACCACCAGACTAAAAGTACAAGTTTTGACAATAAATCTTGTGCAAATTTAATGCAGCAGGAGTTCTTCACTAATGGATGTTGTGAGTATGTAAATATAGTATTCCACCAAAGTCTTACTAACTCTGATTTCTATACTTCTTGCAGTCAGCTGTTTACTATTTTAATATTAGTCATACCTGTTCTATGCAGTGCCATGTGTGTTGATGAAAATAATTTTCATCTCGGGAACACAAATGAAATGCAAATATTGTGTGTAAATCTCTGTTAGTGTTACTTCATGAACATGATTTATCCATGGAGTTACAGTACTAATGCTCTGTGCATTCAGTATACTGTGTTTGTGATGATAAAGAGTCTCACCGTCGATAACACACACACACAGGACACACTCAGATCTTTCTGCAGCATAGCTTTAATCCATCTCAAGAGAAAGATGATTAGCTTTTGGGCGAGGAGGCTTAGAACACAGGAAACTCGGTCCTTAAATAGACCACAAGAAGTGTTAGAGACATATTTCACCCCAAGGGCTGCTCACTATCAGCCCATATGACGCCACAGAACAGGAAGGGCACAAAGAATGGAAAAATACCCCAGCACATACACAGACTATTTCTTTACCAGTTAGAACAAAGGATGTCAGCGCCATCTTGTAGTGGAGATTGAAAGGGCAGCTCCTCACAGTTTACATTCAGTGTACATAGCTAGATATTCCTATTTAGTATTTTATGATATACTATACATAACATACAGTGTATACTTAGAAGATGAATCCAGTACAGGATTTTTAAAAAGTTGTGTGAGAGCTTTGTGATAATATATATATATATATATATATATATATATTATATATATATATATATATATATATATATATATATATATAATATATATATATAAGATATATATATCTTAGTAGACTTGGCTGAGTTTCTGGAGCCATTTATGTGTTCTTTTCCAATGAATCATAATTTCCTTTTATTCTGTGACTGGGAGAGACAGACTTATTATAAGAAAGAAAACCATTAGCCTGGGATCTCTCCTATTATAAGTATTCCTTGGGTCTGGGTGGCCAATTAGACAGAAACCATGTCTTGGTATACTGGTTGTAATCTGAGAAATTTGTTGCAACCAATCACTCCATCTCTCAGGACACTTGAGTTAATGTAACTTCCTAAAAGGTCTAAAAATTAGAAAGACACACACTAGGTACATGCACACCACACATTCTGACTCTGTCTCTGATTCTGAATCTCCCTTTGACTGTCCCTGTGACTCTGCCTGCCCTTCCTTTTCTCCTTCTTCATTCTCTATCTCAGCCTGTTTCTCAACCTCTGCATCTGTGTCTGCCTGTGTTTCTTCCTTTTCCTCTTCTTTTGCTTGTGCAGCTGCCTATTCATTAGTGCTGAGATATCATGCAGAATAATGTAGTTTTAGAACTGATCTACTGTGGAATTTGTTTTACCTCAACACTAGGTGCCTGTCTACCTACTACTAAAACCATTTAATTGAATTTGAACTTCAATATAATCAGAGATGTATCCAAATTCATAGGGCAACAATTGCTATGTAACTGTCTGATGCTCATCGGTCACTCCACTGTTTTGAACAAAGAGTTTTTTAGTCAGAAGTTTAAGCACATGCAGATAACATTATTGCAAGCATACAGTCCTGTCTTGATTTCAATGAGGTAAAAATTGGGACCCAAATCTACCAAATGATGTAATGGATTCTTTCTGTTTTCATCTTTCAGGTTTTAAACTGTGTTATCTAGGGAAGTCTGGACAACACCTTAATCAGAGCTGGTAAGTGGAGACAGGAACTGAAGCAAAGGCTATGGAAGAACTCTGGCTTACTCTCCTCCAGGTCATTGGGATGTGGGGTCCTAGGTGGTGTAAAACAGAAAAGAAAGAAAAAATAAGTATCAAATATATCAAAATTTTTGACCTACATCCACATTTTGAGGTCCTCTCCTAATAGTATGTGTGATCATTTGGAAATCAAGTTTTATATGGCAATTGGTAAACTGTAGAATTTTCATTATTTCTATTTTATGAATGTTTTACCTGAAGGGGTGTGTCTGCTGCCTGTGCACTAAACTGGACCGTGTAGAGATCAGAAGTTAGATAGTATTAGATCCCCTGAAACAGCACTTACCTGTGGCTGTGACAAACAAGATGGGCCCTGGTAATTGAATCCTGGAACCTGTGCACAGGGGCCAATGATCTTATACTCTAAGCCATGTACCACCTCCCCATTTTCTCATGAGTGAAAAATGGTGTAGGAATACAATCTTTCTCAAAAGGTCCAAATTCATCTAAGAGTAAATTAATTCTTATAAGGCTCTCTTAAAAAATCACCACCACTACAGCAAGAAAAAATTGATAAAGAGAGAGAAATCTGAATAGGATGTTTGTGATCTGTGGTGAATTCTGACCAAGAGTAAGCTAATACACTATATAAAGCTGTACTGAGAAGCATTAAGAAGGCAGGTATCTCACTCTGAACAGGGCTAAGGTTGTTTCGACTGTATTGGCTTTATTCTTCTGGAGATTCTTGTCAGGAATTGCGAGCATTTACCAGACCACAACAGGAAACCTTCCATATGTCTCCTTTGGTGTCTGGGCATAGGATATGTGAGATGCATCAAGACTGATTAAAGGTCATGTTCCCTAGATGTGAAACTGTTTCCAGTAATACGATGATATACAAAAGGTCAGCTCCAGAATACATAGCATCAGGTCTTTCTTGGCCAATTAAAATTGGAGCCAAAATCTCAAGAGACAATGTATGTATTGGACAGACTTGCTGCTATCACACAGGTCGTGGCTTCAATTTCCAGCAATTACATTGTGACTGTTTCTCTGTCTCTCTATCTGTCTCTCTGTCTCTCTGTCTCTCTGCCTTTCTCTCTTTCCTTCTAACTTTCCCACTCTCTGTATTGCTATCTCTCTGTATCTCAGTCTCAGTCTGTGTTTCTCTCTTTCCCTCTCACTCCCTGCCCCCCCTTTCTTTCTCATCCTCCCTGTAATTCCAGCAGCATATGCTGCTGTATCCTCTTCTGTCCTCTGATGTATTACATATAAGAAGTGTCCATGCAAACTGTAATGTTCACAAACAACCATATCTGCCTTCGCAGATTGAAAAAATAAATAAAAAAATAATGTCTAGATTAGGAGTCTCAATCATCTGTGAAAGGTAGGAGAGAGTGATCACTGTGTGTCACCTCATTTAGAAACAGAGTACCCAAGGAATAGAGCCTACTCCCCACACCCATGGAATGAACACCACATGCAAGAGGAGGGATTTTGGAAGAGGAACTCATTCCTGGTCTTTCCAAGAGGAGTGTTTTGGTGGGTGAGCACATCAACAGAACAGAGTTCTCACAGCATGTAATTGCCCCCTCCCACCAGAAACCAAAGTCACCTTGGTGGGACCAGGAGCAGTTCACCTGCCTCTTCAGGTTGCTTTTGTTTAACTGCCTTTGGAGACAACAGTTGGAGCTGCTGCTACCTGCTGGAAAGTTGGCTTCTAATGGGACAATTCATTGGTCTGTAGAATTCAAACAATTTTGGACCCTATGAAAGTAATGGATTGTCCAAATGCTCCCGGACTGAGAATCTTAGGGAAGCTCTAGGTTTTTTCTTAATCTGCAATGTCATTTAGACATTAGAGCAAGCAGAGATGATTTGCTCCTTCTCTTAGGCAATCAGATTTTATTCTGGAAGACAACCGTTGTGAGCCTTGAGAGGGTTTGCTGGAGGAGAAGGGATATTGACAGTGCTCTACCCAACCTGCAAGGCACACAGCTAGACCTTGTTCCCTCTGATGCATAGAAGTGTCTGATGGTATTAGATGGGATTCTTGATGAGGACAGAATCTGAGGAAAGGTTCCTGTAGAGAAATGAAGTGCTGTTATACAACCTAGAAAGTATATACCATTGATCATTGTGAGCCTGAAACAGAAAGCACCCAAGCATTGGACCTAATGTATGATTGGTGAGACAGATTGAAGAGATTTTGTTTGTTTTGAATTCTCTGTATAGGTATGGATACATTGTCTCATGGGAAGGGGGAGTGTGGATTCCCTGTGGTTACTAAAATAGAAGAAGTTGTAAACAGCCAATGGAAATGTGGCAAGTCCAAGTGTATGCTGTGCATGAGCTGCCAGTGTTCAGAAATGCTGAGCCATCACTTCAGATTCAATAAGATATTTAAAGAAGAAAACCAGAAGAAAAAACTTAAGGGGACTGTTGTGAATTTTAATGAGACATTTTTAATTATTTTTACTGATTTATATAACATATGCCAAATGGTGTGTCCAGTCTTTTAAACATGGCTTGATTGTTCCTTTCAAAGTATCTTGATTATTACTCCCAGAGACAGGATTTACAATCTGTACATTCAAATTCTTATTTGTACTTTCCAATTCCTCCCTGTTTCTTTTTTTTTTCTTCTCTGGAACTGGATATTTCTGTATAGTCCTAGATTTCTGTGCTTTCCTGTGCAGATCAGCAGAGAATTCATCTCTACCTGGTTTTGATTCCCATATCCTGAGATTAAAGTCCTTTCTAAGCAGATCTCAACACCTTTTTTTAAAATTTTCTGTCTCACAGTTCTTGAAGAATAGATGGGGGAGCAGAGAAAATTTCACCCCAAAAAATTGGCAATTAGTGGCTGCAGGTGTGAAGGCCAGTTTTCTTCATAGATTTGGCTCCTCAGAGGCTGCCCATGTTCCAGTGGATGTGTTTCCCTAACCCCACATATGTAGTCAGCACTAAATTCACTCAGTGGTCTTTATTAAAATGTGCATGGAATTAAAGCTAAAAGTGATACAGGAGAAATGGAAAGCAATTCAAGGAGGAGAAGATGGGGATGGATTTACTCAAACTCATTATGTTTATGTACAAAGTTCTTCAGCAAAACATTTAAAACTAAATAAGTAAGTAAATAAGTAAATAAGTAAGTAATAAGCAAGCAAGCAAGTAAGTAAAAAATAAATATATGAGTAAATAAACAAATATATTTTTATGCAATATCACGTGCAATAGGCATGAAAGTGTGTGTGTGTGTGTGTGTGTGTGTGTGTGTGTCTTTGTGTGTGTGTGCATACATGCATACAGGAGTGTTTGCAGGTATGTAGCAGTTTGATGATTAGAATATCCTTGGCCCATGGGAACTGGCACTATTAGCAGATGTGGCCTTGATCATTGTGTAGGCTGGCTTTTATCTAGTGCTCAAACTCTGCCCAGTGATGAAGAGAGATGCTTTTCCTTGCTGCTTTGGCCACAAGCTTCCTCCTGTATGCTTTCAGATTAAGATATAGAAAACTTCTTTCCTTCTACATCACCCCTTCTACCTGGATGTTGCCATGCTTCCCACCATGATAATAATGTACTGACCTGACCCTCTAAAACTGTAAGACAACCTCTATTAAATTTTCCTTTATAAGAGTTGCCTGAGTCATGGTGTCTCTTCACAGCAATGAAACCCTATCAAACATAGGCAGAATCTTAGCCTGATTTTTAATGTTTTCAAGATGATTACAGCCAACATGCAAGCACAAAGTAAAGATGATGAAGGAGTCTTATTTTCACATTGTTTCTTTATGTTTGAATGAAAGCTGGGGATTAAAAGAATTGGAGAGTGATGGAAAGGAGAAAGTAAGAATGCAAAGACCTGTTGGGCTCCTGCCACTTGCTTTTGCATTCAATATTTCAAATTTTAAAACAACAACCAACAACAATAACAAACAATGACAGGACGCCCATATAACAGACTGAGAGAGAAGAAACCAAAGGACATGACCTACTTGTACCTCACTTTCCAGCTAATGTCTGGTGTATTGAGCCGATGGATTTTGCTGTCAAACCCTGATGATTAATTCCTAGATTGGGTCCACTAACACAATGATGAATGAAACTGTGGCCAATACGGACAGACTATTGTTTTTTTATCCTGTACAATCAAACCAGTAGGAAAATAACAAGCACAACTCACATATATGTATATTTGTTTTTTCACACTTACAATTGGAATTGTTACTATATATCCCGGTTCTTTGCATTTTATCTCCATTAGTGTGTTGTTTTCACTCTTTACTTGCTGCATAGAAAAAACTGCTTCGTTTACACTATGTTTCATTTAGGGTGCACAATGGAAGCTAAAGACTAACTCCATCCATTACAAAGCAGGGCTCTCTGTCCTTTTTCCTGAATTGAAATGAAACTATTTTCAAAAAGTATTTTACACATGCCTGGTTCA
This sequence comes from Mus musculus, assembly GCF_000001635.26. Classification (NCBI taxonomy): domain Eukaryota; kingdom Metazoa; phylum Chordata; class Mammalia; order Rodentia; family Muridae; genus Mus; species Mus musculus. The sequence goes on from NC_000087.7 coordinate 72,092,661, forward strand.
GTTTCATTAAGATTGGGTGTGAAATTTTCCCACAGTCTCAGGTGTCTCAAACTAGTGGAACAGTCTAGCAAGTTTGTGGAACATTTGGGACTGTTCCCTAGCAGAAATAGGTTACTTTGGCATAATTGAGTGCGCTGGCTATTTCTGACCTAACTCTTGGCTGCTTATTCCACAAAAGTGTAAGAAGGCCCCATGCTGGCCCTCAATGAAACAGATCAACATTTTGTTTCCTGCCATGCTGTCCCAGTCATGACAGTTTGTCCCCGGTGAGTGTGTGCTCTAAATATCTCTTCTTGGACATTGATTGTATCAGGAGTTTTGACCCCTTGATATAAAAATAATTATTGTAATTGTAATCTCTGCTTGTGTGTTTTGTGACATATAGAAGGCTGTCAATTTTGCCTACATGAATTTTTAATGTGTGTTTTTTCTTTCATATTTAAAATTGTTCTCAATTTTCATAAGAGTTTCAGCACAACCTTCACATTTAGGGACACAATCTTCCAAATGGCTACTCCTCTGGATCTCAGTAAATGGGAATATTCCATAGCTTCATGGCCTGAGTGAGAATTGTCAATTGTTTCTATTTCCATTTTTAGATTATGGATGGTTTTGTTCTGCTCCTTCACCTGTTTGATTGTGTTTTCCTGAATCTATTTAACAGATTTTTGTGTATCCTCTTTAAGGACTTCTACATGTTTATCTGTGTTCTCCTGCATTTTGTTAAGAGAGTTACTAATGTCCTTCTTAAAGTCCTTCATCATCACTATGAGAAGTGACTTTAGATCCATGTCTTACTTTTAGGGTGTGTTGGGGTTCCACTTGATATGGTGCAAGTGTTGGGTGCTGATTATTCCAAATAACTTTGATTTCTCTTGTTTATTAACTTATCCTTGCCTCTCACCATCTGGATATCTCAAGTGCTACATGCCCTGGCTACATCAGACTGTCCTTCCTGTGATATTGGTTGTGTCATAACTCTTCAAAGTCTAGCTGTCTCTGTGATCCTGTTATTACGGTATACTGTGATTATGAGATGCTGGGTGTGTCTGACATCCTGGGAGTCAAGCTGCCCTTGGAACCTTGAGATCCTGGTGTGACTAAGCTCCTAGGATCCTGGGATCCTCTGACCCTGGCCATATTAGATCTTCAGGTAGTGGAGCTTCCTCTGGGTGTTATGGGGCTGGCTGCTGAGTTTGCATCCAAGGACTGCTCAGGGCCCTGTCCCAGACAGAATGGATGCAATCCATACCACTGGTCTGGTGGAGTTCCTGCATGCCTGTGTCTTTCTGGTACCCTCTACTCCAGGTGTTGGGGAATGATGTTGTGTCTTCCTCTTGTCTGATCATCGGATCCTATGAATGTTAGATGATTGGCAGTGGAGTTGCCTCCGGGTGTTATAAGGCTAGCTACAGAGTTTGCATGCAAGGTCTACTCAAGGTTTTGGCTCCAGAAATAAAATATTTTTTAAATGATGTTTCTTGTAAACTTACCTGTCTCCAAAAGTACCTGAAATATTTTTACAGGGATTGATTTAATCTCATAAATTGATTAAGGAAAAATGACATCTTGATGATTTTGATATATCCTAACAGGAAAAAAATAATGGACATCTCCCACTAAGTAAAAAATATTTCGGAAGCCAGGTGGTGGTGGCACACACCTTTTATCTCAGTTTTTGGAAGGCAGAGGTAGGCAAATCTCAGTTTGAGGACATTCTAGTCTACAAAGTAAGTTTCAGAATTGCCATATATATTAATAATAATAATAAAATAAATGAAAAACACAGTATTGAAAAGGAATGATAATTTTAAATTATGTACATATGTGCCACATGTCCCTGTGTACATATGTGAATACACTTAAGTTTTTTTTTTCAATTAGATGTTTTCTTCATTTAGATTTCAAATGCTATCCCAAAATTCCCCTGTATGTTCCCCCAACCCTTCCCCTTACCCACTCACTCTCATGTCGTAGGCCTGGCATTCCCCTGTTCGAGAGCATCAATAATAATGGTAACAGAGAGAAGCGGCTGAGCCTGGAAACCAGAGAGGGGGCTAATCATGGCACTCAGTTTGCAGTTTAGTTTGTTTCAAGAAACAAATATACTTTCTCTCAATGAGGTTTGTAAATGAACAGGAAATATTTTCATCTCTCAGACTGGAAGGTGTTTATTTTATAGTGTTTATAGATATTTTGGGACTATTTTATTATAAGCAATTAAAGCCAGGTAAGTTTTTACATACCTGTAATGGTACTAGCATGGAATGCTGAACCTCAACACTCTAGACCTTCCTGGAGAATACAAAACATACTAACTGCCTATCTCAAAAATCAAATGAAATGAAATAAAATTAAACCAATGTACCTTTGGTATTTGTATATCATCCCTTTGGAAACTAATAAGATAATGAATCAAAAAAATAAACTTCAATTATTTTTTTAGTCATAAACATAATTAGAAATGATAAGAAGGTTAAAAAATCAATACAGATAGGAGAAGGGAGAGACCTGGGTGGGAAATGGGACAAGAAGGAGAATAGAGGAATTTTATCAGGTACTGTGGTTGTGGGAAACAGGACTGAATTGATGAAGACCAGCGAAAAGAATGGAAACAGGCAACTTTGTGAAGGAGGAAATGAGAAAACGCTCTAGAGTATACCAGAGACCTGGGATGTGAGAGACTCTCAGGAATTAAAAAAAAAAAAAAAAACATTAGATGAAATGCCCTCCAGTGGGGAGAGTGGAATTGTAGAGTTCTCCTCCCAGGAATCCTCTCCTGTATGTGTGTTGGAGGCCTCATATCAGCAGGTGTATTCTGTCTCTTTGTTGGGCCACAATTTCAGACATCTTGGGGGAACACTTCAATTGAGACAGGTATCCTACCACAGGGATGCCCTCTTCTTTAATATCTTTGACCTCATTAATTCAACAACAGGGGTCAGATGCTTCAATCCATTGATTGGGTGAAAATATCTGCATCTGAATCATAAAGCTGCTATTTGGGTCACTAGGAATATTTCTTAAACTTGTTGCAGTGGGTATAATAGCTAATAAATAAAAAAAATCTCTAAAAATATATATTGTATATTGTAACAGAAATAAAATGTTGGTTCTAAGGCCCCTGTTTGCATTCAGTTCAAGATACAGGCATTAATCTGTGTTTCTCTGTGTTTCTTATAATGATTGTGGGTAACTGAAATAAGCAAAGCTAAACCAAACCAAACCAAAAGAAACAACCCTGTCTATACATTGTCTTTTCTTCTACTGATTCACAAGTTGTTAAAGTCCATGCTCTTGGATGTAACTACAGTTTGGAATTGTCCTCCCCCTACTCTGACTCAGAATAACAGTTTGCATGAGCTCAGATACCTTACTTTGTAATCTGAGTGCATGTGTGATTTAGATATTAGTTGATTGCTAAGAGAAAGCACAAACTGTGTAGGAAAGTGAATGAATGTTGCAGATGACATGCCAATATCATCCCCTTTGTAGGAGAGAATATAAGAGAATCTTTATTCATACTAAGTGTTAGAGGAATATATATATTGAGAGAGAGAGAGAAAGAGAGAGAGAGATATTTCATCACATAGAATAGAATATTGTAGAGCACTGATATCAATTTTAGTTCTTATATTATATATTGCTTTTGCAGAAGACCTGCTTGCAGTACACAGCCTCTGTATGTTTCTGAATTCAGATACTTGTAATATTAATGCTAGGATGACTGTACTTATGAACAAATAATGAGCAGTTGAAACAGTTAGATGCAGATGTATGCAAACAACCAATGGACAGAATCTGCAGAACCATTGGTTTAATTTGAGAAAGACTGAAGGAGGCTGACAGGACCAGTTGTCTCAAATACTATGGACCTAGAATTCTCCCAAATGCTAGACAACCAAACAGGCAGCATATATGAACTATCAGAAGGTCTCTAAAACATACACAGAAAAAAATCTGCTTGATCTTTATTCAATCAGAAATGATGTACCAAATTCTCAACAAACTAGAGACATCAAGGTGTTTAGAGATCCGGTAGGATGGGGACTTGCCCTTGGAGACAGGGGATGGGCAGTAGATATGGGATGTGGAACAGTAGGAAGGTGGACAATGAATGAACTAATTAATAAAAAATAATAGTGCCACATAATCAGGTCCCCTATACTCTAATTCTGCAATCGGAATCCAAGAAAACTCACATGTTCCCATAATAACATACTCAAAAAAATTAAATATATATAACTGAAATGGCATGATTTTCAACGTTATTTTACAAAGAAATTCACTGGAACAAAGATTTTCTTTGGTTGAACTCATTTACATGCATTTGCTCTCCTAGTGTACCGAAAATATAGGTTATTCTCCATATAAATGGCCAAAAATATACTAACATAGCTTTCATCTGGATACACTCCAATTTTATCTTTCATTAGAATGTAATCTGGATTCATTTGGACATAAATTAAATTTATATTTAAAATTCATTTAGTTGGTGTAAGGTGGAGGTAAGATAAAATATCAGGGTCATGTTGGTTTTCATTTCTCTACTGATATGATCATTGATTTCAATAAACAATACCCTGCTGGGGGCTGAGAAGATGGCTCAGTGGAGTTCATGTATTCTCAGCACCTCTGTAAAATTCCAGGCATGTCTATTCATATCTGCAACACTGTGGGGTGGAGACAGGTAGATATCCCAATAGTGTATTGGACAGTCAAACTAGTCAAAATGGTGAGAGGGTTTCACTCTAAGAGAGCAAGTGTTGAAGATATTCTACTCATTACTGAACATATGTGTATGTGTGACATCAGACTTGGGAACAGACACTGCACTCATATACAGACACTAATCACCCTACCATACCACCCATAAAACCTTGAGTTCCGCAGATCTATAACCCATGTGTCTCTAAGTATGAAATACGAAGTTTTATATTCTCATTGTCTTGATAATTCTGTTTTCTGTCAAATGCTAGAAGCTAAACCAATGTATTCTCAGACTCTGGATGGTACGTCATAACTTTTGGTCTTTCTGGAATAGCAACCAACTATCAGCAGAGACACTTTTCAATTTACCCTGGCTTACAGGTTCAGAAATTCAGTCCATTATCATCAAGGTAGGAATATGGCAGGATCCTGGCAGGCACGTGCATTTGGAGCTGAGAGTTCTACATCTTCATCTGAAGGGTGCTAGGAAATGATTAGCTTTCAGGCAGCTGGGCAGAGGGCATTAAAGTCCATGTTCACAAAGATAAATTTCTTTCAACAAGGCCAAACTTACTTCAACAAGGTTATTAGCTCCCAGTAGTGCCACTCCCTAGGCCAAGAATAGTCAAAATATCAAATGTGTTTTTGAATGTTTGTGTTTGTGTTAGTTTGGGTTTTATTGCCATGAAGAGTCTCCAGGATCACAGTAACTCTTGAACACTTTGTAACTTGTTTTCAGAGGTTTACTCCATTATTATCATGACTGGAAATATGGAAGCATTCTGACAGACACAATGCTAGAGAAGGAGCTGAGAGTTTTACATCTTGATACACAGGTAGAAGATGGAGACTGTGTGTCACACTGGGGACAGCTTAAGCATAACGGACCTCAAAGTCCACAAGCACAGTATTACATTTCCTCCAACAAGGCCACATCTACTCCAACAGGGTCACACATACTTCAACAAGGCCACACCTCCTAACAGTGCCACTCCTACTGGCACTATTTGTTCAGGATCTTTAAAAGTATTCTTAAAACTTTTCAATGGACAAAAGGTAACTTTAATGAAATAAATACAGAACGATTGAAAAAATTAACTGGAATATGGATGTCTTGGTTACTGTTCTAATGATGTGAGACATCATGACCACACCAAATTATAAGATGAAATATTTAATTGTGGTCTTACAGTTTCAGAAGGTGACTCCAGGACATCATGGTAAACACCATGGCAACACGCAGGCACACATGTGTAGAGCAGTAGCTGAGAGCTCACAAGCAATACTACAGACGTTTATAAAAGCTCCTGGAGGTGCTGATGCTGTTTACCTGGACATTTTCCTTTTGGAACTGCTTGATAGAGATACCCTTAAAGAGACAGATAGATCCTATCACTTTGTGTAGCATAAAGAATGCTGTGGTGAAATGGGTTTGAAATGTCTGTCCTGGGTCTTTGATGAAGGTTTTGTTCCGAAGTACAATGTTCAAAGGTAGAACAATATATACAATCTGAAAAGTGATTGGACCCTGAGGCCTTTAATCTATGCGTTGATTGATGGGTGTGCATGGAAGGGGTGAGAAACTTGTAAAGGAACATGGTCATTGGGAACATGTCTTGGAAGGTGTTTATTGTATTTGGTCGCTTCCTGTGTTGATGTTTACTGGCTGCCAATAAGTTGGACAATTGTGCTCATTCATGCCCCTTTCATACTCTTGTGACCATGGACCTGTTTTACTTATTGCTAGGCATCTTGTAACAGTGATGAAAATGATTGACATGAATATGACTCATTAGTGATACTGAACTCTCTGGTCCAGAGGAACCATGGCTTAATTCTTAAGTTTTTTTTTTCTAGAAATTTCATGCTAACAGTAGACCCAAAGTTACCAAAAAGTTGTATCTGGAATATTCAGACAGTGTATCTGTTGTTTTAGAAATAAAGAACTTTGCAGCTTCCCACACTGATCCTCCCTCTGCCTTCAGTACTGTATTTTAATAGATTGCAATATCATATGAAGAAGCAGAAAATGAGGGGAAAATGGAATGGAGGTGAAAATGTGTTAGAATCATTAAATTATACACTTAAAGAAATCAATTGACTTTTTAGTATACAAAGGAAACTTCAAAAAAGCACTGAAAAGGCTTGGCCAACTGTGCAGCTGCTCATGGGAGTTGATATTTGTCATATCTCCTGTGATGTATCTATTAATAGTAGTGGTTTTAGTACAGATGAATAAGACACCAATATATGCATGAAGGGATAACACTGAGTTGCCCCAGGAGAAAGAAATCAGGTAAAATTCATTGGATCTATTGATGAGGAGATTTTTTTTCTCCTAGCTGAGTTGGCAGAAAATTGGACAGATTGGGTTGTACCCCAGTAAGTGTAACACACAGTAGAATGTGGGGGGTTGTGTGGCTATAGGACATATTCACATCATTTCACCTATTATTGAGTATCAATGCTGATGAAAGAAGTTATCCTTCACTTATGCCATGCATGGAAGTGGGTCTATGAAGGGGCAGAGAGGAGGAAATGCTGTTCAGTAATGTTTGGGTAGGTTGTGGAGTCAGTAAAATATTCCTGTGATGGGACTTTATTTTTTCCCAATCTTGACAATCAACGGATACCTGATCAGAGAGAGCAATTGAAGATCTGTCTCTATTCACTTGGTTATTAGGTAAGTCTATAGGATATTTTCTTGGGTAATGATTGATGTGGGAGGGCCCACCACTGTGGCTAAGCTCAACAGTAGTCATTTTAATTGGGAGCCTTTTAGACTGTACTAAAATAATAAAGGCTGATCAAGCCATAGAAAATTGGTAGTTTGAATAAGAAAGTTCTCTATAGACACATATATATGAATACTTAGTCACTGGGAAGTGGCAGTGAGTTTAAAGATTAGAAGGAATAAGAGAAGGTGTGGCTTTATTGGAGGAAGTGGGTGTGTCAACAAGGATGGTTTTGAGTTTTCAAGAAGCCAAAGCAATGGCAGAATCTCTCTCTTTGCTTAAGGATCAATAGTTCTCTATTGCTCCAGTGTTGGGATCCCTCCCTTGGTGAATGACCAAACTTCTGAATATGTAAGCAAGCCTCTAGTTAAATGTTTTGTTTTCTAATAGTTGCCTTATCCATGGTATCTCTTCACATCAATAAAAGAGTGACTAAGACAGTGGCAAGCCAATAAGCAGTTTTTTGCTGTTACTGATACAACTTCCTGTTTTGTCTTCCTCGGTGATAGACTATAACCCTTCTATTTCCAAGTAATTTTTGATTGTAGTATTCTACATAGTGAGAAAGAAGCAAACTAGAACATTTACATCTCAGGTAGGTACACGAGTATATCTTACCTTTAAATAAAATAAAATGTCTACACATTATTATTTGTGGTTTTAAGATAAGTGGCATTGGCACTGTTAGACATTTTTCCGATGAAAGTCTTACTATGTTTATTGTTGTAAGGATCCACCATGTCCAAAGAGCAAATTCCATAGCAAAGGTTTTATTCAGCTTATACTTCCACATTGTTGTTAATTATCAAAGAAGTTGGGACAGAAACTGAAACAACAAAGGATCCTGGAGCCAGGAGCTTATTCAGAGGCTATGGTGTGGTGATGCTTATTGTCTTGCTCCTCTAGTCTTGCTTAGCTTGCTTTCTTAAAGAACCCAGGACTACTAATACAAGGATGTCAACACCCACAATGGAGTGGGTGCTCTCCCACCAATTATGAAATTTCCTAACAGCTGGATCTTGTGGAGGCATCTTCTCAACTGAGGCTCCTCCTCTTTGAAGAACCTAGATCTTGTCAATTGTTATGAAACCAGTGTGGCATTCTAAATGTATTATGTCTATGAGGAGGTGTGGCCTTGTAGGAATAGGTCGGGCCTTGCTGGAGGAAGCATATCATTTTGGGGCTTTAAAGCTCTACCAGTGTGGAAGAGACCCTCCCTGCATACAGAATACATAGTTTTTCCTGGAAGCATTTGGATGAAGATGCATAATTCTAAACTTCCTCTCCACCACCATGTCTGCCTAGACAGTGCCATATTTTCTGCCTTGATGATCGTGGAGTAAATCTCTGAACGTGTAATGAAATGTAGAAAAGCCCTAATGAAATGTTGTCTCTTATGAGTGGCCTTTGACATGGTGTCTTTTCACAGCAACTAATCCCTAAGAGAATCAGTTACTGCAGAAACTATCCCAGATATTAAAATTAATCAACAATAGAGATTATTATCAAATGCTGAAGCATACAAACTTATTCTAGAGAGGAAAATTGTAATGACTGAGTCCATGGCATTCCTGCCTCAAAAAAGAAAAAAAAAAAAAAAAAAAAAAAAAACCTCTCAGAGTATAGATGGAACCCAGGCAGACCTCCATGAAGTACACGGGCTCCTCAGGAAGTGACCCACAAAGTGGGCAAACTCATAACATTTGAAACCCATGTCAACTGGCGTAGAAAAGAGGTAAGCATATATGCATTGGTTACACCTTCAGTGTTTTCTGAGAATGAGGTCACATATAAGTAAAAGACTAGAATTTCCAGGCTATAGACAGGCTGAAGTTATACATAGGTATGTAGGGGGTCATGTGTTTAGAGGAGAGCTAGGTGGAACAGGCCACTGTGGGGCTTTTTATGGTTATCTGGGGATCTCATTGGAGACCTGCAAAAGATCACAGGATTCATCACAGGGAAAGAGTGCTCACGGAAGGAACTCAGGATCCATTCCAACCCAAAATTATCTCACAGCATATTCATTTTCTGTTTTACTTTACTTTTGGAACTGATTACACAAAATCAAGGTTTCTGTGATGATTTAGGGAGTCTCATAAATATAAACATTCACTAGTCTAGATTGCCTGTGTAAAAATGGACACACACACACACTCACAAACACACACACACACACACACACACACACACACACACACACACACACACACACACACACACACACACACAAACACACCCATCTGTAATGACAGGCTGGCTATTTGTTAAGAAAACAAAGAAGCCAATGTGGATATGGCCCATGTTTGACTATTTCCTTAAAATTTCTCTTCTTTCTGTGACTCCAGCTTAACTTTTTGAGAACTCCAACTTAGAATTCATTTGTCTCTCAGTGTCCTCTACTCTTTGTGTGTCCCTTATTACTTTTAATGGTCACCATCAATTAGAACTTTCTTATCTTCAATCTGGTCTGTTTTATGCATGTGAATTTTGGATTTCTTAAAAAAGATATCTTTGTGGGATTAGAGAGATGAATCAATGGTAGCAAGCACTTTTGCACCACAAGAAAAATGGATTTGGTTTCTTGATTTCATATCCAATGGCAAATAATCACCTTTAATGGCAGCTCCAGAGGACCTGACAACGCATGTCTCTGTGTTCACCTGTACTCAAAAGCACATGCCATATCCCCACCCACATAAGTAAAGATAATAAATCTTAAAATGTGAGACAGGTTTCTTTAAGTGTCATTATTCAAAGAAAACCTGATTTTCTCTGATTTCTGAGTCTATTTCAATCAGTTTTCTGGGTTTCACCTTGTGCAACAAGGCCACATTTCTTTTAAATGTCCCACTTTCCCAAAATTTTTGTTTCTCCTTCAGTCTTCACATCAGAGGTTGTACCTATGTCCTGTCCTTCTCCCCTACTTCCTAAACATCCATCTTTTTCTGCCATCCCTGCTCCTCCAAGTTCCATCTCCATTTCCTTATTCTTCATGCAGACCAGAGAAGCTGTTCATTTTAGCATGTATGATTTTAGGTGTATGTACTGTTCACCGCCTGAAATGAAACTTTCATCTTCATTTGATGTTCCTTCCACTGTAGGCCATCTCTTCCAGCAAATTGTTCACTCACAGCATGTCATGTCACACATTTACATTTTTAGAACAAAATACATTTTATTGGCAAAGATACTGGGATTGTCAAAGACCCTTATATAGCTAACACAGGAAAAAAAAAACTTTTTTTTTCTTCCAGTCCTATATGTTTACATTTCTGTACTTTATGATTTTTCAACTTCAAGAATCTTTGGCACCATAGTATAGACATAGATATGGATGTCACCATGAAACTTGATAAAGAACACGGAAGGATTGTCTAGAACTTGGTAAACAACCTTTCCGAACTTTTTAGAACCATCTTTTCTGGTGTACTGCACCCAGTTACCTATCAACACATCACTGTCACCTCCTGATCTCTCCTCAGCCGGAGGAGTGTCTGGAATCATGTGGAGGTTACCTTCCTTGTAGTCATCCAGGAGCTGATAAGCATAGAGAGCTGGATCCTTCTTGTAGGTAATGTAAAACAAATCCTTCATGATTGGCACCTGGGCTAGCACCACCCCCCTCCAGTTGACCTCAGAGCCATCTTTCCTCTCAAATTTTTGTTGTACCGCTCTGCCAACCAGGGCTCTGGCAAGTTGGGCATCCCTCACCTGAGGAAATACTACTATGGGAGGCAAAACCTTAAGGTTTAAAATCCTGTCATCACTGTAGAGCTCCTGTCCATAGATGCCGTCAATTCCATCATACTTCACCAAGTAAAGAGAAGGGTTTGTTGGCAGTTGACCTAGAACTATGGCCTTCCATTGGGTGACAGGCTCATTACCTTCCTTCCAACAATGAGAAATTCTACAGCCGACAATATTCCTCAGGGTGTTGGAAGAAGACTTCCTCCTCCTCTTCTTCATGAGGGAGGACATGCTAAGCCTCTTCAAAGGTATTTTCTTCTACATGGCTGTAGCCTTGCTGTGGTATACCATACCAAACCCAGGCAGATGTCTTGTGGCTATCATTCTGTGTTCAAATATACTTGCCCATTGCCTTGGATTGAAGATATTGCCTGTTTAAACCAGACACAATGCTGTTGCTACTGTCATATATATGAGTTACTAAAAGGCAATGGGTGTAGGGTTGGAGAGAATGCTGGACCAAGGCTCTTCTCTAATGGAAATTTTGAGCAGGTCAAGAAGGCTATGCTAAACATGTTTGGGCTTCTAAACTTAATTTGATCAAAATAAGTAGATCATAATCTAGCTATGGTGGCACACTCATTTAATCTCAGCTTTTAGAAGGCAGGGTCAGGCAGATTTCTGACTTAGAGACCAGCCTGGTCTACAAAGTGAGTTCCAGGGCAGCCAGTGGTAGACAAAGGAAAAATGTCTGCAAATCAGCTACAACATTAACAACTAAAACAAAAAACCAACAAAAACAAAACAAAACAAACAAAAAACAAAAAAGAAAAACAAACAAAACAAAACAAAACAAACAATCAAATCAGAAGTTAATAGGAGATGGTAGTAACCCAAGTCTTTAATCCTAGTACTCAAGAGGCAGAGGGAGGCAAAACTTAGTGAGATAAAGGCTAGTCTATTCTACAAAGTGATTTTCCTAACAGTCAAAGCTACACACAAAAACACTCAAAGTAAAATTAAACACTCATCCAAAGAAAAAACAAACAAACAAAACAACAACAACAACAACAAACAAATAAATAAGGGAAACAAGGAAATTATCAAAGGGAAATTAACAAGTAATTCTCCACAGCTCAGAATAACATACTCAGATGAATATGTCTTCAGCCCTGAGCTAATTTGCCTCTTCTGAGGAACATCTCCTTGCATGTCTATGTCAATGTGGAAGTTGGTATGCCTTTTACCCAAAATGATCAAGGAGAGAACAGAATAAAGAAAATGAGCCAGAGTTGTTACCTACCCTCTCTTGTACCTGCAAGCTGTCAAATAGGTGGCAATATTCACAAATATCCCAGGGACACAGCACAACACTGGCCTTCTGTATTGTGTTACCTGACCCAGACTCAGGATTATTTGGTGATTATATGCCACTGCAACTCCGGCCTCAACAAGTCCAGGCAATATCAGCCATTTTTTTTTAAGATTTCTTTTATTATTGTATCTAAATACACTGTAGCTGTCCTCAGACATTCCAGAAGAGGGTGTCAGATCTCATTAGTATGGTTGTGAGCCACCATGTGGTTGCTGGGATTTGAACTCATGACCTCTGGAAGAGCAGTCAGTGCTCCTAACTGCTGAGCCATCGCTCCAGGCCCAATATCAGCCATTTAGAAGTAACATTTTCTAAAATACATACGGACAAAGAAGAGCTTTGGCATTTTGATGGAATTTTGAAGGAGATATCGTTAGCAAGGATAATAAATTCAGGAGATCAACTAAACTGGATCAGCCATGCCCCTGGCCCCAAACATGGGAGAATTTAGAATGTACAGTTACTCAGTGTGGGAGGGAAAACTTTCAGCTTTCTATAGCTATGATGGTCCCAGTTACTTCATAAATGTACTTACCCAAAGAAAATGTCTTAGTCGTCAAGATTCTGTCTTTTGATACAGACCAGGGCACAAAAGCTTGAGGAACAAGTTGGGGTTCAGGAGCTGGCCTGCCTTTCACACACCACTGGGAAAATAGTGGACACACCTTCTAGGGATTCTAGTGTCTCTAAGTGGAATAGATGTGCAATCTATGACCAGTGCTCTGTGACATCACCTAGTTCAGCTTGCATCATAGACCCCACTCATGCTGGTTCCTTCCCTAATTACACTCAGAAACATTAACCATCTAGGCTTTACCTTTTCATATGGCCTCCTTGAAATCCAAAATGAAATCCCTGCAGAAATGTCCTGATGACCTGAGTCACATTCTGCCCAAGTAAATCACTCTTGTATTGTTTTTATTTTTTTGGTGGTTGGGTTTCTGTTTATTTGTTTGTTGATTGCTTTGTTTTGCTTTTGTTATTATTTTCCTCCTGTGAAAGCCTTCAGTTTCTGATTCACCAACATCCTTGGTGGTTATTTTCCCTGTTCCAAACATTCCCTGGTTATCTTTCAACTGTTCATAGTGTCAGAAATGGTGCCAGACTCTTTGAGGCAGCACACTGGATAGCACATCAAAATTCTGTTTATGAAAACGAAAGTTAGAGCAATTATTATTTTATTCAAACAAAGCAGAAATTTTACAGTGTTAAGTACCTTGTATTGAAGCCAGTTGCAACCTTGAATCATGGATTCTTTGTAAAATGAGAAGACAATCTAGCTCTTGGTCCTGCCTTCAAAGTTGTGATAAAGTTAAACAAACCCAATATCAACCAGTCATGTTTTAAAGGCCTTTAAATTTTTTCAGTATTTCTGGTTACAAGTAATTTCATAGATTAAATGCAGTAAAACAGGGTGAAATATATTTGATAATTTTACTTTTGAAATATGGGTAGACAAAATATTGAACGCTGGTAAGTATGGAATTTACTTACAAATTAGCGGGCACTTTAATTTTTCATGCCATATAGATCTTCAGTTCTTCCAGAAACATCAATTTCTGGCCCTTCCACGGTCACCACCACACTTTGCATATCCTTTTCATAGATGATGACACTACCCATAGTGGGCTAGACCCTTCAACAACAGCCATCCAAGAAAGATCCTTCCTTAAAGGTGTGGCAACTGGCCAATGTGATGGAGGCAGTTCTTTATCTGAGGTTCTATATTCCCAGGTTGAGTTAACTAAAAAAAAAAAATGCAAGAAGGACCATTTCACATCCATATCATAAATGTTGATTGCCTTAGTGTGTGCAATAAACATGCGATGGATTAGTACTAGATGTCAACCACTGGATGGATGGCTTAAAACATGAGAGAGAGAGAGAGTGACAGAGAGAGAGAGAGAGAGAAAGAAAGAGTGAGAGAGAGTTTTTGATATGCCAAAGGGTGTTTGATATTTCAAGCCCAGTGCCAAATCACTTTTAATGAAAACACAAATCCTAATTCTTTCTAAACGTCCCACCACCTGGAAAACTAACTCCTTTGAATATTTGATCTTCTGTGAGCCACAATTATTCAAACTAATAAAGTATGTAAAAGAAATTGTAATCAAGTAATAATTTTCCATGCCACTTCTTGGAATATTTTATATCATTACTTTTCTTTTCTTAGAGGTTAGGGTTATTTGCATAACAAGAGACTAATCAGTCATCATTGTCACATCAGCCAAAGGCATCCTAACCCTGCCACATTTCTACTTGATTAATCACTTTGGCATTACTTATTTGTATGGAAACATATCCCTTCATCCTGATTTAGGAAAAAGTGTGGGAACTGTCGATTTGCAATTAATTTTTTTCATAATGGGACAAAACAGAAGCCTACAGGATTCACTGTATTTCTCCTGGGAGCTGAAGATTTCTGTTCCATTCAATAAAATGTTATAAATATTATTTTAACACAAACCTAAATTCGTGAAAAAGTTTTGTTTTCATATTTTAATTATTTACAGGTCGTTCTGTGCCATATAAAGGAAGGTAGAGAAGGAAAGGTGTTTTGGAGTCACTGACACACACATTTAACTGAGGTCTCTTTGCATAGTAACAAGATATACCCATCCACTATATCTGGGGAGTTTGCTTCAGGAACTCTAATGATATAAAGTCCTCAGGACTCTAGGCTAAGATAACAAAACACTGCATATAAGCTATGCAAGATAAGCTCTTGTATATTTTAATTATATTAATGTGTTTCTGCACACAGATCTGTACAGGTAAGTTCAGAGGCTAGGGAAGGGCATAGTATGATTTGCTCCTTCACTCCCTAATTTATCTGCTTTTGATAGGGTTTCCTGCTGAGCTAATAGTGAGGCTGGCTTTCAGGAAGTCATATTCATCTTCCTGTCTCTGCCCCTCTAAAAATCCTAAGCACTGGTGTTGTAAGTAAATGAACACACACATGAATTTGCCCCTGGGCCATCACCTCTGATCCTTCTTTATTTTAAATAAACATATCATCCAGATCCATCCATTTGTCTAAGAATTTCATGAATTCATTGATTTTAATAGTAATGTAGTATTTCATTATGTAAATGTACTATATTTTCTGTATTCATTCCTCTGAAGACGGGCATCAGGTTTATTTTCAGCTTCTTGCTATTATAAATAAGGATGCTATGAACATAGTGATGCATGTATCCTTATTACAAGTTGGAATATCTTCTGGATATATGCCAAGGAGGACTATTGCTGGATCTTCAGTAGAACTATTACCACTTTTCTGAGGAAACCCCATCTGCTTTCCAGAGTGGTAGTACCAACTTGCAATTCCACAAGCAATGGAGGAGTGTTCCTTCTTCACCACATACCCACCAGCAACTATTGTCATCTGAGTTTTAGATCTTAGCCATTCTGACTCTGTGAGGTGGAATCTTAGGGTTATTTTTACTTTCTGTTCCCTGATGATTAAGGATTTTGAACATTTATGAGGTGCTTCTCAGCCATTCAGTGTTTCTTAATTTGGAATTCTTTGTTTAGAACCATCCCCATTTTTTAAAATAATGTTATCTGATTTTCTGGAATCCAGCTTCTTGAGTTCTTTGTATATATTGAATATTAGTCCCTTATCTGATTTAGCATTGATAAAGACTTTTTCCCCGTTTTGTTCTAATGATAGTGCCCCTTGCCTTACAGAAGTTTTGCAATTTTTGAGGTCCCATTTGTCTATTTTTAATCTTATAATAACAGCCATTGCTGTTTTGTTAAGGAATATTCCCCATTTAACCTTGTCTTCGAGGCTCTTCCACACTTTCTCCTCTATAAGTTTCAGTGTCTCTGGTTTTATGTGCAGTTCCTTGATCCAATTAGACTTGAGCATTGTACAATGAGATGAGAACAAATCAATTTGATTTCTTCAATATGCTAACTGCCAGTTGAGCGAGCACCATTTTTTGAAAATGCCATTTTCTTTCCACTGGGTGGTTTTATCTCCTTTGTAAAAGATCAAGTGACCTCATGAGTTTGGGTTCATTTCTCTGACTTCAGTTCTGTTCCATTTATCTACCTGTCTAACACTATTCCTGTACCATGAAGTTTTTATCATAATTGTTCTGTAGTACAGCTTGAGGTCAGGCATGGTGATTACAAAAGACATTCTTCTATTGTTGAGTATAGTTTTGGATATAGTAGGTTTTTTTTTTTTTCAAGATGAATTTGCAAATTGCCCTTTCTAACTCAGTGAAGAAATGAGTTGGAGTTTTGATGGTGATTGCAATGCATATCAGATTGCTTTTTGAAAGATAGCCATTTTTACTATATTAATCCTGCCAAATCATTAGCATGGGAGATTTTACCATCTTCAGAGATCTTCTTTAACTTCTTTCTTGAAGAAACTTGAAGTGTTTATCATACACATATTTCACTTTCTCAGAGTCACACCAAGGAATTTTATATTATTTGTGACTACTATGAAGCATGTTTTTCCCTAATTTCTTTCTCATACTATTTGTCTTTTCTGCAGAGAAATTCCACTGTTATGTTCAAATTAATTCTAAATTCAGCTCCTAAGCTGAAAATGTGTATCAGGATTAGCTTTTCTCTGTTGTAATTTTTGGGTTCATAGATACATGCTATCATATCTTCTGGAAATAGAGAAATTTTGATTTCTTCCTTTCCAATTTGTATTCATCTGTTTTCGGTTTTTGGTTTTTTGTTTTTTTTTATTTTTTAATGTGTGTAATTGCTCTGGCTAGTATTTCAAGTACTCTATTGAATAGGTAGGGAGAAAGTGGGCAGCCTTGTCCAGTCCCAGATTTTAGTGGGACTCCTTCTGGTTTCTGACCATTTAGATTAAAGTTAAATCCTGGGCTTTCTTTTCTTTTCTTTTCTTTTCTTTTCTTTTCTTTTCTTTTCTTTTCTTCTTCTTCTTCTTTTTTTTTTTTTTTTTTTAGGTGTATGCCTTGAATTCTTGGTCTTTTCTGGACTTATTATGAATGGGCATTGTATTTATCCAACTATTTGCTATGCATCTAATCGAATAATCATGTGGTTTTTGTAGTTGAGTTTTTTTTGTTTTTGTTTTTGTTTTCTTTTTTTTTCTATAATGGATTTAATTGATGGTTTTCGATATTAAACTCTCCCTGAATCATAAGAAGGAGGCCAACTAGGTCATGATGGATTATCCTTTTGATGTATTCTCGGACTCGTTTTGAAAGGATTTTATTTAGTATTTTTGCATCGATATTCATAATGGAAATTGTAATAAAGTTTCCTTTCTTCATTAGGTTTTGTATAGTTGTAATCTTGCTTCATAGAACATATTAAATAGTGTTCCTTCTCTTTTAATTTTGCATAATAGTTTGAGGAGTATTGGTATTAGGTCTCCATGAATATCTGATAGAATTCTGAACTAAACCCATCAGACCCTGGGCTTATTTTTGGTTGGGAGACTATTAACGATTGCTTCTAATTCTTTAGGGGTGTTATGACCCACACTACAGTCTTGCCAGAAAGAATGCCCACAGGACACTCGGATCCTTCTGCAGTAAAGCTTTAAGGCATCTCGAGAGATAGATGATCAGCTTCAGGACAGGAGACCCAGAGAGCAGAAAACCCCTCCCTTATATAGGCTGTGAAGTACAGTTAGAAGTATGGTTGGAGACCTGCACCACCGGAATTTTCTGCCCACCATCAGCCTGATGACGCCATTGGAGAGACAGGGCTCAGGTAATGGAAAGATATCCCGATGCCTGTGCACACTCACCACGAGCAATAGTGACAATGGTGTTGTGAGCACCATCTTGTAATGGTGGCCGTGAGGACGGCTCCTCACATCTCACCCTTTTCTTTTATGTTAGAAGCAACAGGCCACACAGTATGGAGAGTGGAGATAGAGGTCAAATTCCCACTGTGCAAGCATAGGGGCCTTACACAAAACCTCCTTCCAGGCTCGTCACCCAAAGGGGTCTTGGTCAGCTCCCCTGTCGTTTTTCCTGGGGGGAAGGACACTAGGACACTCAACCTTCTTGAAAGATGACATATCTCCCAGAAAGAAGCTCAAATTACACCACAACGCCATTCCAGTGCAGTGCTTAGCCACAAAACTCACCTGGGTTGTTAAAGCACACCCGCTCCAACCCATGCAGCAAGACTCGCCTCAGGGTTTTGTGGAGCTGGATGTCCAGCAACCTTATTGCTTGAGCATCATCAATATTCATATATCGGGGGAAACACCCTGCTCCAAAACAACAAGTGCCTGGGTTACTACCATCCTGTCCCTCCTTGTTTGGGATTTAAGTTTGCAGATCATCCATAGTAGGAGCAGTACTCCACTGTACACAGCCACTCCAAACAAACCACCCCCACCCATTGCTTGAAGTAGGAGAATGCTGCAGAAATTCAGGTAGAAAATCCTTCCATCAATGACAGGTCAAGACATGTCGAATCAACTTATAAGATGGTGATCCTCAGCTCCCGGAGTGTCTGTTCAAATTCTATGGTCCAATTCTGTAACAAATAACAAGACAAAGCCTTTTACAGGTTAGCTGCTCTTGTAAAATTCTGAAATTGTAGTAAGGTGATACAGACGCTAGGCAGCTTATGTTTGCAACCCAGCTGAGGCATTTGCCAAAGAATATACACCTGCTCTTGGACCAGATCGATCCGTTGGTTTACCAACATGAGGCCTCTCTGTATCTGGGAGTTGGCCATTGCCTGGCTGTTCAGGGCCAATGTCACTCTTGCCTAAAGGTCATTTTATAGTTTGCGTTGTCTGAACCGTAGCAGACAAGGCCAGGGTCGAAACAGTGACAGAGGCAGCTACTGCTGCTGTTGCTACCAAGCCAACTATAATAGCAGAGATTCCAAAATCTTTCTTTTCTCTAAATAAGCTTAAATTCTAGATGCTTCCACAGGAACTGGAAAAAATCTAGGCACATGAGTAACCAAAGCAAAGCAATACTTAGTAGCATCCCAACACAGGGTATAGAAACTTTCATTAAGCAAGCAATCTAATTCTAATTGATTATTATTTAAACTTTTATTACTTACAACCCACAGAAAGGGGGTCAAACACAAACCGGGGTGACAGTATAATTCACCCTTTTAAATGATTTATATTTAGTATTAGAGGAGGACCAATCGAAAGACCCCAAACCAGCACTCAAAGTGCCCTACCACTCAAAACCCATTTGGACCTTTTCACTATATCCACCTCCAATCGTTGCCATAGGTGAAAGATCGGTACAGCTCTCATTAACCCCACAAAGTAACCATTGATCAAAAGGGTTAGCATCTGCCCGATCAGAATCCATGAAGTTAAAATCATGTCCAGCACGGATTTCATTAATCTCTACACTTACATGTGGGGAAAAGGAAAAAAAATCCTTCAACCACCCAAAAGGTTTTTCTGGCCTGGCACCCAGTCCAAGGAAGCATGGAGTCCTCTAAGGATCTTCCTTTACAAAAGGGTGCCGTTCTGGGTTGCTGGGGCAGTGCTTTCCTGGATTTATGACTAGGCCTCCAGCCTTGAATTATCAAGGCATTGGCTATTATTTCAGAGTGGGTTCCCCAAGCAGCTGCTTTCAACCAGGCCACTGATTGATTTTATAAGGATATACACTGGCGTTGGTCTTTCAAGTCAGAGATCATTACAAAGCACAGGCTTCCTTTGAGGGAGAAGTTCTGTTTTCCATCAGAACCTGAATTTGTCCATCTAATGGTAAAAAGGCAAGTCCCAGCTCCCTATCAGTAGTAAAGAAATGTGGAAAAACTTGTGCAATGTGCATGACAGGCATGAACAGAATGTTAGACATAATACCCCAACACAATTCCCCCGATATACTAGGAACCATGATCTCCAGTAGAAGGGTCATTATCCATCGTTGTTTCCAGAATTCCCTCTTTTGTCCACATCTTCTGAAGGGGAGATCTTTCAGATGAGGCATTCTGGAACCCAAAGGGGATTGTCTTCTTCCTGTGGAAAGACACAAATAACTCCTTTGGATCTTATTAAAATAGGATGCAGGCCTCTACATTTTCCAGTTAAGACAACTTTCCATTTGATAATTTCTCTAGATCTGTTTGGTTCTGAACAGTGACGATCAGTTGCAGTGTGGCCTTGCTCATCAATATTCAAAAAATTAAGAGTAAAGAGTACCATGGAGATGTCCACTCTCAGTGTTAAGGGTAAGAGCCTCATCGACTCACCCTTTCTTTTTGATAAGGTAAGTTTTAACAGTGTGGTGGGCACGTTCCACAATGCCTTGTCCCTGTATGGCAAACCAGTTAAATAAGTTACATTCCTCTGTAGACAGAATTGTTGAAAATTTTGAGAGGTGTAGGCTAGTCCATTATCTGTTCTAAGAAATTTGGTTTGTCCCCAAGCTTCAAGGCAATGTTGAATTACATGTGTGGCTTTTTCTTAGTAGAGGGATCAGTTTTACTGCCCTCTTTTCTCTCTCCCCTTCCTTCTGAATCCCTGGGAGGGCCCTTTTTCTTAGACATGTCTTTCTTTTTTCAAGCTCCCATTCTCTCATTCTGTTAGGTTTCTGACATACTGTCCTGAACCTCTTCTAGTATTCCCTGTCCCTCCACATTGGCTGTTTGGCAGGTTTTATCCTCTAGACAGTTTTATATTAGCTTGCAAATGCCTTGGTGCCCAGGCGTAAGTCTCCCTCTTTATGCTTAAGGTCAAGGTCACTTCCTAGCTTACTACATAAGGCTACAGTTAGAGACCTCGAACAAGAATACCAGGGAGAAATGCGATCCACTTCCTTAACAAAGTTCTGCAGCGTACTGGAGGCAACCTGCCTGTAATGCAGTGATCACTGACTTTGAGGAGGCCATGATAGAGTGAGTCCCTGCTCTTGATCTACACCCCATTTATAGTACTCCTTAAGCAAAGCGAAAGTAAACACAGTGCTCTGCTCCCTTATCTACGGAAGGCTTAGAAGATACCTCAGTGTTGCCACTTATCTACGTCGGACTGACAACACCTCATTTTTCAGCACCAGCCTCGATGGACAGAATAAGAAACAGAATGAGGGCCAGGGCAACCAAGACTAGAGCTTCTAATGCCCCTTCCTAGGGTGCATCTAGATTAAGACCGAAATCAATAGGGATAAGAGGGTCACGATGAGACATACCACTCCAAACTTACCTTTTCCCTGCAGTTCTGAATCCACCCCATCTCCAGGGGTTCTCGTCAATGCCAGTGATGTTGATCCTGGGTTTATGGCACCGGATGACCTGCGCTACCATCTCGCCAGCAAGAACACATGCAGGACACTCAGATCTTTCTGCAGTAAAGCTTTAATACATCTCCAGAGATAGATGAACAGCTTCAAGACAGGAGACCCAGAGAGCAGAAAATCCCTCCCTTATATAGGTTGCAAAGTATGGTTAGAAATACGGATGGAGACGTGAATCACCAGAATTGTCTGCCCACCATCAGCCTGATGACGCCATTGGAGAGGCAGGGCTCAGGTAATGGAAAGATACCCTGACGCCTGAGCGTACTCACCGTGAGCAATGGTGACAATGGTGTTGTCAGCGCCATCTTGTATTGGTGACCGTGAGGGCGGCTCCTCACAGTGGTAGAAGTAATTACAGGGTTTCTCTGATCCTGATTTGAATTTGGTACCTGATATCTGTCTAAATAAGTGTCCATTTTATCCAGATTTTCAAGTTTTGTTGAGTACAGCCTTGAATAGTAGGATCTGATGATATTTAAAATTTACTAAATTTCTGGTGTTATTTCTCCCTTTTCATTTCTGATTTTGCTAAATTGGATACTGTTCTTGTGTTCTGTATTTAGTCTGTCTAATGGTTTATCTATCTTGTTGATTTTCTCAAAGAACAAGCTCCCAGTTTGTTTGATTATTTTTGTATTGTTCCTTTGTTTCCACTTGGTTGATTTTAGCACTGAGTTTGATTATTTCCTGACTTCAACTCCTTTTGGGTGAATTTGCTTCCTTTTGTTAAATAGTGTTAAGGTGTGATGTCAACCTACTCCTATATCCTCTCTCCGGTTTCTTTTAGAGGCATTCAGAGAGAGCTATGAGTGTCCCTCTTAGGGCTATTTTCATTGTGTTCCATAACTTGCAGTATGTTGTAGCAACATTTTCATTAAACTCTGAAAAGTCTTTAATTTAGTTCTATATTTCTTCCTTGACTGTTTTGTCACTGACTAGATTGTTGTACACATTCCACGTGTATGTGGGTTTTCAATTATTTATATTATTGTTGAAGTTAGTCTGTGGTGATCTGATAGGAAGCAGGAAATTATTTCAATAATTTTATATCTGTTGAGGCATGTTGTGTGACTGAGTGTATGGTCAATTTTGGAGAAGGCATCGTGAAGTCCTGAGAAGAAGGGACATTCGTTTGTTTTAGGATAAAATGTTCTATAGATATCAACTAAACGTATTTGATTCATAAATTCTACAAGTTTCACCGTGTATCTTTTTAGTTTTAGTTTCCAGGATCTGTCCATTAATGAGGGAGGGGTGTTGAAGTCTTCCAATATTATTGTGTGTGGTACAATGTGAGTTTTGAGCTTTACTAAAGTTTCTTTTATGAATGTGGATGTCATTGCATTTGGAGTATAAATGTTTAGATTTGGGAGTCCATCTTGGTAAATATTAACTTTAATGAATATGACGTTTCCCGCCTTGCCTATTTTAATAACTTTTGGTTGAAAGTCAATTTTATTTGATATTAGAATGGCTGCTCCACCTTATTTCTTCGGATCATTTGCTTGGAAAGTTCTTTTCCAGCCTTTTAGTCTGAGATAATGTCTGACTTTGTCCTTGGTGTTTGTTTTTGGTATGCTGAATATTGCTTACACATCCATTTTTTTTATTCTATGCCTTTTTACTGGTGAACTGAGTCCACTGATATTAAGAGATACTAAGGAAAAATTCTTGTTGCTTCCTGTTATTTTTGTTATTAGAGTTGGAATTTTGTTCATGTAGCTATCTTCTTTTAGGTTTCCTTCAACTTTAATTTCTTCTTTTTTCTTGAGTGTAATTTCCCTCTTTATATTGAAATTTTCCCTTTATTATCGTTTGATGTGCTGGATGCATTGGAAGATATTGTGTAAATATTGTTTTGTCACAGAATACCTTGTTTTCCCAAGCTATGTTAAAAGAGTTTTGCTTCATATAGTAGTCTTGGCTGGCATTTCTGCTCTCTTACATTCTGTATGACATCTGCCCTAGATTTTCTCCTTTCATAGTCTCAGGGGAGAAGTTATGTGTAATCCTGATAGATCTTGCTTTATATATTACTTGACCATTTTCCCTTACTGCTTTTAATATTCTTTCTTTGTTTTGTGCATTTGGTGTTTTGACTATTATATGATGGCAGAAATTATTTTTTTTTCCGGTCCAAATAATTTGGCGTTCTGTAGTCTCCTTGTTTATTTATGAGCATATCTTTCTTTAAGTTAGGGAATTTTTTTCTATAATATTGGTAAAAATATTCAATAGCCCTATAATTTGGAAACCTTACTTCTCATCTATACCTATGCCGGATTTCATGTACGTAATTATGTCATTTCTAAAAGCTTTTTCAAAAATTCACCTGGGCAGTATTTCCTGAGAAATTCAAATGATTAATACTTTATCCCCTTTTACTAATATCGCATATTATGTTTCCATTTTTTTTTGTCTATATAGTACAGAGCCCATCATTTGACAAAGATGAGAATATATCACCTCAGGTAGAAACAGACGAAGATACGGTGTAATATTTTCATTTTTTCCCATTTTGATAGAGTACTTCAACAGTAGTGTTTGTGAAAACTTAACTGGAGAAGTAGATTCAGGAAAAAGAGCAATTCAGGGTCAGATGCTCTTATATGTGTAGTTCAAGACCAGATTGTGGTCCTTTAGACCTTGTGATCACAAAAATATAGCAACTAGTACAATACAACCACCTGCATGAGATGTTCCCAGATATACACACAAAGAAAAGGAGAACCATTATAAAAATAAGAGAAGGACCATTTACGAAGAAGAAGGATCTCAGCAATGGTAGTACAGTTATGAAGAAGTGCTGTGAGGTGTAAATGTATGAATTGTTTAAAGTAAATATTACAAGTTTTTTTTTGGAATTCTACCATGTATTGTATATGGATATGACATTTGATTCAAACCAAATATTATATATTTATTAAAAATAATTAAAATAAGTTTCTGTGTAAAGTTTTGTGTGTGGTAGAAAAAATGTCCTATGGTGAGACTCCAACTTAAAGTGTATCTCGCAGGAAGGTAAATCCCCTAGACGTTCCCCAAGCTTGTTTTCCCTGATCTCTGAAAATACAGCTAGGAAGAAGCTCTTTGTTCTCTATAGCCAGCAAAAAGGCTTTTTGTTTCTATACTTTTCAACCAGAGATGCCTGCCTTCCTGTGCCAAGGACAAGGTGATAAAAATTTAGAAAGGACTCACGCCCCACTCCTGCCTTGTAAATTTCAACAAGAACACCAGGAAGAGAGGAACTCCCCTACAAACATTTCCCAACTCCTCCCAACTCTCCTCCCAACTCCTCCCAATTCCTCAGCTAGCTGTTAAAAGCCCCTTACTGTCACAGCTCGGTGTCAAACTCCCCTGCCCTGCTAGGCAGAGTGACTTTGTCCTCAGCCAGCTAATAGTAAAACCTCTTGCAGTTTGCGTCAGTTGTGGTTTTCTCTTGGGTCATTGGGGTGCTGGCCAGCTCATTCCAGGACTTGAGAGGAGGCCCAGCTTCTGAGGTCTTACATTTGGGGGCTTCTCCACCATGATTTGTGGCCTACCCCAATTCTCAGAGACCCTGCTTGGAGGTAGGATTCTATCTTTGTCTGTATCTTTGTCTCTATCTTTTTCTATAACTTTCCTCTATCTTTGTCTCTATCTTTTTGTGCCAGCTCTGTTTGAATTCACTATTCTCCGTGTGCAGTTGTAAATGCTCGTGAGAGCAACGAACTCCCTTTTTCAGATGGAAAAGGGTTACTGACAGACATGTCAGGAGAAACCGGCTGCCACCCTTTGGGACATCCCAGGAGTTCTGAGGGAGTTCCAGGGATACCTGGAGATCTCCTATCAGTGTGCCAAGTGAGAGTGTGCTCACTCGGCTGTCTGTTTCTGTTACTGGGTGCCAAGTGAGTGTGTGATCTCTCAGCCATCTTATTGGGGCCTGGTCTTGGTTATTGTAATCTTTTTTGTGTATATATTTTTTTCCCTGTATGTGACTCTGATGATGGGACCGACTATTAACATGCCCCTTGGACTGACCCTTGATCACTCGACTGAAATTAAGACTAACACTCACATTCTCTCTGTGTATGTCTGAAATAGATTTTAGAGAACTTTCTGATCTACAGAATGGCCATCTTTGATGATAGTTGGCCACTAGAGGGCACTCTTTGTTTGGTTCTGTTTTCAGCTCTTAAAGTTGTTTTACAGAGGGGACCAGGTTCTCAGCCAGATTACGTGCCCTACATTCTCATCTAGAAAAATTTAGCACAGGATCCCCCCTCTCCCATCCTGTTTAAAGCCTTGGGTTAAAAAGAATAATCCAGGCTCCCCAGTCCTGGCCCTCTGCCACCCAGAGGTGAAAAAAAAGTTAAAACTGCCACAGGTTGAACTGCAGCCCTCGGTTTCTCCCAAGATCTATCCAGAGTTAGAAGAACCTCAAAAATGGCATAGCACCCCACCGCCATATTCCCAACTGGTCCCCTCCAAGAACTCTCAACAGGGTGCCACTAGATATTTGGGGAGGGACCAGTTGCTAAAGCCCAAGGCCAGCGAGCTCGAAGCCCAGAGTGACCAGATTCAACCATTGCACTGCCTTTATGTACTTATGACCCTCTTCCAGCAGGCCCCAGACAACTGCTGACCCTTCAGTAATGGCACTTTTCCTCCTCTGAACTCTATAACTGGAAGGCAAATCACACCTCCCTTCTTTGAAAACCCCTCTAGCCTCCTAATCTAATGGAATCTCTCATATTCTCTCTTCAGCCTAGTTGGGATGACTGTCAGCAGCTACAGATTCTTTCACCACAGAGGAGAAGGAGAGGATTCTGAGAGGAAAGAAAGAGCATGCTGGGGGCCAATTGACTACCCATAAAACTTCTAAATGAAATGGATGCAGCCTTCCCTCTGACATGTCCTGACAGGACTGACCATATGGAGCAATTTACAATTTTCTGCTGGGCTCTGATAATAGGACTGAAAGGAGCTGGCAGGTGCCCCACCAATTTGGCCAAGGTAAGAGAGATCCTACAAGAGAAAAAGGAGCCCCCAGCAGTGTTTTTAGAGTACCTCTGAAAGGTATAGAGGTGTTACACTACCTTTGACCCTACTTCGGCGTGCCAGCAGGTGACAGGTGTCATGGCTTCCATTGGGCAGTATCCTTCTTACATTAGGAAAAGGTTACAGTGTCTAGAGAGTCCGAAAATATTATCTTTACAACATCTGTTTAAGGAGTCAGAGAAAGTGTACCATAAGAGAGAGAGTGACAAGCCAGCAACAAGGTATATTGTGCTCTGAGTCTGCAGACACGCTTAACGTCCCCAAAAGACCCTCAATAGGATCATAAGACCTCTGGTGAATGGAACACAACCTCTGCTCCAATCCAATCTCACAGGATCTGAGACTGCATTAATTAGGGAAGCAGAAAAACTGGCCTGACAATGGTCACAAGTCCCTCTGGTCTGTGCCAGCACCTGGGCAACTTGTTGGACGGAGTCTGAGGACAGCCCCAACTTCCTCACAGAAACGTCCACGAGATCTTAAGACCTTTGTGAATGGAAAACCACTTCTGCTCCAATCCTATCATGCAGGACCTGAGACTGCATTTATTAGGGAAGCAGATAAACCGGCCTGACCAGGGTCACAAGTCCCTTCCAATCCATTACAGCACCGGGCACCATGGGGGCAGAGTCTGTGGACACCCCAAAGGTCCCCACAGGACTCTCCATGGGATCTTAGTACCTCTAGTGAGTGGATTACAACATCTGCCAGGAGAAAGGTTCGAACACCAGATATCTGGGACCCTTCTCTGCAAGAGGAGATCTTGCCTGCAGAGAGTACTCTGAACACTGAAACTCAGGAGAAAACTAGTCTCCGAGGTCTGCTGATAGAGGCTAACATAATCACCTGACCATTTTTATGGCAACTATTAGAAAACAAAGCATTTAATTGGAGGCTTTGTTACATTTTCAGAAGATTGGTCAATCATCACGTGAGGTACCCCATCACTGGAGCAATAGAGAACTATTGATCCTTAGGCAAAAAGAGAGATTCCGCCATTGTATTGGCTTCTTGAAAACTCAAACTCATCCTTGTTGACACACCTATCCTCCAATGAAGCCACACCTTCTCGTATTCCTTCTAATCTTTAAACTCACTGCCACTTCCTGGTAATGAAATATTCATATATATGTGTCTATAGGGGATTTATTATTCAAACCACCACTTTTCCCATGGCTCGATCAGCTATTTTTTTAAAATATAACCTAAAGGGCTCCTATTTATTAAGGACTACTTATGAGCTTAGCCACAGTGATGGGCCCTCCCACATCAATCATTAGACTAGAAAATAACCCATAGACTTACCTAATGACTAAGTGATTGGAGACAGATGTTCAATTGTTCTCTCTTCTCAGGTAACTCTAGATTGTCAAGATTGGGAAAAAAATAATGTTCCATCACAGTAATGTTTAACTTACTCCATAACCTACACAAACATTACTCAACACCATCTATTGCATTCTGCCCCTGCATAGACACTTTCCATGTATGGCAAAGTGAAGGGTGACTACCTCCATCAGCAAGGATACTCAATAATATGTGCCATGAACTGAATATTTCCTATAGCCTCACAACCCCCAAATTCTACTGTGTGTTACACTTATTGGGGGACTTGCTAATCTGTCCAATATCCTGCCACCAAAGCTATGACAAAAAAAAAATTCTCATCAGGAAATCCAATGAATTTTACCTGATTTCTTTCTCCTGAGGCAACTGAGAGTTATCCCTTAATGCTTATATTAGTGTCTGATTCATCTGTAATAAACCCACTACTATTAACAGCTACATCACAGGAGGTATGACAAATACCATCTCCCATGAGTTGGCCAAGCCTTTTCAGCAGCTTTTTTGAAGTATCCTTTCTATACTAAAAAATCCATTGATTCCTTTATTTTTAAGTGTGTACTTTAATGATTTTAACACATTTTCACCTCCGTTCCATTTTCCCATCATTTTCTGCTACTTCATATGATATTGCAATCTATTAAAATATAGTAGTGAATACAGTGAAAGGACCAGTGTGTGAAGCAGCAAATTTCTTTATTTCTCAGACAACAGATACACTGCCAGAATCTTCCAGGTACAACTGCTTGGTAACTTTGTGTCTAATGTTAGCATGATTCTTCCAGAAAAAAGCTTAAAGAATTAAACCATGGTTACTCTGGACCAGACAAGTCAGTATCACTAGTGAAAAACATTCATGTAAATCATTTTCATTACTGTTACAATGTGCCTTAGCAGCAAGGAAAACAGGTCCATGGTCACAAGAGTATGAAAGAGGCATCAAGGAGCACAGTTGTCCAACTTATTAGCAGCCAGTAAGCAACAACACAGGAAGTGACCAAAGACAATAAATACCTTCCAAGACATGTTCCCAATGACCATGTTCCTTTACAAGTGCCTCACCCCTTCCATGCACACCCATCAATCAATTAACTCATTGATTAAAGCCCTCAGTGTCCAATCACTTTTCAGATTGTGTATATTGTTCTACCTTTGAACATTGTACTTCGGAACAAAATCTTCATCAAAGACCCACGACTGACATTGCAAACCCATTTCACCACAGAATTCTTTATGTTACAAAATGTGATGGAATGTATCTGTCTCTTTAAGGGTATCTCTGTCTAGAAGTTACAAAAGCAGAACGTCCAGGCCAACAGAATCATCAACTCCATGAGCTTTTTTTTTTTTTTTTTTTTAATATGAGTTCAAGAAGAAGGAAAATGCAATGCAAGTTAAGGGTCTTGATCCCCTATCCATCCAGCTTAAAGCCATAGGGTGGACCCAGAAGTTTAGGTCAAAAGTGTAAATTTCACCTATACTACAAACAACTGTGATGATTTCTAGCCATCTCCAGTTTCAGTATGGTATTTAGTCCCACCATCTACATCAAGGCATATTGCCTAATGTGAAATAATGCCAGCCGTTTATTGCAAAAACCACTATGTGTTGACTTGGATGTAAAAGGAGACATCTATAATATAGACACACTTGTACACACACACATACTCACAGAAAGAGGCAAGAAGTAGAGGAGCTGAGTCTTAGGATCATGTGAATCATGAAGGATTTGTTTTACATTACCTACAAGAAGGATCCAGCTCTCTATGCTTATCAGCTCCTGGATGACTACAAGGAAGGTAACCTCCACATGATTCCAGACACTCCTCCGGCTGAGGAGAGATCAGGAGATGACAGTGATGTGTTGATAGGTAA
Organism: Mus musculus; assembly: GCF_000001635.26. NCBI lineage: Eukaryota > Metazoa > Chordata > Mammalia > Rodentia > Muridae > Mus > Mus musculus. The sequence goes on from NC_000087.7 coordinate 72,122,681, forward strand.
CTGGATGCAGTACACCAGAAAAGATGGTTCCAAAAAGTTCGGAAAGGTTGTTTACCAATTTCTAGCCAATCCTTCCATGTACTTTATCAAGTTTCATGGTGACATCCATATCTATGTCTATACTATGGTGCCAAAGATTCTTGAAGTTGAAAAATCATAAAGTACAGAAACGTAAACATATAGGACTGGAAGAAAAAAAAAGTTTTTTTTTTACTGTGTTAGCTACATAAGGGTCTTTGACAATCCCAGTATCTTTGCCAATAAAATGTGTTTTGTTCTAAAAATGTAAATGTGTGACATGACATGCTGTAAGTGAACAATTTGCTGGAAGAGATGGCCTACAGTGGAAGGAACATCAAATGAAGATGAAAGTTTCATTTCAGGCGGTGAACAGTACATACACCTAAAATCATACATGCTAAAAGGAACAGCTTCTCTGGTCTGCATGCAGAATAAGGAATTGGAGATGGAACTTGGAGGAGCAGGGATGGCAGAAAAAGATGGATGTTTAGGAAGTAGGGGAGAAGGACAGGACATAGTTAGAACCTCTGATGTGAAGACTGAAGGAGAAACAAAAATTTGGGGAAAGTGGGAGATTTAAAAGAAATGTGGCCTTGTTGCACAAGGTGAAACCCAGAAAACTGATTGAAATAGACTCAGAAATAAGAGAAAATCAGGTTTTCTTTGAATAATGACACTTAAAGAAACCTGTCTCACATTTTAAGATTTATTATCTTTACTTATGTGGGTGGGGATATGGCATGTGCTTTTGAGTACAGGTGAACACAGAGACATGCGTTGTCAGGTCCTCTGGAGCTGCCATTAAAGATGATTATTTGCCATTGGATATGAAATCAAGAAACCAAATCCATTTTTCTTGTGGTGCAAAAGTGCTTGTTACCATTGATTCATCTCTCTAATCCCACAAAGATATCTTTTTTAAGAAATCCAAAATTCACATGCATAAAACAGACCAGATTGAAGATAAGAAAGTTCTAATTGATGGTGACCATTAAAAGTAATAAGGGACACACAAGGAGTAGAGGACACTGAGAGACAAATGAATTCTAAGTTGGAGTTCTCAAAAAGTTAAGCTGGAGACACAGGAAGAAGAGAAATTTTAAGGAAATAGTCAAACTTGGGCCATATCCACATTGGCTTCTTTGTTTTCTTAACAAATAGCCAGCCTGTCATTACAGATGGGTGTGTTTGTGTGTGTGTGTGTGGGTGTGTGTGTTTGTGAGTGTGTGTGTGTGTCCATTTTTACACAGGCAATCTAGACTAGTGAATGTTTATATTTATGAGACTCCCTAAATCATCACAGAAACCTTGATTTTGTGTAATCAGTTCCAAAAGTAAAGTAAAACAGAAAATGAATATGCTGTGAGATAATTTTGGGTTGGAATGGATCCTGAGTTCCTTCCGTGAGCACTCTTTCCCTGTGATGAATCCTGTGATCTTTTGCAGGTCTCCAATGAGATCCTCAGATAACCATAAAAAGCCCCACAGTGGCCTGTTCCACCTAGCTCTCCTCTAAACACATGACCCCCTACATACCTATGTATAACTTCAGCCTGTCTATAGCCTGGAAATTCTAGTCTTTTACTTATATGTGACCTCATTCTCAGAAAACACTGAAGGTGTAACCAATGCATATATATGCTGACCTCTTTTCTACGCCAGTTGTCATGGGTTTCAAATGTTATGAGTTTGCCCACTTTGTGGGTCACTTCCTGAGGAGCCCATGTACTTCATGGATGTCTGCCTGGGTTCCATCTATACTCTGAGAGGTTTTTTTTTTTTTTTTTTTTTTTCTTTTTTGAGGCAAGAATGCCATGGACTCAGTCATTACAATTTTCCTCTCTAGAATAAGTTTGTATGCTTCAACATTTGATAATAATCTCTATTGTTGATTAATTTTAATATCTGGGAGAGTTTCTGCAGTAACTGATTCTCTTAGGGATTAGTTGCTGTGAAAAGACACCATGTCAAAGGCCACTCATAAGAGACAACATTTCATTAGGGCTTTTCTACGTTTCATTACACGTTCAGAGATTTACTCCACAATCATCAAGGCAGAAAATATGGCTGTGTCTATGCAGACATGGTGGTGGAGAGGAAGTTTAGAATTATGCATCTTCATCCAAATGCTTCCAGGAAAAACTATGTATTCTGTATGCAGGGAGGGTCTCTTCCACACTGGTAGAGCTTTAAAGCCCCAAAATGATATGCTTCCTCCAACAAGGCCAGACCTATTCCTACAAGGCCACACCTCCTCATAGACATAATACATTTAGAATGCCACACTGGTTTCATAGCAATTGACAAGATCTAGCTTCTTCAAAGAGGAGGAGCCTCAGTTGAGAAGATGCCTCCACAAGATCCAGCTGTTAGGAAATTTCATAATTGGTGGGAGAGCACCCACTCCATTGTGGGTGTTGACATCCTTGTATTAGTAGTCCTGGGTTCTTTAAGAAAGCAAGCTAAGCAAGAATAGAGGAGCAAGACAATAAGCATCACCACACCATAGCCTCTGAATAAGCTCCTGGCTCCAGGATCCTTTGTTGTTTCAGTTTCTGTCCCAATTTCTTTGATAATTAACAACAATGTGGAAGTATAAGCTGAATAAAACCTTTGCTATGGAATTTGCTCTTTGGACATGGTGGATCCTTACAACAATAAACATAGTAAGACTTTCATCGGAAAAATGTCTAACAGTGCCAATGCCACTTATCTTAAAACCACAAATAATAGTGTGTAGACATTTTATTTTTATTTAAAGGTAAGATATACTCGTGTACCTACCTGAGATGTAAATGTTCTAGTTTGCTTCTTTCTCACTATGTAGAATACTACAATCAAAAATAACTTGGAAATAGAAGGGTTATAGTCTATCACCGAGGAAGAATAAACAGGAAGATGTATCAGTAACAGCAAAAAACTGCTTATTGGCTTGCCACTGTCTTAGTCACTCTTTTATTGATGTGAAGAGATACCATGGATAAGGCAACTATTAGAAAACAAAACATTTAACTAGAGGCTTGCTTACATATTCAGAAGTTTGGTCATTCACCAAGGGAGGGATCCCATCACTGGAGCAATAGAGAACTATTGATCCTTAAGCAAAGAGAGAGATTGTGCCATTGCTTTGGCTTCTTGAAAACTCAAACCCATCCTTGTTGACACACCCACATCCTCCAATGAAGCCTCACCTTCTCTTATTCCTTCTAATCTTTAAACTCACTGCCACTTCCCAGTGACTAAGTATTCATATATATGTGTCTATAGAGAACTTTCTTATTCAAACTACCAATTTTCTATGGCTTGATCAGCTTTTATTATTTTAGTACAGTCTAAAAGGCTCCCAATTAAAATGACTACTGTTGAGCTTAGCCACAGTGGTGGGCCCTCCCACATCAATCATTACCCAAATAAATATCCTATAGACTTACCTAATAACCAAGTGAATAGAGACAGATCTTCAATTGCTCTCTCTGATCAGGTATCCGTTGATTGTCAAGATTGGGAAAAAATAAAGTCCCATTACAGGAATATTTTACTGACTCAACAACCTACCCAAACATTACTGAACAGCATTTCCTCCTCTCTGCCCCTTCATAGACCCACTTCCATGCATGGCATAAGTGAAGGATAACTTCTTTCATCAGCATGGATACTCAATAATAGGTGAAATGATGTGAATATGTCCTATAGCCAAACAACCCCCCACATTCTACTGTGTGTTACACTTACTGGGGTATAACCCAATCTGTCCAATTTCCTGCCAACTCAGCTATGAGAAAAAAAAAATCTCCTCATCAATAGATCCAATGAATTTTACCTGATTTCTTTCTCCTGGGGCAACTCATTGTTATCCCTTCATGCATATATTGGTGTCTTATTCATCTGTAATAAAACCACTACTATTAATAGATACATCACAGGAGATATGACAGATACCAACTCCCATGAGCAGCTGCACAGTTGGCCAAGCCTTTTCAGTGCTTTTTTGAAGTTTCCTTTGTATACTAAAAAATCAATTGATTTCTTTAAGTGTATAATTTAATGATTCTAACACATTTTCACCTCCATTCCATTTTCCCCTCATTTTCTGCTTCTTCATATGATATTGCAATCTATTAAAATACAGTACTGAAGGCAGAGGGAGGATCGGTGTGGGAAGCTGCAAAGTTCTTTATTTCTAAAACAACAGATACACTGTCTAAATATTCCAGGTACAACTTTTTGGTAACTTTGGGTCTACTGTTAGCATGAAATTTCTAGAAAAAAAAAACTTAAAGAATTAAGCCATGGTTCCTCTGGACCAGAGTGTTCAGTATCACTAATGAGTCATATTCATGTCAATCATTTTCATCACTGTTACAAGATGCCTAGCAACAAGGAAAACAGGTCCATGGTCACAAGAGTATGAAAGGGGCATGAATGAGCACAATTGTCCAACTTATTGGCAGCCAGTAAACATCAACACAGGAAGCGACCAAATACAATAAACACCTTCCAAGACATGTTCCCAATGACCATGTTCCTTTACAAGTTTCTCACCCCTTCCATGCACACCCATCAATCAACGCATAGATTAAAGCCCTCAGTGTCCAATCACTTTTCAGATTGAGTATATTGTTCTACCTATGAACATTGTACTTCGGACCAAAACCTTCATCAAAGACCCAGGACAGACATTTCAAACCCATTTCACCACAGCATTCTTTATGCTACACAAAGTGATAGGATCTATCTGTCTCTTTAAGGGTATCTCTATCAAGCAGTTCCAAAAGGAAAATGTTCAGTTAAACAGCATCAGCACCTCCAGGAGCTTTTATAAATGTGAGTTCAAGAAGAGCGAAATTGCAATGCAATTTAAGGGTCTTTGTCCCCCATCTCTGCATCTTAAAACCATAGGGTGAACACAGAAATGTAGGTCAAAAGTGTAAATTGCACCTATACTACAACTAATTGGGATGATTTCTAGCCATCTCTAGGTTCTGTCTGTTATGGAGTCCACCAAGTCTGCCTCAAGGCATATTGCCTAGTGTGAAATAGTGCCAGCAGTTGATTGCAAACAACACTATGTGTTGACTTACATGTAAAATGAGACATGTATAATATAGACATATTTGTACATACACACATACTCACAGAAAGAGGCAAGCAGTAGAGGAGCTTTGTCTTAGGAACTCTCACAGAAGAGATGGTAGAAATCTTGTAAGGCAGAGAGGTCACTGAGACACTGTATGTCTCTACTGCACAAAATCAGGCCAGTCTGCCTTGCATCCCTAAGTGGTATGGTATCACCTTCTATCATCCCCATCTGAGAATATATGGACTATTGATGAAGGATAGAGAATCAGTTTTCATCAAAGGTAAGGCTTTTGTATGTGATAGGTTTGTCATGCTCTACTAGTAGCCCCATGTCCAAGAGTTTATGGGCAACACAATTGATTTGAATTGGGTTGTATCAAAGGGGAGAAAAGTAGACTTGAACTTGGGAGGAGGATTAAGGTGGGAATGGGTCTGGTTTTAGTCTGGGAGGAGTTATCAAGAGAATTGGAAAGTGAATTCCATCAAAAAAATTGTATGAAGTTCTCAAGGAATTAATTAATGTAGTTCTTAATATACAATGTCTGTACTGAACATATACAGACCACTTATATTTCAATCTCCTAAATAGCAACTCATTTTATAGCACTTACATTACATTAAGTGCAAAAGTAATCCAGAGATTATTTAAAATAAAGAAGGATCAGGGGATATGGCCCAGAGACAATGCCAGGAGTGTGTTCAAACATTCACCTACAACACCAGTGCTTAAGATTTTGGGAGGGGCAGAGACAGGAAGATGATTGTGGCTTCCTGAAAGCCAGGCTCACTACCAGCTCAGCAAGAAACCCAGTCACAAGGGGATAAGTTATGGAGGAAAAGAGTAGATCACACTATACCCTTCCCTAGCCTCTGAACTTACCTGTACAGTTCTCTATGCAGACTCACATAAATATGATTAAAATATGCAAGAGGTTATTTTGCATAGCTTATGTTCAAAAGCAGTGTTGTTTTAGACTAGAAACCTGAGGACTTTATATCATTATAGTTCCTGGAGCAAACTCCCAAGATATAGATGATGGGTATATCTTCTTACTGTGCAAAGGAAACCTCAGTTAAGTGTGTGTGTCAGTGACTCCAAACAGCTTTCCTCCTCTATGTTCCTTTATATAGCATAGAATGATCTGTAAATAATGAAAATATGAAAACAAAGCTTTTTTTGAGATTTTAGGCTTGTGTTAAAATCATATGTATAACATTGTATTAAATGGAAGTGAAATCTTCAGCTCTCAGGAACAATACAGTCAATGCTGTAGGCTTCTGTTTTGTCCCATTGTGAACAAAATTAATTGCACATCAACAGGTCCCACACTTTTAACTAAATCAGGGAGAAGGGCTATGTTTCCGTACAAATAAGTAATGTCAATGTGATTATTCAAGTAGAAATCTGGCAGGGTTAGGATGCCTTTGGCTTATGTGATAGTGATGACTGATTAGTCTCTTGTTATTCAAATAACCCTTACCTCTGAGAAAAGACAAGTAATGATATAAGATATACTACAAAGTGACATGGACACTTACTAGATTTCATTTTCCTTTACATACTTTAGTTGTTTGAAAAATTGTGGCCCACAGAAGCTCAAATATTCAAAGGTGTTAGTTTTCCAGGTGGTGAGATGTTAAGAAAGAATTAGGATTTGTATTTTTATTAAAGGAGATTTGTCACTATTCTTTGAAATATCAAAAATCCATCAGGCTCTCTCTCTCTCATTCTTACTCTCTCCTCATTCTCTCTCTGTCTCTGTCACTTTGTCTCTGTCTCTGTCTCTATCTCTGTCTCTCTCTCTCTCTCTCTCTCTCTTTCATTCTCTGTCTTTCTCTGTCTATGTTTGTTGTCTGTAGTATTGCTTGTGAGCTCTCAGCTACTGCTCTACACATGTGTGCCTGAGTGTTGCCATGGTGTTTACCATCATGTCCTGGAGTCGCCTTCTGAAACTTTAAGACCACAATTAAATATTTCATCTTATAATTTGGTGTGGTCATGATGTCTCACATCATTAGAACAGTAACCAAGACATCCATATTCCAGATAATTTTTTCAATCGTTCTGTATTTATTTCATTAAAGTTACCTTTTGTCCATTGAAAAGTTTTAAGAATACTATTAAAGATACTGAACAAATAGTGCCAGTAGGAGTGGCACTGTTAGGAGGTGTGGCCTTGTTGAAGTATGTGTGACCCTGTTGGAGTAGATGTGGCCTTGTTGGAGGAAATGTAATACTGTGCTTGTGGACTTTGAGGTCGGCTATGCTTAAGCTGTCCCCAGTGTGACACACAGTCTCTATCTTCTACCTGTGTATCAAGATGTAAAACTCTCAGCTCCTTCTCTAGCATTGTGTCTGTCAGAATGCTTCCATATTTCCAGTCATGATAATAATGGAGTAAACCTCTGAAAACAAGTTACAAAGTGTTCAAGAGTTACTGTGATCCTGTAGACTCTTCATGGCAAAAAAACCCAAACTAACACAAACACAAACATTCAAAAACACATTTGATATTTTGACTATTCTTGGCCTAGGGAGTGGCACTACTGGGAGCTAATAACCTTGTTGAAGTAAGTTTGGCCTTGTTGAAAGAAATTTATCTTTGTGAACATGGACTTTAATGCCCTCTGCCTAGGTGCCTGAAAGCTAATCATTTCCTAGAACCCTTCAGATGAAGATGTAGTACTGTCAGCTCCAAATGCACATGCCTGCCAGGATCCTGCCATATTCCTACCTTGATGATAATGGACTGAATTTCTGAACCTGTAAGCCAGGGTAAATTGAAAAGTGTCTCTGCTGATAGTTGGTTGCTATTCCAGAAAGACCAAAAGTTATGACGTACCATCCAGAGTCTGAGAATACATTGGTTTAGCTTCTAGCATTTGACAGAAAACAGGATTAACAAGACAATGAGAATATAAAATTTCCTATTTCATAGAGACACATGGGTTATAGATCTGCGGAACTCAAGGTTTCATGGGTGGTATGGTAGGGTGAATAGTGTCTGTATATGAGTGCAGTGTCTGTTCCCAAGTCTGATGTCACACATACACATATGTTCAGTAATGAGTAGAATATCTTCAACACTTGCTCTCTTAGAGTGAAACCCTCTCACCATTTTGACTAGTTTGACTGGTCAATACACTATTGGGATATCTACCTGTCTCCACCCAACAGTGTTGCAGATATGAATAGACATGCCTGGAATTTTACAGAGGTGCTGAGAATACATGAACTCCACTGAGCCATCTTCCCAGCCCCCAGCAGGGTATTGTTTATTGAAATCAATGATCATATCAGTAGAGAAATGAAAACCAACATGACCCTGATATTTTACCTTACCTCCACCTTACACCAACTAAATGAATTTTAAATATAAATTTAATTTATGTCCAAATGAATCCAGATTACATTCTAATGAAAGATAAATTTGGAGTGTATCCAGATGAAAGCTATGTTAGTATATTTTTTGGCCTTTTATATTGAGAATAACCTATATTTTCGGTACACTAGGAGAGCAAATGCATGTAAATGAGTTCAACCAAAGAAAATCTTTGTTCCAGTGAATTTCTTTGTAAAATAAAGTTGAAAATCATGACATTTCAGTTATATATATATAATTTTTTTGAGTATGTTATTATGGGTTCATGTGAGTTTTCTTGGATTCCGATTGCAGAATTAGAGTATAGGGGACCTGATTATGTGGCACTATTATTTTTTATTAATTAGTTCATTCATTGTCCACCTTCCTACTGTTCCACATCCCATATCTACTGCCCATTCCCTGTCTCCAAGGGAAAGTCCCCATCCTACCGGATCTCTAAACACCTTGATGTCTCTAGTTTGTTGAGAATTTGGTGCATCATTTCTGATTGAATAGAGATCAAGCAGATTTTTTTCTGTGTATGTTTTAGAGACCTTCTGATAGTTCATATATGCTGCCTGTTTGGTTGTCTAGCATTTGGGAGAATTCTAGGTCCATAGCATTTGAGACAACTGGTCCTGTCAGCCTCCTTCAGTCTTTCTCAAATTAAACCAATGGTTCTGTTGATTCTGTCCATTGGTTGTTTGCATACATCTGCATCTGACTGTTTCACCTGCTCATTATTTCTTCATAAGTACAGTCATCCTAGCATTCATATTAAAAGTATCTGAATTCAGAAACATACAGAGGCTGTGTACTGCAAGCAGGTCTTCTGCAAAAGCAATATATAATATAAGTACTAAAATTGATATCAGTGCTCTTCAATATTCTATTCTATGTGATGAAATCTCTCTCTCTCTTTCTCTCTCTCTCTCTCAATATATATATTCCTCTAACTCTTAGTATGAATAAAAATTCTCTTATATTCTCTCCTATAATGGAGATGATATTGGCATGTCATCTGCAACATTCATTCACTTTCCTACACAGTTTGTGCTTTCTCTTAGCAATCAACTAATATCTAAATCACACATGCACTCAGATTACAAAGTAAGGTATCTGAGCTCATACAAACTGTTATTCTGAGTCAGAGTAGGGGGAGGACAATTCCAAACTGTAGTTACGTCCAAGAGCATGGACTTTAACAACTTGTGAATCAGTAGAAGAGACAATGTATAGATGCGTTTGTTTCTTTTGGTTTGGTTTGGTTTAGCTTATTGTGGTTACCCACAATCATTATAAGAAATACAGAGAAACACAAATTAATGCCTGTATCTTGAACTGAATGCAAACAGGGGCCTTAGAACCAACATTATATCTCTGTTACAATATACAATATATATTTTTAGAGATTTTTTTTATTTATTAGCTATTATACCCACTGCAACAAGTTTAAGAAATATTCCTAGTGACCCAAATAGCAGCTTTATGATTCAGATGCAGATATTTTCACCCAATCAATGGATTGAAGCATCTGACCCCTGTTGTTGAATTAATGAGGTCAAAGATATTAAAGAAGAGGGCATCCCTGTGGTAGGATCCCTGTCTCAATTAAAGTGTTCCCCCAAGATGTCTGAAATTGTGGCCCAACAAAGAGACAGAATGCACCTGCTGATATGAGGCCTCCAACACACATACAGGAGAGGATTGCTGGGAGGAGAACTCTACAATTCCACTCTCCCCACTGGAGGGCATTTAATCTAATGTTTTTTTTTTATTTTTTTAATTCCTGAGAGTCTCTCACATCCCAGGTCTCTGGTTTACTCTAGAGCGTTTTCTCATTTCCTCCTTCACAAAGTTGCCTGTTTCCATTCTTTTCGCTGGTCTTCATCAATTCAGTCCTGTTTCCCACAACCACAGTACCTGATAAAATTCCTCTATTCTCCTTCTTGTCCCATTTCCCACCCAGGTCTCTCCCTTCCCCTATCTGTATTGATTTTTTAACCTTCTTATCATTTCTAATTATGTTTATGACTAATAAAATAATTGAAGTTTATTTTTTGATTCATTATCTTATTAGTTTCCAAAGGGATGATATACAAATACCAAAGGTACATTGGTTTAATTTTATTTCATTTCATTTGATTTTTGAGATAGGCAGTTAGTATGTTTTGTATTCTCCAGGAAGGTCTAGAGTGTTGAGGTTCAGCATTCTATGCTAGTACCATTACAGGTATGTAAAAACTTACCTGGCTTTAATTGCTTATAATAAAATAGTCCCAAAAAATCTATAAACACTATAAAATAAACACTTTCCAGTCTGAGAGATGAAAATATTTCCTGTTCATTTACAAACCTCATTGATAGAAAGTATATTTGTTTCTTGAAACAAACTAAACTGCTAACTGAGTGCCATGATTAGCCCCCTCTCTGGTTTCCAGGCTCTGCCGCTTCTCTCTGTTCCCATTATTATTGATGCTCTCGAACAGGGGAATGCCAGGCCTACGACATGAGAGTGAGTGGGTAAGGGGAAGGGTTGGGGGAACATACAGGGGAATTTTGGGATAGCATTTGAAATCTAAATGAAGAAAACATCTAATTGAAAAAAAAAACTTAAGTGTATTCACATATGTACACAGGGACATGTGGCACATATGTACATAATTTAAAATTATCATTTCTTTTCAATACTCTGTTTTTCATTTATTTTATTATTATTAATATATATGGCAATTCTGAAACTTACTTTGTAGACTAGAATGTCCTCAAACTGAGATTTGCCTACCTCTGCCTTCCAAAAACGGAGATAAAAGGTGTGTGCCACCACCACCTGGCTTCCGAAATATTTTTTACTTAGTGGGAGATGTCCATTATTTTTTTCCTGTTAGGATATATCAAAATCATCAAGATGTCATATTTCCTTAATCAATTTATGAGATTAAATCAATCCCTGTAAAAATATTTCAGGTACTTTTGGAGACAGGTAAGTTTACAAGAAACATCATTTAAAAAATATTTTATTTCTGTAGCCAAAACCTTGAGTAGACCTTGCATGCAAACTCTGTAGCTAGCCTTATAACACCCGGAGGCAACTCCACTGCCAGGCATCTAACATTCATAGGATCCGATGATCAGACAAGAGGAAGACACAAAATCTTTCCCCAACACCTTGAGTAGAGGGTAACAGAAAGACACAGGCATGCAGGAACTCCACCAGACCAGTGGTATGGATTGCATCCATTCTGTCTGGGACAGGGCCCTGAGCAGTCCTTGGATGCAAACTCAGCAGCCAGCCCCATAACACCCAGAGGAAGCTCCACTACCTGAAGATCTAACATGGCCAGGGTCAGAGGATCCCAGGAACCTAGGAGCTTAGTCACACCAGGATCTCAAGGTTCCAAAAGCAGCTTGACTCCCAGGATGTCAGACCCACCCAGCATCTCATAATCACAGTATACCATAATAACAGGATCACAGAGACAGCTAGACTTTGAAGAGTTATGACACAACCAATATCACAGGAAGGACAGTCTGATGTAGACAGGGCATGTAGCACTTGAGATATCCAGATGGTGAGAGGCAAGGATAAGTTAATAAGCAGGAGAAACCAAAGTTATTTGGAATAATCAGAACCCAACACTTGCACCATATCAAGTGGATAACCCAACACACCCTAAAAGTAAGACATGGATCTAAAGTCACTTCTCATAGTGATGATGAAGGACTTTAAGAAGGACATTAGTAACTCTCTTAACGAAATGCAGGAGAACACAGATAAACATGTAGAAGTCCTTAAAGAGGAAACACAAAAATCTGTTAAATAGATTCAGGAAAACACAATCAAACAGGTGAAGGAGCAGAACAAAACCATCCATGATTTAAAAATGGAAATAGAAACAATTGACAATTCTCACTTAGGCCATGAAGCTATGGAACATTCCCATTTACTGAGATCCAGAGGAGTAGCCATTTGGAAGATTGTGTCCATAAATGTGAAGGTTGTGCTGAAACTCTTATGAAAATTGAGAACAATTTTAAATATGAAAGAAAAAAACACACAGTAAAAATTCATGTAGGCAAAATTGACAGCCTTCTATGTGTCACAAAACACACAAGCAGAGATTACAATTACAATAATTATTTTTATATCAAGGGGTCAAAACTCCTGATACAATCAATGTCCAAGAAGAGATATTTAGAGCACACACTCACCGGGGACAAACTGTCATGACTGGGACAGCATGGCAGGAAACAAAATGTTGATCTGTTTCATTGAGGGCCAGCATGGGGCCTTCTTATACTTTTGTGGAATAAGCAGCCAAGAGTTAGGTCAGAAATAGCCAGCTCCCTCAATTATGCCAAAGTAACCTATTTCTGCTAGGGAACAGTCCCAAATGTTCCACAAACTTGCTAGACTGTTCCACTAGTTTGAGACACCTGATACTGTGGGAAAATTTCACACCCAATCTTAATGAAACTGAACCAGGCATGTGTAAAATACTTTTTGAAAATAGTTTCATTTCAATTCAGGAAAAAGGACAGAGAGCCCTGCTTTGTAATGGATGGAGTTAGTCTTTAGCTTCCATTGTGCACTCTAAATGAAACATAGTGTAAAAGAAGCAGTTTTCTATGTAGCAAGTAAGGAGTGAAAACAACACACTAATGGAGATAAAATGCAAAGAACCGGGAAATATAGTAACAATTCCAATTGTAAGTGTGAAAAAACAAATATACATATATGTGAGTTGTGCTTGTTATTTTCCTACTGGTTTGATTTTACAGGATAAAAAACAATAGTCTGTCCCTATTGGCCACAGTTTCATTCATCATTGTGTTAGTGGATCCAATCTAGGAATTAATCATCAGGGTTTGACAGCAAAATCCATCGGCTCAATACACCAGACATTAGCTGGAAAGTGAGGTACAAGTAGGTAATGTCCTTTGGTTTCTTCTCTCTGAGTCTGTTATATGGGCGTCCTGTCATTGTTTGTTATTGTTGTTGGTTGTGTTTTAAAATTTGAAATATTGAATGCAAAAGCAAGTGGCAGGAGCCCAACAGGTCTTTGCATTCTTACTTTCTCCTTTCCATCACTCTCCAATTCTTCCAATCCCCAGCTTTCATTCAAGAAACAATCATCAGAAACAATTGAAAATAAGACTCCATCATCTTTACTTTGTGCTTGCATGTTGGCTGTAATCATCTTGAAAACATTAAAAATCAGGCTAAGATTCTGCCTATGTTTGATAGGGTTTCATTGCTGTGAAGAGACACCATGACTCAAGCAACTCTTATAAAGGAAAATTTAATAGAGGTTTCTTACAGTTTTAGAGGGTCAGGTCAGTACATTATTATCATGGTGGGAAGCATGGCAACATCCAGGTAAAAGGGGCGATGTAGAAGGAAAGAAGTTTTCTATATCTTAATCTGAAAGCAAACAGGAGGAAGCTTGTGGCCAAAGCAGCAAGGAAAAGCATCTCTCTTCATCACTGGGCAGAGTTTGAGCACTAGATAAAAGCCAGCCTACACAATGATCAAGGCCACATCTGCTAATAGTGCCACTTCCCATGGGCCAAGGGTATTCTAATCATCAAACTGCTACATACCTGCAAACACTCCTGTATGCATGTATGCACACACACACAAAGACACACACACACACACATACACACACACACTTTCATGCCTATTGCACGTGAGATTGCATAAAAATATATTTGTCTATTTACACATATATTTATTTTTTACTTACTTGCTTGCTTGCTTATTGCTTACTTATTTACTTATTTACTTACTTACTTAGTTTTAAATGTTTTGCTGAAGAACTTTGTACATAAACATAATGAGTTTGAGTAAATCCATCCCCATCTTCTCTTCCTTGAATTGCTCTCCATTTCTCCTGTATCACTTTTAGCTTTAATTCCATGCACATTTTAATAAAGACCACTGAGTGAATTTAGTGATGACTACATATGTGGGGTTAGGGAAACACATCCACTGGAACATGGGCAGCCTCTGAGGAGCCAAATCTATGTAGAAAACTGGCCCTCACACCTGCAGCCACTAATTGCCAATTTTTTGGGGTGAAATTTTCTCTGCTCCCCCATCTATTCTTCAAGAACTGTGAGACAGAAAATTTTAAAAAAAGGTGTTGAGATCTGCTTAGAAAGGACTTTAATCTCAGGATATGGGAATCAAAACCAGGTAGAGATGAATTCTCTGCTGATCTGCACAGGAAAGCACAGAAATCTAGGACTATACAGAAATATCCAGTTCCAGAGAAGAAAAACAAAAGAAACAGGGAGGAATTGGGAAGTACAAGTAAGAATTTGAATGTACAGATTGTAAATCCTGTCTCTGGGAATAATAATCAAGATACTTTGAAAGGAACAATCAAGCCATGTTTAAAAGACTGGACACACCATTTGGCATATGTTATATAAATCAGTAAAAATAATTAAAAATGTCTCATTAAAATTCACAACAGTCCCCTTAAGTTTTTTCTTCTGGTTTTCTTCTTTAAATATCTTATTGAATCTGAAGTGATGGCTCAGCATTTCTGAACACTGGCAGCTCATGCACAGCATACACTTGGACTTGCCACATTTCCATAGGCTGTTTACAACTTCTTCTATTTTAGTAACCACAGGGAATCCACACTCCCCCTTCCCATGAGACAATGTATCCATACCTATACAGAGAATTCAAAACAAACAAAATCTCTTCAATCTGTCTCACCAATCATACATTAGGTCCAATGCTTGGGTGCTTTCTGTTTCAGGCTCACAATGATCAATGGTATATACTTTCTAGGTTGTATAACTGCACTTCATTTCTCTACCAGGAACCTTTCCTCAGATTCTGTCCTCATCAAGAATCCCATCTAATACCATCAGACACTTCTATGCATCAGAGGGAACAAGGTCTAGCTGTGTGCCTTGCAGGTTGGGTAGAGCACTGTCAATATCCCTTCTCCTCCAGCAAACCCTCTCAAGGCTCACAACGGTTGTCTTCCAGGATAAAATCTGATTGCCTAAGAGAAGGAGCAAATCATCTCTGCTTGCTCTAATGTCTAAATGACATTGCAGATTAAGAAAAAACCTAGAGCTTCCCCAAGATTCTCAGTCCGGGAGCATTTGGACAATCCATTACTTTCATAGGGTCCAAAATTGTTTGAATTCTACAGACCAATGAATTGTCCCATTAGAAGCCACCTTTCCAGCAGGTAGCAGCAGCTCCAACTGCTGTCTCCAAAGGCAGTTAAACAAAAGCAACCTGAAGAGGCAGGTGAACTGCTCCTGGTCCCACCAAGGTGACTTTGGTTTCTGGTGGGAGGGGGCAATTACATGCTGTGAGAATTCTGTTCTGTTGATGTGCTCACCCACCAAAACACTCCTCTTGGAAAGACCAGGAATGAGTTCCTCTTCCAAAATCCCTCCTCTTGCATGTGGTGTTCATTCCATGGGTGTGGGGAGTAGGCTCTATTCCTTGGGTACTCTGTTTCTAAATGAGGTGACACACAGTGATCACTCTCTCCTACCTTTCACAGATGATTGAGACTCCTAATCTAGACATTATTTTTTTATTTATTTTTTCAATCTGCGAAGGCAGATATGGTTGTTTGTGAACATTACAGTTTGCATGGACACTTCTTATATGTAATACATCAGAGGACAGAAGAGGATACAGCAGCATATGCTGCTGGAATTACAGGGAGGATGAGAAAGAAAGGGGGGGCAGGGAGTGAGAGGGAAAGAGAGAAACACAGACTGAGACTGAGATACAGAGAGATAGCAATACAGAGAGTGGGGAAGTTAGAAGGAAAGAGAGAGAGGCAGAGAGACAGAGAGACAGAGAGACAGAGAGACAGAGAGACAGATAGAGAGACAGAGAAACAGTCACAATGTAATTGCTGGAAATTGAAGCCACGACCTGTGTGATAGCAGCAAGTCTGTCAACACATACATTGTCTCTTGAGATTTTGGCTCCAATTTTGAATTGGCCAAGAAAGACCTGATGCTATGTATTCTGGAGTTGACCTTGTGTATACCATCGTATTCCTGGAAACAGTTTCACATCCCAGAACATGACCTTTAATCAGTCTTGATGCATCTCACATATCCTATGCCGAGACACCAAAGGAGACATATGGAAGGTTTCCTGTTGTGGTCTGGTAAAAGGACGCCATTCCTGACAAGAATCTCCAGAAGAATAAAGCCAATACAGTCGAAACAACCTTAGCCCTGTTCAGAGTGAGATACCTGCCTTCTTAAGGCTTCTCAGTACAGCTTTATATAGTGTATTAGCTTACTCTTGGTTAGAATTCACCACAGATCACAAACATCCTATTCAGATTTCTCTCTCTTTATCTATTTTTTTCTTGTTGTAGTGGTGGTGATGTTTTAAGAAAGACTTATAAGAATTAATTTACTCTTAGATGAATTTGGACCTTTTGAGAAAGATTGTGTTCCTACACCATTTTTCGCTCATGAGAAAATGGGGAGGTGGTACATGGCTTAGAGTATAAGATCATTGGCCCCTGTGCACAGGTTACAGGATTCAATTACCAGGGCCCATCTTGTTTGTCACAGCCACAGGTAAGTGCTGTTTCAGGGGATCTGATACTATCTAACTTCTGATCTCTACACGGTCCAGTTTAGTGCACAGGCAGCAGACACACCCCTTCAGGTAAAACATTCATAAAATAGAAATAATGAAAATTCTACAGTTTACCAATTGCCATATAAAACTTGATTTCCAAATGATCACACATACTATTAGGAGAGGACCTCAAAATGTGGATGTAGGTCAAAAATTTTGATATATTTGATACTTATTTTTTCTTTCTTTTCTGTTTTACACCACCTAGGACCCCACATCCCAATGACCTGGAGGAGAGTAAGCCAGAGTTCTTCCATAGTCTTTGCTTCAGTTCCTGTCTCCACTTACCAGCTCTGATCAAGGTGTTGTCCAGACTTCCATAGATAACACAGTTTAAAACCTGAAAGTTGAAAACAGATAGAATCCATTACATCATTTGGTAGTTTTGGGTCCCAATTTTTATCTCATTGAAATCAAGACAGGACTGTATGCTTGCAATAATGTTATCTGCCTGTGCTTAAACTTCTGACTAAAAAACTCTTTGTTCAAAACAGTGGAGTGACCGATGAGCATCAGACAGTTACATAGCAATTGTTGCCCTATGAATTTGGATACATCTCTGATTATATTGAAGATTGAAAATCAATTAAATGGTTTTAGTAGTAGGTAGACAGGCACCTAGTGTTGATGTAAAACAAATTCCACAGTAGATCAGTTCTAAAACTACATTATTCTGCATGATATCTCAGCACTAATGAATAGGCAGCTGCACAAGCAAAAGAAGAGGAAAAGGAAGAAACACAGGCAGACACAGATGCAGAGGTTGAGAAACAGGCTGAGATAGAGAATGAAGAAGGAGAAAAGGAAGGACAGGCAGAGTCACAGGGACAGTCAAAGGGAGATTCAGAATCAGAGACAGAGTCAGAATGTGTGGTGTGCATGTACCTAGTGTGTGTCTTTCTAATTTTTAGACCTTTTAGGAAGTTACATTTACTCAAGTGTCCTCAGAGATGGGGTGATTGGTTGCAACAAATTTCTCAGATTACAACCAGTATACCAAGACATGGTTTCTGTCTAATTGACCACCCAGACCCAAGGAATACTTATAATAGGAGAGATCCCAGGCTAATGGTTTTCTTTCTTATAATAAGTCTGTCTCTCCCAGTCACAGAATAAAAGGAAATTATGATTCATTGGAAAAGAACACATAAATGGCTCCAGAAACTCAGCCAAGTCTATTAAGATATATATATATTATCACAAAGCTCTCACACAACTTTTTAAAAATCCTAATCCTGTACTGGATTCATCTTCTAAGTATACACTGTATGTTATATATAGTATATCATAAAATACTAAATAGGAATATCTAGCTATGTACACTGAATGTATACTGTGAGGAGCTGCCCTTTCAATCTCCATTACAAGATGGCGCTGACATCCGTTGTTCTAACTGGTAAAGAAATAGTCTGTGTATGTGCTGGGGTATTTTTCCATTCTTTGTGCCCTTCCTGTTCTGTGGCGTCATATGGGCTGATAGTGAGCAGCCCTTAGGGTGAAATATGTCTCTAACACTTCTTGTGGTCTATTTAAGGACCGAGTTTCCTGTGTTCTAAGCCTCCTCGCCCAAAAGCTAATCATCTTTCTCTTGAGATGGATTAAAGCTATGCTGCAGAAGGATCTGAGTGTGTCCTGTGTGTGTGTGTTCTCGCCGGTGAGACTCTTTATCATCACAGACACAGTATACTGCATGCACAGACCATTAGTACTGTAACTCCATGGATAAATCATGTTCATGAAGCAACACTAACAGAGATTTACACACAATATTTGCATTTCATTTGTGTTCCCGAGATGAAAATTATTTTCATCAACACACATGGCACTGCATAGAACAGGTATGACTAATATTAAAATAGTAAACAGCTGACTGCAAGAAGTATAGAAATCAGAGTTAGTAAGTCTTTGGTGGAATACTATATTTACATACTCACAACATCCATTAGTGAAGAACTCCTGCTGCATTAACTTTGCACAAGATTTATTGTCAAAACTGGTACTTTTAGTCTGGTGGTTGGTGGTTGGTTACACAAGTTGGTTGTGGTTTGTTAGTAGCCATAATTAAAGGAGAAGAACAAGGAAAGAAATTAAATTCAGAGATTTTCTAATTCCTCTCTCTAATATACCCTTATTTCTGTCCTATCTAGCGTTAGGGGTTATAAAAAGAAGATCCTAGAAAATATCAAACACCAACTATAAAAATGAATCCTTAATTACTGTCCACCAGAAACCACCAATTGTGAAGAAATACACTTTATCTTCTTTATCATAAGTTTTAAAGGACTCTCTTCAATAGCTTCCTGACTGGACTGTTCTTTTTTCTTCTGTGTTCTTTTTCCTTGTGTGTGTGTGTGTGTGTGTGCATGAGGGTGAGTGTGTGTGACTTCCTTTGCATAATACCTTCCTGTGTTGTTAACCATTCATATTTGCTGTGGATTTACTCACAACAAACAGATAAACTGAATTGTGAGTATCTTCTTTTTTTGGTGTCTGTTTTGTTTTTCTTTTCTGGTGGTGGGTTTAGCATGTATGCAAATCAAACACTACCATCGAGTCACATCTCTAGCTTAGACAGGGATTTGAATTCTTTAACACTAGTTATTTCTCTCCATATTACTGTATCATTATAATGTTTTTATTGTACTCCTGATCTGTTACTGAAATTTTATTTCCATTTATTCCAAATTTATGTAGGTGCTAAGCAACGTCAACCCATTGCTGATATTTTTTGTTAATAAGGCAACTTGATCAATAAATGACTTCTTTTTCTGACTAGTGCCATATTGTGTTTTCTTGAAGACTTGTATCTTAAGCCGGAGCAGAAACTTGTAATGTACACTTGAGGAGGGTTTTTTTTGGGATTTGGTGGTTATTTCAATGTATTAAATGAATGTCAGGTGCCTGATGTTCTATCAGAGTAATGGTGCTCCTTAAGCTACATGTTCATCTTTATGTTCTCATACACTTTTCAGAACAATATTTTTCAGTACCACAGAGCAAATGTTACAGGTTCTTAGCTTTTAAACTCTCAGTAAACACCAAAGTCTCAATTTTGGACTTCAGTGCAACCTCTTCTCTAAAAGCTAGTCAGAGGATGCTTAGTCCTGTGAGCCCAATCCTTTCTTTTTATTCCAAGCATGGAGGGAAAATGGCATGCCCTGTAAGGGTTTTGCAATTAGAGATTCTGAAGTCAGCAGATCATACTTGTCACCCTATTGAGTTTGCTCATCTGTAATAGCAAGTGAAAGAGTGGTAATCAGTACCATGATGGCTCAAAAGAAGTCTAGAACACCACTGCATTCTGCCCCCTTGTGGGTGCCATCCCTGTCACAATTTGAAGAGAAACAGTGCTCCTTCCAGGAAGCTGCAGGGAATTGAACTGCACTCCTCTGCATGCTGTCAGACCCAGCCTCTAGGTCTGGACTGACTCTCCTTAAGGATAGTCACTTACCCTCCTGGCCCCAGTCCCTAATTCTCTCTCAGTTCTCCACAAAACAGGAGACTCTCTTTATTTTTTGTGCCAAATGATGTCAGCTTCATTTCCAATATCCTGATAAACTAAACTGGTTGGGTCTTAAAAAATTTCTTTCTCTCAACCACCTATTTACCAGGAAAACTGTCGGTGAGAATGGCTGAGACATCTAGTCTGGGCGAGTTTCCCATGATTAAGGGCAGGGAATATGAAGATAAGGCCAACTTATTAATATACTTCCAAAGTCTAGTTTTAATTGGCATCTCTAATGCTGTGCAGAAGAAATGTGAGATTGTGAGGTGACTTCACAGATTAATATAAGAGGTGAGTCTAGAAAATCAGGAGCTGTCTATTGAGAACAGCACTGGACCATGGCCCTCCTTTGAGGATTTACACTTTAAAGCTGAGATAAACTGTAAAAAAAATATGTCTTTCTGAAATTTATGCCATGGAACGTCCACATAATATCTTAGTTCATTTGTGTGATGTTTTTATACATGGCTGTAAATGCTTTTATGTTAACCTGTGTGTGCTAGTAAGTATTTGCCTTCTTAACATGAAGCTAAAGTCACCTGGGAAGAGGGAACCTCAAATTGGATCTGTCTACATTAGATGAGGCTATAGCCATGTTTATTTGTTTTCTTAGAAAATTTTCTTTAAATTTTCCATCTTATGTGACCTGAAAGTATCCATCTCCCTGTTTATCCTCCTACCATCGAACTCAGAGACACAGTGAAACTAACAGAAGTTATGGGCCAAACGAATTTAACAGATACTTATAGAACATCACCCAAAAACAAGAACACACATAATATGCACTCATTCTTAAGTGTATATTAGGCAAAAAAAAAAACCATGGAATTCCCATGATACAATTCATTGATACTATCCATTATCTCTACCTCTGGTCAGGATTATTTTTCTGACTTTTCTTTGCATAGATTCCTGATTCTTGAAGGAGAGAGCTCGATAAAGGCATCCTCTTTAATCTTTAATTCTCTGAGTCTCTCACTCTCTGTGCATTGTCCAGTTGTGTCTTTCTGTGATTATTACCAGTTTTGTAGGAAACTCACCTCTGATGAAGGCTGAGGCATATATACTAACATATGGGTGGAGCCATTAGGATTCATGAGAAGTCATTTTACTGCTGTGGTTATTTAACAAAATTTATGACGGCAGATTTTCACTTAGTGTTTTATGACCTTTCTAGTCTCAGATGCTTGGCCTGATATTTCCCTCCACATTTAACCCTCCTATTTTAGTGTCTTCTTCATTCCTTTATACCACTATATTCTACTTCCCCTTCCTTGGAAGAACTCCTCCTTCTTTATGGTTCCTTACTAGATAGCTCATCTCTGTTACCCTAAATGAAAAACAAACATATATAAACCTTACAAGCTAACTCCATACATAGGTGAAAACATCCAAATTGTGTCATTCTGGGTCTGATTTGACTGTTGGATATTTCCCCCCCTTTTTTTTTTTTTAGATACTTCAGTCCTTCTTTTTTAAAAAATATTTTTATTACGTGTTTTCCTCAATTACATTTCCAATGCTACACCAAAGGTTCCCCATACCCTCCTCCCCACTTCCCTACCCACCAATTCCCATTTATTTTTTGGCTCTAGCATTGCCCTGTACTGGGGCATATAAAGTTTGGTTGTCCAATGGGCCTCTCTTTCCAGTGATGGCTGACTAGGTCATCTTTTGATACAAATGTAGCTAGAGTCCAGAGCTCCGAGGTACTGATAAGTTAATAATGTGGTTCCATCTGTAGGGTTGCAGATTCCTTTAGCTTCTTGTGTACTTTCTCTATCTCCTCCATTGGGAGCCCTGTGATCCATATAATAGCTGACTGTGAGTATCCACGTCTGTGTTTGCTAGGCCCTGGCATAGTCTCACATGAGACAGCTGATTAACAGTTGATGGGAGAGGATCCAGTACTCATTGAGTGGTGCTATCTCTGCAAAGATGGTGATAAAATATATAAGAAAGCAACCTGAGGGTAGTGTTTGAAAAATGGCTCAGTGTTTAAGAGAACTGGCTGCTCTCTTAGAAGGTCAGGATTTGAATCACAGAACTCAGGTGGCAGCTCACAGCCTCATTAAGCTCCAATATCAAGGGACCAAGCTCCCTCTTATGGACTCTGTGAACCCTGGACAAAAAAGGCCCACAGGCATTCACGCAAACAAAACATTTTTATATATACATATATGTTATTAAAATAAAAGTTAAAAGGCATTTTTAAATTTTGTAAGTAGAAAAGCTGAGAAAACTGTGTTGAGAAACAAGCCAATAAGCAATCTTGCTCCATGTACCCTGCCTATAATCCTACATGGGTTCCTGCCCTGATTTCACTGAGTGATGGAGTGTGATGTGGAAGAATAACACAAACTAATCTTTTTAAAAAGAGAAGGGAGGAGAGGGGGATTGGAATGGGGATTTGTTGATGGGAAACTGTGAAGGAAGTTATCATTTAAATTGTAAATAGATAACTAAATTAAACATGAAAAAAATAAGTCCTGTCAAGAAGTCCAATGTGACAGTGTGAAACTGCTAATCTACAACCTGCTAAACTCACATGTGTGGGGTGTGGGCATGCAAGTGTTCTGTCTGAGCCTACAGGCCACTTAAATCCTCAAAAACCCTGTGGAGTTCAACCCTGACTTCCTGGCAAAGATGATCCCCAAAGTGTATTGGGAAGTGCTTGTGCAGGTAGCAGACACCTCAATCTTGGCCCAGGTACACAAAATATCCAACTAGCTGCTATGAACAGGACAAGATACTTTTGAGGAAGATGTACCCACGTGTGGCTTGAGATTGATGTACTGGATGGTACTCTGCAATGGTCAGAATCCAGTGTTCTTTTCCCCATCATCAACAGGATCACCAATATGCTGTAGAATGATGAGGAGACAGAGAGGTAACCTTGCTAGCCACCACAATGCGATGTGGGAATGGGTATCCAGATGAAGGAAGACCCTCTTGAAAGCAGTGGGGAGGGGATGGGATAGAGGGTTTCTGGAAGGGTGGGAAACTGAAAACGGACATCATTTGAAATGTATATAAAGAAAATATACAATTAAAAAAAGACCAACCAAAGAGCACATAGGGCGGGGCCCATGGCTGCAGCTTCATATGTAGCAGAGAATGGCCTATTTGGACACCAGTAAGAGGTGAAGCTCCTGTTCAGGAGAAGGCTCTATACCCCAGTGTAAGGGAATGTCAGGACTAGGAAGTAGGAGTGGGTATTTTGTTGATTACTGAGAGGAGGGATGGCATAGTGGGTTTTCAGAGGGGAAACCAGGGAAGGGGATAACATTTGAAATGAAAATAAAGAAAATGCCTCATAAAATAAAATAAAATAAAACAAAATAGATTGAAAACAACCACCTAGACACAATAAGTTAATAGCAGAATGATAAATAAAAGAAGACAGTGTAGTGGTGCATACCTTTTATCCCTGCTCTTGGTAGGCAGAGGCAGGGGCAGGCAAATTTATGAGTTCAAGGCCAGCCTGAACTCCAGATTGAATTCCATGACAACCAGGGCTAAACAGAGAATCCCTGCCTCGAAAAAACAAAAAACAATAAACAAAGAGAAAATGAATGACACACAGGCATACAGAAGAGGACTGGTCCCAAAGACAGCTCTGTCCTAAATATACTAGAGCACATTGCTTCACAAAATGAATTCTGAACATGATCTCACATAGGGCATTTGAATATACTTTCTAGGTTAACCCCATATAATCACAAGAAACAAAAGGTAACAAGAAGATCAGAGTCAGAAGTATATCTCAGACTCATGTCAAAGACAGTCTGGGAGGCACACCATGCTTCAGTTTTCAAAGTTCCAGAGAGTGGTTCTCCACCTTTTTAATACTGCGGTTCCTTCATATATATACTTCCTTATGCTGTGTGGTGCCCCAACCGTAAAAATATTTTTTGCTGCTTCATAACTGAAATGTCCTACTGATATGAATTATAACATACATTTCTGACATACAGATAGTCTTAGACAACTCCTGTGAAATTTGTCACAAGGACTAGCAACCTACAGGTTGCCAACCACAGTGCCAGCAACTAGGAAAACTAGCCAGCCCCTTGATTTTTACAATGTTGCCTTCCGTAACTGTGGTAGAATAGATGTGCTCTATTTTAGTGGTCTAAGCATGTGAGGATCTGTAACACTACCTGGAAACACACATACCAAATTGGATGAGGGAGTCTATTTTTTCTGTCCTGGACCTTGCAGGTTTGAGTCAGCTCTAACCAAATAGAAGAGAAAGGATACTGGATGAATTCCTACTCAAAGTCTTTGGAGACAACAGGGATTTTATTGGGTTCTCATGGAGAATGGGAGAGTGTTTGTGCTCCATTAAAAAGGTACTCACATTCACTATTTTGATGCCTTTCTTTCTATTTGAGTGTGCTTTGTACTTTTGTCTGCTATGTGTTGTGTTCTGTGTTCTTTGTTACTAACTCTAGGGTTCTTACCATACTTGGAAAATGAAAGTCAGTTTGAAAACCTTTCATATTTATATTTGTTCTCTGTATAGAAACTCTCTCTCTCTCTCTCTCTCTCTCTCTCTCTCTCTCTCTCTCTCTCTCTCTCTCTCTCTCTTTGAGTTTTCAAGACAGTGTTTCTCTGTGTAGCCATGGTTGTTCTGGAAATCACCCTGTAGACCAGGTTGGCCTCGAACTTAGAAATTCACCTGTCTCTGCTTTTCGAGTGCTGGGATTAAAGGTGTTTGCCACCACCACTTGGAAATATGATTCTTTTAAAAAATTAGATTATGAGTCGTTTGTACCAAAAATAAGATCAAAATTTCAAGGAAGGTACTTTTAATTGAAAATGCATCATTCTGATAAAAAAAAAATGGGGTATTCCATGGAGATACAGAAGTTTGAAAATGACCCAAAAGGTATTGTTCTTCAACTAATTCCTTATCAGCTTGTAATTTTCTGAGGATATTGGCCACTGAGGCTTGAAGTATCAAAAACCCATCAGGCTATCTCTCTCTCATTCTTTCTTTCTCTTTCTCATTCTTTCATCTCATTTTTCTCTCTCCTCATTCTCTCTCTTTCTCTCTCTCTCTTTCTCTCTTTTTCTCTCTCTATCACCCTCTCTCTCTCTCTCACTCTCTCTCTCTCTCACCCTCTCTCTCTCTCCCTCTCTGTCTCGCTCTCGTTTTAAGCCATTCATCCAGTGGTTGACATCTAATGTTAATCCATTTCTTGTCTATTTCACACAGTGAGGCAATCAATATTGATGATATGACTGTGAAATGGTCCTTCTTACTTTTTTTTCTTTTTCTTTTTTGAGAGAGTCATGCCATAGACTCATTCATAACAGTTTTTCTCTCTAGAATAAGTTTGCATGCTTTAGCACTTGATAATAATCTCGATTGTTGATTTATTTTAATATCTGTGAGTTTCTGCAGTAACTGATTCTATTAGTTAGAGATTAGTTGCTGTGAAAAGACACCATAACCAAGGCCACTCATAAGAGACTCATTTCATTAGGGCTTTTCTACATTTCATTACACGTTCAGAGGTTCACTCCATGATCATCAAGGCAGAAAATATGGCACTGTCTAGGCAGACATGGTGGTGGAGAGGAAGTTTAGAATTATGCACCTTCATCCAAATGCTTCGAGGAAAAACTATGTATTTTGCATACAGGTAGGGTCTCTTCCACACTGGTAGAGCTTTAAAGCCCCAGAGTGATATGCTTCCTCCAGCAAGGCCAGACCTATTCCTACAAGGACACACCTCCTCATAGGCCAACTATATTTAGAATGCCACACTGGTTTCATAGCAACTTGACAAGATCTAGAGTCTTCAAAGAGAAGGAGCCTCAGTTGAGAAGATGCCTCCATAAAATCCAGCTGTTAGGAATTTTCTTAATTGATGGGAGAGCACCCACTCCATTGTGGGTGTTGACATCCTTGTGGTGGTAGTCCTGGGTTCTTTAAGAAAGCAAGTTAAGCAAGATTAGAGGAGCAAGACAATAAGCATCACCACTCCATAGCCTATGAATGAGCCTCTGATTCCAGGATCCTGTGTTGTTTCAGTTTCTGTCCCAACTTCTTTGGTGATAAACAGCAATGTGGAAGTATAAGCTGAATAAAACCTTTGCTATGGAATTTGCTCTTTGACATGGTGAATCCTTACAACAATAAAAAACAGTAAGGTATTCTTAGGGAAAAAAATGTCTAACAGTGCCAATGTCAATGTGTAGACATTTTATTTTTACTTAGAGATAAGCTATACTCATGTACCTACCTGAGATGTAATTGTTCTAGTTTTCTTCTTTCTCACCATGTAGAATACTACAATAAAAAATAACTTGGAAATAAAAAGAATACAGATTGTCACTGAGGAAGACAAAACAGGAAGTTGAGTCAGTAACAGCAAACACTGCTTATTGGCTTGCCACTGTCTTAGCCACTGTTCTATTGCTATGAAGAGACACATATGGTGATGGCAACTATTAGAAAACAAGGCATTCTTTGTGTAGAGAAAGGCCATTGACTTGTTTGAGTTAATTTTATATCCAGCTACTTCACCAAAGCTGTTTATCAGGTTTTGGTGTTCTCTGGAGGAATTTTTAGGGTCACTTATATATACTATCATATCATTTGCAAAAAGTGATATTTTTACTTCCTCTTTTCCAATTTATATCCACTTGATCTCCTTTTGTTGTCGAATTGCTCTGGCTCATTCTTCAAGTACTATGTAATAAACAGGATGAGAAAGAAATTAGGGAAACAACACCCTTCTCAATAGTCACAAATATTAATAAATATCTCGGCGTGACTCTAACTAAAGAAGTGAAAGATCTGTGTGATAAAAACTTCAAGTCTCTGTAGAAAGAAATTAAAGAAGATCTCAGAAGATGGAAAGATCTCCCATGCTCATGGATTGGCATGATCAACATTGTAAAAATGGCTATCTTGCCAAAATCAATCTACAGATTCAATGCAATCCCCATCAAAATTCCAACTCAATTCTTCAACGAATTAGAAAGAACAATTTGGAAATTCATCTGGAATAACAAAAAACCTAGGATAACAAAAACTCTTCTCAAGGATAAAAGAACCTCTGGTGGAATCACCATGCCTGATCTAAAGCTACAGAGCAATTGTGATAAAAACTGCATGATACTGGTATAGAGACAGACAAGTAGACCAATGGAACAGAATTGAAGACCCAGAAATGGACCCACACACCTATGGTCACTTGATCTTCGACAAGAGAGCTAAAACCATCCAGTGGAAGAAAGACAGCATTTTCAACAATTGGTGCTGGCACAACTGGTTGTTATCATGTAGAAGAATGTGAATCGATCCATACATATCTCCTTGTAGTAAGGTCAAATCTAAGTGGATCAAGGAACCTCACATAAAACCAGAGACACTGAAGCTTATAGAGGAGAAAGTGGGGAAAAGCCTTGAAGATATGGGCACAGGGGATAAATTCCTGAACGGAACAGCAATGGCTTGTGCTGTAAGATCGAAAATTGACAAACGGGACCTAGTGAAACTCCAAAGTTTCTGCAAGGCAAAAGGCACCGTCAATAAGACAAAAAGACCACCAACAGATTGGGAAAGGATCTTTACCTATCCTAAATCAGATAGGGGACTAATATCCAACATATATAAAGAACTCAAGAAGGTGGACTTCAGAAAATCAAATAACCCCATTAAAAAATGGGGCTCAGAACTGAACAAAGAATTCTCACCTGAGGAATACCGAATGGCAGAGAAGCACCTGAAAAAATGTTCAACATCCTTAATCATCAGGGAAATGCAAATCAAAACAACCCTGAGATTCCACCTCACACCAGTCAGAATGGCTAAGATCAAAAATTCAGGTGACAGCAGATGCTGGCGTGGATGTGGAGAAAGAGGAACACTCCTCCATTGTTGGTGGGATTGCAGGCTTGTACAACCACTCTGGAAATCAGTCTGGTGGTTCCTCAGAAAATTGGTCATAGTACTACCGGAGGATCCAGCAATACCTCTCCTGGGCATATATCCAGAAGATGTCCCAACTGCTAAGAAGGACACATGCTCCACTATGTTCATCGCCACCTTATTTATAATAGTCAGAAGCTGGAAAGAACTCAGATACCCCTCAACAGAGGAATGGATACAGAAAATGTGGTACATCTACACAATGGAGTACTACTCAGCTATTAAAAAGAACGAATTTATGAAATTCCTAGCCAAATGGATGGACCTGGAAGGCATCATCCTGAGTGAGGTAACACATTCACAAAGGAACTCACACAATATGTACTCACTGATAAGTGGATATTAGCCCAAAACCTAGGATACCCAAGATATAAGATACAATTTCCTAAACACATGAAACTCAAGAAAAATGAAGACTGAAGTGTGGACACTATGCCTCTCCTTAGAAGTGGGAACAAAACACCCATGGAAGGAGTTGCAGAGACAAAGTTTGGAGCTGAGATGAAAGGATGAACCATGTAGAGACTGCCATATTCAGGGATCCTCCACATAATCAGCATCCAAAAGCTGACACCATTGCATACACTAGCAAGATTTTATCGAAAGGACCCAGATGTAGCTGTCTCTTGTGAGACTATGCGGAGCCTAGCAAACACAGAAGTGGATGCTCACTGTCAGCTAATGGATGGATCACAGAGCTCCCAATGGAGGAGCTAGATAAAGTACCCAGGGAGCTAAAGGGATCTGCAACCCTATAGGTGGAACAACATTATGAACTAACCAGTACACCAGAGCTCTTGATTCTAGCTGCATATGTATCAAGAGATGGCCTAGTCGGCCATCACTGGAAAGAGAGGCCCATTGGACAAGCAAACTTTATATGCCCCAGTACAGGGGAATGCCAGGGCCAAAAAGGGGGAGTGGGCGGGTAGGGGAGTGGGGGTGGGTGGGTATGGGAGACTTTTGGTATAGCATTGGAAATGTAAATGAGCTAAATACCTAATAAAAAAATGGGAAAAAAAAGAAAAAGAAGAAAACAGGGCATTTAACTAGAGGCTTGCTTACATTTTCAGATGATTGGACAATCATCACGAGAGGGACCCCATCACTGGAGCAATAGAGAACTATTGATCCTTAGGCAAAGAGATAGATTCTGCCATTGCATTGGCTTCTTGAAAACTCATACCCATCCTTGTTGATACGCCCACTTTCTCCAATGAAGCCACACCTTCTCTTATTCCTTCTAAATTTAAACTCACTGCCACTTTCTGGTGACTAAATATTCATATATATGTGTCTATAGGTGACTTTATTATTCAAACCACCACTTTTCCCATGGCTCGTTCAGCTATTTTTTTTTAAAATACAGCCTAAAAGGCTCCCATTTATTAAGGACTACTGATGAGCTTAGCCACAGTGATGGGCCCTCCCACATCAATCATTAGCCAAGAGAATATCCCATAGACTTACCTAATGAACAAGTAAGTGAATAGAGACTGATCTTCAATTGTTCTCTCTTCTCAGGTAACTGTGGATTGTCAAAATTGGAAAAAAAATAATATCCCATCACAGTAATGTTTAACTTACACCATAACCTACAAAAACATTACTCAACACCATCTATTGCATTCTGCCCCTGCATAGACACACTTCCATGTATGGCATAAGTGAAGGGTGACTACCTCCATCAGCAAGGATACTCAATAATAGGTGACATGAGCTGAATATTTCCTATAGCCTCACAACCCCGAAATTCTACTGTGTGTTACACTTACTGGGAGACTTGCCAATCTGTCCAATTTTATGCCACCAAAGCTATGACAAAAAAAAACTCCTCATAAAGAAATCTAATGAATTTTACTTGATTTCTTTCTCCTGAGGCAACTGAGTATTATCCCTTCATGCTTATATTGGTGTCTGATTCATCTGTAATAAACCCACTACTATTTACAGCTACATCACAGGAGGTATGACAAATACCATCTCCCATGAGTTGGTCAAACCTTTTCAGCAGCTTTTTTTGTAGTATCCTTTCTATAATAAAAAATACATTGATTTCTTTATTTTTAAGTGTGTAATTTAATGATTCTAACACATTTTTATCTCCCTTCCATTTTCCCCTCATTTTCTGCTACTTCATATGATATTGCAATCTATTAAAATACAGTAGTGAATACAGCGGAAAAAACAGTGTGGGAAGAATCAAAGTTCTTTATTACTAAGACAACAGATACACTGGCATAATCTTCCAGGTACAACTACTTAGTAACTTTCGGTGTAATGTTAGCATGATTCTTCTAGAAAAAAGCTTAAAGAATTAAGGCATGGTTACAATGGACCAGAAAAGTCAGTATCACTAGTGAGACACATTCATGTAAATAATTTTCATCACTGTTCCGATATGCCTAGCAACAAGGAAAACAGGTCCATAGTCACAAGAGTATGAAAGGGGCATGAAGGAGAACAGTTGTCCAACTTATTATTACCCAGTAAGCATCAACACAGGAAGCGACCAAAGACAATAAATAACTTCCAAGACATGTCCCAAATGACCAAGTTCCTTTACAAGTGTCTCACCCCTTCAATGCACACCCATCAATCAATTAACTCATTGATTAAACCCCTCAGGGTCCAATCACTTTTCAGATTGTGTATAGTGTTCTATCTTTGAACATTGTACTTGGGGCCAAAACCTTCATCAAAACCCACGACTGACATTGCAAACCCATTTCACCACACAATTCTTTATGTTACAAAAAGTGATAGGATCTATCTGTCTCTTTAAGGATATCTCTGTATAGCAGTTACAAAAGCAAAACGTCCAGGACAACAGAATCATCACCTCCATGAGGTATTTTAAAATATGAGTTCAAGAAGAAGGAAAATGCAATGCAAGTTAATGTTCTTGATCCCACATCCCTCCATCTTAAAGCCATAGGTTGGACCCAGAAGTTTAGGTCAAAAGTGTAAATTTCACCTATACTACAACCAACTGTGATGATTTCTAGCCATCTCCAGTTTCAGTGTGGTATTTAGTCCCACCATCTGCATCACAGCATATTGCCTAGTGTGAAATAGTGCCAGCAGTTGATTGCAAACCCCACTATGCGTTGACTTGGATGTAAAATGAGACATCTATAATATAGACACACTTGTACACACACACATACTCACAGAAAGAGGCAAGAAGTAGAGGAGCTGAGTCTTAGGATCCCTCAATGAAGAGATAGTGGAAATCTTGTAAGGCAGAGAGCTCATTGAGAAACTGTATGTCTCTATCTGCACAAAATCAGGCCAGTCTGCCTTCCATCAATGAGTGGTAGGTTCTCACTATCCATCATCCCCATCTGAGAAGGTATGGACAGTTAATGAAAGATGGAGAGTCAGTTTTCATCAAAGGTATGCCCTTTGAAGGTTATAGGTTAGCCAGGCACCATGTCCAAGAGTTTATGGGCAACACAATTGATTTGAATGGGTTGTATCAAAGGGGAGAAAAGGAGACATGAAGTTGGAAGGAGGATTAAGGTGGGAATGGATCTGGTTTTGGTCCGGGAGTAGTTATTAAGAGAACTGAAAAATAAATTCCATCAAAATACATTGTATGAATTTCTCAAGGAATTAATGAATGTAGTTCTTAATATATAATGTCTGTACTGAACATATACAGACGACTTATATTTCCATCTCCTAAATAAGAAACCCTTGTATAGTAGTTTCATTACATTAAGGGCAAAAGTAATCTAGAAATTATTTAAAATAAAGAAGGATCAGAGGTGATGGCCCAGGGGCAAATTCATGCCTGTGTTCATTTACTTACAACACCAGTGCTTAGGATTTTGGGAGCGGCAGAGACAGGAAGATGAATATGACTTCCCGAAAGCCAGCCTCACTATTAGCTCAGCAGGAAACCCTATCAAAAGCAGATAAATTAGGGAGTGAAGGAGCAAATCATACTATGCCCTTCCCTAGCCTCTGAACTTACCTGTACAGATCTGTGTGCAGACACACATGAATATAAATAAAATATACAAGAGCTTATCTTGCATAGCTTATAAGCAGTGTTCTGTTATCTTAGCCTAGAGTCCTGAGGACTTTATATCATTAGAGTTCCTGAAGCAAACTCCCCAGATATAGCGGATGGGTATATCTTGTTACTATGCAAAAAGACCTCAGTTAAGTGTGTGTCTCAGTGATTCCAAAACAGCTTTTCTTCTCTACCTTTCTTTATATGGCACAGAACGACCTGTAAATAATTAAAATATGAAAAGAAAGCTTTTTCACGAATTTAGGCTTGTGTTAAAATAATATTTATAACATTTTACTAAATGGAAGGGAAATCTTCAGCTCCCAGGAACAATCCTGTAGGCTTCTGTTTTGTCCCATTATGAACAAAATTAATTGCACATCAACAGTTCCCACGCTTTTAACTAAATCAGGATGAAGGGATATGTTTCCATACAAATAAGTAATGCCAATGTGATTAATCAAGTAGAAATGTGGCAGGGTTAGGATGCCTTTGGCTGATGTGACAATGATGACTGATTAGTCTCTTGTTATGCAAATAACCCTAACCTCTAAGAAAAGAAAAGTAATGATATAAAATATTCCAAGAAGTGGCATGGACAATTATTACTTGATTTCAATTTCTTTTACATACTTTATTAGTTTGAATAATTGTGGCTCACAGAAGATCAAATATTCAAAGGAGTTATTTTTCCAGGTGGTGGGATGTTTAGAAAGAATTAGGATTTGTGTTTTCATTAAAAGTGATTTGGCACTGGGCTTGAAATATCAAACACCCTATGACATATCAAAAACTCTCTCTCATTCTTTCTTTCTCTCTCTCTCTCTCTCTCTCTCTCTCTCTCTCTCTCTCTCTCTCTCTCTCTCTCTCTCTCCCTCTCTCTCTCTCTCTCTCTCTCCTCTTTCTCTCTCTCTGTCACTCTCTCTCTCTCATGTTTTAAGCCATCCATCCAGTGGTTGACATCTAGTATTAATCCATCGCATGTTTATTGCACACAGTAAGGCAATCAACGTTTATGATATGGATGTGAAATGGTCCTTCTTGCATTTTTTTTTTTTTAGTTAACTCAACCTGGGAATATAGAACCGCAGATAAAGAACTGCCTCCATCACATTGGTCAGTTGCCACACCTGTAAGGAATGATCTTTTTTGGATGGCTGATGTTGAAGGGTCTAGCCCACTATGGGTAGTGTCAACATCTATGAAAAAAATATACAAAGTGTGATGGTTACCGTGTAAGGGCCTGAAATTAATTTTTCTGGAAGAACTTACGATCTATATGGCATGAAAAATTAAAGTGCCTGATAATTTGTAAGTAAATTCCATACTTACCAGCATTCAATATTTTGTTTACCCATATTTCAAAAGTAAAATTATCAAATCTATTTCACCCTGTTTTACTGCATTTAATCTACTAAATTACTTGTAACCAGAAATACTAATAAATTTTAAAGGCCTTTAAAACATGACTGGTTGATATTGGGTTTAACTTCATCACAACTTTGTAAGCAGGAACAAGAGCTAGATTGCCTTCTCATTTTGCAAAGAATCAATGATTCACGGTTGCAAATAACTTCAATACAAGGTACTTAACCCTGTAAAATTCCTGCTTTGTTTGAATAAAATATTTATTGCTCTAACTTTGGGTTTTCATAAACAGAATTTTGATGTGCTATCCAATGTGCTGCCTCAAAGAGTCTGGCACAATTTCTGACACTAAGAACAGTTTAAAGATAACCAGGGAAAGGTTGGAACAGGGAAAATAACCACCAAGGATGTTGGTGAGTCAGAAACTGAAGGCTTTCACAGGAGGAAAATAAAAACAAAAACAAAACAAACAATCAACAAATGAATAAACAGAAACCCAACCACCAAAATGATAAAAACAATACAGGTGTGAATTACTTGGGCAGAATGTGACTCAAGTCATCAGGACATTTCAGTAGGGATTATATTTTGTATTTCGAGAATGCCATATGAAAACGTAAAGCCTAGATGGTTAATGTCTCTGGTGTAATTAGGGAAGGAACCAGCATGAGTGGGGTTCTATGATGCAAGCTGAACTAGGTGATGTCACAGAGCACTGGCCATAGATTGCACATCTATTCCACTTGGAGGCACTAGAATCCCTAGAAGGTGTGTCCACTATTTTCCCAGTGGTGTATGAAAGGCAGGCCAGCTCCTGAAGCCCAACGTTGTTCCTCAAGTTTTTTTTGCCTGGTCTGTATCAAAAGACAGAATCTTGATGACTAAGACATTTTCTTTGGGTAAGTACATTTATGAAGTGAATGGGACCCTCATAGCTATAGAAAGCTGAAAGTTTTCCCTCCCACACTGAGTAACTGTACATTCTAAATTCTCCCATGTTTGGGGCCAGGGGCATGGTTGATCCAGTTTAGTTGATCTCCTGAATTTATTATCCTTGCTAACAATATCTCCTTCACAATTCCATTAAAATGTCAAAGCACTTCTTTGTCCGTATGTATTTTAGAAAATGTTAGTTCTAAATGGCTGATATTGTCTGGATTTGTTGAGGCCAGAGTTGCAGTGGCAAATAATCACCGAATAATCCTGAGGCTGGGTCAGGTGACATATTACAGAAGGCCAGTGGTGTGCTGTGTCCCTGGGATATTTGTGAATATTGCCACCTAATTCAGAGCTTGCAGGTACAAGAGAGGGTAGGTGACAACTCTGACTCATTTTCTTTATTCTTTACTCCTTGATCATTTTGTAAAAGGCATACCAACTTCCACATTGACATAGACATGCAAGGAGATGTTCCTCAGCAGAGGCAAATTAGCTCAGGGCTGAAGACATATTCATCTGAGTATGTTATTCTGAGCTCTTGAGAATTACTTGTTAATTTCCCTTCGATAATTTCCTTGTTTCCCTTATTTATTTGTTTTTTTGTTGTTGTTGTTGTTGTTTTGTTTGTTCGTTTTTTCTTTGGATGGGTGTTTAATTTTACTTTGAGTGTGTTTGTGTGTAGCGTTGGCTGTTAGGAGAATCACTCTGTAGAATAGACTAGCCTTTATCTCCCTAAGGTTTGCCTCCCTCTGCCTCTTGAGTACTAGGATTTAAGACTTGGGTCACTAACACCTCCTATTAACTTCTGATTTGATTGTTTGTTTTGTTTTTTGTTTGTTTTTCATTTTTGTTTTTTTGTTTTGTTTGTTTGTTTGTTTTGTTTTGTTTTTGTTGTTTTTTTTTGTTTTAGTTGTTAATATTGTTGCTGATTTGGAGACATGGTTCCTTTGTCTACCACTGGCTGCCCTGGAACTCACTTTGTAGACCAGGCTGGTCTCTAAGTCAGAAATCTGCCTTATCCTGCCTTCTGAATGCTGAGTTTAAATGCTTGCGCCACCATAGCTGGATTAAGAACTTCTTATTTTGATCAAATTGAGTTTAGAAGCCCAAACATGTTTAGCATAGCCTTGTTGACCTACTCAAAAATTCCATTAGAGAAGAGCATTTCTCCAGCATTCTCTCCCATCCTACACTCATTGCCTTTCAGTAACTCATATATATGACAGTAGCAACAGCATTGTGTCTGGTGTAAACAGGCAATATCTTCAATCCAAGGCAATGGGCAAGTATGATATTTGAACACAGAATGTTACCCACAAGACATCTGCCCAGGTTTGGTGTTGTCTACCACACCAGGGCTACAGCCATGTAGAAGACAATACCTCTGAAGAGTCTTAGCATGACATCCCTCATGAAGAAGAGGAGGAGGATGTCTTCTTCCAACGTCTTGAGGAATATTGTTGGCTGCAGAATTTCTCAAGGTTGGAAGGAAGGTAATGAGCCTGTCACTCAATGGAAGACCATAGTGCTAGGTCAACTGCCAACAAACCCTTCTCTTTATTTGGTGAAGTATGATGGAAATGACAGCGTCTATGGACAGGAGCTCTACAATGATGACAGGATTTTAAACCTTAAGGTTTTGCCTCCCAAAGTAAGATTTCCTCAGGTAAGGGATGCCCACCTCGCCAGAGCCCTGGTTGGCAGAGCAGTACAACACAAATTTAAGGGTAAAGATGGCTCTGAGGACAACTGGAGGGGGGTTGTGCTAGCCCAGGTTCCAATCATGAAGGATTTGTTTTACATTACCTACAAGAAGGATCCAGCTCTTTATGCTTATCAGCTCCTGGATGACTACAAGAAAGGGAACCTCCACATCATTCCAGACACTCCTCTGGCTGAGGAGAGATCAGGAGATGACAGTGATGTGTTGATAGGTAACTGGGTGCAGTACACCAAAAAAGGTGGTTCCAAATAGTTCAGAAAGGTTGTTTATCAAATTCTAGCCAATCCTTCTGTGTACTTCATCAAGTTTCATGGTGACATCCATATCTATGTCTATACTATGGTGCCAAAGATTCTTGAAGTTGTAAAATCATAAAGTACAGAAACGTAAACGTATAGGACTGGAAGAAAAAAAAAGTTTTTTGTTTTTTTTTTCCTGTGTTGGCTACATAAGGGTCTTTGACAATCCCAGTATCTTTGCCAATAAAATGTGTTTTGCTCTAAAAATTTAAAAGTGTGACATGATATTCTGTGAGTTAACAATTTGCTGGAAGAGATGGCCTACAGTGGAAGGAATATCAAATGAAGATGAAAGTTTCATTTCAGGTGGTGAACAGTACATACACCTAAAATCATACATGCTAAAAGGAACAGCTTCTCTGGTCTGCATGTAGAATAAGGAATTGGAGATGGAACTTGGAGGAGCAGAGATAGCAGCAAAAGATGGATGTTTAGGAAGTAGGGGAGAAGGACAGAGCATAGGTAGAAACTCTGATGTGAACACTGAAGGAGAAACAAAAAGTTGGGGAAAGAGGGACATCTAAAAGAAATGTGGCCTTGTTGCACAAGGTGAAACACAGAAAACTGATTGAAATAGACTCAGAAATCAGAGAAAATCAGGTTTCATTTGAATAATGAAACTTAGTGAAATCTGTCTCACATTTTAAGATTTATTATCTTTACTTATGTGGGTGGGGATATGGCATGTCCTTTTGAGTACAGGTGAGCACAGAGACATGAGTTGTCAGGTCCCCTGGAGCTGCCATTAAAGGTGATTACTGGCCAGTGGATATGAAATCAAGAAACCAGATCTATTCTTGTGGTGCAAAAGTGCTTGTTACCATTGATTCATCTTTCTAATCCCATAAAGATATCTTTTTAAAGAAATCCAAAATTCACATGCAGAAAACAGACCAGGATGAAGATAAGAAAGTTCTAATTGATGGTGACCATTAAAAGCAATAAGGAACACAAAGAGTAGAGTGCACTGAGAGACAAATGAATTCTAAGTTAGAGTTCTCGAAAAGTTAGGCAGGAGTCACAGGAAGAAGAGAAAGTTTCTGGGAATATTCAAACTTGGGCCCTATCCACATTGGCCTCTTTGTTTTCTTAACAAATATCCAGTCAATCATTACAGATTCGTGTGTTTGTGTTTCTCTCTCTCTCTCTCTCTCTCTCTCTCTCTCTCTCTCTCTCTCTCTCTCTCTCTCTCTCTCTCTCTCTCTCTCTCTCTCTGTGTGTGTGTGTGTGTGTGTGTGTGTGTGTGTTTGTATGTGTGTGTGTGGTACTTAGAGTCCATTTTTATCCAGACAATCCAGAAGTGAATGTTTAAATATATGAGACTCCCTAAATCATCACAGAAATCTTGATTTTGTGTAATCAGTTTCAAAAGTAAAGTAAAAGAGAAAATGAATATGCTGTGAGATAATGTCGGGTTGGAATGGATCCTGAGTTCCTTCTGTGAGCACTCTTTGCTTCTGATGAATCCTGCGATCTTTTGGAGGTCTCTAATGAGAGGCCCAGATGACCATAAAAAGCTCCCACACTGGCCTGTTCCACCTAACTCTCCTCTAAACATATGACTCCCTACATACCTTCAGCCTGTCTATAGCCTGGATATTCTAATCTTTTCCTTATGTGTGACCTCATTCTTAGAAAACACTGAAGGTGTAACCAATGCATATATGCTGACCTTTTTTCTATGCCAGTTGTCATGGGTTTCAAATGTTATGAGGTTGCCTACAGTGTTGGTCACTTCCTGAGGAGCCCGTGTACTTCATGGAGGTCTGCCTGGGTTCCATCTATACGCAGAGACTTTTTTTTTTTGAGGCTGAAATGCCATGGATTCATTCATTACAATTTTTCTCTCTAGAATAAGTTTGTATGCTGCAGCACTTGAAAATACTTTCTATTGTTGATTAATTTTAATATCTGGGAGAGTTTCTGCAGTAACTGATTCTCTTAGTTAGGGATTTGTTTCTGTGAAAAGACACCATGACCAAGGCCACTCATAAGAGACAACATTTCATTAGGGCTTTTCTACATTTAATTACACGTTCAGAGGTTCACTTCACGATCATCAAGGCAGAAAATATGGCAGAGTCTAGGCAGACATAATGGTGGAGAGGAAGTTTAGAATTATGCAACTCCATCCAAATGCTTCCAAGAAAAAATATGTATTTTGCATGCAGGTATGGTCTGATTCACACTGGGCAGAGCTTTAAAGACCCAGAGTGATATGTTTCCTCCAGCAAGGCCAGACCTATTCCTACAAGGCCACACCTCCTCATAGGCCAACTATATTTAGAATGCCACACTGGTTTAATAGCAACTCAACAAGATCTAGAGTCTTCAAAGAGGAGGAGCTTCAGTTGAGAAGATGCCTCCATAAGATCCAGCTGTTCAGAATTTTTTTAATTGGTGAGAGAGCACCAACTCCATTGTGGGTGTTGAAATTCTTGTGGTGGTACTCCTGGGTTTTTTAGAATGCAAGCTAAGCAAGACTAGAGGAGCAAGACAATAAGCATCACTACACCATAGCCTATGAATGAGCCTCTAATTCCAAGATCCTGTGTTGTTTCAGTTTCTGTCCCAACTTTTTTGATGATTAACAACAATGTGGAAGTATAAGCTGAAAAAAACCTTTGCTATGGAATTTGCTCTTTGGACATGGTGGAACCTTTCAACAATAAAAATAGTAAGACATTCTTAAGGAAAAATGTCTAATAATGGCAATGTCACTTATCTTAAAACCACAAATAATAATGTGCAGACATTTTATTTTTATTTAAACATAAGATATACTCATGTACCTACCTGAGATGTAATTTTTCTAGTTTGCTTCTTTCTCACAATGTAGAATATTACAATCAAAAATAACTTGGAAATAGAAGGGTTACAGACTATCACCAAGGAAGACAAAACAGGAAGTTGAATCAGTAACAGCAAACACTGCTTATTGGCTTGCCACTGACTTAGTCACTGTTCTATTGCTGTGAAGAGACACCATGGTTAAGGCTACTATTAGAAAACAAAGCATTTAACTGGAGGCTTGCTTACATTTTTAGAAGTTTTGACAATCATCAAGTGAGGGACCCCATCATTGGAGCAATAGAGAACTATTGATCCTTAGGCAAAGAGAGAGATTCTGCCATTGCAATGCCTTCTTGAAAACTCAAACCCATCCTTTTTGACACACCCACTTCCTCCAATGAAGCCACACCTTATCTTATTCCATCTAATCTTTAAACTCACTGTCACTTCCCAGTGACTAAATATTCATATATATGAGTCAATAGAGAACGTTCTTATTCTACCACCAATTTTCTATGGCTTGATCAGCCATTTTTTTAAATACAATCTAGAATGCTCCCATCTATAAATGACTATTGATGAGCTTAGCCCCAGGGATGGGCCCTCCCACATCACTCATTAGCCAAGAAAATATACTATAGACTTACCAAATAACCAAGTGAATAGAGACAGATCTTCAATTGTTCTCTCTTCTTAGGTAACTGTAGATTGTCAAGATTGAGAAAAAATAAAGTCCCATCACAGGAATGTTTCACAGACTCAACAACCTACCTAAACATTACTCAACAGCATTTCCTCCCCTTTGCCCCTGCATAGACCCAATTCCATGCATTGCATAAGTGAAGGATAACTACGTTTATCAGCAATGATACTCAATAAGAGGTGACATGAACAAATATTTCCTATAGCCACACAACCCCCACATTCTAATATGTGTTACACTTACTGTCAGACTTGCCAATCTGTCCAATTTCCTGCCAACTCATTTAGACAAAAAAAAAAGAAAAAAAATTCCTCATAACGAAATCCAATGAATTTTACCTGATTTGTTTCTCCTGAGGCAACTCGGTGTTATCCCTCATGCTCATATTCGTGTCTGATTCATCTGTAATAAACCCACTACTATTATCAGCTACATCACATGAGGTATGATGAGTAACAACTCCCATGAACAGCATCACAGTAGGCTAAGCCTTTTCAGCAATTTTGAAGTTTCCTTTGTATACAAAAAATCAATTGATTTCATTAAGTGTGTAATTTAATGATTCTAACACATTTTCACCTCCCTTCCATTTTTCCCTCATTTTCTGATACTTCATATGATATTGCAATCTATTAAAATACAGTAGTGAGTGCAGAGGAAGGACCAGTGTGGGAAGCAGCAAAGTTCTTTATTTCTAAGACAACAGATACACTACCAGAATCTTCCAGGTACAACTGCTTGGTAACTTTGGGTTTAATGTTAGCATGAAATTTCTAGAAAAACGCTTAAAGAATTAAATCATGGTTAACCTGGACCAGACAAGTCAGTATCTCTAGTGAGAAACATTCATGTAAATCATTTTCATCACTGTTACAAGATGCCTAGCAACAAGGAAAACAGGTCCATGGTCACAAGAATATGAAAGGGGCATGAAGGAACACAGTTGTCCAACTTATTAGCAGCCAGTAAGCATCAACACAGGAAGCGACCAAAGATAATAAATAACTTCCAAGACATGTCCCAAATGACCAAGTTCCTTTACAAGTTTCTCACCCCTTCCATGCACACCCATCAATCAATTAACTCATAGATTAAAGCCCTCAGGGTCCAATCACATTTCAGATTGTGTATATTGTTCTACCTTTGAGCATTGTACTTCAGA
The DNA here is from genome assembly GCF_000001635.26 of Mus musculus. NCBI lineage: Eukaryota > Metazoa > Chordata > Mammalia > Rodentia > Muridae > Mus > Mus musculus. Next base: position 72,164,272 of record NC_000087.7, read on the forward strand.
CCAAAACCTTCATCAAAGTCCCAGGACAGACATTTCAAACCCATTTCACCACAGCATTCTTTGTGTTACACAAAGTGATAGGAACTATCTGTCTCTTTAATGGTATCTCTGTCTAGCAGTTCCAAAAGGAAAATGTCCAGGTTAACAGCATCAGCACCTCCAGGAGCTTTTATAAATGTGAGTTCAAGAAGAAGGAAATTGCAATGCAAGTTAAGGGTCTTGATCCCCCATCCCTGCATCTTAAAACCATAGGGTGGACCCAGAAATGTAGGTCAAAAGTGTAAATTTCACCTATACTACAACCAAATGTGATGATTTCTAGCTATCCCCAGTTTCTGTCTGTTACGTAGTCCCAACAAGTCTGCATCAAGGAATATTGCCTAGTGAGTAATAGTGCCAGCAGTTGATTGCAAACCCCACTATGTGTTGACTTGGATGTAAAAGGAGACATCTATAATATAGACACACTTGTACATATACGCATACTAACAGAAAGAGGCAAGCAGTAGAGGTGCTTTGTCTTAGGAACCCTCAAGGAAGAGAAAGTTCAAATCTCATAAGGCAGAGAGGTCATTGAGACACTGTATGTCTCTACTGCATAAAATCAGACCAGTCTGCCTTCCATCCCTGAGTGGTATGGTATCACTATCCATCATCCCCATCTAAAAATGTATGGACTGTTGATGAAGGATGGAGAGACAGTATTCATCAAAGGTAAGGCCTTTGAAGGTGATATAGGTTTGCCATGCTCTACTGGTAGCCCCATGTCCAAGAGTTTATGGGCAACACAATTGATTTGAATGGGTTGTATCAAAGGGGAGAAAAGGAGACTTGAACTTGGGAGGAGGATTAAGGTGGGAATGGGTCTGGTTTTGGTCTGGAGGTATCAAGAGAATTAGAAAGTGAATTCCATCAAAATATATTGCATGAAGTTCTCAAGGAATTAATTAATGTAGTTCTTAATACTGTACTGAACATATACAGACCACTTATATTTCAATCTCCTAAATAACATCTCCCTTTAAAGCACTTACATTACATTAAGGGCAAAAGTAATCCAGAGATTATTTAAAATAAAGAAGGATCAGGGGATATGGCCCAGAGGCAATGCCATGTGTGTTTTCAAACATTCACCTACAACACCAGTGCTTAGGATTTTGGGAGGGGCAGAGACAGGAAGATATCTGTGGCTTCCTGAAAGCCAGCCTCACTACCATCTCAGCAACAAACCCTGTCATAAGGGGATAAATTAGGGAGTAAAGTAGCAGAACACACTACACCCTTCCCTACCCTCTGAACTTACCTGTACAGTTCTCTATGCAGACACACATAAATATGATTAGAATATACAAGAGGTTACTTTGCATAGCTTATATGCAAATGCAATGTTGTTTTAGGCTAGAGACCTGAGACTTTATATCATTAGGGTTCCAGAAGCAAACACCCCAAATATAGAGAATAGATAAATCTTCTTACTCTGCAAAGGAGACCTCAGTTAAGTGTGTGTGTCAGTGACACCAAAAGGTTTCCTCCTCTATGTTCATTTATATAGCATAGAATGATCTGTAAATAATGAAAATATGAAAACAAAGCTTTTTCACAATTTTAGGCTTGTGTTAAAATCATATTTATAACATTTTATTAAATGGAAGTGAAATCTTCAGCTCTCAGGAACAATACAGTCAATCCTATAGGCTTCTGTTTTGTCCCATTATCAACAAAATTAATTGCACATCAACTGGTCCCACACTTTTAACTAAATCAGGGAGAAGGGCTATGTTTCCATACAAATAAATAATGCCAATGTGATTATTCAAGCAGAAATCTGGCAGGGTTAGGATGCCTTTGGGTTATGTGATAGTGATGACTGATTAGTCTCTTTTTGTGCAAATAACCCTAACCTCTGAGAAAAGAAAAGTAATGATATAAAATATACTACGAAGTGACATGGACACTTATTACTAGATTTCATTTTCTTTTACATGCTTTAGTTCTTTGAAAAATTGTGGCCCACTGAAGCTCAAACATTCAAAGGTGTTAGTTTTCCAGGTGGTGAGATGTTAAGAAAGATTTAGGATTTGTATTTTTATTAAAGGATATTTGTCACTATTTTTTGAACTATCAAAAAAAAAACAAAAAAAAAAAACAAAAAACAAACAAAAAAAACAACAGGCTCTCTCTCTCTCAATCTTTCTCTCTCCTCATTCTCTCTCTCTCTCTGTCTCTGCCTCTGTCTGTCTCTGTCACTCTGTCTCTGTCTCTCTCTCTCTCTCTCACTCTCTCTCTCTCTCTCTCATTCTCTGTCTCTCTCTATTTGTGTTTGTTGTCTGGAGTATTGTTTGTGAGCTCTCAGCTACTGCTCTAGACATGTGTGCATGCCTGTCGCCATGGTGTTTACCATGATGTCCTGGAGTCGCCCTCTGAAACTGTAAGACCACAATTAAATATTTCATCTTATAATTTGGTGTGGTCATGATGTCTCACATCAATAGAACAGTATTCAAGACATCAAAATTCCAGTTTATTTTTTCAATCGTTCTGTACTTATTTCATTAAAGTTACCTTTTGTCCATTGAACAGTTTTAAGAATACTTTTAAAGGTCCTGAACAAATAGTGCCAGTAGGAGTGGCACTGTTAGGAGGTGTGGCCTTGTTGAAGTATGTGTGACCCTGTTGGAGTAGATGTGGCCTTGTTGGAGGAAATGTAATACTGTGCTTGTGGACTTTGAGATCGGCTATGCTTAAGCTGTCCCCAGTGTGACACACAGTCTCCATCTTCTACCTGTGTATCAAGATGTAAAACTCTCAGCTCCTTCTCTAGCATTGTGTCTGTCTGAATGCTTCCATATTTCCAGTCATGATAATAATGGATTAAACCTCTGAAAATAAGTTACAAAGTGTTCAAGAGTTACTGTGATCCTGGAGACTCTTCACTCTGTCTCTGTCTCTGTCTCTGTCTCTGTCTCTGTCTCTGTCTCAGTCTCTGTTTCTGTCTCTGTCACTGTCTCTGTCTCTGTCTCTGTTTATGTCTCTGTCTCTGTATCTCTCTCTCTCTCTCTCTCACTTATTCTCTGTCTCTCTTTGTTTGTGTTTGTTGTCTGGTGTGGTCATGATGGCAATAAAACCCAAAGTAACACAAACACAAACATTCAAAAACACATTTGATATTTTGACTATTCTTGGCCCAGGGAGTGGCACTACTTGGAGCTAATAACCTTGTTGCAGTAAGTTTGGCCTTGTTGAAAGAAATTTATCATTGTGAACATGGACTTTAATGCCCTCTGCCCAGCTGCCTGAAAGCTACACATTTCCTAGCACCCTTCAGATGAAGATGTAGAACTCTCAGCTGCAAATGCACATGCCTACCAGGATCCTGCCATATTCCCACCTTGATGAAAATGGACTGAATTTCTGAACCTGTACGCCAGGGTAAATTGAAAAGTGTCTCTGCTGATAGTTGGTTGCTATTCCAGAAAGTCCAAAAGTTATGACGTACCATCCAGAGTCTGAGAATACACTGGTTTAGCTTCTAGCATTTGACAGAAAACAGGATTATCAAGACAATGAGAGTATAAATCTTCCTATTTCATAGAGACACATAGGTTATAGATCTGTGGAACTCAATGTTTCATGGGTGGTATGGTAGGCTGATTAGTGTCTGTATATGAGTGCAGTTTCTGTTCCCAAGTCTGATGTCACACATACACATATGTTAAGTAATGTGTAGAATGTCTTCAACACTTGCTCTCTTAGAGTGAAACCCTCTCACCATTTTGACTAGTTTGACTGGCCAATACACTATTGGGATATCTACCTGTCTCCACCCCACAATGTTGCAGATATGAATAGACATGCCTGGAATTTTACGGAGTTGCCGAGAATACATGAACTCCACTGAGCCATCTTTCTAGCCCCCAGCAGGGTATTGTTTATTGAAATCAATGATCATATCAGTAGAGAAATGAAAACCAACATGACCCTGATATTCTACCTTACCTCCACCTAACACCAATAAGTGAATGTTAAATATAAATTTAATTCGTGTCCAAATAAATCCAGATTACAATCTAATGAATGATAAAATTGGAGTGGATCCAGATGAAAGCTACGTTAGTAGATTTTTGGCCTTTTATATGAAGAATAACCAATATTTTGGGTACACTAGGAGAGCAAATGTGTGTAAATGATTCGAATGAAAGAAAATCTGTGTTCCAGGGAATTTTATTTTAAAATAAATTTCAAAATCATGAAATTTCAAATATATATATATATATATATATATATATATATATATATATTTGTGTATGTTATTATGGGTTCATGTGAGTTTTCTTGGATTCCGATTGCAGAATTAGAGTATAGGGGACCTGGTTACGTGGCACTATTATTTTTTATTAATTAATTCATTCATTGTCCACCTTCCTACTGTTCCACATCCCATATCTACTGCCCATTCCCTGTCTCCAAGGGCAAGTCTCCACCCTACCGGATCTCTAAACACCTTGGTGTCTCTAGTTTGTTGAGAATTTGGTGCATCATTTCTGATTGAATAGAGATCAAGCAGATTTTTTTCTGTGTATGTTTTAGAGACCTTCTGATAGATCGCATATGCTGCCTGTTTGGTTGTCTAGCATTTGGGAGAACTCTGGGTCCATAGTAGTTGAGACAGCTGGTCCTCCTCAGCCTCCTTCAGTCTTTCTCAAATTAAACCAATGGTTCAGCAGATTCTGTCCATTTTTTGTTTCCATACATTTGCATCTAATTGTTTCACCTGCTCATTATTTCTTCATAAGTACAGTCATCCTAGCATTCATACTACAAGTATCTGAATTCAGAAACCTACAGAGGCTATTTATTGCAAGCAGGTCTTCTGCAAAAGCAATATACAATATACGTACTAAAATTTCTATCAGTGCTCAACAATATACTATTCTTTGTGATGAAATCCCTCTCTCTCTCTCTCTCTCAATATATATATATACTTCTCTAACACTTAGTATGAATAAAGATTCTCTTAAATTCTCTCCTACAAAGGGGATGATATTGGAATGTCATCTGCAACATTCATTCACTTTCCTACACAGTTTGTGCTTTTTCTTAGCAATCAACTAATATCTAAATCACACATGCACTCAGATTACAAAATAAGGTATCTGAGCTAATGCAATCTGTTATTCTGAGTCAGAGTAGGGGCAGGACAATTCCAAACTGTAGTTACATCCAAGAGCATGGACTTTAACAAATTGTGAATCAGTAGAAGACAAGACAATGTATAGATGTGGTTGTTTCTTTTGGTTTGGTTTGGTTTAGCTTTGCTTATTTCAGTTACCCACAATCATTATAAGAAACACAGAGAAACACTGATTAATGCCTGTATCTTGAACTGAATGCAAATCGGGGCCCTAGAACCAACATTATATTTCTGTTACAATATACAGTATATATTTTTAGAGATTTTCTTTTCATTAGCTATCATACACACACACATACAACAAGTTTAAGAAATGTTCCTAAATAAATGACCCAAATAGCAGCTTAATGATTCAGATGCAGATATTTTCACCCAATCAATAGACTGAAGCATCTGACCCCTGTTGTTGAATTAATGAGGTTGAAAGATATTAAAGAAAAAGGCATTCCTGTAGTAGAATCCCTGTCTCAATTAAACTGTTCCCCCAAGATGTCTGAAACTCTGGCCCAACAAAGAGACAGAATGCACCTGCTGATATGAGGCCTCCAACACACATACCCATCCTTATAAATGGTGAAAAGCTTGAATCTTTCTTATTTAGAGATTATACATTTGATATACTTCAAAGTCATAAGAGAATGCTTGAGGATTCAACAGAGCATATCTAATTTCACTTTTAGTATAAAGAAAATTGTCACCTTCCTTTGGTCAAATACAGTAGTTAATGTTCTCCCTTGTAGATATCACTAAGATCTAAGGCCATATTTGGGGAAAGGAAAAGACTGAAGCTCACTGAGCCTCACACAGGATAATTTTCTTGGCCACTTCAAAAAGCAAGGAGTGCGAGAGGCATCTTGGGAATAGAAGACTTCTGAGAACCTCTTCTCAGAATGAGACATTTGAAGACCACAGTCAACAGAGGGGAAATCGTGAAAATCTTGGATCCTAAAGTAGAGGTCCCAAGTCTTATTTTCCAGGTTAGAAATGTCCAGTTCAGCTATGGTCATCATGGGAATTTCCTAGGCTCCACTGAGAACTGTAAGACGATTCAGACTCTTCCTCACTAGCTTCCAAGAATTTTCCCCATATACATACCCTGTGTAACAACTTTGAGTGTCCAGGCAATGGTCACAACAATCTCCCAACATGATAAATAGTTATGCATGAATTGATGTTTCCGCAAGGCTGTTTTCAGCTGCACACATCTGTGAATAAAAGATACGAATGGGGCATTTTGATGACCAATTTTGAGGCACAGGATATGGGAGACAATTTCAGTTTTCTATTTTCTGCCCTATCATCTAAAAGGGGAAAAATGTGAGGTGACATTGTTCACATATGTGTTGTGTGGATATCTTGGACAAATGGGATATGTTTAAAGAAAACTTAGTTGATCGGGGTATTTGTGAGGCAAATCCAGTAGAGAATCTATGCTGGTTCTTTAATTGCAGAGGTGGATCTGAAGTGTCCTAGTACAGAGGGTGGAGGTCTGAAACTCCCCTTCTACACAGAAGCTACTTCTGAGAGTCCTTTCAATAGATTTTGATTTCCAAAGGCCCCTTTTGCTGAAACTGAATGTTTAAAATCCACTTGGTAAATGGAAGTAGACAATAGACCCATACTCCTACTGGGAAGACAGGGATTGTTAGATGCCCTTTTATGTAGAATAAGTGGTATAAGTCTCCCATGGTCTAAAAGCCTTTTAAGGAAATAAAGGCTCAAAACTACATGGTTGGAATAGGAATATTCAATGTAAGGTATAATAATACATGTTTTGGGCCACACTTTGCTAATAGGTTCTAGGGCCTTGTTAGTCCTAGGAGAGTTGTGACATTATATTCAGTTTAGTGAGAAAAAGTAAGTTAACATTGGAAAATATGAGCCCCATGTAGGAAAGGAAATCTCTGAATCCCTACTGCAAGAGGAGGACAGAAACTTCTTGAGGCAGACTGTGACGTTGCCATATAAACTTCTGTCCAAGGTAAAGGTCTCTGGTACCTTATACAGTGGAGTATGTTTCCAGCAATGATTATCAATTTTCAATTCTTATTCAGAGTTTTTTTATTTGTTTTTATTTTCATAGTTTGTGTTCATTGAGGAGATACACGGAAGCAACATATTCCTTCTTCCAAAGGCTTTTGAGGACTGTTGCTGGCTAGGATACTTCTTTGACTTTATTCATTATCCAGGTCTAAGCAGAATTAATGAAGTTATTACATTTCTATTGACTTGTGTGGAAACAGATGGCACAGGTACTTTGATCCAGTTTGAAATATCACTATGGGACTTCACACCAGAGTGAACTAGGGTACCTGTTTACAGAAGGAGTCACTTTTGGAAATTTTCCTGATAAGTTAGGGATAAAACTACTTTGACCATATATAGGAATATCATTTTTGAGAAAGAGAATATGTTGGGAGGATAAATAAGATAAGAAAGATCACAGAATCCCTCAGGCAAATGTTTATCTTTGGAATTTGAAGAAGATGTCGAAAACAGCTTATCAAGTGCAAATGAACTCACAATTCAGAATACACATGTGTTCTGAGAAATTAAGGTGTGTTTGCCAACAATCAGAGCATTTTTCTTACGAATTGTTTGGTAACCTCTTGCTCTATGTTCTCTGTAAAGCAGCATGCCAGGCATAGCCAACAAAGAGGGCACTGCTCTATTTCAAGTGACAGGCTTAAAAATAGAAGTTAGGTTAGGGCTTATATATTTACTGTCATGTCTCAGGACATCATTTCAGAGTTGCTTGACATCCCTTCTTTATTTGAGCATGCCTGGCAACCCAGGAAACATTGGAATTTTAGGAACTCCTAGACTAATAGTCCTGAGGATTCTATTAAGACAAGTAAATTTTCTGAGATATGCATGGTCAAGAGATGTTGATTTAAATTTTCCACAAGCGAAAATAAACAAAATTTGTATTAAGACCTTTTCAAACTGAAGGGTGTGTCTATATTTCCCCAATTCAAAGATAAAATGTAAATTTGTTCCTTGTCAGAGTATTTACGTCAAAGATTCTTCATTGAAAAGTTTTTGAACCTAGAGTTTACCTTGAACTGAAGGGAAAATCTGGGAAACATTAGTATATATATTTAAGGTTCAGTTCATAATATCAGTAAGTTGTGTGGGATTCCTCGACCTCAAAGTATGTCCAAAACTCCTTTGGACAAACTGGTATAATCAGAGACTGGCTTTGCTTCAGGGTAAGATCTGATGACTCCTTAATCTAAGACAGATGGAGTAAGTATTACTTGGGGAGAAAGGAGGTGGTGTTGTCCTTGTAACAAGAGAGATGATCAGAGTATGAAAATCTCCATAATAGTTTGTACAAAAAATTGCTTACCTTAACTCATAAGGTCCTCCTTTGCCACACCTAATGGTTCTTCACATTCTGGAGTATCCATATCTTTAGCAGAATTAGCAAGACACCAAATATTGATACCATGATTCATGAAAAGCTTGAGCTACTGTCTTCAGCATGATTGCCTCCTAAGAATTATGTTCAACCACCAGAACTGTGTTAGAATGATGATTTCACACCATGTCATGTGACTGAAGTCAAGGAAGTGGCATAAGGTCCCAGGATTGGCCTCCTCGACTTGATTTATCTGAAATGTGACCAGAGGGAGAAAAATGCTCCTTGTCAGAGGTAAAATATCCCATGGGTTCCCGAACAGAAATTATTTTTTATGAGAGTCCATTGACTCAAAGGGGTGATTTTTAAGACCTCAATCATCACAGGAATAGAAACACCATAACTGTGGAATCAAGTAAGTCCCTTGATCCTGTTGGACAGTAGGGGAGTATAACTGTTTACCTTCTGTAGAGGAGGTTGGACCAGGCACTCCTTAAATCCACATTTTCAGAGAACTCTAGAAAATTCTTATCCCTGAGGACTCTACTGCACAGTTGACAGCACTCTGAGGTTTGTTCTGACAAGACTGCTCAAAGTCCCTGGATCTGTTCCCTATTTATACTTACAATAGGCCACACAAGTATGGGTGTTGAGGACAATTACCTTTATGATGAGCAACTTAAAGAGAGATGACCTTGGATCTAGGCTGAAGTTTTTATTCATTGGCCATGGGACTTGAAACCAGACTTCTCTGAGTTTATTGGTATTGAAAGGTGTATCCCCTAAACAATAATTTCTGAGAGAGAATCTCTGGTCTATATTAGTTGAATGGTAGACCTGAGTAAGCCATGAACAAAGAGTGAAACTCCTGTGAATTCTTGGTACCAACGGTTTAGTTTTAAGCACACCAGATCTGTACTTGAATGTATGAGACACACTCCTTACTCTCAAATGTCAGTTCTATACTTTCTTCATCAGAGGGACATGCCTCAGACCCCTCCAGTGCAGACAGAGAAAGAACAAAGTGTTTTTATTCAAGATCAGCCGACCCCTTTGTCATATCCTTAATGTCATGGACTACTATGTTTAGAGGAAGTAAGGCTAAGGCCTTCTTCAAAAGATAATCCAACTGGGGGTCAGCCCCCTTGAAATCATGGGATACTTTACTTCTAAGGTTGTGTGACTTGACGGAGTTGCTATTTATGCTTGAAATATAAATTATCCCGGTTCTGGTGGGGTACATCTGAAGCCCCATTGTGAATTCATCAATGCTATTGCATGGTGATATTAAAGAGCCATATTTGTGGCCAAATTAAGATGTTGTTGAAGTCTGAAGTCTTGCTTCTCATGTCATATGTCTCCGGATATCTTCATTCATTGAGGACCTATATGACACCTTTGTTCTGAAGTGATAATTCTGAGGGCAATTAAAGAATGTCTGAAAATTTTGGTTCTCATGAGTCAATGCAGCCTTCAACACTGGTGAGTTTCTAACATATTTGATGTAGAATGGGTATGTCTGAACCACTGTTAGGTTATTGAAGGAAGTTGTGAGGCACATATATTCAATTTTATGTATATGTTTGTACTGTCACTGCCTTCAAACACACCATAAGGTGGCATCAGGTCCCATTTTAGATTGTTGTGAGCCACCATGTGTTTTCTGGGTTTTCAACTCAGGACCTATGGAAAAGCATTCTGTGCTCTTAACTGCTGAGCCATTTTTGCAGCTCCAGCACATTGGTTCTAGACAGCTTAGTTTAAGGTCACTTAGGGAATTGGGTAAAATCTGAGAATACCTATTTCAGCATGGGCAGATCAGAAGACCCTTTGGTATACAGTATTTTGGATGATCTGTGGTTCTTAAGCTGTAAGTCTAAAAATTAATAGAGAAAAATATCTGTATTTGGATTACTGGTTTAGAGCAATTGCACCTCACATATCCTTGAGTCATGGAGAGTGCATTACACCCCACTTCAAGCATAGGGGAATACATCTTAGGGTTCTCTCAAAGAAACACAATTTGGAGGACCCTTTGAAAGGAGGAAAATGTTGATTTATCCACAAATAACCTATTAAAAATAGCATCCATTAGAGGTAGAAAGTCTCATACCACATTTGGGAAAGCAGAAATATCAAACACTCTTGTATCTTTTCAAGATAAAAGGTCAATTTTGGGAGGAATATTTGGAATATTTCATTATCGAGGCTTCCTGGGAACCCAGAATATGAATATCATGCAGGCCATGCAACAGCATAATCAATCGTCAGTATGCTAGGAGGAACTTCCCAGCTATTTCTCCTGGTAAATCAGCTGCCTACTTCTGAACATGGCAAGGCTTACTTGTTTCTACTGGACAACATATAAGTATATGTCCTGGGTTTATGAAATTGCTGGCTACTCTTAGACTCCAGCCATTGAAGCAAATGGGTCCAGATCCTTGGACTGAGGTAATGAGGTCAGAGGATCAGAAAAAGGAGCACTCAATGCACCGTATATCAAGGAAATCGATTTGTCATGGATTACATCAGATCTAGTTAGTCTAGGTCCTCAATGATCAGAAGAAGCACATACTATTCTACATACTATTCTACATGAGCTGGAAATTATATAGCTTATGGCTACAAATTGTTAGATACTCTTAATCAGAAGGGAGGTTTGTTTGTACTTTTAGTCCAAGGGACATATGTGATGCTTCAATGTGCATCTGAAGCAGCTAGGAGTAGAAATTGTAAGATGTAGAGATGGTTGATGAGAAGTAAAAGTTCTAAACTCATGTTGCTCATAAGGGGCAAAGAAAGTGAAAAAACAGGGCACCCTGTGGGTCAAAAAAAGAACTGAAAATGCCAGGGTAAAAGAGAGAAGGGCACTGGCCACCCTCTTGAGAAGGACTGCCTTACAGGATCCATTTGGCAAGCTGTAAAGTTCTGGTGTGTCCTTGGGTCAAAGGAGTAATTCGGGAGTGAGGATTAAGTCATAAGCTTCCTAGAGCATTTATGATATCTCTTTTTTCATAGAAAGCATCTGTGAAGCACATTTTTTTTAGATTGGGCATTTGAGAGCCTGCCTCTTTCAGGCTAAAGCATTCTGAGCCTTACTGAAAGAGGACACATAGCCAATGACCCTTTGGTGAGAACTGAAAAGTCTGAGTTCACAATGCTCAGACTGATATGGTCTGACTTTCCCTTTTAGGGGAGAAGAAAGAACTACAGCTCCTCTTTTGCTCCGTGATCCTTTTGAAATTGATTTTGATAAGATGTATATATTTGTGGCCTCCTAGGACAGAAGGGTCACAAAGGGACACCCAAATTCACATTGTAATGATTGTTTTCTCCCTGGGCAAGAGAGAGCAAGTATCATGTCCTGTGTTTGAGATGTTACGTGTAATTACTTTGCATAACAGGGAATGAAGTGGCACCTCCATTTGGAATTCATGGATGTATGAATCCCACTAGGAAAATAGCCAATGCTGTGGGCTCCCATTTTTGTATTAATGGAAGTTATGTGTTTCTCTCTCTTTGGCAGTAGAAACATGTTTTGAGCACTACTTAGTAAAAACAGGGTGGTTGATATCCTCTTGGGGTGATGACAAGAATTTGACACCTCTATGGGGACTTTCTCCATCTGGAGATAACTCAATGCCTTCTTGTTCTGCAGGAGAAGTTTACAGGGCTATTTGGGTATTAGAGGCACTACTCTCTCTCCTCCTATTAAAAGTAGCATTTCAGAGAATCTCATGAGGAGACATGAAATGTCTGAGGCTCTCTTCATGAGGAATAGAGTGGTTTATGTGCACTTTTCTCTAGGCATGGATCATGGTTTGCCACTCTCATGTTCTGAATGGGAAGCTTGACTGTCCCATTGTTCAGAACGATCCTTTTCTGATAAGATAAAATAGATTTGGATGGTCTGTATTCACCTTGGTATGGTGGAGGACTTCTGAGGCCCTCCTCATGAGATGGTGAGCATCCAAAGGCTCCTTTAGCAGTATCAGAATTAGTGAGGGTTATGGTAGTCACAGTTTTAAGATTTGCAACTTTTTTTCTTAGAAGTGCAAGATCTTACCAGCATTTTGGAATAGTGGCAGTGCTTCCACCTAGCATCTTTTTAGAGGACAGGTTTCAGGCCTGCTTGATCTACAGAGGAAAACATTAGTCTTATTTTTTGCAGTATAGGATTTTTGGGACAACCCCTTGGATGAGGAGAATAACTGAGATCTTTCTTATAAGGAATGCTAGATGTGAAACTCAATTGTGAAGATTAAAAGGGGGAGATGCTTCTTGGAGGAGTAGAGGTAGGACTGGATTCCTTTCAGCATACTTGGAAGATGTGAGGCTACCTTTGGCAGAAGAGATGCATTTTAAAACATCAAGTTCTGAGAGGCAGTATCTGATATCTCCTTCTGAAAATGAGACATGTTTCAATGTCCTTTGGTTAGAATTGGAAGTACTCGGGCTCTTCCTCTGATAAGAGTAACTATCTGGCCATCTTCATGAGAAGGGGTTGGAATTAAGTCCCTGTCTGTACAAAGTGACAGTCTGGGAAATTCTGTTGAAAAAGAAAGAACCCACAGTGTCTTTTCTAGATGGCATAGGTTCTAGAATCCCCTTAGCTAGTTGAGAAAGTTCTAGATATTCCTGGGCTAATGTTGGTGTTCCAAGGATCCCTTGATCAGATACTAAAGGGCTCAGCCCATCTACATTGTGTTTCATAAGACACAGAGACCCTGGAACAGATAGCAAAGATTCTAGAGACCCTGCCACAGATTCTGAACTCTTAGAAACAGATTGGTTACATGGCAGAGATTCTTCCAACTCTGGACTAAGTGTTGAAGAAACTGGTAATCTGGGAGAATTTTATGTGGCTGACAAAGATTCTATGATCTCTTGGGTGACAGATGGTATTTCCTCACGGTTTTGCATACTTGGCATTGTTTCTAGTTTTTCCTTCGCAGAATTAGAAAGTCCAAGATCTTAGGATCAGATGGTGAATATCCTAAAGCCGCATTTTTCTAACAAGGTCCTGGAGACTCTTGGGATAACAAGGAAGTTTCTGAAGGCCGTTGGGCAGATGTTGATGTTCCTACTACACCATGACAAGACAGGGAAGGTCTCTGACTCAATATGAAAGGTTGTGACACTCTCAAATATAATTGGACAGATAAAGGTGATCCTAGATGCACTATGGTAGATGCTGAAAATTCCAAAGCTCCTGGTGTAATATTTGCTATTCCTGGCTTGTGTTTTGTACAGGTGCAACCTTTCATATTCTCCTCTAAAGGACAGGCAAGGGCCTCCAGCTTTTTGAACAGATAACAAAGGTCCTGGATTCACGTGAACAGATAGGGACATTGTCAAAAGCTCTAGGGTAGATCATAGAGATCCTAGGGTTCCCTGTCCAGATAAAGAAATTGCCATGGATCTTTTGGAAGAACCTGACATATCTGAAGCAGTTGGATCTGTTTTTTGTACCCTTTGTGGAGTATTCAAATACTCATTTGGTCCCTGGTATGAAGTCAAAGGCCCCTCTGTAGGTTTAGAGAGATCTAAAGGTTCTTCTGTGTAAGGAAAGGAATCAAAAGGATTAGGGAAGAAAGTAATGAAATAAGTTGGGCAAAAATTGCAAGTGCCAGAAGTGAGTCATTGTATATCACATATCCTGAGATAGCTGTTGAATTTTTTTTGTGCACCTGATGCAAATGAGGAATATTCTAGAGTCCCCTAGGAAGATGGCAAAGGTTCTACAGAGCCTTGTGCAGTTGCCAAAATACTCAGAGATTCTTGGTCAGATCTCAAAATCCTTGCAATATTTTGAGTAGGGTGGGTATATCACTGACACACTGAGGAATATGGTGAGTCTGCTACTGTGTAGTGTGTAGATGTGGACTGAGTTCCTATACATTGTTTATGTAAAGAAGGATTTGAGAGCTTTTGGGAAGTTGTAGATTGTTGTATATACCTTTGTGGACATGTGGACAGATATAAGGTCCTCTTTGCAGAGAGAAAGGGACTCAAACTTTCATGAGAATAATCAGAAGATGCTGGAGTCACTTGTTAAGTGGAAAAAAGACCCAGAGGATTATGAGAACATTCAGAACATTGTGATGTATTCATCATTGCCTATGCTGAGATAGAAAGTTTCAGAGGTCCCTGGGCAGATTACAAAGGTACTGGATTCCCTTGGCCAAATGGGAAGGTCTCTGCATCTCCTTGGTACAATGTTATTGTCTACCAAGTTTTGGAGGTCATGGTGGCAAAGTTCCTAGAGCTGATGAAGTAGTCTGAGAAGATGTTACAACTTCTCTCACTCTTTGAAAATGTCCTAAAATACAATGTGATTCTTTATATTGTGACAATATCCCTGTGAAACCTGTTGAATTTTCTAGATTTCTTTGGTTGAAGAAAAAATAACTTTATATGCATAAAGTTCCGTCTTTTGCCCTGGAAATTTTTGGGGGCTTTTGAAAAGATGGAAAAGCTTCTAGAACCACTGTAGGAGGTACAAGATGCTCCTGAGAACCCAGTAGAGGTGGGCAATGTCCTACATCTGATGGTTAAGGACAAAAGTATTCTTGAGATTTCTGGAAAGGTAGGAAATGTCCAGTTTCCCTTGGGAAAGCTGGGGATTTTTGTGCAAAATTTTGGACAGTTGGCGAAAATTCATAACTGTCTGCAAAGAAGTTGGAGCATTCAAACTATCTTGAGCTTATGAAACATTTTGTGCAGTCCACTGTTTAGATGTGGGCAGTTTAGGAGACCCTTAGGCAGAACAGAAATGTCCAAAAACCTCTTGGGAAGATGAAGAACCTACAGTTCCTTGTGAAGATGAAGAAATTTCCAGAGGCCTTTGATCAATTGACATAGATTCTGGTAGCACTTGAGTATTTTGCATAGACCCCAATCGTCTTGGGGTGGGAGGCAAAGTTCCCACAGTCTGCTTTACAGATATGTACTTTCCTACTGTGGCTTGTGCAGATAAACAATGCCCCCTCAGTGCCCTGAGAATACAAGGAAGACCCTAGAATCATGTCTTTAGTTTTAGTCACTTTCAGACTTCTTTCTTGCGATAGACAAGAATCCCACAGTTCCTTGCTCAGATCTCAAAGATGATGGTGGCACATGTAGTGATATAGTAAGATTCAGATGCAGTCCAGCACATCTGGAGCTGTCTGAAGTCCCTCAGAAAGATGGAGAATATTCATTTGCTTCTGATTCTGCTGGAGAAAAAGCTGAATGCATTAGAGCCCCTTCAGCAGGTCCTGAGTGATGTGTCATTGCCTGGGCTAAGATGGAATGTGTCAGGCCCCCTGGATTGATTGCGAATATACTTGATTCCCTGGAACAGATGGGAATATTTCTACACCTCCTTGAGTAAAAAAAATGAATGTCTGCCAGGTTCTTGAGGTGATGATGGCAAACTTCCTAGAGTAAGCAAAACAGATTTAGAAGATCTGACATCCTCTTTCACTCTAGGCAAAGGGCCCATGGTAGTCTCTTTGTGTTTACATTGTCCCAATCCCAATATACCTGTTGAATCAGTCGAAGGTTCTGGATACCTTTGGATGGATGACACAGAACTTTGCACATGCAAATTTCCAATTGCAACTGTGCAATTTTTCTTTTACCCTTAAGAAGTTAGCAAATGTTCTACATTTACAGTGATAGATAGTGGATATCCCTGACCACCTGGTGCAGATAGGTAGTGTTCTGGATAACTTGGGAAATACAAAAACTTCTCCTGATTTTCCTGGCTAGAGAGAACATATTCATTAGTCTGTGGCTAACATGATGAGCATTGTAAGTTGAGCAGATGGAGAAAATGTGAGAGCCCTCTAGTAATTAGATGGATGTTTGAACGAATTTGGTAGAGAAGACAGAGTACCTATAGGTTCTTGTTTGGGTGTGTACAGAGACCCTTAGGCAGATAGAGAAGTTCCCAGAACCCTTTGTGCAGATGAAAAAGATCCTAACCTTCCTTCTGCAGGTCAAAAATTCCCAGAAGTACTTGAACAGACTGGAAATGTCCTTGTTCCTGCTTATCACTTTCTTTGTAACCTAGAGTCTCCGGGCTACATGGGAAAATTTCTTCAACTCCCTGGGCAGCTATGGGATGTCCCTACATGGATTCTGAATTCAGGTAAGATTGTCCAGACACCTGAGTAGATGATGAGTGTAATGAAGAAATTTGTGCAGATACATTCAGCTCAAGAGTTGCTTATGGATATAGGGAAGTTGTGACAAGTTTCCGCAAAGATATGGAGGGGCTCGACTAGCTTGTGTTGGTGAGAAATGGCCATGGGGCTTTGGGACATGTTGCAATGTTTCTGTTGCCCTTAGCATACATGAAGACATTCCCCAAGAACCTGAGAATGAAGACAAATGTTTATGAGTACACTGGGCAGAATCTGATATTCCCAGAATCTCTTGGGACGATGATGACTGATCAAAAGACTGTTGAGTATATGGTGAAAGGCCTATAGAAGCCTCAACATATATGCTAAGTTTGGTAGATAGCAAATGTGCTAGATCCTTGGGACTACAAAATAAGACTCCTGAGATCATTGGTCATATTGTGAATGTCCTGTATGACTTGAAGGATGTGGCAAAAGGCCTGTAGTCCCTTGAACAGATGGTGAGTTTTCCTGAGATTCTACCATGTGTGTTGAGTTCCCTAGCTTCTTTTGGAAAGATGCCGAATGTTCTAAAAAACCCTGGGAAAGATGGCAAAGCACCCATAGTTTCTTGGACAGGTATCAAGTGTTCTAGAGTTGTTTTCTTACATCTCACAGTTATTGAATTGCCTGATATAGTTTGCTAGTTTGTGGAAGTTTCTGAGAACATCATAGAGAAGTTGAGATTTCACTTTCACTTGGGAATATGACAATGTTGTTGAGATTTTTTGGTTTTTGGGGTTTGTGTGTGTGTGTGTGTGTGTGTGTGTGTGTGTGTGTGTGTGTGTGCTTGTGTTTGTTTGTTTGTTTTTATGTCCTGGTGGATGGAGAAGATCTTTTTTCAGATGGAAATTTTTCTGACTTCCTATTTTCAAATTTGGGAGTTAGCATAACCCCTGTAGGAGGCAAAGGATCTGTAGTTCCTTGGAAACATGGCAAGGTATACAGATATTCTACTATGTATGATGAGTGCCCTAGCTTCTTCTGGAAAGATGCAGAACGCTCTAATTTCCCTGTGGTATAACTAAAAAACCCTCAGTCCCCTGGACAGTACAGATTGTTCTAGAGGTCTTTGTTTACAACTGACAATTGTTAGATTTCCTGTTGTAGTGTGAGGAGATGATGGTGGTGCAGATGATGAAGGTTTCACATTCCCTTTGGAAGATAACAATGTTTCCTTAGTTCCCTGGGTAGAGGGAGAAGATATCATAGCCTCTGTTTCAGATGGTGGATGTCATCGGGTATCTTGCATAGATAGAGAAAATGTATAAGGCTTCTGAAAAGAACTGAAATTTTTCACATGTCCTGGTTCAGATGGTGAAATTTTAGAGTCCTAGTTTCAGATTTGGGTAGTCCCATAGTCCTTCGAAGAGATAAAGAATGTTTCTCAGCCCCTTTATTAGATGGAAATATTTGAGCCATCCTATGAGCACCTTGAGTAGATCCTAAAGGCCCTGTTTTACGTCTTGATGGTTCTACAGTCCCCTGTGGTATATAGACTGTCTCAGAATGTCTTTTTCTTATTTGTATTTTGTCCCTTCCTTTTGGGATGATATAAAAGACTCTAGGGTCCCTTGTGCCAGTGATGACATTTGAAGAGTTCTTTGCAAATGGAAATACCTAGTGTAGATGGTGAAGAATGCAGAGTCTGTTTAGAAGGTGTGTAAGTGGGCAGTGGTCCTTGGATATTTACCAAAGTTTCTAAGGCCTGGGAAGAAAATGAGTAAATTTTCTGAGCATTTGGTGCAGTAAGTGAGTCTTTTCCACCATCCTAGGTAGATAGCAAAGAACCTTGATGCCCTTGGCATGATGATGATGATGATGATGATACCAAAGCCTCAGTAGCAATAGCAGGTAAGGAAATTGCTACAGGATCCTAGCCAGAGAGCATGTTTTTTGGAAAAACAGAGACATTTTTCAAATGTCCTGGAGATTTCTGAGGATATAAATATGTCCACATATCCACATCCACAGATGGCAAATGTCCTTTATAAACCTTAGAAGATGAGGAAGTTGCCATATCACCTGGTCAAGAAAGAGAATGAGAGTTCCCTGTTTAGATGTGGTGAGTTCTGGAGTCTGTTGTGCAGTTAAGGATATTCCCACACTCCCTTGAACAGAAGACAAAAGTGCTACACTTCATTCTGAGGATGAGGTTGTTCCCTCTTGCCATTGGGTGAGTGACATTACATTTAGGGGAGAATCTGAGTCATACTGAGATAAATCTAGAACTCCATGAATGTGGGGAAAATTTGATGGCATATCATGATATAATGGTGAAAGGCTCACAGGCTCTGAAGCCACCTGTTTGGGTCCAGGAGCTACAATGGCTGAAGGGGAAATTGGCAGGGATCCTGGTCTAAGTGGCAAAGTTCCTACCATCTCTTGGGCAGGTTGGCAGGTTCTGAGTTTACTTTGGAGAGATAACAATGGTAATAAATTCTCTTGAGTACTTGGTGAAGTAGCAGCTGTACTCTGGGTAGTTGTGGAACAATCCACAGGCCTTTGCAAGGACATCAAAATTCCTGAAAACTCATGAGTTGAGATTCCATGTCCTGAAACTCATTGTGCTGATGAGGAAAGATCCAGATCTCCTGGAAGGTGGAGTGAATGTCCTGAATAACTTTTTGAAGATGGAATATTTTTCTAAACACTTTGGCCAGATGACAAAGTTCTGTAGTTCCATGGGCACCCAGATATCCTGGGAAAAATCCTGAAAAACCAAAACACCTTTGCATAGGTGACAAAGTTTCTAGATGCCCATGGTTAAATAATGATGGTCTCACATATCCTAGAGCAGATGGTAAATATCCTACAACAATAATGTTTTAGTCAGAAGCGTTTTTAGATCTTTAGAAGATATGAAAATTTTCTGGTGTGTTTGGGCTAAAGACAAGTTCTAGATGATTTTTTTAGATGTGGACTTTCCCTCAGGCCCTTGATTTCACAAAGGAGATTGTGTAGTCCTGAAGTCTGATTTGCAAAAGGACAAATTACCTTAAGCATGGTCAAAATGTTCTGCATCATTTGAGAAAGATGAAGAAATTTCCTGGGCCAGATAGTAAACACATAAGAGCCTTTTGGTTAGATAATCTTGAGCCTTTTTGGGGAAATATGGATTGTCCAACATGCCCTTTGGTAGACTGAAGATGTGAGACTCACCTGAGGAGAAATTGTAGCTTTTGATGTTTCTTTGGCATCAGGGGATGTTTCAAGTCTCCCCCCCCCCGCTTTTTTTTTTTTTTTAGAAAATGTTCTGTAGTCTCCTTTGTTAGAAAGATCAAATCTTAACCTGTTTTTTTTTTCTTCTTCTATAAACTGGATGACTGTATTATTTTGGTAGAGGGAAAATGTCTACTACTTCCTACCAGAGAAGGCATGGAAAAGAAACACTCTTGGGTAGATGGAGATAATTGTAAAGCACCTTGTTCAAATATCACAAATCCTATGACCTTCTGCACAGATGGGGAAGGTCTTAATATGTCTTTTGTAAGTGTGCAAGTCTTAACCTTGGCTTTAAAATGAGGGGAAGGCCCTAGAGATACCTGTGTAGATATGGTTTCTTCTAGAGCATCATGGACAAGTGTAAAAGATCTAAGAGCCTCATAGGCAGGTAGTGAAATTTCACTACCTCCCTGTCTACTAATGAAAGTGGCATCTCCTTAGAGCATCATGGATAGGTGTATAAGGTATAAAATCCCCATGGGCAGGTAGTCGAATTTCTTGACCTCCTTGTGTACTAGTGGAAGTTCCAAGAAACTTTTCTTCAGATGGAAAAGTGGATAACAACTTCTGTATAGAATTTTCAGGTGTCATAGACAGCTTGATGGGCAAAACAGCTTCCATGGGGCCTTTTGAATATGAATTAGAACCCAGAGGATTTTTGGCATTTGAAAATTTCTAGAGACTTATGCTGGCATGAAGAAGGACCAACAGGCTTTTGTGTAGGAGGGTAAGAATCTATAGTATCTTGTTTAGTTGGGGAAGAAGGCTGATCCTCCTGAGGTGATAGGGAAGATCTAATAGTCTCCTATAAAGTTTGGGGCAGCTCAAATTTTCTGAATTTGGAGGGATGCTGAGGACCCTCTTCTTTAGAGTTCAGAGTGTTAACTGGTATGGTGTCCACTCTAAGTTGCCCTTTGAAAGATTGAGAAGGTCTCAGACTGCCTGTGGAAGATGCTGATGGTTCTAGTTCACTTCCTGTATGTGCAGAAGCGAAAGGCCTTTTGGAAGACTCAGGAATTTCTACCACGTCTTGAGTATGTATGGAACTCACAAGATCCTATTCTTGGAATGGCAAATATCCTTGAGCTCCTGGTGTAGGTGTGGACATTTTTCTCTTTCCTTGAGCATTTATTAGAGGTGTGAGGCTCACTTGGGACATTGTGATTGCATGTATTTCCCTTTGGACTGAAATAGATGATGTGAGCACATTTCTTATTGGTAGAGGACTTTGAAAGGCCTCTTGGTTTCATGGAGAATGACTGAAATTCCCTTGGTCAGGAGGGTCAGGTCTCAAAATAACTCTAGTAGGAACAGATTGCATAGGACACTTTGGGGGGAAAGAGAAACATCTTTGGATGTCTTTCTGAGAAGACTTTGCTCTCTGCCCTGTTTTGGCAGCTGGCAAACATTTTCAACTCTGCTAGGGAAAGGATGTGGGACATGATACTTTTGGGACAAATCACTGACATTACCCTTGGGGGAAAAGGTTTAGAGCCCCCTTTATGTGACTTACACTCCTGTTGTAGGTCCTCTTGACCAGAGGGATCTTCTCCAAAATGCTTTGGAAGAAAATTGGAAAGAAGAGAGTCATGTAGTGTAATGGATAACCTTTTGGAAAGCCTTCTGGAAGAGCAGGCATTATGATTTTACTGTCAGCACAAGTGAGTAGTCTTTGAGATGCCTGTGCAGATGTTCAATGTCCCATAGAGTATTGGAAAAATTTGGATAGTTCCATTACCTCTTGGCTGGATAAGGAAAGACCCTGAGCATTTTGGGGAGAATTAGGAGATCCCAGATATCCTTGGCTAGATCGGGAAGGGTGTAAGGAACCTTGAATGTTTGGAGAAAATTCCTGTCCATGTTGGCCAGCAGAAGAGTAGGCAGAAGATGCCCCAGGCACTGTGTGATCTTCTTTGAACTTTTTAATGGCATCTCCATTACCGTGTTTGGAAGATATTACAGGCATTCAGGCATCCAACTAGTAAAAATCCATAGGTTCTTCACCCAGTGGACATAGGCTGGCTTCTTTTCACCTGTCTATGCATGGGCACAGCAGATGAGGCCACTCATTTTCTAGTGGAAGGCTGTAAAACAGATTGTCTGGTATCCCTGGTTAGAGGATTACTCGTGAACTCAGGAAAACTCAGAGGAAGTGTAAATGTCCATTTTATGTTCTCTTTTAGATCCTTCAGAGGGTCCAGGGTCCTGTTATTGGATGAATGCTTTATAAGAGCTTTGGGTTTCTGTAACTTTTCTGTAACATGAGATCAGGTTTTTTTTTTTTTTTTTTTTTTTGAATCTCTCGTCTTCATAGGGTTTTGGGCACCTGAACTTGTGCCGATTCTGTATATGGAGCCCTGGAGTCACAAAATCCCTCGAGTCTCTGCTGGCCAACTGCTTCCCCTGTTAGTTTAAGGTGTAAAATCCAGTTGGGGGACAGTGAAGGGAGTCCAAGGCTATGGAGGCTGTGAAATCAGTTGCGGTAGGGTATCACTATTCTTTGGACTACACTTAAGGGTGTTCCAGGCACTGGAGGATGTGAAACCTGTGGTATATGGTCATAGTGTCAAGTCTGGGCTGAGGCTCACTGCTATTTCTCCACATGTCTTGCTATTTGATCATTAAGGAAATTGTTCAAGAAACATTAAATAGATGACTGCCCCTTAAAGGGACAGTGAATGTACTTGGCAAAAGTGACTTGTAACAAGAAACGCTTATGCAGCATCCCTCCTGAGAATTGTGGACATATAAGAAGGCACATCACAAAGAATATAAGTTACAGTGGCCTCAGAAATCAAGTAAAGTTTGAGAAAGGCTGTCCTCAAGCCTTCTCAGGCCATTCCCGAGCCTAGATGATTGCTGTTCTCTTGCCTGCACAGGCCAATCTGGAGTGTGCAGTTTGGCTGTCCTCCTGTTTGCACTGGCCAGTCCTGAGCTACCTCATATTAGCAGGGCAATCATCCAAAATTTCTGAATGAGGAGGGACCCAGAGGACCCTCATCTTTAGGGTTCAGAGTGCTACCTGGTTTGGTGCCCACTCTAAGGGTTCATGACAAGGAATTGTTGAAGGCAAAGCATGGTTGGAAATTAAGGACATGGTGTTCTTAGGAGACTATGCTCTGAAGTCCATCTTACTCCAGGATAGATCCCTCTAACCTAAGGTCATCAGTGAGTGTTGCAGTGATGTTTGTTTCTGTCTCATAACTGAATGGGAAAGGCTTATCCATACCCTTGCTCCTCACAGGCTATGGGGCTTAACAAACACTGGCATATTTGCTAGGGAAAGAACAGGTGTTAATATTTGAATATAACATAGAATGCATGGAATAGATATCACAGATATTATTTCAAATTTTAAATCTACCTCTCCTAGATAAATCTGTGATAACTGGATGCTGAAAGACATCTCTAAATTACTAAATAATACTTACTGCAATATCATTATTGTGCAATTAATATGCTATTGTTCAGAGAATAAGGGCAGAACTTTAGTAATCTCTTTATAGTACAAATGAAAGTTTTATTTCAAATACTTATATCTGTGTTTGACTAGATTCAGAACACAGACAAAGTTGGAATCCTGAAAATAGCACTTGTGGCCTTAAACAATTGCTTTGTCTGTCACAGTTAGTGAGTTGGGTTCCTATTACTTTTTCATATTTGGATTGCTTGTTGAAGGTCATATAATTCTCCTGAAGGACAACAGGCAATGGCTCACATCAGTGGCAACACATGGACCATTCAGTTTGAGTCCAATGATGCAGCCGGTATATAGTTGCACAGAATGATTTATTAAACCCTTAGTTAAACTGATTCTTTGAGAGGTCATGTTTTATAGAAATTGATACACTAAGAAAGTGTAAAATTGAGGCTATAAGTGAAGATCCTTCTTTACTGACACAGAAACTTTGTTTGCCTGTTGCATACCTTGCCAGTTTTCTAAGAGCAGTTTTTGATCTTGCTGGATGAAAGGTGTTTATTTGGCTCCTCTCTTTGATTTTTCTGAAGGATTTCGGTTTCCCTTTGGCTACACAGCAATAAAGTCTTGCATCATTCAGAAACACAGGGGCACTTTCTAATATCTAATTATTTCCTTGTGTCATTGCCTCAATGCTATGCCATAAGTTCTTTCTTCTTGGAATTCCTGAATGCTTTAGCACCCCTTTTCTTTGTTTAACTCTAATTTATCTCAGTAGTTTATATTTAAAAGCCATTTACTGTCAGAATATCCACTCATTTCCTACAATAGGGGGTAACTTGTATTCTGGATAATTCTGTATTCACTGTGCTTTTCTGAATTTCCAGTTGGTCTTTTTACATCTTTGAAAACATTAAATTTAAGTACCAGAATAATCCTGCTAGGCATGAAGAACTTGCTGCATGGTAAAATGGGTAGGAAATTATAAGTATCAATTCAGATAATATATACCTTTTGAGAATTAGCTTCACATTTCTAATGTCCGAACAAAATAGCTTTCTTAATTTAAGTTACAGTTGCTATGTTTCACTCAGATAATCTATAAAGGCAAAATGAGTAGTGGTTTATAAATGAAGAAATGTCTGCATTAAGCATGATAATATTGAAAAGAAATTACAATTTTTCACTTTGAAATTAAATCTCTGAAGATGATAACTTAACTTGTGTTTGGAAAAGATTTCTGTGAATTTTTAAAAATATCATTATTAATATCAGCAGTATAAAGTTGTTCAAACAAAATGACTTTTATTCATTGTAAATTTAATAACGAAAATAACTGAATAGTAGGTTTGTAGCATTTGACACAGTAATTAATATTCTTTAATAAAGCTTTTAAATTCTGTTCATTTTCTTTGTCAGAGTACAAAGCAATAAGATTCCTTAGAGCATTTTCACAAATATGCTTTTATTGGTTTAACTTATTGTAATGTGTAATAGAAAAATCCACTGTTGTCTGGGTGATTTCCAAATTTATTCTGTCTGTCTCTGTCTCCATCTCTGTCTACGTCTCCATGTCCCTCTCTCTCTCTCTCTCTCTCTCTCTCTCTCTCTCTCTCTCTCTCTCTCTCTCTCTCTCTCTCTCTCTCTCTCTCCCTCTCTCTCTCTCTCTCTCCCTCTGTGTGTGTATGTGTGTGTGTGAGTGTTTGTGTGTGTGTAGAATGGCTGAGACAGAATGGGGGTGGATCTCAATGGCATGTATGTATAATGTTTTTTCATGTATGAAGCTGTACATATATATCATATGTACACACACACAAACACACACATATATATATATGTGTATATGTATGTGTGTATATGTGTATAATGTATATATATGTATATGTATTGATGTATATGTGTATGTATATACATATACACAAACACATACACATACACATAAACACACACACACACACACACACACACACACACACACATATATATATATATGATGTAATTTTAGTAAAAGGAAAAGTAGCTTGCCACAGACAAACCTCACTTAGGTCCTCGATCCATTGGCATAACTTGGGTTCTGGGTACCGGTAGGCAAGGGTTAGCCAAGAAGAGGGGCTGAGAAACTGACACGACCAAACAGAGGGTTGATCTGAATGTAATTTGTCTCAAAGCGAGCACTAGTCTTATAAGTGACTTTTACACAAAATAGAGGAATGCCTACAAAGGACTGGGAGGGACCAATTGGGATAGAATTCAATGTTAACAACTGTGATTACAAGCAGCCCCCCTCCAAGGTTTGCTTAATCTTAGAAGCAATAGGCAAGAGTCTCATGCCCTTGCAATGGTTCCTCTTCTAGTCTATGATATAGTACCCCTCCACCCTAGGCCATTGTAAATTCCTGTGCATGGTTGAAACTCAACTATCTATAGTTCTAAGTATCTATTCTGCTTGATCCTTATAACATAACATTCCTTATTTCGAGATAATGGTAAATTCTTGCATATGGTAGTTTGTCCTGAGATTTCTAACTCTATGTAGCAGTTAGTAATGCCTGATTTCTTTCACTGTCTCTCTTACAATACTAGAGGTTAATCTGAATGTACCCAAATAGCCAGCATCCTTACTGAATTCAAAGACCATGGTTTGCTCAAGGACTGCCTAGGAGAGGAATTTATATGTGTGGAATCTAACTTAGCAATATGTCAAAACCAATCCTTAGAGGCACTTACAATAAATCAATATTAAGAGAAAGCACACAGATCCATTTACCGACTAAAGCAAGGGTACTGGAGCATTCATTATACATGTTGCCATGAATACAGGAGACTAAATTTCCATGAATTTTTCGCCTCAGGACCATGTCTAGGCTTTTTGGCCTGTCAGGTGGGTCACTACTCGTGTGTTTGTAGCAGTTGCTGAAATCAAGGCATGGAGGAAAATGGATGGAAGGAGAGTGTTTTGTTAGGTGAGTTAACATAGATTTGGAATGAGGGTATTAACATAGGTTTGCTCTCATACGGGTTTGAGATCATTTTTATATATTTTCATGCATGTGTGTGGTTGAGTGATATTATTATCTAGGAGAAAGATAGAAAACAAAGTAGAATACATATCATAAAAAATATAAAATGGTGTATAGCAATTGCTGTATTATTGCCGTGATAAACCATTATTACCAAGACAACTAGTAGAAGGAAAGCTTTTTTTGTCTTATCATTCCAGAGAGATAAGATTTCGTCATGATGCCACAACTCAGCCCTGAGGCAGAGCTGGGGCTCCAGAACTCCTCCCACATACAAAGATACCTTGACTACCAGATCTGTCATAGCCAAGCTCACAGATGAGATACCCCTTGCAGCAATACCTGGACTACCTGGGACCTCCAGGGTCCCTGTGCAGGCAAAACCTATTTGTCTTGCCCTGCTACAGACACATCTTCTTTTTGGCCCACTTCTTGGCCTGTGCCAGAGACACTTTTCCAGATCCCATCCCACAACCCTAGACAGCCTGATTCCTGGTAGCTGAATCCCAACCAGTACACAAGCTCATACAAGGAACAGGATCCAGTCAGAAACAATAAGCCAAGTTAAAATCTGAGATAAACAGATATCAAGAGGCAAGTGAAAAATTGGAAAAGACCCAAAAAACACTGAAAGCTTTAAAAAATCAACAAAACCCTAAAAAAAGAAAACTATATACATTTAAATTCTAAAACTAAGAATATAAAACACTAACAAAATATCCCAAAATTAAAAAAAAAGACAAACAAACACATTTCTAGAACTCTAAAAAGAGCCCCCCCCAAAAAAAACTAAAACCTTTAACAAACCCATAAGCCAAAAAGAAACAAACAACAGCAACAAAACAAAACAGATAGAAGGTTTAAAAAAAATCCTAAAATTATTTAAAAGCCCTAAAAAATCCTAATAACCCAAAATACCTTAAAATCCATATGAATTCAAGAAACATCCAACCCCCCCAAAAATAAACCCCAAAAAACCCTAAAACCCCCCAAAATCCAAAATTATTTTAAAAATCATAAAAAACTAAAACCCTACATAAAGTCCCTAAGTCATTCAATTCCCCCTAAAATTGTAAAAACTCTAAAATACGTATAACACCATAAAGATACCTAAAACCTTAAAAATAGGAAACCCTCAAAAACCTTAGCATCTTTAAACAAACCCTAAAAAAGCCCTAAAAAGCTTTCTAAAATAACCTAAAGTGCTTTATATATAGTATATTTTATCTATCTACCTATCTACCTCTCTACCTCTCAGCCTATCTTATCTATCTCATCTATCTCTTTTATCTCATCTATCTATCCATCTATCTATCTATCTATCTATCTATCTATCTATCTATCTATCTATCTATCTATCTATCTATCTATCATCTATCCATCCATCCATCCATCCATCCATCCATCCACCCATCCATCCATCTATCCATCCATCCATCCATCCATCCACCCATCTATCTGAGAGTATCTTGCATGGATGACAAAGATGCTATGATCTCTTTGGTGACAGGTGTTATATCTGAATGGTTTTGCATACATGGCCATGTTTATAATTTGTCCTCGGCAAAAAGTCCAAGATCTTTAGGATCAGATGGTGAATAACCTAAAGCCTCTTTTTCCAAACACGGTTTTTGGGTCTCTTGTGATAAAAAGGAAGTGTCTGAAGGTCATTGTGCAGGTGTTGATAGTCCTACTATACCATGGGCATACAGAGAAAGTCTCTGAGGAAAAAAATCCAGGTTGTATCACTCAAATCCAATTGGACAGATAAAGGAAACCCTAGACTCACTATGGTAGATAGTGAAATTTCCAAAGCTCCTGGTGAAACATTCGCTATTCCTGGCTTGCTTTTTGTACATGACAAGCTTCCAGATTTTCCTGTAGAAGATAGGCATGGGCCTACAACTTCTAGAATAGATAAAGAAGGTTCTGATTCACTTGAGCAGATGAGGGCATTGTCAAAGATTCTAGGGCAGATGATACAGGTCATAGTGTTCCCTGTCCAGATAAAGAAATTACCATGACTCCTTTGGAAAAATGAGTAGATCCTGAAGCATCTGAAGCATATGGATCTGTTTGTTGGACCATTTGTGGAGTAATCAAATAATAATTTGGTCTGTAGCATGAAGTTTAAGACCCCTCTGTAGGTTTAGAGTGATTATGTGTAAATGAATGGATTCAAAATGCTTAAGGAAAAAAGTGAGGAACTAAGATGGACAGAAATTGCAAGTTACACTGGTGAGTCACTGCATATCACATGTCCTGGGGTAGCTGTTGAAAATGATTGTCCACCTGATGCAAATGATGAATATCCTAGAGTCCCCTGGGGAGATGGCAAAGGTTCTATAGAGCCTTATGCAGTTCCTGAAATACTCAGAGGTCCTTGGATAGATCTAAAAGTCCTTGCTTTATTTGGAGCAGGGTCAGTATATCCCTGACACAGCTGGGAAGTTGGTGAGTCTTCTACTGTATAGTATGTAGATGTGGACTGAGTTCCTATACCTTGTTTATGTAAAGAAGGATTTAAAAGCCTTTGGAACATGTAGAATCTTGGGTAGACCTTTGTGGACATGTGGAGAGACATAAGGTCTCCTGTGCAGAGAGGCAGGGACTCACACCTCCAAGAGGAGAATCTGAAGATGCTGGAGTCCCTTGTTCTGAGGAGGAAAGACCTAGAGAATTAGAAGAACATTCATATCATTGGTATGTATTCATCACTGCCTATGATGAGATAGAAAGTTTCAGAGGCCCCTGGGTAAATTTCAGAGGTGCTAGATACCCTTAGCCAAATGGGAAAGTCTCTGCACATCCTTGGGTAGAATATGAATGTCTAAAAGTTTTTGGAGGTGATGGTGGCAAAGTTCATAGAGTCACTGAAGTTGAATGAGAAGGTTCTATATCCTCTATCACTCCAGGCAAATGCCCTAAACTACTCTGTGAGTCTTTTTGTGTGTGTGTGTGTGTGTGTGTCAATATCCATGTGAAACCTGTTGAATTTTCCAGATTTATATGGTTGAAGAAAAAATAACTTTGTATGTGCAAAGTTCCCTCTTCTGTCCTGAAAATTTTCTTGGGCTTTTGAAAAGATGGAAAAGCTTCTAAAACCACATAGGTACAATATGCTCCTGAACACCTAGTAGAGGTGTGAATGTCCTCCATATGATGGTGAAGGACAAATGGAAACTTGACATTTCTGACTAGGTAGGGAAATTCCAGTGTTTTTTGGGAAAGCTGGGAATCTTTATGCAAAATGTTAGTAAGTTGGAAAAAATCCCATATCTGTTTGCAAAGAAGTTGGAGCATTCAAACTATTTTGAGCAGATAAAACATTTTGTGCAGTCCCTTGTTTAGATGTGGACAGTTTTAGAGACATTTGGGTAGAACAGAAATGTCCAAAGGCCTCTTGGGAAGATGATGAACTTAGAGTTCCCTGTGAAGCTAAAGAAACTCACAGAGGCCTCTGATCAGATGACACAGATTCTGGTAGCACCTGAGTATATTTGGTAGACCCCAAAGGTCCTGGAGTGGGAGGCAAAGTTCTCACAGTCTGCACAGTGTGCCCAGACAAAGAACTTTGCACAGGCAAATTTCCAATTGCAACTGTTCAGATATGTACTTCCCTACTATGGCTTGTGCAGATAAAGAATGCCCCTCTGTGGCCTGAGCAGATGTGGAATACCCTATAGTACTTTCTTTAGATTTAGTCACTTTCAGACACCTTTCTTCTGATAGACAAGAATCCCACAGTTCCTTACTCAGATCTCAAAGATGATGGTGTCATCTGTAGCTATGTAGTAAGATTCAGATGCAGTCCAGCACATCTGTAAGTGTCTGAAGTCTCTCGGAAAGATGGAGCATATTCATTTGTTTCTGATATAGCTGGGCAAGGAGCTGAATGCAGTAGAGCCCTGTCAGTAGGCCTTGAGTGATGTGTCATTGCCTGGGCTGAGATGGAAAGTGCCAGAGGCCCCAGGGCTGATTGCAAATGTCCTAGAATTTCTGGACCAGATGGAAATATTTCTGCACCACCTTTAGGAAAAGATGAATGTCTACCAGATTCTTGAGGTGATGGTGGCAAAATTCATAGAATAGGCAAAGCAGATGGAGAAGTTTCTATATCCTTCATTACTTGAGGCAATGGGCCCACAGTAGTCTCTGTGTCTTTACATTGTCCCATTCCCAATATCCTTGTGGATTCTGCCAAAGGTTCTACATACCTTTGGATGGATGACAAAGAAATTTGCATAGTCAAAGTTCTCTTTGCAGCTGTGGGACATTCCTTAGACTTTAGAGAGGTCAGAAAATATCCTTGAAACTCTGGACTAGAAAGAGGGTGATCCTGAGTACCTAGTACAGATGATGAGTATGTTACATCTCGTGATGAATGATGAAATGGATTTTTGAGATTTCTGGCGAGGTAGGAACAGACCAATGAACCTTGAAAAAGCTGGGGATTTTTGTCCAAAATGTTAGAAAGAGGAGAAAATCTCATAGCTTCCTGGCAATATGTTGGATGATGCACAGTCTTTGGAGAGGATGTCACAGTTTCTACAGACCCTAATTTTGATGTGGACTGTTTTAGAGACCCTTGCTCAGAAAGGGATATTCCAAAAGCCTCTATGGAAGACGAAGAGCCTAGAGTTCCCGTTGAAGTTAAATAAATTCCCAGAGGCCTCTGATCAGATGACAATGACTCTGAGACTACAAGAGTCACTTGTGTAGACCCCAAAGGTCCTGTAGTGGTAGCCAAAGTTTCCAAGTCTGCTTTGCAGACATGGACTTTCATACTGTGGCTTGTGCAGATAAAGAATGCCCCATAGTATCCTGAGCATAAGCATACAACCCTATAGATGTTTCTTTAAATTTAGTCCCTTGTTCAGATAAGCAAGTTTCCACAATTCCTTGTTCAAATCTTGAAGATGATTGTGTTACCGGTAGTGATGTAGTAAGATCCAGATGCAATCCAGATCTTTTGGAACTTTCTGAAGTCCCTTGGGTAAATGGAGAATATTCATTTCTTTCTGAAACTGCTGGGGAAGAAGCTGAATGCAGTACAACCCCATTGGCAGATCCTGAGTTATGTGTCATTGTCTGGGCTGAGATATAAAGTGTCAAAGGCCCCTGGATTGATTGCAAAGGTACTAGATTCCCTAGACCAGTTGAGAGCATTTCTATACCTCCTTTAGGAAAAGATGAATGTCTCACAGGTTCTCGAGGTGATGGTGACTAATTTCCTACAGTAGGGAAAGCAGATTTAGAAGATCTGGCATCCTTCTTCACTTGAGGCAAAGGGTCCAAAAAAGTCTCTGTGTGTTTACATTGTCTTAATTCCAATATACCTATGGAATCTGACAAAGGTAATGGATTCCTTTGAATGGATGACAAAGAACTTTGAAAATGCAAAGTTTCCATTGCAATTGTTAAGTTTTTCTTGTGCCCTTGAGAAGTAAGCAAAAGTATTACAGCTACTCGAGTAGGTATTATATGCCCCTGACCATCTGGTGCAGATAGGTAGTGTTCTGGATAACCTGGCAAATATAAAAATTTCTTCTGATTTTTCTGGCTAGAAAGGAGAGGTTCATTAGTGTGGGGAACATGATGAACATTGTATGTTGAGCACATGGAAAAAATTTGAGAGCCCTCTAGTGTGTAGATTGATATTTGAAAGACTTTGTTAGAGATGCAGAGTACCTACAGGTTCTTGTTTGGGTGTGAACAGAGACTCTTGGACAGATAGGGAAGTTCCCAGAACCCTTTGTACAGATGGTCATGATCCTACCATTCCCTCTGCAGGTAAGGAAATTCCCAGAAGTACTTGGTAAGATGGAAAAATTCCTATTTCCTGCTTGTCACTTTCTTTATAACCTGGGCTGGACAACAAAAGTTGTTGAACTCCCTGGGCAGCTATGGGCTGTCCCAAAGTAGATTCTTGATTGAGGTAAGCTTGTCCATTCACCTGAGTAGATGGTGAGAACAATGGAGAGATTTATGCTACAAGAGTTGCTTGTGAATACAAGTTGTCACAGTTTCTTTTCATAGATGGTGGAGGGGATTGACATGCTTGTATTGGTGAGGAATGTCCAATAGGCTTTGGGACTTGTAGCAATGTTCCTGTCATCCATAGGACACATGAATACATTCCCAAAGAACCTGAGACGAAAGAAAAATGTTAATGAATACACTTGGCACACTCTGATGTTCCCAGAATCTTTTGGGAAGATGATGACTGCTGGATAGACTGTTGAGCATATAGTGAAAGGCCTAGACATGCCTCAACAGATATGAAAATTTGGTAGACTTCAAAGGTGCTAGATCCCTTGGGACTTCTAAAGAATTCTCCTGAGATCATTGGTCAGGTTGTGAATATCCTGTATGACTTGAGGGATGTGGCAAAGGGACTGTAGTACTTTGGAATATTGGTGAGGTATCCTGAGATTCTACCATGTTGACTAGTTCCCTCGCTTCTGTTGGAAAGATGCTGAATGTTCTAGAAACCCCGGGAATCGTCAGCAAAAAATCCAAAGTTTCCTGGACAGGTATAGAATATTCTGGAACTGCTTGTTTACATCTCACAGTTGTTGGAGTACCTGATGTAATTAATGGAAATTTCTGAGCACATGGTACAGAAGACAAAGGTTTCACAGTCACTTGGGAAGATAACAATGTTTTTTTGTTGTTGTTGTTTGTTTGTTTTGTTTTGTTTTTGTTTTTTGTTTGTTTGTTTTTCTTTTTTTTTTTTTTTTTTTTTTTTTTTAGTTTTCCTGGTGGATGAAGAATTTTTTTCAGATGGAGATGTTTCTGACTTCCTAGGTTCAGATTTGGGAGGTCACATAACCTCTGTAGAAGGCAGAGGATTTGTAGTCCCATGGAAAGATGGCAAGGTATCTAGAGATTCTACCATGTGTGACAAGTACCATAGCTTCTTTTGGAAAGGTGCTGAACGCTCTTAGAATTCCTGAGATAGAAGTAAAAATCCCTCCTTCACCTGGACAGGAACAGAATCTTCTAGAGGCCCTTGGTTACATCTGACATTTGTTAAAGTTCCCGTCATTGTGCATGGAGGTTTCTGAGCATGTGTTGCAGTTGATGAAGGTTTCACATTCCCTTTGGAAGATAACAATGTTTTCTTAGTCCCCTGGTTAGATGGAGAAGATGTAAGAACCTCTGTATCAAATGGTAGATGTCACAGGGTATCTTACAAAAATAGAGAACCTGTAGAAGACTTCCCCCCCAAAAAAAAAAAAAAACTGAAAATTTTCTCAGGTCCTGGTTCAGATGGTGAATTTTTTAGGGCCTAGTTTCAGATTTGGGTAGTCCCATAGCCCCTCTAAGAGACAAAGAATGTTTCTCAGTTCCTTGAGTAGATGGAAATATTTGAGCCTTCCCATGAGCATGTTGAGTAGATCCTAAAGCCCTTGTATTACTTTGTGATGGTTCTACAGTCCCCCGTGGTGATATAGACTGTCACAGAATGTCTTATTCTGATTTGTATTTTGTACCTTTCCTTGTGGGATGATATAAAGACTCTAGTGTTCCTTGTGCCAGTGATGACATTTCAACATTTCTTTGCAAATGGAAATACCCTAGTGTAGATATTGAAGAATGCAGAGTCTGTTTATAAGGTATGTAAGTGGGCAACATGCTCTTGGGTAGACAAGAAAGTTTCCACAGTCCCTTGGTCATTTGTTGAACATTTCAAGGTATTTTGGATAGAGATGTTGTGGGACTCACCTGAGGAATAGTTGTAGCTTTTGATGTTTTTTTTGTTTTGTTTTGTTTTTTTCTCAGCAGGACATGATGCAAGTATTACCTTTTAACAGAATTTCTGAAGTGTCCTATTTCAGAAGGATCAACAATTAACCTGGTTTTTTTGTTTGTTTGTTTGTTTGTTTTTTGTTTTTGTTTTTGTTTTTTTTTTAATTCCTAGAAACTGGATGCCTGTGGATCACTTTGGTAGAGGGCAAATGTCTACTGCTTTCAACCAGACAAGACAAGGAAAATAAACACTCTAGGGTAGATGGAAATAATTGTAAAGCACCCTGTTCAGATATGATAGACATATGACCTTTTGCACAGATGGTGAAGGTCTAAATTTCCTTGTGTATATGTACAAGTCATGACAATAGCTTCAGAATTAGGAGAAGGCCCTAGAGATACCTGCGTAGATGTGGCCTCTCTTAGAGCTTCATGGACATGTGTAAAAGGTCTAAGAGCCTCATGGGCATTTAGTGAAATTTTTAGACCTCCTTGTGTAACAGTGGAAGTTCCAAGAAAATTTTCTTCAGCTAGAGAATTGGATAACAACTTCTGTGTAGATATTTCAGGTGTCATAGACTACTTGATGGGCAAACAGGTTCCAAGGGCCCTTTGGAAGATGAAGTAAAATCCAGAGCTTTTTCAGGCATTTGGAATATATTATGGAGACTTATGCAGGCATGGAGAAGGACCAACAGCCCTTGTGCAGGTGGATAAGAATGTGTATTTGGAGAAGAGGGCTGATCCTCTTGAGAGATAGAGAAGTTCTCATAGTCTCCTGTGAAGTTTGGGGAGATCATATGAATTCTTGTGCACAGGTAGAATACATGGAATTCCCTTCTTTGGGCTGTACAGGATGCTACAGACTCCTGTGCGTGCAAATCACATCCGATAGCACCATGTTCACATAGGATTGGATCCAGACCCTTCTTTACAGATGGGATCTGTCCTAGAACATCTTTTGAAGATGTATCATATCCATGAGCCATTTCTAAAGATGGGACTGTGGCTAGAACTCTCTTCTGTAGATTTATCCTGTCCTACAGTCCCTTTATGTGATAGAGTAGTATGCAGAGAGTCCTGTACAGGTTTTGGAAATCCTAGAAACTTGGACATATATGGGGAATTCTTCACAGCCTCTAGTGTGCCTAGTGGCAGCTGAGAGGGTGATATCCTCCTAGTTGTGTATTCTACGACAAATATTGAAATTGTTTAGCTCACTGGAAGTGTTTTGGAATAATCTCTCAGGTGTTTGGGGCCTGCTGACAAATCAAGAGGGCTCTTTTGGCTGATAAGAGATATCTGAATAATTCTTGATCAGATCAGGACTTTCTGAAGACCCATTGTTTGGACAGAGCATCTTTCAGTCTTCTACTAGAATGACAATGTTTGTGTCACATTTCATAGCAGGAGAATGATATAATCTTCCTTTCTGTGGTAGAGAAAACTTAAGAACTGTCTTTGAATCTGTTCCATAGAGGGGGATAATCTTCTTGGCCCCCTGACAGAATGAGAATTTATCATAACCCCTGGGGAAGTTGCCTATGGTTCTAGTTCACTTTGTGCAGAAGTAAAGTAGAGTCCCTTTGGAGGACTTAAGTGATTCTACCACATCTTGAGTATGTGTGGAACACTCAAGTGCAATTCCATGAATGGCAAAGTACTTGAGCTCCTTGTGGAATTTTTTTCTCTCTGCTTGGGCAGGTATGAGCTGTGTGAGGCTCACTTAGGAAGTTGTGCATTTAATTCCCTTTTACTGTAAGAGATGACATGAGCCCATTTTATAATGATAAATGACTTTGAAATCCCTCTTGGTTTAATGGGGAAGTTTTGAAACCCCCTTGTTCAGCAGGGTCCGCTCTCAAACTCATTTTACTAAAAGCAGATTGCATATGGCACTTTGGGGGAGAAAGGGAACATCTTTGGCTGTCATTTTGAGAGGACTTAGCTCTCTGCCCCGCCTTGGCATCTGTCAAACATGTTGAATTCTCCTGGGAAGAGGAGGTGGGACTTGATGCATTAGGGACTAATAAGACATCACTGACATTACCGTTAGGCGAAGAAGGTTTGGAGCCCTCTTTGTCTGATGGGGCCTGTTGCTTGACAAGAGAGTTCTTCTCCAAAATGCTTTGGAGGAGAATTGGAAAGAATACAGTTATGTAGGGTAGGGAACAAACTTTTGAACTCCTTCTGGAAGAGGAGGCATTTATGAATTTCTTTTAAGCACACGTGGGAAGTCTATGGGATGCCTGGGCAGATGTGCAATGTCCCATAGAGTCTTGGAAACTTTGCGTTAGTTCTCAAAACTTTTTGGTGCATAAGGACCTGCCCTGAGAATTTGAAGATCCCAGATCTCCTTGGTTAGATTGGGAAGGGTGTAGGGAACCTTGAATGTGTGGGGAAATTACCTGTCCATGTTGTCCAGCAGACGATGGCCCAGGCACTGTGTTATCTTCTTTGAATTTGTGACTGGTATCTCCAGCCCTGTGTTTGGAAGATGCTGCAGGCACTCTGGCACCCGACTGGTCAAAATCCCTAGGTTCTTCAAACCCAGTGGACATAGGCTGGCTTCTTTTCACCTATCTATGCATGGACACAGCAGATGAGGCCACTCATTTTCTGGTGGAAGGTGGTAAAACAGATTGTCTGGTACCCTGCTCAGTGGGTTACTCATGAACTCAGGAAACATCAGAGAAAGTGTAACTGATCATTTTTTTTTGTTCTCTTTTAGCTCCTTCAGAGGGCCCAGGGTCGTGTAAATGGCTAAACGCTTTATAAGAGCTTTGGGTTTCTGTAGCTCGTCTGCAACATGAGCATCAGATTTTTTTGAATGTGTGGTCTTCATAGGGCTTTAGGCACCTGAACTTGTGCCGTTTCTGTATAAGGAGCCCTGGAGGCACAAAGTCCTTCGGGTCTCTGCTGGTCAAATGCTTCCCCTGTTGGCTTAAGGTGTTAAATACAGCTGGGGGTCAGTGAAGTGGGCCCCAGGCTATTCCCCGATTGGGGTAGGGTATCACCTTTCTTTGGGCGACACTGAAGGCAGTACCAGGCTCTAGAAGCAGGGAAACCTGTGGTCTGTGGTCATAGGGTCAAGTCTGTGCTGAGGCTCGCTGCCATCTCTCCACATGTCTTGCCATTTAATCATTAAGAAAATTGTTCAAGAAACATGAAATGGGCGACTGACCCTTAAAGGGGCAAGGAATGGACTTGCCAATGGTGACTTGCAGAAAGAAACAATGAAGCAGCATCCTTTAAGAGTGATGCTCTCTCCTGAAAATTTTGGACATATCGTAAGGCAAATCGCACAGAATATAAGTAACAGTGGCCTCAGGAATCAAGCAAATTTTGAGAACGGCTGTCCTCATGCCTTCTCGGACCTGTCCCGAGCCTAGATAATGGCTACCCTCTTGCCTGCACAGGCCAATCTGGAACCTGTAGATTGGTTGTCCTTGTTCTTGCACTGGCCAATCCTAGGCTGCCTCACTTTGCAGTTCTGCTTCAGTTAGCACGGCAATCGTCCAAAGTTTCTGAATGAGGAAGGACCCCGAGGACTCTCTTCTTTAGGGTTCAGAGTGCTACCTGGTCTGGTGCCCACTCTAAGGGGTCATGACAAGGAATTGTTGAAGTCAGAGCATGATATGAAATAATGGACATGTTCTTAGGAGGCTGTGATCTCAAGTCCATTTTACACCAGGATAGATCTCTATAACCTGTGGTAGTCAGTGAGATTTTCAGTGACGTCAGTTTCCATCTCATAAATGAATGGGTAAGTTTTATCCATACAATTCCTCCTCAGAGGCTATGGGGATAGACAAACACTGGCATACTTGCTAGGGAAAGAACTGGTGATAGTATTTGAATAGAGCAAAGAATGCATGGAATTGATATCACAGATATTATTCTGTATTTTAAAAACGAACTCTCCTAGATAAATTTGTGACAACTGTGAGTCTAACTGGATGCTGAAAGACATCTCTGAATGACTAATACTTACTGAAATATTACTGTGCAATTAACATTTTATTGTTCAGAGAATAAGGGCAAAACAGTAATCTATTTATAGTACAGATGCAAGTTTTATTTCCAATATTTTAACTGTTTTTGACTAGATTCAGAACACAGACAAAGTTGGACTCCTGAATGTAGCACTAGTGGCCTTAAAGAATTGTTTTGTCTGTCACAGTTAGCAAGTTGGGTTCTTATTCATTTTCATATTTGGATTGCTTGTTGAAGGTCATATAAATCTCCTGAAGCACAACAGGATAATGGCTCACATCAGTGGCAACACATGGAAAATTCAGTTTATGTCCAATGATGCAGCTGGAATATAGTTGCACAGGATTGTTTATTAAACACTTAGTCAAGCTGATTCTTTGAAAGGTCATGTTTTATAGAAATTGGTACACTGAGAAAGTGTAAAATTGAGGCTATAAGTGAAGATCCTACTTTACTGACACAGAAACTTGTTTTGCCTGTTTTGTACACTTTGCCAGTTTTCTAAGAGCAGTTTTTGATCTTGCTGGATGAAAGGTGTTTATTTGGCTCCTCTCTTTGATTTTTGTGAAGGATTTCTGTTTCCCTTTGGCTATGCAGCAATAAAGGCTTGCATCATTCAGAAACTCATGGACACTTTCTATCAACCAGTTATTTCCTTGTGCCATTGCCTCAGTGCTATGCCATAAGTTCTTTCTTCTTGGAATTCTTGAATGCTTTACCACCCCCTCTCTTTTTTTTTTTAACTCCAACTTATCTCAGGAGTTTATATTTAAAAGCTATTTGCTGTCAGAATATCCACTCTTCTCCTACAATCTGGGGTAACTTGTATTCCTGGCTAATTCTGTATTAACTATTCTTATCTGAATTTCTAGTTGGTCTTTTGCTATCTCTGAAAACATTGAATTTAAGTAACAGAACAATCCTGCTAGGCATGAAGAACTTGCTGCATGGTAAAATGGGTAGGAAATTATATGTATCGATTCAGATAATATACACCTTTTGAGAATTAGCTGTGCAATCTTAATGTCAGAACAAAATAGCTTTCTGGATTTAAGTTACTGTTACTATGTTTCTTTCAGATAATCTATAAAGGCAAAATGAGTAGTGGTTTATAAATGGAGAAATGCTTGATTTAAGCATGGTGATATTGAAAAGAAAGTTCAATTTTTCACTTTGAAATTAAATCTATGAAGGTGATTACTTGACTTATGTTTTGAAAAGTTTTCTGTGAATTTTTCTAAATATTGGATATGTTTTTAAACATATCATTATTAATAACAGCATTATAATGTTGTTCAAATAAAATGACTTTTATTCATTGTAAATGTAATAATGAAAATAACTGAATAGGTTTGTAGCATTTAACACAGTAATTAATATTCTTTAATAAAGCTTTTAAAATCTATTCCTTTTCTTAAGTTTATTCTCTTACATGAACAAACAACTGAATGACCAGGAAAGACATAAGACCAAGTCTTTTTGTAAACTAAATTAATATCTTTTGACATTTGGCATGTTAAAAGCTTGACACTGAAAGTCAGTCAAACAAAATGTTGGTTTGGATATTTAATAGGGCCTTGGTGTACTTTCTTTTTCATGACTGGAGCTGTATTGATGACACCATTGTG
Source organism: Mus musculus (assembly GCF_000001635.26). NCBI lineage: Eukaryota > Metazoa > Chordata > Mammalia > Rodentia > Muridae > Mus > Mus musculus. The sequence goes on from NC_000087.7 coordinate 72,204,040, forward strand.
CTTTTATGCTATTTCTCCTAGCAGAGTTTTGTGGGAACAGTAAGACACTCTTGTTTGTCCTGTCTTAATGTTTTCTTACAATGTATCTTCTTATGACTCCTCCTCATCCCTTCTCTCTTTCTCTCAGTCTCTGTCTTTCTGTTTTTCTGTGTCTCTGTCTATCTTTCTCTGTCTCTCTGTCTCTGTCTCTGTCTCTCTCTCTCTCTCTTTCTCTCTCTCTCTCTCTCTCTGTGTGTGTGTGTGTGTGTGTGTGTGTGTGAGTGTTTGTGTGTGTGTAGAGTGGATGAGGGAGAATGGAGGTGGATCTTAATGGCATGTATATATAATGTTTTTTCATGTATGAAGCTGTACATATATGTAAGTGTATATGTTCATGTGTGTGCATGTGCATGTACAGACCACATGTTAAAGCTGTGTAATTTGATGACTTTCACTCTGTTTACTGAGCAGGGTTTGGGTTGTCTAGCAAGGCAGCTTGACCCAGGATTTCCAGTCTTCCTCTGCTCAGAGTATAGGTGAGCAGACACACTCACTCACCACTGGGTACTGGGTTATCTGAACTCTTTTCCTCACATTTGTGTGGCAAGCACAATATCCCCTTAACTATTTCCCAGCTCCTATTATTTTTAAAAAAATGTTATTAGGAATTGGCTTTTACTTCCTTTATTTCTTTCTCAGCAAGTTCATTGATGGCATATATAAATATGTTGATTTTTTAATGTGACTTTGTATCACTCCAATTTGCTGAAACTGTTTGTATATAAGTTTTCTGTTGAAACTATTAAGGACAGGATTGCATTTTCTACAAATGGGGATCAATTGACTACTTCCTCTCCCATATGTATCCATGGTGGTATGTAAACATGGGCAGCACTGTGTAAATTAGTACACTGGTTTTCAAAACTAGACTTATGAGATAGTCTAGCTGTCACACACCAAGACAAATACTTAAAGATCCCACGTCCTACATCTGATATATGTTCAATGCATGTTTATTGCAATATTCACAATAGCTAGGAAATGGAACCGTTTCTTTTCCATTATGAACTTAATAGATGAAATGTGGTATATAGGGCTGGTGAGATGGCTCAGTGGTTGAGCGCTCTGACTGCTTTTCTGAAGGTCCAGATTTCAAATCCCAGTAACTACTAGGTGGCTCACAACCATCCATAATGAGATCTAATGCCTTCTCCTGGGGTACCTGAATAGAGCTGGAGTGTATATATATATGATATAATTTTAGTCAACTGAAAGGTAGCTTGCCACAGACAAACCTCACTTGGGTCCTTGCTCCATGGGCATATCTTGGATTCTGAGTAAAGGTGGGCAAGGATTTAACAAGAAGAGAGGCTGAGAAACAGACAGGACACAAAGGAGTGTGGATCTGAATGTAATTTGTCTCAAAGGGAGCAATAGTCTTATAAGTGACTTTTACATAAAATAGAGGAATGCCTACAAAGGACTGTCAGGGACCAATTGGGATAAAATTCAATGTTAAAAACTGGGATCAAAAGTAGCCTTCCCTAAGGTTTGCTTAATCTTAGAAGTCATAGGCAATGGTTTTGTGCCCTTGCAATAGTTCCTCTTCTAGTCTATCATATAATACCTCGGGCCCCTAGGTCATTGCAAATTCCTGTGTATGTTTGAAGCTCAAATATCTATAGTTCTAATTATATATTCTGGTTTCTTCTTATAACACAACCTTTCTTATTCCTAGATAATAGTAAATTCTTGCATATGGTAGTAGTTTGCCCTGAGAATTCTAACTCTGTGGAACAGATAGTAATGCCTGATTTCTTTCATTATCTCTCTTACAGTACTAGAGGTAAATCTGAATGTCACTGAATAGGCAGCATCCTTGGTGAATTCAAAGACCATAGTTTGCTCAAGGAATGCCTAGGACAGGAATTCCTAGGTGAGGTATCTAACTTAGCAATATGTCAAAATCAATCCTTAGAGGCACTTACAAAAAAGCAATATTAAGGGAAAGCACACAGATCCATTTACCGACTAAAGCAAGGACATTGGAACATTCATTATACAGGTTACCATGAATACAGGAGACTAAGTTTCCGTGAAGTTTTCGCCTCGGGACCATGTCTAGGCTTTTCGGCCTGTCAGGTGGGTCACTACTGGTGTGTTTGTAGCAGTAGCTGAAATCAAGGCATTTGGAGGAAAATGGATGGAAGGAGAGTGTTTTGTTAGGTGAGTTAACACAGATTTGGAATAAGGTAATTAACATAGTTTTGCTCTCATACGGGTTTGAGGCCATTTTTATATAATTTCGTGCATGTGTGAGGTTGAGTGATAGTATTCTCTTGCAGAAAGATAGAAAACCTAATATATTACTTATCATAATGAACATAAAGGGGAGTTAGCAATTGCTGTATTATTGCTGTGATCAACCACTATTACCAAGGCAACTAGTAGAAGGAAAGCTTTTTTTGTCTTATCATTCCAGAGGGATAAGACTTTATCATGATGCCACAACTCTTCCCTGCAGCAGAGCTGGTGCTCCAGAACTCCTCCCACATACAGAGATATCTTGACTACTAGGAGGTCTGTCATAGCCAAGCTCACAGATGAGATACCGCTTGCCACAATACTGTGCCTACCTGGGACCTCAAGGGGCCCAGTGAAAGCAAACCATATCTGTCTTGCCCTGGTAGAGATACATTTTCCTTCTGGCCGAAAACTCGGCCTGGGCCAGAGCCACTGCTCCAGATCCAGTCCCACAACCATCGACAACTTTGATTCCCGGAAGCTCCACCACAACCAGTTCATAATCAGCTCGTTGGAGGAACAGGATCCAGTCAGAAACAATAAGGCCAGTAAAAATCTGAGATAAACAAATGGTGAGAGGCAAATATAAAAATTGCAAAAGACCCAAAAAACACTGAAAGTTTAAAAAAATCAAGAAAACCAAAAAAGAAAATAAATATATATGTGTGTATATATATATATATATATATATATATATATATATATATATGTATATGTATATGTATATGTATATATATATATATGACCCTAAAGCCCTAACAAAATATACCAAATTTCTAAAAAATAAAATAAAATAAACAATGACAAACAAACAAAACAAAAGCCTTAAAAAAATAGAAATTAAAAAAAAAATCCTAAAATCCTTTAAAAGCCCTAAAAGACCCTAATACCCTAAAATACTTTAAAATTCAAAGGAAATCAAGAAACATCCATCCCTCTCCAAATATAGACCTCAAGAAAACCCTAAAATCCCAAAAAATCCAGAAATATTTTTAAATCATAAAAAACTAAAACCCTACATAAAATCCCTGTCATTCAAGCCCCCCATCCTAAAAACTCTAAAATACTTAAAACTCCCTAAAAGACTCCTAAAATCTTAAAAAAGAAAACCCTAAAACACTTTAGAATCTTTAACCAAACACTAAAAGAGACCTAAAAAGCTTTTAAAATAACCTAAAATACTTTATATTTATCTATCTACCTATCTACCTTTCTACCTATCATCTACCTACCTACCTACCTAACTACCTACCTACCTACCTATCTTATCTATGTATCTTATCTTATCTATCTATATCTATCTATCTATCTGTCTATCTATCTATCTATCTATCTATCTATCTATCTATCTATCTATCTATCTATCTATCTACCTATCTACCTACCTACCTATCTATCTATCTATATACTTTTTACGGTTTTTCAAGACAGTGTTTCTCTGTGTAATTCTGCCTGTCCTGGAAATCACTTTTTAGACAAGGCTGGCCTTGAAATCAGAAATCTGCCTGCCTCTGCCTGCCATATGCTGGGATTAAAGCCATTGGACATCACAGAAAGGAGACCCGAAAATACTTAAACAAACAAACAAAACAAAAAATAAAACAAAAATACAAAACAAAACAAAACAAAACAAACAAACAAACAAAAAACAGGAACTCTAAAAAGACCATTAAAAATTCTAAAAACACTTTAAAATGCCCTAAAATTCCCCAAAATCTCAAGAACCCTAAAAAGACCTTAAAAATTGTAAAAGCAAAAAAAAAACAAAAAAAAACAAAAAACAAAACAGAAGAACAAAACAAACAACAACAACAACAACAACAACAACAACAACAACATGTCTTTAAAAAGTTGCCTGAAACACTAAGGAAACCCTAAAATTATTTTTTATATGAAAGAACCTTAAAAAAAATCCTAAAAGACATAATTAAAACTTTACAAACCCTAAAGAAAAAATCTAAAATTCTAAAGAGAACTCAAGAAGTCTTACTAAAAAAACAAATGAAACAAAGAAACAAAATATAAAACAAACTAATGAAAAAAAAAAAACCTAAAACTCTAAAATAACCTTAAAAAAAATAGAACCCCAAAAAAGACACTAAAAACTGCAATGCCCAAAAACCCTGTGTACTGTGGCATGAGAATAGGCACACACGAATATATTAAATAAACAAATGAATTTGAATAAATAAATACAAATATTTTGACTTTAGGCCATGTTTCTGCTATAAGCATTAAAGTTGGCAAAATCAGAGCTGGCAAGAAGGCTCAGCAAGTCAAATTTCTTTTTTTGCTCCCTGGCATCTGGATTTCAAGGACTGAATCCATATGGGAGAAAGGTAGAATTTCACTGAGTTATTCTTATACACAATAAACAAGCAAAAATAATCAATCTGTAATAATTAAGGCCAAATGTTGGCTATTGCATTAACTGTGGTGGAATTAGAACTGGTTATGCTATAAATGTTGCTGAATTCCAAATTGGTTGATGAATGAGTTTTACTGGGATTCCTTACAGGAATAAGTGTGAGGGGTTACTTACAGGAGCAGAAATGACTCAGGGACAGCTGTACCACCAAAGCCCACCCCACTATGGTCCACAAAAACGGGAACCTGGAGAATAGAGCAGACAGCTCAACAGGTTGGGGAGAATCCTTTCAATGTAGCTCAGTGGATCTAAACCTCTTCCAGGCAAGGTAGCTCCAGCTCCCTCTTGTTTCTGCTTCTTTCAGACAACTAGTCTCAACTTCACCAAGACTCTGTAAGACCCCCAAAGCTGGGCCTCCACTCAAGTCCCAGGATGAGCTGCCCAGCACCCCAAAGACTCAAGAGAAAACCACACCTAATGCAAACTGCAAGAGGTTTTATTATCAGGTAGCTGAGGAGGAACTCCTTCTGCCATGCAGGGCAGGGGAGTTTGACCCTGAGCAGTAACATTACAGGACTTTAACAGCTAGCTGAGGAATTGGAAGAAGTTGGAAGGAGAGTTGGCTATAGGTGGGGGTATAGTGGGGGAGTAGTCTGCACCTCCTCTCTATATCCATATCTTTGTAGGTCTTCCTACAATTATCACATCTCTGGCTGTAAGGCACAGAAACAAAAAGCCTTTTGCTGGCAATAGAATACAAAGAGCTTCTTTCTGATGTTTATTTAGAGATCAAGGGAAAAAAAAAGGTTGGGAAATGTCCAGGGGCTCTTCCTTCCAGGGATAAATGCTATAAGACAGGGTCTCACATACCCTACTCCTTCTAGTAAATAGTTCTAATATTAGAACTAGGAAAATTAAACCTCTGGCCCAGCTGTCAAATAAAGCCAACATGAGGTCACATCTTCAGAATTTGTTACATTGAGAGCCCCAGAAGCGCTTTAATGAGACTAAAGAGTTTCTCACCAGAGGTGGGATGGAGGGAGGAGGTTCAGTTCCTGAGCCAAGGCCAGTTAGTGCAAGCAGGGCTGGGTCAGTGGGCCTCGGTGGGCCAATAGGAGGAGCCAGACACAGGCTGGAGGAGCAGCAGCAGAGCTTGTCACAAGCACCAGTTAGGGTCCTTTTCGTCTGGGTTTATGGTTGTTAGAAAGGTGGTGTCAGGCCAGGATAGGATGCTCTATTTGAAATTGATGTGGTCCCATTGTGGTTCCTGGTACCTATGTATTGTTTGTTTGTTTGTTTGTGTGTGTGTGTCTGTGTGTGTGTCTGTGTGTCTGTGTGTCTTTGTTTGATTTTTTTTTCAGCAATTCCCAGGAATCATTTTTGATCAGTTATAGGGCCTTCAAGTGAGCTGGCAGGGGTTGGGAAAAAGGAACACCAGGTCAAACATTCTCCCTGCTTCATTAGGTCTCCCATGGAGGAGTTCAAAGGGTGTAAGTATAAATTTCCCTGGGAACAAGGCGAAGGTTAGGAGTGTTGTCCAATCTTTTCTGCTGGTCTCTAAAGCCAATCTAGTTAAGGTTTACTTTATTGTTCTCTTTATCTGCTCTACCTGTCCTGAAATCTGGGGTCTATAAGCAATTGTCTTATCTGAGCAACGAAGGAGGGGATGTTGTCTGATGAAATTACCTTAGGGATGTCAAATATTGGGAAAATTTCCTCTAATATCTTCTTTACCATGACATTGGTGGTCTCCTTCTTAGTGTGGAAGGCTTCCATTCACCCTGAAAAAGGTTCTAAAAAAACTAATAAATATTTATTACTCTACTTGGCTGGATTAACGTCAGTAAAATTTATTGCCCAGTATGCCCCTAGCGGGTCACCTCTTAGCTGCTTTCCCGGGGCGAAGCCTGAATTTTAACTGTTAGCAACAGAGTATTCCCGGAAGACTGACAAGGGAATAAAACACCCAGTTCTAAGAGCCTTTTGAGGTGAGGTCTGATGCCCTTGAAGGCCTCTTTGTTCATGGGGTATTATCATACCCCAATAGGAGTCGCACCAGCTTTGAGCATCACAACGATGGGGGCACCCTTTTTGTCATTTTTATACCTGCAGTCTCTGGCCAGGCTTGAGGATATCTCTCTAACCAGTTCCCTTCTAGAACTTTTCTCTAACAGGTTTGAGGCTCACTTTATCTATATTAGTTTTCTGATTTTCAAGCTAAAATTATAGAGATGGTGGAATCCAAGAGACTGAAGTTCCTTCTGAAAAGAAACTTATGTGGGCTTTTATTTTGATAGTAAGTCTCTCCCCAACAATGGGGTGGAGCATTCAGGAATGATGAGAAAGTAATGAGTTACTTGGCTTCTTCTTAAATCAACTTTATTATCAGTGGTCCAAGAGTATGGATTCTGACAAGTAGCCACTATTACTACAGTTTTCTTGTTCTTCAATTTCCCCAGTGGCTCTTTCAGGACTAAAAATTCTGCTCTGGTATCAACAAGGAAATATGTTGTGGTCGCCTCCACAGTTAGGATTACCCTAGGCTCGGGGAGGGGGGCCTGAGGCCCATCTGCCCTAGGCATTGTCATCTGGGTTAAGGACCTTGGGAGGACTTATATCTATTTTTTTTTTGGGGGGGGGCAGTCTTTTGCCCAGTGTCCATTTTTTTTTATTGGTCCTTATCTAGAGGTGGTTGCGAAGGTCCTCTGGAGTTTTGACATCTTCTTGGTGCTGTGTTACCCAGGTACACTGTATGCCTACATCCTCCTCCCTTTCTATAATATTCCTTATCACCTGGAATTATGTCTAAACCCTAGTTAAATTTCTTACCGCCTTCTATCTCGTATAATTTATCTTTTTTCAGACTCTCTCTTTACTCTTTCTCTTTTTTCTTCTCCAGTCTCTCTCTTATAGTACACATTCTCTGTCTCCTTAACCAGATCTTTCAAAGATAATATTTGCAGACTCTATAGACACTGTAACCTTTTAATGTCAGAAGCAGACTGGCCAATGAAAGCCATGGCCATCGCTGCCTGCTGGCCCTCTGATGTAGGGTCAAAGTGAGTGTAAGGCCTGTATGGTTCTAAGAGGTGCTCAAAAAAAACACTGCTGGGTGCTACTTTTCCTCTTGTAGGATCCCTCTTACCTTGGCCAAATTAGTGGGGCACCTGCCAGCTCCTTTCAGCCCTGTTACTAGAGCCCAGAGGAAAACTGTCAACTGCCCCCTACTGTGAGGACTTTCAGGGTCCCAGTCAGGACTTGTCAGAGGCAAGCCTGCATCTATTTCATTCAGAAGATGTGACAGCCATTCATTGACCCCTAGCATGTTCTTTCTTGCCTCCAGCAGTATCTTTTTTTTCTCCTCTGTGGTGAAAAGAATGCTCAAATTCTGTTGACAGTTATCCCTAGTGGGCTGATGAGAGAACATGAGAGATTACATTAGATGAGTATGGCTAGAGGGATTTCCAGAAAAGGGGGCATGATATGCCTTCAAATTATAGGATCAATAGAGGAAAATGGCCAGTACTAAAGGGACTGCAGTTGTCTGGGTTCTGATGGAGGAGGGCCGTAAGTATATAAAGGCAGCACTGTGCAGTCTGTTTCCTCTAGGTTCCGAGCTCAACAGCCTCAGGTTCCAGCTGCTGGTCCCACCCCCACATCTCCAGCGGCACCTCAGACATGTTGAGAGGTCTGGGAGGGGACGAGTTGGGGATATCGTGGTAGGGTGTTATGCCATTGTGGAGGTTCTTCTAACTCTGGATATATCTTTGTGGGAGCCAGGGTTGCAGTTCAGACTCCACTATTTTTATCTCAGTTTTTTTTTTTTTTCTCTGAGTGGCAGAGAGTTAGGTCTCAGGAGTCTGGCTTTTTCCACTGAACTCAAGGTTTCAACAAGGATGGGGGGGATCCTTGGCTAAATTTTTTTAGATGAGATTCTATGGCACTTGATTTGGTTGAGACCCTGGTCCCCTCTGCCTAAACAACATTTTTAAGGGCAGAAATCACAATCAAATCAAGAGTGTCCTCTGGTGTTAAACCAACACCAAAAGCGTGCCATTCCCTAGAGCAGAAAGTTCTTCAAAATCTCTTTCTGACATCTACAGACGGGTTGTGAATCCTAGTCTTAATTTCAGTCCAAATCACAAGACTCATACGAGGGGAGTGCTAAGAGTCTGTCTCATTGTCAGAGTCACATTCAGGGAGACAAACAAGATATACACACAATAATTTACGATAACTGCAACCAGTACCCAATCAGACAGCCGAGTAAGCACACTCTTAACTTTGCACCCAGTAACAGAAACAGATGACTGAGTGAGCACACTCTCACTTGGCACCCAGTAACAGAAATGGATTGCTGAGTGAGCACCTTTCAATTGGCACACAGTAACAGAAACAGATGGTTGAGTGAGCACCACTCAATTAGCACCTAGTAACAGAAACAGACGGGTGAGTGAGCACAGTCTCAATTGGCTCCCCGATGGGAAATACCCAGGCATCCCTGGAGCTCCCTCAGACCTTCTGGGATGTCTTCCAGGTTGGCAGGCAGTTACTCCTGACACGTCTGTCAGTAACACTCCCCTCCATCCCAGACAGGGAATTTGTTGCTCTCATGTGCACAGGCTACTGTAAACTAAGAATACAAAATTCAAAAAAAGCCTGCAGACAAAGACATAGACAAAGACATAGACAAAGGCAGGATCTTACCTCTCAGCGGGGATTTCTGAGAACTGGGGTAGGCCACAAATCTCAGCAAATGAGCACCCACATGTAAGACCACCAAAAGCTGGGCCTCCACTCAAGTCCTAGGATGAGCTGGCCAGCACCCCAAAGACTCAAGAGAAAACCCCCCCTGATGCCAAATTCAAGAGTTTTTACTAAATCTAGCTGAGGACTGTCAGGATACTCTGGTGGAGTCAGCTTGTGAGGCAGAAATGCCAAAAAGCTGCTCATGAGAAATGAATTTCTAGGACTCTCCTGCTGGATATTCTGGCGAAAGCCAACTCTCCAGTTTGGATCGGTTTGTCAGGCAAAAAGCCTGGAAGCTGTTTCACGAGGATAAGAGTCCAGGGAAATTTTCCTCCCAGAGTTATGGCATCTCTTTCCCTAACCCATTATATTCAAATTTCCACCACATTAATCTAGTGTATAGATTCACGTGCACTCTATTAAGCATCACCTTATAGTAAATGCCTTTTAAGATTGTATTCTAACATAGCTAAAGCCTTTTCCCAGTGTTCTTAGATTCCAGATAGCAGCAAGGAACTTAACCCATTCAGTAAACAATTAAGCACTTGCCATTTTACTCAGCTGTTTACAGATAGAGACTAAAAGTCTCACTGAGATAGAAATCTTTTACTACAGGCTTCATTCCATGTCAAGTATAAGTTGATATACTACCCTGATAAGGAGAAACTCTCCAGACAAGATAAATTTTATTAGACCTAAGAATTTAGAGCTCTGTGATAGCACATTACTCTTAAGGCCTGTCAAGAGTTAACAACCCCCTGATGCTTTTAACCTTAAAGTGTGAAATTCTTGCCTGACATTAGGCTGATCCTAGACAGGGCTTGTTATCCCTAATATAAACATTTAATTAGTCCCTGTAAATTCCTTTCTGCTGTAACTGGTGAATTTCAGTGTATCTTGTCTTTTTGTAATTTGTATCCTCTGATAATTCGTTGTTATATAAGTCTAAAGCTCAACCAGTACAATACATTCAGATCCAACACCATTCTCCGTGTTCGACTGTCTGTCACTACATCTTATCTCTGCCCATCTACTCTAGAGACCCTTTCTTACGCAGGCACAAGAGACCAGAGGGCCTGTGGCAGAGGACAAACTCCTTCTGCCTTGCAGGGCAGGGGAGTTTGACCCTGAGCAGTAAGAACAGGGGGTTTTAACAGCTAGATGAAGAATTGGGAGGAGTTGGGAGGAGAGTTCGGAGGAGATGGGGAGAGTTGGGAGGAGTTGGGAGTAAACTTGGCTATGGGTGGGGAGTAGTCTGCATATCCTCTCTATCTCCATATCCCTATAGGTCTTCCTACAATTATCACATCTCTGGCTGTAAGGCACAGAAACAAAAAGGCTTTTTGCTGGCTATAGAGAACAAAGAGCTTCTTTCTGAATGTATTTTAGAGATTAGGGAAAACAAGGTTGGGGATTGTCCAGGGTTTTACCTTCCAGGGAGAAATGCTCTAAGCCTTGGCCTCATATTTCTCTTTTGTACCTCATCTTTCTGCATATGAGAGGGACTCTCAGCTTTTATTCCTTTCTCTGGCAGGGAGAAGCCTACTGACTTTTGTCAGTTTGAGGGACTCCTTGAAGCTCTTTGAAGGTGTTTGCCTTCCTGCTTAAAGAGCTTCCTGGATTTCTTTTGAGTTGTTTATCTCTCTGCTTAAGGAGCTTCCTGTAGGGTGGAAGGTTTCAATCCTCTGAGGATACTATTATACAAATGTATATTAAGGGCTTTTGGAGTTATAGTAGTAATAAATTCAATGTTTCTTGTATTGTACAGTTAATAATTTTATGTCACAAAATAATATTATACTAATAATTATTTAAACTGTGTCTTATACTGCTAATATGGTTTCACATATACATGGGAGTTTGGTAGCCTCAGGACTCTGTCCAGGTAGCTGGATCATGTTAATGAATTTTACACTCAGATTGCCATTCATTTTATTTTTAGTTGCCAATTTCAAGGGCACACCATTTACTTTGCGACTACCAGTACTTTAGATTTTTTTTTTTATTTTCATGACAGGGTTTCTGTGTATACCCCCAGCTGTCCTGAAACACACTTTGCACAGCAGCCTGGCCTCGAACTCAAAAATCTGCCTGCCTCTGCCTCCAAAGTGCTGGGATTAAAGTCGAGTGCCACCACCACCTGGCTAGTACTTTAGATTTCTAAATGGTCCCCTCTGGTAAGTTGGAACAGGAAGAAAATTGTACAGCTAGTCCCCAAAACACACAATCCTGATTAGGTGAGAAAAAGTATAATCGAGGCTGTGTACCCAACATATCCAGTATAGCCCACAAAGGGCATGGTACCTGATACCTGCATTGACATTTTTTTTCGGTCCTGTCAGAGATTAGAGAAACTAGACAAGGAATAGATGTTTTGTTCAAAGTGGTTTGGGAATCCACACCATTGAATTTCCCAAGTGACTGCTAAAGAATGTTTGGCCCAGGCATGTGGGGCTTCCAGCTGAAGTTTAAATCACCCTTCCATTAGGTAAGTCAGTTTTCCCCAACAACTTAAGTATTAGTTCAATTTTGGTTTTGGTTTTGTCCAGGATCTCATTATGTAGGTCAGAGTAATCTGGAACACACTGTGTAAACCAGGCTAGCCTCAAAATCACAGAGGATTCTGACTCTGGAGTGCTTAGGTTTAAACACATGTGCTATTACCACTCCTAGTCCCAATAATTGAAGTTTTAGTGAGTCAAGATTTGTAGCAGGACCGGGGAACCTTGTCTCATACAAAGGATTACAGGAATCCAGTTCTTTTTTTTTTTTTTTTTTATCTATCCAGGCCATAGTTCTTCCATGTTAGTTTTTTCACATGCATGGCCAAAATACACCCTTAGCTACTGGACTCTAGTGTCTACCAGGATGCCGCACATGCACACTGTAGTGAAGTCTGCTTGGCAGTCCAAGAGCCCTGGAAGCACTCATGAGTCAAAGAGTTTCAAAATGAACTCAACTCCTGGAGCTTTGGCATTCTCATAACCCACATATTCATACCCTATCCCCTTGTTAGTCTGGTGTACAGATCCATGTGCTCTCTTTTAGTAATATCTTATTATAAGTGCCTTTTAAGATTGATTTCTGACATAGCTAAGCCTTTGCCAGTGTTCCAATGTCCTAGAAAGTCCTTGAGCTGACCATGGGTTTGGAATTCAATGTTGCCTATTCAGTGACATTCAGAATTGCCTTTGGTATTACACTATCACTTAGAATAAAAGCCAAATCACTCCCACATACAGGAATTTACAATGGTTTAGGCAGTAGATCTGGCTGTGGTTTTAGGGTAATGAGATGGTTAGCTAGAGCCAAACTCCCTAATTAGAAATATGACTTGGGTGTGAAAGCCATTGCCCTAGGAGTGTAAGACCTCACACCTGGCTTCTAAGACTTTAGGTGACCTTAGATAGGGCTGACTTTGTCTCAGTTGTTTTATTGACCAGTTCCTGCCTGTCTTTGTGTTTACATTCCTCTGTTTTGTGTAAGAGCCATTAAGCACCCAGTAACCTCATTTGTACTTTGCCAATGTGTCACCTAACTTCCCTATTTTCTTGTGTATAAAAAGTTTGATGCTCAATTTGACAAATGACATTCAGATAGTACACAATCTCACGTGTTCATCTTTCTGTCATTCGCAGACTCTTTGCCCATCTCGGACTAGTGACTCTTTCCATGCAGAAAGAGGGACCCAGAGGGTCTGTGGCAACAGGACCAAAAACAGATTTCTTGCTATGGGAGCAATGAGAAATGGGCTAATTTTTATTTCCTCATGAAAAGAATGGAAGATCTGGATGTCACTTAATGCATGATAGAAACTCTCTTGACATTTAACACAGACCCTGTGATCGTGCCCTTTCCAATCTGCCAGCCAGTATTCTGTCAGGGGTTTCTTAAGTTAGTGATATTGAAATTAGAATGTTTCCAGGTCCCTAGTTGACAGTCTGATGCAGAAGGCTCCTTTTGAAGGAGCACCATTTTTGCACTTGTAGTGCCAGGTTGTTCATAAGATGTGCTTCCAGTAGGAAATGTAAAAATGGGCTTTAGGGGTACATCTGGCCAGAGTTGAAGGATGTTCACATATATAGTTATCATTTAGCCTGTATGCCCACTCTGAGTGCTACCACTGACTCAATGAAGTTGATCAGCCATAATCTAGGTTTGCAGAGACATATAAAATTATTGACACTGGTTGTCCTAGGTTAGAGAATAGTAACTTTTGGATCATTTGTCCCTGTCCTAAGGGATGGCTCTGGTCGTCTTGTCATTCCACTGTTGGGGAAAACTGCATATCAAAAAATAATGTCTCCCATGTTGGTAGATGGAGTATGTGATTTTTTTTTATACTTGAAAAGTGGATGTGACAAATGAAGCTGGGTCCAAGTAAATCCTTATCCCAAATGAGTCAGACAAATACAGTAGATAACAGAATTAGCAGGCTGGGCCCACAAAGCAGGGGAAGATCAGTCCAAGCAAGTAGTTAAAAAAAAATCTGTTCATGCTGTAGGCAGCCAGCACCTAAAAGATGGTGCTGGTCTCCGGTACACCATCACAGTAAACAACACCACTGAGCAGGTGCTAGACCAAATCTGGCACCAACCCCTCCTGAGTGGGTGCATGCAAATTAACATGTCTGCAGACTGACCAACCCTAGCAGGACGCATAGCCCTCCCCAGTGCTGGGGTGTATTTAAGCAGTCCTCCCTGGGTTCCTGGGGTTCCTGTAGCATTGAGGCATTCCTGCTCTTAAGCTGTTGAAAAGAATTCAACTGTGTTGAATTCTCTTTACCAGGAAGAGGTAGGCGAAACATCACCCCAGCAATTGTGTTCCTCTTTTCTTGCCTTTGGGAGGGCCTCAGCAAAACTAGCACTTTCTGAGCTTCCTAAAACTTGGAAGTTTTATTTGCTTCTGAGTTGTAGGATCCTCCATCCTCCTTATAGGAAAAAATGTATGAGAATTTTGCTTCCTATAAAAACCCAGCAATGTTATATGTGTAGTTTTTTTTTTATTTTGTTTTGTTTTAATCTCATGTCTGTCCCCAGCTGCAGATAGTTTTTGTTTGAAATTCTAGTGATTCTTGAGAGTGAATAAAAGAAAGAGCTCCTGAGAGGACCTAGGGCAGATGCTGCTCCTGCTGCACCTGCTTTTGTTATCACAGGATTAAATGAGCAATGCTCTTGTCAATGGAGCAAGTTTGTGGATTTATTTGTGTCAAAGGGCACTGATGGACATACATTGTTGCAAGGAGAAAAACAAGTGCATAATTTAGCATTCTTAGTGATTAGGTAAGGTTAGGTTATCTGAATTTATCTGAAGGCCAAGCCAAATGAAATGTTGTTTTGATTCCTTTTTGGGAATACAAAAATCAATGTCTCAAACTAATATTTATAGATTTTGTCAGTTGCTTTTAATGTGTTAGTGTTATGAAATATTACATGGCAAGGGAATACATTTGCTGGACCCATGCATGTTGTGACCTTCAGAAATTACACCACGGAACAGACCTGGTATAAAGGGAATGATTGGGAGAGGGTAGAGGAGTGAGGAAATGGGGGAGGTATAGAGGCATAGAGGCAGAAACAAAACCATTAGGTCAGAAAAATGTGGGGCAAAGAACAGATAGAGGGGTAGCTGAAAACAAAGAGAGAGACAGAGCTATAGAAACAAGAACAATGGGAACAGAGAGGTTGGGCCTAGAACAGAGAGAGGGGGCTAATCAGTCCTTTTATCCTGCCTTGAAGTTAGCAGTTTAGTTTCTTTCAAGAAAGAAATATACTTTCTATGAATTTTGTAAGTTAACAGGAAATATTTTCATCTCTGAGAGCAATGTTAATTTTAAAGTGTTTATAGGAAATTTTTGTGGGACTACTTTCTTAAGAACAATATAAGCCAGGTATGTTGTCACATACCTGTAGTAATACCTACATGGAATGCTGAGATCACCTGGAACCTAAACATTCTAGAACTTCTTGGACAATACACAACATACTATGTGCCTATTTCAAAAATGAAATGAAGTGAAATAAAATCAACCCAATGTACCTTCTTTATTTGTATCTCTTACCTTTGGAAACTAATAAGATAATGAATCAAAAAATAAATAAATTTCAATTATCTGTATGAATGAAAACAATTTTAAATGTTAAGAAGGTTAAAAAAATCACTACAGTGATGGGGAGGAAAGAGCCTGGGTGGGAAATGGGACAAGAAGGTGAACATGATCAGGTATTATGTGTGTGGGGAACATAACTGAAGTGCTGAGGAAAAGCAAAAAGAATGGAAACAGGCAACTTTTTGAGGTAGGAGGTGAGAAAACCCTCGGTTATATCAGAGACC
Source organism: Mus musculus (assembly GCF_000001635.26). Classification (NCBI taxonomy): domain Eukaryota; kingdom Metazoa; phylum Chordata; class Mammalia; order Rodentia; family Muridae; genus Mus; species Mus musculus. The sequence continues at coordinate 72,219,773 of NC_000087.7, forward strand.
TGGGAGGTGAGAGACCCTAAGGACTCAAAGGGAGGGACCTTAGAAGAAATGCCCTACAGTGGGGAGACGGAACTTGTAGAGTCCTCCTCCAGTGGAGGGACAGGACATCAAGTGGAAAGATTGAGTTACCATCCCACAGTAAAAAGCTCTAACCCAGAATTGTTCCTGTCTGAAAGAACTGCAAGGAAAAAAACATGGAGAAAAGCCTAAAGAAAAGGAGATTCAGTGACAAGACCAAATTGTGATAAAGCTCAAGGAGAGGCATCAAGGCCTGACACTATTACTGATGCTATTCTGTGCTCACAAAAAATGGGCTTATCATGACTGCTCTCTGAAAGACCAAACCAGCAGGTGAAAGAGTCAGATGCTCAAATTTATATGCAACAAATAGACAGAAGCTGGGAACCCCTGTGGATGAATTGGGGAAAAGCTGGAAGAAGCTGAGGAAGAGGTCTACCCGGTAGGAGGACCAACAATCTCAAATAACCTGGACCTCCCAGGATGTCTCAGACACTGAGCCAGCAACCAGGCTTCATACACCAGATGATATAAAGCCACCAACACATATACAGAAAAGGACTGCCAGGTCTGGACTCAGTCAGATGAGGTCCATCTAATCCTCAAGGGACTTCAGGCCCCAGGGAGCAGGGAGGTCTGGTGGAGAGGGGACAGGATGGTGGTGTCATACTCTTGGAGATGGGGATTGTGGGCTTGGGGCCCTGGGAGCATGGGGGCATATAGGCAGGAGATATGGGGTGTGGAACAGTAAGAGGGGGAACTAGGAGAAGAATAAAATCTCGACTTTAAAAAAAGTATAAGAATAAATTTTAAATGATTCAACTATATTAGTGTGTGGAATTTCAGTCCACGGGACTATATACCATTCACATATTCATTTAGATTTCCTTTGGAAGTTAATATAAAGATGCACTTATACTTAAACAAGAAAATGATTAAAGATATTTAAAAATAAAGAAGTTCTATTTTAACTCTAAAGGTATAACTGCTAGTTAACTTTGTAATCACATCACTGGGATTAACTTCCTTCTCAGAATCATCAGAATAACAAGGATTAAAGAAACTTTAAAACTCTGTTTCATAGGAAACAAAAAAGTTAGAGATTTTTTTATTTGTTTTATATATATATACCAGCAAGTGAAAATTTTTCATGCTTCATTTTTCTGAAGATGGGAAAGTAGACGAGAACTTCAGATTATTCTCCATGATGGCTCTTTCAAACATAGACATTTTTTTTTCTCAGTTCACCATCTACACCAAAAAGCATATCTTAGTACTTGGTCCCCAAGTTCATCAAAACCTAAAACAGAAAAGTACCTCTTATTAAATAAATTCCCAAGGATACAAATATGAAAGATTCTGTGCAGATGATGTATAGGGTAAAGGTTAAGGTCAGGATTAGGATTAGGGTTAGTGTTAGGGTTATGTTTAATAAAGCAGGATAATTATAGTGTTATTAAAGTATGAGGTACATCTGAGGTCAAATTCCCATTTTATCATTTCATAACTTTAATAATTCATACAAAGCCATTAGGATTTTATGGATAATAGCAGTCATTTCAGTAAGAAATAATTCAAAATAATAAGTAGTTAAAACTTTATGATTATTAAAACATATTTAGATTCCTAAGGTCATTTTATGGACCATGTGCAACATACCTCCATGGACTTCTCATGCATTTCTTTAACTGCTTCCAGGGTCTGGTTCTGACTACATTTGGACAGTTTCAATGCTTGTTGTTCTTTTTGACAACTATTCTACAAATGTAAAAGGAAAACCTTAGTATAACAATTCTGTTTATTTTTGTTGTTACTGCCATGCAACATGCATGTTAGTCTAACAATAAAACACTAAATGTATATCTAATACTAAAACATTTATGTGAGCAAAAATAATTCTATATGAAAGTTAAAAGGAATAGTTTTCCAACTGATTTAAAATTTTAACAACTATTTTGACTAAATATATATATATATTTACAATAATATGAAATAACATTATGCTACCAATTGTGGGGTAGGAATTTTTTTTTAATGTGAAAGAGTTTTTCATAATGCACAGACTGGCCTTAGCCTCCCAAGTTCTTATGTTTATAGGCATGCACCATGTATACATGAACTCGGTAAAATCCTAGTCTTGGAAGCTTAGATTGGTTTTCTCTAGATTCCAATCTCAAGCAACACATAGAAGTAGTAACATAAAGTTCTCATTGTATTCTTTAGGGTTGCGCACAACCATGATAATTTGCATTTAAAAAAAAATTAAGACAAGCCCTTTACACCTTTTCACCTTGGGCTACTACAATCCTGTTTTGCCCTTTATTCACTGTGATCAATTTTTTACCTCACATTTGTACTCAAATCATCATAATTAAGTAAAATTACCTCTAATTTGCAATGCTTATCTTTAAAAAAAGTGCACCTGCATACATTTGGAGACAAAGGGTTAATATTGGGTGTCATCTTTGATTTCACAGTACTGTTTCAGAGACAGAATCTCACTAAACCTAGAGCTCATCATTTATGCTACACCTGGTGGCTACAAAGATCTGGAGATCTTCTTTTCTCTGAACTAAATCTGAGATTGGTTGTTTTAAAATGCTCACAACCACACCAACTTTTTTTTGTTGTTGTGGTGGTGGTTTGTTTTTAGTGTTGCTAGTTTGTTGTTGTTTATTTTGTTGTTGGTGGTGGTGGTGTGGGCATTCATCCCAATGCAGGGAATATAAGCTGGGGTCTCCATGCCTACACGGGAGAAAGATTACCAATTAAACCATCTTCCAGCCCTGTAAATCAATCTTATTGGGCCCACATGCAGCATATGACACATTTAGGGATCTTTTCTTCTTTAAAACTTTCCTTCACTCATGGTAGTTTTCTTTCTACCAGTGGTTCTCTTCCTTTACTGGCTCCCTCTCACCAGCTGCCATATGCAGAATTACAAATCTTGAAGTACCCTGCTGTTCTGTCTTTAGACTCCTTATTTACAGGGATGATCACTTTCCCTTGAAATGTCATCCAGAGTCCAATGTTTAAAAACTGTCTTCAATTGGAGTATTTATTATTTATCTTTAGTTCCTATCTCTTTCCAGAACTGACTCATAATGGCAGGTTCCTCAATGCCTTCTGAGGCAAGAATGAATTTGCTGTTCCTTTCAAATTGAATACTTTCCAAACTATTAACCAGTAAATAAAATAAAATGGTTAATATGATTATCGTTGTCTCAGATCTTACTTGGAAACCAGGTGATGACTCTACAGGTAGAGTAATGGAGACGTGATCTAAAATTGTTTGCTGATATTCTTCCACAGGAAAATTCTTCCAGGGCTGTTGAGATTGTTTGTTTCCATCCTCTGTTATTACTAAATCTTTACTAAATTTAGGACTGTAAGAACTGATTTACCAAATTGAGTTGGTTTTTTAATATAAACAACAGAGTCCAGGTGAAACCAATAAATAAGCTTTCTCTCTTCTTTGAACTCTGATATATTGTGGTTTTTTTTGTTTTTTGTTTTTTTTTTGTTTTATTTTTTTTTTTTTTGTAGTCACTGGTAATCATCTCTTGATCTTTCTGCAAATGTCTGCCTCTTGAAAACTTATGATCTGGTATACCATAAAATGCCTAGTCGTTTTCATTGATATAGTATGCAATCAATAGTTTATATCTCAGTAAGACTAGAACAGAAGCAAGGATAGATAGATAATGGAACTTAATTTAGTTTCATATGCTCAACTCAAGGCTAGTTGTTCCATTCCTACTTAGTAATACTAGGTTAAATATTAAGTTTTTTTTATGGTACCAACCACTGATTTTTCTTTTTCTTCATTGAATTTCTGTACATCCATATCAGACTTCTGAAATGTAGTTATATACTGCTCACAAAATTTGTTGTTGATGTTCTTCCTGTAAAGCACAGTAACAAAAGCAGGCACATTTCATACCAATATGAAAAAGAACACTCAGAACAAATTCAATTGAACATTTCATACTATAAAAAGAAAAATAGCAGTATAAAATATCTAATGGGAAATCATTATAGATTTTTCCCCTAACATATTATCAGAGAGGTTTTCATTTACGTTTTAGCTTTTCAAAATTAAAGAAATATAAACACACACAACACACACGTAACACACACACACACACACACACACACACACACACACACACATATATATATATATATATATATATATACATGTACAAAATTTAATTATATTTCAATGTGTTTTTTTTTCATTATTTTCTACCAAATATAAGTTCTAATTTATTTTTCATACATTGCCTTAGTAAAGACAGTGCAAAACATGTCAAATAAAATATACAAATTGTCTGCATATGTAATTGTAGTTGTTCCTTTTGAATATTGTTAAACATAATAATCCATAAATTACATTCCTAAGACTATGTGCAAGACTTCTGTATTTCCACAATGAATGTAAATTAAAATTTAAATCTCATTAACATTGACTTAAAGCAGAAAATAAAATTTTCATAGATTTCTATGAATTAGATTTAGTTTGCTTGAAGGCATGATGTTATAGGGTTAACTGTTTAGACAAAATCAAAGCCACACATTTTTACTAAAGAATCAGACATGATATAATTTTTTTTAAACTTCAGCCACATATAATTTTTAAAATGATACACATTTGACCCTACAAATATAACAACTCTACCTCTCTCGTTCGTTCGTTTTGCAAAATCTTTCTAATTTCTGGTTGCTGCATTTGAAAGATTCTTTGACATAAGTTTCCATCCATTTTCTCTTTATGTGAAGCGTCTTATAAATGTCATCTATATTAAAAATAAAGAGTCATTTTGAAGAAAAATTAGATGATTCCATGTATTCAAGTAAAAATAGATATAGATAAATTTCATTCAATAATGCTATGGAAACTTAAAATTAAATGATAGATATCACAAACATGCTTCATACTTTAGAATACTTAGGGTTTGGTATGTTCAGATGAAGGATGTTCAACCTGTAAAGTCTACAGAAATGTTCCACAACATAGAAAAAAAACAGTCCATGTATTTTGGATAAGAAATATCTAATCTTATCTGAATTTTAATTTCTGTAAGGAAAATAATTTTGAGCTTCAAGAACAGTTTTCAAAAGAACAAATGCACAAAAAAAAAGGATCAAAAGTATACTTAATTCTTCATAGGGAAACACTTTTAATAAAGGCTAATTCTTTTCCAAATCTAAAAAAGATGATGCAACTGAAAGAACAAACTTGACTGTAGAACTGTTAGACCCATTGTTTAAAATATTCAATTAAAATAAGAGGGCAACCGGTCATATTGGTTCCCATGTTAATCCTAGTATTCTGGAGGAAAAGGCAGAGAGATATTTGTGTGTTCCAGGTTAACCTGGTCAACATACTGAGTTCCAGGACAGTCAGAGCTACAAATGAGACCCTGTCAGAATCAAACCTGCGTTTGATTCCTAGCACCTACATAATGTGCACAAATATCTCCAACTCCAGTTCCAGGGGATGTGATGCCCTGTTCTAAATTCTGCATGCACCAGGTACATATGTATATGACTCACAGACATACTTATAGGCAAAATACCTATATAAATAAAAATAGATAAAAATGTTAAAATCTATGTTTAAAACAATGATCTCCAAGTTTTTTTTAATCAAAATAAAATTATTTCTAAAGTGAATTGGTAATTATATTTCAGAACATATCCTTTAAAAAAACACTTGAAGAAAATTATGGTAGGAACTTTTGATCAGTAACTGCTGCAGTTCATGAAAATTGTAATGCTTCAGAAAATGTTTAGTACCTTTCTAGCATGCACAGTTAGCTTTCAGTAACTAGGATGAAGCTATATTTCGGTGTACATGTTTAATATTCTCACCATACATAGTACTAGACAAAATCAGATTATTAAATGATTATTCTGCCTCCTCTAAATAGAGCAAATCCTTCAGTTGAAAAAAAATAATTTGGTAAAATGGGTAACTTGAAAGAAGCAAAATATTATTTTTTAAAAATATAATATTGTTTCATGGGGGTAGAGATATGGCTCAGCAGTTAAGAGTACTTCCTGTTCTTTGCAAAGGACATAGGTTTGGTGTCTAGCACTCATATGGTGGCTCACAACTATCTGACTCCAGTTCCAGGTATCTGAAATAATCAACTGATATCTGAACAACAGGTACACATGTGGTGCACATATATAACTGTAAGCAAAACACTAATACACATAAATAAGTCCAAAAATAGGTATTAGGAGCATTGTTTAGTAAGCCATGTAAAGATGTTTTTTTTGTGTGTGTATGATCCTAGTATTGGAAGCTTAAGCAGGAGATTTCCAGTGTAAAGACTGCATAGGTTAAATAGGAAAATGCAGGCCAGCCTGAACTACATAATGACACCATATCTCAAAGACAAGTTACTGTCTTCTGAGAAAGCTCACTTAGCATTCAGTTACATATAATTTAAAACAGATACTTTAGAATCTGAGTATCATTCTCTCATTGTTTAGTAAGTTGTCTTCCACTTACAGTTACATAATTCATTTCATAAAAAGAAAAAAAAACAATGAAGGGATTGGAGAGATGATTCAGCAGTTAAGAGCACTGGTTCCCTTCCAGCTTTCTGAGATTGGAGTACCAAAACCCACAAGGTGGCTCACTACCTATAACTTCAGTTTCAGGGGATTCAAGGCCTTCATCTGGCTTCCTCAGGTACAAGACACACTAGTTGTGCACATACACACGTGAAAGAAAAAAAAAAAAACAATAACCATAACATAAAATTTAAAAATAAGTTATAAGGGTTACATTAAAGAATTCAGTTTTGCACTGTGCCATATAAAGAAGGAAGCACAGAAGACTCCTAGAAAAGAAACTGACTTAATATAAAATTAGCACTGGATCAATGAAAATATGTTTCATGTACAGAATTTTGTATACATATCACTTAGCTATGAGTACATGGAACTGTGAAATTGTTTACATCTATTTTTTTTTCCTTTTAAAATTCCTTCAAAGCTGTTACAAAAAAAGCCTCAGTAGTCAAGAGGGCCTACTGTGAAAAGAGGAGGTTCACAAAGTACTTTTTTTTGTTTTTTAAGGTAAGTAATGTTACTTCATGCTTATCAAAGGATAATTCATCAAAGATGAACTCACAATTCTGAATATCTATGCTCCAAATACAAGGGCAACCAAATTCATAAAGAAATTTTACTAGAACTCAAAGTACATATTGTACCCCATATAATAATAGTGAGAAACTTCAACACCCCACTCTGAGCAACGCAGAGGTCCTGGAAAAAAAAGAAATGAAAAAGAGACACTGTGAAACTAATGAGAAGTTATGAAACAATCGGATTCATCAGATACATATATATGTATCTGTCACACACACACAGACACACACATCCAAACATGCACACATATATTGAAGCAAATTCACACACAGTTCTCACTAGATGAAGAGAAATTATTTGAAAAAAATTCAACAAACCTTCATGATAATAGTCTTGGATAGATTAAGAATTTTAAGCACATACCTAAATATAGAAGCAAACCAGAAGCCAACATCAAATTAAATGGAAAGAAACTTGATGCAATTCCACTAAAATAAGACAAGACAGGACTAGACAAGGCTTCTTACTTTTTCCCTACCAATTCACTATAGTACTACAAGTTCTAGACAGAGCAACTAGAAAACAAAAATTGGTCAAAGGAATAAAAATTGGAAAGGAATAAATCAAAATATCACTATTAGCAGATAATAAAATAGTATACTTAAGTGACCACAAAAATTCCATCAGAGAACCCATAAACCTGAAAAACAACTTCAGCAAAGTGGCTAGATATACAATTAACTCAAACAAAACAGTACCTTTCTTCTACTCAAAAGATAAACAGGATGAAAGGCAATTATGGAAACAACACCTTTCAAAAGTCACAAATTATAGTTCCTTGATGTGACTCAAACCAAGCAGGTGAAAGATTTCTATGACAAGAACTTCAAGTCTCTGAAGAAAGAAACTGAAAAATCTCAGAAGATGGAAAGGTCTCCCATGGTCATAGATTAAGTTAGTAAAAATGGCTGTCTTCCCAAAAGCAATCTACAGATTCCATGCACTCTCCATCAAAATTGAAACTCAATTCTTCGTAGAGACAGAAAGAGCAATATGCAAAACCATTCGGAATATCAAAACTCCAGAATATCCCAAAACTATTCTCAACAATAAAAGAACTTCAGGGGGAATCATCCCTGACCTTAAGCTGTATTATGCAGAAATAGTGATACAAAAATGTATGGTAATGGTACAGAGACAATGCCTTCATGAAATGGAGAGATCTAAAATATATCATCCTGTGTGATCTCAAAGGAAAAAAAAACATGGTATGCACTCACTGATAAGTGGATATTACCCTAAAAGCTCAGAATACCCAAAATGTAATTCACAGACCACATGAAGCTGAAGAAGAAGGAAGACAAAAGTGTAGGTGTTTCAGTCCTTCTTAGAATGGGGAACATAATATTCCTGATAGGAAATGTGGAGATCAGGGCAGAGACTTAAGGAATGACCATCCAGATTCTGTCCAACCTTTGGATCCATCCCATATACAGAAACCAGGCACAGTCACTATTGTGGATACCAACAAGTGCTTGCTGATAGGAGCATAATATGACTGTCTCCTGAGAGGCTCTGCCAGGGCTTGGCAAGAACAGAGGCTGATGCTCACAGCCAACAATCAGACTGATCATGGGGTCCCCAGGGGAGCAGTTAGAGGAAGAACTGAAGGAGCTGAAGGGGTTTGCAACCTTACAGGAAGAACAACAATATGAACCGAGCAGACAGACCAGAGCACTCAGGGACTAAGCCACCAAACAAAGAGGGGCACCCATGACTCTAGCGGCATATAGAGCAGAGGATGGTATTGTCAGACATCAGTGGGAGGAGAGGTCCTTGGTCCTGTGAAAGCTCCATGCCCCAGTGTAGGCAAATGCCAGGGTAGGGAGGTGGAGTATGTGGGTGAGGGAACAGGCTCATAGAAACAAAGCAAGTGTCAAATGGAATAGGGATTTCCTGGGATTAAACCAGGAAATGGCTGATATTTGAAATGTAAATAAATACATACACACTCACACACACACACACACACACACACACACACACACACACACACACACACAGATGGCTTTAACTGTGTCTTCAGGTGGGTTTACATCTAATCACAGGATGATCTAAATTTTTCCCATTCCTGCTAGTTTTTTGATAAATTAGAGTAAATGTGTCTGCATCTCAATCTCCAAATAAAACCATAGTTGCTCTTATCACAACCAAGCTCCTCAACCATTTTCATCACAATACAAATCTAAGACAAATCTTAAATATAAAATTCTTCCTGGCTGGACAAATATTTTACTGCTACAGCAAGAAGCTCTGGTTTCAATCTTCAGGAATGAAAAATAAAAACCCCCAAAATTTAGATATAAAAAATAAAGAAGGCATGATTCCTCGGGCCCCATTACATTTCTGAGGCTGAGGACTTCAGGTACAAGGCCAGTCCAGGCTGCAATTGAGGTTTCAGACAATCCTGAGATATAGAGCTAGAGGTTACTTTCCTAAACCAAAACAACAAATAAATAAAGACAGCCTGGTCTGAATTATGTCTGAATTCCCAGCACTTCTGAGGCTGAGAGAAGCCTCTAGTATTTGAGGCAGTTTGGAACCTATATATAGAAATTTCGGCAATGTGGCATTTTCACAACACGTTAAAATGTAGACTGGTCTTCAGTTTCTTTTTAATAAATTCCTGGTGGGAAGCAGTTGCACAGAAGAGGGTTTTGTCTGTTTCATCCACTAAGTGAAGTCCAGTTTACTCACACCTCACATCCCCAGTCCCCAAGAATACTTTCAGGGTCTCCATTTCCTTGGCCTTCCTGATTTCTGCTAGGAGCTAGTCTGTTCAAACTCTTGCACTTACAGTGAAGTTCTCAGTTTTTCTCAGCAGAGGCCTAAGTGGGAAAGGTCGATTGTGAACCTGGAAGTAGCAACTTCCTGAGTCCAGTGAGGGTCACCTAATCTCATTACTCCTGAAGAAACACCTCCAAAACTCCACCTTCATCCCCACCCAGACCCCTAGCTGAACCAGGATTAACCAACAGACAATTGACTACCTCCACTGAGACTTCATCCTACCATGATTCCTCAAGAATTTTGCTTCCTCAAGAACTCTTTGTAGCCACCATACTGGGTAACAGGGTTTGAACAGCAGGAAAATAATCTCAGCCAAGCCCATTGCTGATTGGCTGTGTTTGCACATGAGTACTAAGGGTAAGAGAGGCTCTTTCAGTCATCTGTGATTAAAGCTTCAAAAAGCGGGTAGTATTTTAACTTCCACTACTACCCAGAGGCTTTCCATTTTCTAAGTTTGCAATACTAACTTGAAAGTTAAAATAAAATGAACTCCAAAGACGACTCTCCTACTTTGTTTCAGATGAAGGGACTGTTCTATGTAACTCTACATTGTTTTTTGGTTTGTTTGTTTGTTTTGTTTTTTTGTTTCTTTTTTTTTTTTTTTGGTTTTTTTTTTAAACTAAAGTGTTTTTGCATGTTTGTATTTATATAACATGTATGACTAGTTCCCCTAGAAACTAGAATAGGATGCCAAAATCCCTGGATCTAGAATTAAAAATGATTTTGAGAATTATGTGGGTTCTAGGAACTAAACCTTGGTTCTGTACAAAAGCAACAAGTGTTCTTAATTTCTAAGCCATCTTTCCATTCCTATCCTGTGTGTGTTTTAAGGTGTGCTGGACCATTTCTCACGATAGATGTTTAATTTTACTATATAATGGAGAGTATAAAAAATGACTTTGTTAATGTTGTCTATTTCCAGAAACAGAAAAACAAACAAACAAACAAACAAAACAGCAACAAAAAAAACATAATTTTAATGGATTGTGTAAATCATAAATAGTTTCAGGATAAAAATGGAGTGTATACATTTCAGTATATGGGTGCATAAGGAGGCCAGATATAGACATCTGTTTTATTCTCAATTATATTCCAAATTTCTTTTTCATTTTCAGTTTTTTTTTTCAAGTCAGGGTTTATCTGTATAGCTCTGGTTAACCAGGAACTCACCCTGTATACCTTGGTGGCATCAAAATCAAAAATCTCCCTGCCTCTGCCTCCCAACGTCTGGGATTAAGGCATGTGCCACCACTGACTGACCCAACTTAAAACTTGAGATAGGTTCTCTCTGAATATGCAGCTAACCAATGCCACTACCTCGGCTAGCCAGCAAGCTGTCTCCACCTACTCAGCACTGGTTGGCAGCCTGCATTTTAGAAGTGGATTCTAGGCCCCCACTTTTATTTTCAAGAAAAACATTTTACTAAAACAGCCATCTCTCTAGCCACTCTTCAAGGTTTGTTCTGTTGCTATAGACACTGCAATTTTTTGTTTGTTTGTTTTTTGTTTGTTTGGTTTCTTTTTCTATTTCTCTAATCATGCCTAAGTTTAGGCTCCAAAAATGCTTAGTGGTGGTTTTGCTTGTTTCCTTACAACAGCAAATTGGTTTTCTTGCTCACTTTACAATTTGCAGCTAATTTGGCACACTGGACGAACTGACATTTCATTTACTAGTCTTATTGCTGTGTTTTGTTTCTCTGGTGCTTTTTTTTTTTTTTTTTTTTTTTTTTAATTTGCTGGGTTTGTTTTTTTTTGCTGGTTTTTTGTTTTTGTTTTTGTTTTCACCACTGAAGATGAAATTTATAACTTTTAATGGTGCTTTACCACTGAGCTACATCTTTAGTTAATCTTTAGTTTTGAATGTTGGATGAGAAGTTATCTGTGTGTATTTTTTAACGAAAACTATAATTTCTGTGAAGCCTACAATTATCCCCCTATGCTATAGGTTCTATAGAGATCTGTTTCCCTCGTTTGGCCTCTTCAAGAAACAGGGAAATATTTCTAAAACACATACCTCCAGATTTATCCAACATACTGCCTACTTCATGTCTGTGAAGACAGAACAATAAAAAATTAAAGCAAGAAATATAGTAGACTGGTAGGCCATTTTTTTTACCACACACAAAACTTTACACAGAACCTTCTTTAATTTTTTATAATAAATATATAATGTTTGGTTTGGAACAAATGTCATATGCATATAAAATATATGGTGGACTACCAACTTAAACTTGGATTATTTACTTTTAACAATTCATAGGTTTACACCCCACAAGGAGTTTATTCATAACTCTCCCACAATTGCCAAGACCCTTTTTTCCCCCAGATAGTCCCCTACTTATTTTTATGATGTTTCTCCTTTTCTTTGAGTGTGTCAAAGATCACATGCAGGTGGTCCTATTGTATGAGTTCCTATGTGTTTGTGATCACAAAGTCTAAAGGATCCCAAGCTGGGCTTGAACTTAACATATATCAGCATCTGACATTGAAATGCTGATCTTCCTGAATCTAGTTTTCCAGTGAAGGTAACACAAACACTACTTTTGAAGTACTCTATTGAACTGGCAAAAAAAAAAAAAAAAAGAAAGAAAAAAAAAAAGAGAAAAAAAGAAAAAGAATTGAAAATATTACCCCATGTCTTCATCTCCTTTTACTTGAGGCGATATATTTTCATCTTTACCAATTGCTGGATTATTTACTGTATTGACAATAGAAAATGTAAACATTTGAAAGTATGCAATATTAGTAATAGTTAATAAAGTACTATCAATTTGAATTTCTTTGGAAAAACTGCCCATTTTGAGTTTTTGAAACAGATTTTAAAAATTAAGTAAAATTAAGTACATCCAGGAAATCTAGGACACAAGGAGAAGAAAAAACATAAGGATAACAGGTGTAGATGAGAAGTAAGATTTCCAAATTATAGGGCCAGTGAATATCTTCAACAAAACTATAAAAGAAACCTTTCCTAACCTAATGAAAGAGATGTCCATGAACATACAAGAAGCATGCAGAACTCCAAATAGTTTGGACCAGAAAAACAACAACAAAAACAAAAATCCCTGCCATCATATATTAATCAAAGCACCAAATGAACAAAACAAAGAAAGAATATTAAAAGCAGTAAGGTAAAATGGTCAAGTAACATATACAGGAATTCCTATCAGAATTACACCTAACTTCTCCCCAGAGACTATGAAAGCCATAAGATCCACGGTAGATATCATACAGACACTAAGAGAGCAGAAATAAGAGCCAAAGCTATAATATGCAGTAAAACTATTTTACCATAGATTGAGAAAACAAGGTATCCGTGAAAAAACAATATTTACACAATACCTTTGAACAAACCAAACCCTTCAAGGGATAATAAAGGGAAAACTCCAATATAAGGAGGGAAATCACATGCTAGCAAAAGCAAGATATTAATCTTGAAGTAAACCTAAAAGAAGATAGCTACATGAACAAAATTCCAACAAAAATAACAGGAAGAAACAAAGACTTTGTCTTAGTATCTCTTAATATCACCATATTCTATTCACCAATTAGAAAGAAATAGACAAACAGACTGGATGTGTAAGCAAGACCCAGCATACCAGAAACAAACCTCAGGGACAAAGACAGACATTTCCTTACAGTAAAAGGCTGGAAAACAATTTTCTAAGCAAATGTTCCAAAGAAACAAATTTGGAGTAGCCATTCTAATATCAAATAAATTTGACTTTCAACCCAATGTTATCAAAAAAGACAAGGAGTGACACTTCATATTCATCAAAGTTAAAATTTACCAAGATGAATTTTCAATTCTAAACATTTATAGTCCAAATGCAATGGCATCCATATTCATATAAGAAACTTTAGTACAGCTCAAAATGCACATTGCACCACACACAATAATAGCAGAAGACTTCAACAACCCTCCTCATCAATGGAAAGATCCTGGAAAGAAAAATTTAAAAAAAGACACAGTTAAACTAACAGAAGTTATGAAACAAATACATTAGTTGATATCTATAGAACATTTTATTCTAGAACAAAAATTGTCCATTCTGCTCAGCACCTCATGACGCCTTCTCCAAAATTAACAATATAATCAGTCACAAAACATGCCTCAACAGATATAAAAATATCCAAATAATCTCATACATCCTATCTAATCACCAAGGACTAAGGCTGATCTGAAATAATAATATAAATAATTGAAAACCCATGTACACGTAGAAGGTGAACAAAAATCCAGTCAGTGATAAATCAGGTAGGGAAGAAATAAAAAAAAAATAAATGTAAGACTTTTTAGAGTTTAAAAAAAAATGAAGTTACTACATACTGAAAGTTGTGGAACACAACTAAAGCAGTGTTAAAGGGAATCTCATAGCTCTGAATGCCTCTAAATAGAAACTGGAGAGAAGATACAGTAGTAGGTTGACAGCACACCTAAAACCCCTTGAATAACAGGAAGGAAATTCACCCAAGAGGAGTTGAAGGCAGGAACTAATCACACTCAGGGCTGAAATCAAACAAGTGGAAACAAAGGAACTATAACATAAAATCAAACAAACTAGGAGCTGGACCTTTGAGAAAGTCAACAAGATAGATAAAACATAAGCCAGACTAATTACAGGGCACAGGGAAAATATCAACATTAACAAAACCAGTAATGAAAAGGGAGACATAACAACAGATACTTAGTAAATCCAAAAAAATCATCAGATCCTACTATATAAGCCTGTAACTTAGCAAAAGTGGAAAATCTGGATGAATTGGACAATTATCTAGACAGATGTCAGGTACTAAATTTCAATCAGGTTGAGATAAACCCTGTAAACTCTCCCATAATCCCCAAAGAAATAGAAGCAGTCATTAAGAGCTCCCCCCTCAAAAAAAAAAAAAAGCCCCGTATCTGATGGGTTTAGTACAGATTTCTATCAGGCTTTCAATGAAACACCAATACCAACAATCTTCAATCTATTATGCAAAAACAAAAGAAAATGAACACTACTTAATTTGTTCTATGAAGCCACATTTACTCTTATACCCAAACCATACAAAAACCCAATGAAGACAGGATACTTTAGACCAATTTAACTAAATAAATATTGATGCAAAAATACTCAATAACATCCTGTTAAACACAATCCAAGAACACATCAAAATGATCATCCTTCATGATCAAGCGGCTTCATCCCAGGGATACAGGAATGGTTCAATATATGGGAATCCATCAATGTAATCCAATATGTAAAGAATCTCAAGGAAAAAAACACAGTATTATCTCATTAGACGCTGAGGAATCATTTAAAAAAAAATCAACACACCTTCATGATGAAGTCTTGGATAGATTCAGAAAGCAAGGCCCATAACTAAACATAGTAGCAAACCAGGATCCAACATCAAAATAAATGGAGAGAAACTCGATGCAATCCCACTAATATATGACAAGGCTTCCCACTCTCTCCCTACCTATTCACTATAGTACTAGAAGTTCTAGCCAGATTAAATAGACAACAAAAAGAGGTCAAAAAGTTAAAAATTGGAAAAGAACAAATGAAAATATCACTATTAATAGGTAATAAGATAGTATATTTAGTGACCCCAAAAAAATCCTCTAAAGAACCCTTAAGCCTGAGAAACAACTTTAGCAAAGTGATTGGATATACAATTAACTCAAATAGATCAGTAGCCTTCCTCTACTCAAAGGATAAACAGGCTGAAAAGGAAGTTATGGAAGCAACACTCTTCACAATAGTCTCATATTTTAATACCTTGGTGTGACACGAAAAAAGCAAGTCAAAGTTCTGTAGGACAAGAACTTCATGTCTCTGAAGATAGAATTGAAATTCTCAGAAGATGGAAAGATCTCCCATGGCCATAGATTGGTGTCCCAAATAATTTAGTAAAAATGTCTATCTTGCCATAAGTAAGCTCTGATTCCATGCCCTCTCCATCAATATTCAAACTTAATTCTTTATAAAGATAGAAAGAGCAATATGCAAAATCATTTGGAATAACGAAAATCCAGGATATTGTAAAACTATTCACAACAATAAAAGAACTTCAGGGGGAATCATCCCTGACCTCAAGCTGTATTATAGAGAAATAGTGATAAAAATGTATAGTGACCATAAAGAAAAAATGACTTCAGGAAGTTCACACGCAAACGGATATGTCTAAAGTATATCATCCTGTATGAGGTAACACAATCCCAAAGGAAAAAATATGGTATGCACTCACTGATAAGTGGATATTATCCTAAAAGTTCAGAATACCCAAAATGTAATTCACAGACCACATAAACCTTAAGAAGGAAGAAAAAAGTGTGCATGTTTCCGTCCTTCTCAGAATGGGGAACAAAATACTACTGGGAGGAAATATGGAGACAAAGTGCAGGGCAGAGACTGAAGGAACTACCATTCAGAATCTGCCCCACCTGTGGATCCATCCCGTATATAAACACCAGACCCTGTCACTATTGTGGATACCAACAAATGATTGCTGAAAGGAGCCTAATAAGGCTGTGTCCTTAGGGGCTCTGCCAGAGGTTGGCAAAAACAGAGGCTCATGCTCACAGCCAACAATCAGACTGATTATGGGGTCCACAGTGGAGGAGTTAGAGGAAGGACTGAAGGAGCTGAAGGGGTTTGTAATCTTACAGGAAGAACAATAATATGAACCAAGCAGACCACCCCCCTCCCCCCAGAGCACTCAGGGACGAAGCCAGCAAACAAAGAGGGGGACCATGGCTCCAGCTAAATACATAGCAGAGGATGTCCTTGTCAAACATCAGTGAGAGGAGAGGTCCTTGGTCATGTGAAGTTTGGTGTCCCAGTGTAGGCAAATACCAGAGCAGGGACATGGGTGTTGGTGGGTGGGGGAACATGCTCATAGAAGCAGAGGGAGGGTGGAATGGTAAAGGGAATTTCTGGGGTGAAACCAGGAAATGACTAATATTTGAAATGTAAATAAACACACACACACACACACACACACACACACACACACACACACATAATATGATGGCTTTAACTGTGACTTCAAGTGGGTTTACATGCAATCACAGGATGATCTAAATTTTGGTCCCATTGTTGCTAGGGTTTTGATAAATTAGAGTAAATGTGTTTGCATCTCAATCTCCAAATGAAATCATGGTTGCTTTTATCATAACCAAGCTCCTCAATTTTTTTCATCATAATACAAATCTAAAGCAGATCTAAAATATAAAGTTTTTCTGGCTGGAAAAATATTTTACTGCTACAGCAAGAAGCTCTGGTTTCAATCTTCAACAAGGAAAAAAGGAATAAAAACAAACAAACAAACAAACAAACAAACAAAAATTTAAATATAAAAAATAAAGAACACATATTTCCTCAGGCCCAGGTACATTTGTAAGGCTGGGGACTTCAGTTTCAAGGCCAGTCAAAGCTGCAGGTGAGGTTTCAGACAATCCTGAGATATAGAGTTAGAACTTACTGTCCTAAACCAAAACAACAAATAAATAACAACAACCTGGCCTGAATTATGTCTGAAGTCCCAGCACTTCTGAGGCTGAGAGGAGCCTCTGTATTTTGAGGCAATTGGAGCCTATACATAGAAATTTCGGGAATCTGCCCTTTTAACAACAGGTAGAGGTAAATGAAGACTGGTTTTCAGTTCGTTTTTAATGAATTCCTGGCAGGCAGCAGCAGCTAAAAGAAGGTTTTAGTCTGTTGGCTCCACTAACTGACTTCCAATTTACTCACTCCTCACCTCCCCAAGCCCCAAGAAGACTTCCAGGGTCTCCAATTCCCTGGCCTTCCTGCTTTCTGTTAGAAGATAATTCTGTTCAAACCCCTGCCCTTAGCGAAGTTCTCTGTTTTTCTCAGCAGAGAACTAAGTGGGAAAAGTTGATTGTGAGCCTGGAAGCAGTACCTTCCTGAGTCCAGTGAGGGTCACCTCCTCTCCTTACTCCTAAAGTAACACCTCCACCCCTCCACCTTCTTCCCCACACAGGCCCCCAGCTCAAACAGTATTAATCATCTTTCAACAGACAATTGACTACCTCTACTGAGACTTCTCCCTACCATGCTTCCTCAAGAACCTTGCTTCCACAAGAACTCGGCTTGATGACTACCACAAAGCATACTGGGTAACAGGGTTTGGATAGCGGGAAAACAATCTCAGCCAAGGCCCTTGCTGATTGGCAGTGTTTGCACATGTGTACTAAGGGTGAGAAAGGCTCAATCAGTCATCTGTCATTGAAGAGCAAAAAGGAGGTAGTATTTTAGCTGCCACTACTACCCAGAGGCTTTCCATTTTCCAAGTTTACAATACTAACTTGAAAGCTAAAATAAAACGGATCCCAAACAAGACTCTCCTACTTTGTTTCAGATGAAGGTGCTGTTGTTTGTAATTTTCAATTGTTTTATTTATTTAAGTAATTTGTTTTTGCATGTTTGTGTTTATAAACATGCATGTGTGGTGCACATAGAAACTAGAAGAGAATTCCAAAACCCATGGATATAGAATTAAAAATGGTTTTGAGCCATTGTGTGGGTCCTAGGAACTAAAACTTGGTTCTGTCCAAGAACAACAAGTGCTCTTAATTTCTAAGCCATCTTTCCATCCCTGACTTTGTGTCTTTTAAGGTGTGCTGATCATTTTTCTTGAAAGATGTTTATTTGTACTATACAGTGGAGATTACAAAATTATAACACTTTCTTAATATTGACAATTTGCTCATAGAGAAAAAACAAAAAGACAAAAACCATCATTTTAATGGATTGTGTAAATCAGATAAAGAGTATTGTAAAAAACTGATGCATATACATTCCAGTATAAGTATGCATAAGAGGGCGACAAATAGACATTTGCTGCATTCTCAATCACATTCCAACTTCCTTTTTTTTTTTTTTTTTTTTTTTTTTTCAAGGCAGGGTTGTAGTCCTGGACCTCACCCTGGTTACCAACTGCTGGGATTATGGCATGAACCACCTCTGACTACCCAAATTTAAAACATGAGACAGATTCTCTCTGAATCTGCAGCTCACCAATGCCACTAGCCTGGCTAGCCAGCAAGCTGTCTCCAACTACTTTTCACTGGGTTGCAGCCTGCATTTTTAAAGCCGATTTAAGACCCCCTCCTTAATTTATATACTTTCAAATAAAGCACGTTACCAAAACAGCCATCTCTCTAGCCCCTCTGAGAGGTTTGTTCTCTTGTGGTAGCCACTGTATATTTTTTTTTTTCTTCTCTAATCATGCCTAAGTTTAGGCTCCTAAAATGCTTATTGCTGGTTTTGCTTGTTTCCTTACAAGAGCAAACTGGGTTTCTTGCTCATTTTACAATTTGCAGTTAATTTGGCAAACTGGACAACCTAAAATTTCATTTGCAAGACTTATAACTGTGTTTTGCTTGTTTGGTAGGATTTTTGTTAATTTGGTGCATTTGTTGGTTTGTTTGGGGTTTTTATTGTTATTGTTTTGTTTTGTTTCTTTGTTTGTTTTTGTTTGTTTATTTTTGCCACTGAAGATGAAACTCATCACTTTTAAATGGTGATTTACCACTGAGCTACATCTTCAGCTAATCTTGCATTCTGAATGTTTGCTGAGAAGTTATCTCATATGTGTTTTAAAGGAAACTACAATTACTGTGAACCCAAAATTATCCCCTTTTGCTATACAGTCTAGAAATCTGATGCCCTCTTCTGACCTCTTTAAAAAACAGGCAAATACCTCCAAAAACACATACCTTCAGATTTATCCAACATACTGTCTACTTCATCTCTGTGAAGAAAGGAAAATAAAAAATTAATGCAAGAAATATAGTGGACTGGTAGGCATTTTTCTTACCCACACAAAACTTTAAAAAGAACTTTCTTTTAATTATTTATAATAAATATATAATGTTTGGTTAAGAACAAATGTCATATATATATATATATATATATACATATATATATATATACATATATATATATATATATATATATATATATATATGTATGTATATATATACATATGTATATGTATGTATATATATATGTGTATGTATATATATATGTATATATTACATGGTGGAGTATCAAAGTGATCTTGTATCCTTTACTTTTACCAATTCATACATTTACACCCACAGTAGTTTATTCATTACTCTCCCACTCTTGCTGAGACCCTTCTTCTTGCCAGATGGTCCCCCTCTTATTTTCATGATTTTTCTCCTTTTCTTTGTGTGTATATCTTGGAAGATCTCAGGCAGGTGGTCATATTATACTAGTTGCTATGTGTTTGTTATCACAAGGTCTGAAGGACCTCAAGCTGGGCTTGAACTCAACATATAGCAGTGTCTGATTTGTATTGCTATCTTCCTGAATCTACTTCTCCAGTGAAGGTAATACAAACACTACTTATGAAGTAATCTATTGAGCTGGCAAAAAATATTGAAAATGTTACCCCATATCTTCATCTGCTTCTGCTTGAGGCGATATATTCTCATTTTTATCAAATGCTGGGCTCTTTACTGTATTAACAATAGAAAACAGAAACATTTGAAAGGATTCTATATAAGTAATAGTTAATAAAGTACTATCGATTTGAATTTATCTGGAAAAACTCTCCATGTAAATTTTTGGAAGAGATTTTAGAAAGGAAATATTTACACCGAGAAAATCCAGGACACAAGGAGATGACAAAACTTAAGGATAATAGGTATCAATGACAAGTAAGTTTTTCAAATTTAGGGACAGTGAATATATTCAACAAAATTATAGAAGGAAACTTCCCTAACCTAAAGAAAGAGTTGCCTATGAATATACAAGTAGCCTACAAAACTCCAAATAGTTTGGACCACAAGAGAAATTTCTTCCATCATATAGAAATCAAAACTCCAAATGCATAATAAAAAAAAAAGAAAAGAAAAAGAAGAATATTAAAAGCACTAAGGGAAAATGGTCAAGTGACTTATAAAGGAAATCCTATCAAAACTATACCTAACTTATCCCCAGAGATTATGAAAGCCATAATATCCAGGGCAGATGTCATACAGACCCTAAGGGAAAAGAAATGCCAGACAAGGCTACTAGACGCATCAAAAAATTTTACAATAGATTGAGAAAACAAGGTATTCTGTGAAAAAAAACGATATCTACACAATATGCTCGAACAAATCCAGCCCATCAAGTGGATAATAATGGGAAAACTCCAATATAAGGAGGGAAATTACACTCTAGAAAAACCAAGAAATTGATCTTGAAGCAAACCTAAAAGAAGAAAGCTACATGAATCACATTCCAACTCTAACAACAAAAATAACAGGAAGCAACAACTACTTTTCCTTAATATCTCATAATATCAGCGGACACAATTCACCAATAAAAAGACATAGAATAACAGACAGGATGTGTAAGCAAGACCAAGCATACTAGAAACAAATCTCAGGGACAAATACAGATATTACCTTAGAGTAAAAGGCTGGAAAACAATTATCCAAGGAAATGTTACAAAGAAACAAGTTGGAGTAGCCATTCTAATATCAAATAAATTCGACTTTCAACCCAAAGTTATCAAAAAAAAAAAAAAAAGAGGAGGGACACTTCATATTCATCAATGTTAAAATTTGCCAAAATGAATTCCCAATTCTGAACATTTATACGCCAAATGCAATGTCATCCACACTCATAAAAGAAACTTTAGTAAAGCTCAAAAACACACATGAATAGAGCATTAAAAGAAACCTTGACTAAATTGGTTTTAGAGACCTGCAGAAAAGATTATGCAGCTCTTTTTCCCTTCACCTTGTTCTGAGTATGGAACACCACAGGGAAATTTAAACTTACACCATTCGAACTCCTCAACTGGGGACCCCCCCCCCTTTAACAGAAGCAGGTGGAATGTTTGACCCTCATGTTTCTTTTTCAGAACTCCCACTAGCTCACTTGAAGGACCTACAACTGGTCAGAAAAGATGCCTTGGAAATGTTGAAACACAATAAAAAACTTAAACAAAAACAAAAAAAAACAAAAAACATACGAACCAGAAACCATCTTGGTGCCACATAAATTTCAAACAGGAGTACCTGTCCTGGTCTGGTGCCACCATTCTGGCAAACTTGAACTCAGATCAAAAGGACTTTCCCTGATGATTCTCACAAGCCCTGCTGCCACACCTCCAGCATGTGCCCAGTTCTGGCATCCAGCCTGCCATGGCCCACTGGCCTGGCACTGCTCACACACAGTGGGCACTGCACAGGAACCTCCCTCCCTCCCTCCTCCCAATGGCAAGAGGCTCTTTTGTCTCATTCAATGGGCTTCTGAGGTTCTCAATCTTACATATCCTAAAGCTGTGACCTCATGTTGGCTTTGTTTGGCAGCTGGGCCAGAGGTTTAATTTTCTAACTTATAAGATCAGAACTATGTACTAGAAGGAGTGGGAAATGTGAGACCACAACTTAGAGCGTTTCTCCCTGGAAGGTAAAGCACCTGGACATTCTCCAAGATTGTTTTCCCTGATTTATAAAAATACAGCCAGAAAGAGACTCTATGTTCTCTACAGCCACCAAAAATCCTTTTGGTTTCTGAGCCTTACAGCTAGAGATTCAAAATTGGAGTTTTGACAAGGACATCTGGGCAGAGAAGAACACTCCTCCCATCTCTTCCCAACTCCTCCAAACTCTCCTCCCAACTCATCCCAATTCCTCAGCTAGCTAATAAAAACCTTCTTCTGTCACATCTCAGAGTCATACGCCCCTGCCCTGCACAGTGGAAGGAGTTTGTCCTTAGCTAGCTGATAATAAAACCTCTTGCAGTTTGCATCAGGTGTGGATTTCTCTCAAGTCATTGGGGTGCTGGCCAGCTCATCCCGGGACTTTACTGGACTTGAGAGGAGGTCCATCTTCGGGGTCTTACACATGGAGACCTAATACCAAAACTCTTCAAACTATTATGCAAAATCAAAAGAGAAGGAACACTATTGAATTTGTTCTATGAAGCCAGATTACAATTATATTCAAACCATACAAAAACACAATGAAGAAAGGAAACTTCAGACCATTTTCCCTTATGAATTTCGAAGCAAAAATACTCAATAAAATCACTGCAAACCAAATAAAAGAATACATCAAAACGATCATCCATCATGGTCAAGTAGACTTCATCCCTGTAATGCAGGGATGGTTTAATATATGGAAATTTGTCAACTTAATCCACTATAGAAACAAACTCAAAGACGAAACCAACATGATCACCTCATTAGATGCTGAGAAAGCATTTGACAAAACACAACACCCATTCATAATAAAAGTCCAGGAAAGGTCAGGAATTCAAGGCCCATATCTAAACATAAAAAAAAAATACAATAGACAGCAAACGAGTAGGAAACATTAAACTAAATGAAACAATCTCATTAAAATCAGGGACTAGACAAGGCTGCCCACTTTCTTCATACCTATTGAATATAGTAGTTGAAGTCCTAACCAGAGCAATTAGACAACAAAAGGAAAACAAATGAATACAAATTGGAAAGGAAGAAGTCAAAATATCACTATTTCCAGAATATATGATAGCATGTATCAGTGACCCAAAAATGCACCAGAGAAATCGTAACCATATATATGACTTCAGTGCAGTAGGTGAATATAAAATTAACTCAAACATATCAGTGGCCTTTCTCTACTCAAAGGAAAAAGTGGATGAGAAAGAAATTTGGGAAAACTCACCCTTCACAATACTCACAAATAATATAAAATAGCTTGGTGTGACTCTAACTTAGAAAGTGAAAGATATATATGATAAAAACTTCATGTCTCTGAAGAAAGAAATGAAACAAGATCTCAGAACATGGAAAGAACTCCCATGCTCATGGATTGGAAGGATTAATATAGTAAAAATGGCTGTTCTGCCAAAAGTAGTTTATAGATTCAATATAATCCCCATCAAAATTCCAACTCAATTCTTTACTGAGTTAGAAAGGGCAATTTACAAATTCTCCTGGAATTTGAAAAAAACAAACAAGCAACAACAACAACAACAACAAAAAACCAACAACAACAACAACAACAAAAAACAAAAACCTGGTATAGGAAAAACTATTCCCAACAATAAAAGAACCTCTTGTGGAATCACCATGCCTGACCTCAAAGTGCACTACAAAGCAATTGTGATAAACACTACATGGTACAGGTATAGTGGTAGACAGGTAGATAAATGAAATAGAACTGAAGTCAGAGAAATAAACCTTTAGTCACTTGATCTTTGACAAAGGAGCTAAAACCATCTAGTGGAAAGGAGACAGCATTTTCAACAAATGGTGTTGGTTCAATTGGCAGTTCGCATGTAGGAGAATGTAAATTGATCTATTCTCATCCCCTGTGCAATGCTCAAGTCTAAGTCGATCAAGGGACTGCACATAAAACCAGAGACACTGAAACTTATAGAGGAGAAAGTGGGGAATAGCCTGGAATACATGGGCAAAGGGGGGATATTCTTGAAAAAAAATACTACCAATGTCTTGTGCTATAAGATTAAAAATGGACAAATGGGACCTCATAAACTGATAAGGTTATACCCAGAAGTTCAAACTTGTAATAAGGAAACATGCTTCACTTTGTCCATAGCAGCCTTTTGTATAATAACAAGAAGCTGAAATGAACCCAGATGACTCTCTTTAGAGGAATGTATATAGAAAATATGGCACATTTACTTAATGAATTACTACACAGCTATTAAAAACAATGAATTCATGAAATTTTTATACAAATGGATGGATCTGGATGATATCTTCCTAAGAGAGTTAACCCAATCACAAAAAACACACATGATATTCACACATTGATGAGTGGATATTATCCCTGAAGCTCAGAATAACCAAGGTAAAATGTGCAAAACCCATGAAACTGAAGAAGGAAGACCAAAGTGTGGATATGCCGTTCCTTCTTAGAATGGGGAACCAAATTATCATGGAGGGAGTTACAGAGACAAAGATTGGAGCTGAGAATAAAAGAATACAGAGACTGCCTCACTTGGGGATCCATCCCATATACAACCACCAAATCTACTGAAGATGCCAACAAGGGATTGGGTGCAGGAGAATGATATAGTTGTCTCCTGAGAGGATCTGCTAATGCCTGACAAATAAAAAAGTGGATGTTCACAGACATCCTTTGGACTTAGCACAGGGTCCCCAATTATGGAGCTGGAGAAAATACCTAAGGAGCTTAAGGAGTTTGCAGGCCCATAAAAGAAAAAACAACATGAACTAACAAGTACCCCACAATTCCATGGGATTAAACCACCAATCAATGAAAACAAATAATGGGATATATGATTCCAGCTTCTTATGTAGCAGAGGATGGACTAGTCAGGCATCAATGGGAGGAGAGACACTTGTTCCTGTAAAGATCCTATGCCCCAGTATGGGGGAATACCTGGGTTAGGAATTGGTAGATGATGTGTTGGGGAGATGGGGGAGAGGGGAGAGGACAGGAGATTTTTTGGAGTGGAAACTAGAAACGGGGATAATATTTGAAATGTAAATAAGGAAAAGTTATAATAGAAAAAGAAAGGAAATAATTTATTTGCAAGTTTTATGAAATAAATTCATGTTTGGCAAACATATTATACGAACAATGTTCATGTCTTTTCTTGAGGCGAAATCAAGAAAGTTCTTCTCTCTCAACATATGCTGATATAGTTCCAAGAGTAGGTTTATGTGCTGCAAAACCTTGTATATAGGAATAGAGAGATATAGGTAAAATTAGAAATGAAGTATATGTAAACTCTTAACAAAGACTTCTTCCATTTCAGGTGACTAGGTAAAGTCTAATGAACTGCAGGACACAATTAATACTGGAAATGCGATACCTTCCGAAAGAGCCTCCTCTGAAACTTTTATGTCATCGTCCTCATCATCAAAGTCCAAAAGTAATAAGTAACCTTCCTTTGGTATCACCTTCAATTTCTTAAGAGCCATTCTTCTCATAAGAACACAGTAGTCTTCTTAGTTTAAAAAAAAACAATAAAAATAAAAAGGAAAAAAAAGAACTTAGTTACCTGATTAAAAATTATCATTTAAAAAATTAAAAATAACAAAAAATCAAATAATAATTTTAGCTCAATGAAAGATCATTTCTTTTTTTACTTAACATGTATATTTTTAATCAATTGCCTTTATCAGAGAGTTCTGTGTACATATTCAATATGGTGATGCATATATATATACACTTACCCGTACCATTTCCTCCGTGTATCCCATTTATCATGTCCCTCTCCCTCACAACTTGTTTTAAAAACTTCTTTAACTCACTTCTTTAAAAACCTCCTTTAGAACCTAAATTATTAGTCTGCAATTTCTCAGTTTAAAAAGAGACAAAAACTGGCCAACCTTCAACCTATGAGTCCTCCCCTCCTCCCAAAAAACGATGAGCAACATCCTTTAACCTTTGAGGTATCTGAATTTTGGTCCTATCTCCCACAGAATATTTTTAAACAAAACATCAGCAATTCTGTTTACCAGTTTATCTAAGTCTAACGTAAACTCACAGTTCTATCCAGAAAGATAAAGAACATGGTAACTGTATATTCATATCAAAAAGATCCACCACTAAGTCTACAAAAAAACATGAACTACCACCACCACCCACACAGAAAGACCTTATATTGGAGAAATTAGGGATTTGGGGAAGCCGAGGATTTCAAACATCTGAAGATTGTAAGTTCAAGGCCAGGCCAAGCCGGGCCAGCTGAAACTACAAAGATAGATCCCATCCTACAGAAACTAAACTGAGAGAAAAAGCTGAACTTGGTGGTGCAAGTCTTTAATCCCAATACATGGGAGACTGAGACAGAAAGATCTGTGGTCAGAATCCATCCCCAATGACTTATGAATCTCTTACAATTATCTCCTCTTCTTCTTTTCATTCATCTTCCTATGCCATTCTACTGTCTGCAATGTTCATACAGTCTATACCAAAGGAACACACCATAGAGAAGACAATGAGGAGGGACGAATCCTCAGTGTGTTTCTAAGGGATCCTGAATATCACACAGGACAATCGCCAAGGCATCTCACCAATGGCTCCCTGTTCCCTGACCCACAGTCCTGCAGCTGGTTCTCTGATCCTATCCCCAGGCCCCAAGCTTTTCTCTTCCAAGGGTTCCCAATTCTCTATGGCCCTGACCTGTTCGATCCTCTTCCATGAATACGGTCCTCCACCTTCCATTCACCCTCAGATTCCACAGAAAATGGCGATCAGGAGGCTTTTCCTCACATAGTGGCCTCCTGGGCCTGAGATTCCCCACCCTGTCACACCTCGATTAACTGTCCAACAACCCTGATCAGGGCAGACTATCACTTACAGCTCATCTAAGAGGAGAACACCTTCCAAACCGCACCCTTCTGTGCTTAGCTCCTCAATGGCAAAAAAAAAAAAAAAAAAAAAAAAAAAAAAACCGTTGTCAGGGGCCACACCCAGACAGAAGCCTCAGAGGATCCTTTGTGATGCCAGCTGGAGCAAATAGGTCTCACCAAAGGACTGTGCTGATTGGCTGAATACACCCTGCGCATGCGTTCACGGAATACCAAGTACTTTGAAGGGAGTTTTTAGAAGGTGGGAGTAATCTACTGGCTTTAAGACAAATGATTTCCAGTTTGTTGGTTGACAAGTGCTTACAAACTTGAAAATCCAGAACAAATATGTAACATATGAAATACAGCAAATGGCTCTACTTAATTTCAGCTGTAGAGGCTCTTGTAAGCATTTTTGGTTTTTTATTTATTTATGTGCATAAACATTTAATAATGTGGACTTCTGCATGTACACACGCACACCAGAAGAGTCTATGCTGCCCTAAGAGTTCAGAAGGGAACATGCAGATTTCCTACAACCCCTGGTACTCTCCTTTCTCTACTTTCCTAGTCCTCAGCTTGATAGAAGAGTGTGCTAGGCAGTGCAGGCCCTCTCTCTCTCACTTATGTGCTTGGCCACTCAGGCCCACTCTCTCACTTAGGAGTTAGGCTGGGCAGGTCCTCTCTCTCTCTCTCTCTCTCTCTCTCTCTCTCTCTCTCTCTCTCTCTCTCTCTCTCTCTCTCTTAGGTGCTAGGCTTCACATGTCCTCTCTCTCTCTTATGTGCTAGACTGCCCAGGGCCCTTCTCTCTCTTATGTGCTAGGCTTCCCAGGACCTCTCTCTCACTTAGATGTTAGTCCTTGCAGGCCCTCTTTTTCACTTATGTGCTAGGCTGGGCAGGGCCTCTCTCTCACTTATATGCTTGGCTGCACAGGTCCCCTCTCTCACTTATGTGCTAGGCTGAGCAGCCCCTCTCTCTCATGCCTCTGTTGCCTACAGACGCTGCAAGAGAGCACTGTTTCTCTGAAACTGTGATTGTGCATATGTTATGAGCCACAATGTGGGTGCTTTGTGCCTGGTCCTCTGCATAGAATAGGTGCTTTTATTATTATTATTATTATTATTATTATTATTATTATTATTATTATTATTATTATTATTAAATTTCAAGACAGGGTTTTTCAGTGTAGCACTGTCTGTCCTGGAACTTACACCAGGCTGATTTTGAACTCAAAAATCCTTGTCCTCTGCCTCCCAAGTGCTGTGATTGAAGGCATGAACCACCACTGCCTAACCAAAAGTTGCCCTTAACAGCTAGTTTTTCCATTTTTTCAACTAGTCTAGTGTGTATTTCATGTACCCAAGAGCATTCCGCCCATTAACTTGCAGTGTTTTCCTACTTGTGCATTAGATTTCCAAGGCTGGTTTGGTGGAAAGAAATGAAAGGAAGTAGTTAGACACTTTAATAATAATAATAATAATAATAATAATAATAATAATAATAATAATAATAATAATAGAAACATTTTAATGTGTTTAAGTCTATCATTTTTAAAATGTATGAGTCCTCTTTTTATGGGTTCACCTTCATGAAAGAAGGGGTCATCAGATCACTTTATATATGGTAGTAAGCCACCATGTTGTTGCTGGGAATTGAACTCAGGAACTGTAAAAAATAGCCCGTTCTCATAACTGCTGAGCAATCCCACCAGTTCTAGAAATATATTTTGATTTAATTTTTATTGCATTATGATAAGAAAATATACATAATTTCAATTTATCTGAATTTGTTAACATCTAAAAACATATTTTGAGTAAACAGACTTACATCACATTCTTCTTTTTATTTTGTACCCCAACTCCTCCAGCTGATGCCCACTCAAAACCTATCAAACCTTCCATTTTTTATCATGTTCCTTAATATTTATAAAATATTGTAACAATAAAAATGAATATTAAAAATGTTGTTTGATAGAAACAACAATCAATTTATATATTTGTCTGCAGCAATACTGAAAATACTATTTTCTCATAAATTATAAATAACTCCAAATATATTAACTGTATGATATATTAAAATAATATATCACTATTAGTTTTTTTGGTGAACATAAATAGTCTTTTGGTTTGTTTGTTGTTTATTTGTTTGTTTGTTTGTTGTGTTTTTAGGAGATCTTAAAATTCTTGACTTACAGATTATGCTAACAGGACCCTGAAGTTGTCTTGTGTGAGGATAGTCCAGTGACTGGCAAATACAGAAGTGGATGCTCACAATCATCTATTGGATGGAACACAGGACTCCCAATGGAGGAGCTAGAGAAAGTACCCAAGGAACTGAGATGGTTTGAAACCCTAAATAAGAACAACAATATTAACTAACCAGTACCTCCAGAGCTCATGTCTCTAGTTGAATGTGTAGCAGGAGATGGCCTGGTAGGCCATTTGTGGGGGGAGAGGCCTATGGTTTTGTGAAGGTTATATGCCTCAGCTCAGGGTACTGCTAGGGAATGTAGGTGGGAGTAGGTATGTTGGGGATCAAGGAGAGGTAAGGGGGGAGGCGGGAGGGGACTTTTGGAATGTAAACAAAGAAAGTATATAATAATTGTAAAATTAAAAAAAAATCTTGGCTTACTGTGATACAAAAAAAAAAAAAGAAAAGAAAAAAAGAAGAACAATTTATGGACACTGGATTTCATTGTAATAAGGCTGTACTTGAATGTCCCTCACATCACCAAAGTATTTTACCTCCATAGTACTAAGGGTAGAGTTGACATATCTGCTGTGGCAAGGAATGAACTGTAGGCATGATTTTTGGATACTAATTTCCTGCTATGTTCAAAGCTATTTGATTTGAGTGATTGTTGTCATTCTCAGGCCACATGTAACAGGGTACATTCACTTATGGAATGGGTGTTTATTAAGATGGTCTATCCATGAAGTCATTGATCAACTGTTTCAATGAAGAATTGTTCTGCTTGGAGAGTGTCACAGAAGTTAGTTGATGATAGAATTCAGTTTTATTGGATGTGATGTTTTTTCAAAAGCATTCACCTTAGAATAATAGTAACTTATAAAGTCCTCTTCAGAATTTATACAATAATAATAAATATCAAGCAAAGCCTTTAGTCTCACTCTTTGCTGTTCTCTTATAAGCCACCTCCCAAATTAATTGTCTACATTTATTTTGGTTTATAAAGAGTTTTGAAAAATTTAAGCTGTTCTGAAAACCATAGTATAGTGTAAAAATATCAAATAAACAATCCTACTAATACAGAGGCTGAGATAGGGGAACCATGTTTTCAAGACCATTATGTGGCACACAGCAATACAGTGTTATGTATAAACAAGAAGAAAGACTATATGGATTATACAATATTGGACTTATTAATCCTATTTACCAAATTAGGAACAACATAATGAAAAACGGACAATTTCTAATTCCTCATATTTTGAATTTCATTCAATTAGGTTATGATGGTAATATTAATTTTCATATTAATAGATATTAAGGTAAAGTGATTGTTACTTTCTATTAGTTTTATTCTTAGAGGTGGAAGCATGTTTTTGTGGATTTGTTGTAAGATTACTTTCTTGTTTCTTCTATGGTGTAGTTTCACTCCCTGTGTTGTTGTATTCCACCTATTATTCTTTGTAGGGCTGGATTTAAGGAAAGATTATGTGTAAAATTGGCTTTGTCGTTGTATATATTGTTTTCTCCGTCTATGGTGATTGAGAGTTTTGTTAGGTATAGGAGCCTAGGCTGGCATTCATGTTCTCTAGAGGTGGAATAGATGCTGGGATTAATATCTTTTTTATGAAAATACATCCATGAGTTGAGAGAGGAGGACTTCCACTGGCCTTTGTACCCTAGTGCCATGTTCTAGGTGCTGCTAGTGAATGGGGAAATAAGTGACACCCCAGTGACAACAGAAACCACCTCTTTCAGAATCCAACCTAAGAATGTCAGGCAGAGTTTATTTTGGCTGACTCATGGTAAACAGATCTTATATAGAGAGGTTGGGACTCATGTATCACTTCAGAAAATGCTTTTAAGTTTAGTCTTATATATTTTACAGAGAAGGAAAAGAGAGAAATAACTTCATGAAGGATAACACCCAAGAAAGCAAATGATCAAGGCAGCTTTATAGCAACACACAAATCTGCCCAACAGTAGTGTTTACGAGTGGTTTGTTGGTGTTAAAAAGCCATGGAGGCTACTGGACCATAGAGGGGCTGGAGAAAGTCAGATTGCTTTTTGTTATTGTTTTATTTTATTTTAACATTTCCCTTTTGAATTCAGGCAGTCTCATTTTAGATTTTTCCTGCTGCTAAGACCACTAGTGTTCTCTGGTACATTCAACCTTACTTATCTCCAGGCGACTAGACTTGTCAGGATCAGAGTGGAAACTGGATATTTTACAACCAATTATCTGGTCCACTTGCCTACCTCTGGTTATCCCAGTTTCTCCACCTAAATTCGTTACTGATAATTTCCTCAGTATGCAGCCTGCCATGATTCACAGACAGGTACAACAACTGCTTCTGACTCAGTATTAAATTCAAGTCCTTTCTCTTCTTCAGGAATGTTAATATTTGACGATATACAAATTTATTTATCTGAGGTAGAATGGGCTATGCTAACCCATGGAAGAAGACACTCTACAGTGTTGTAATGCTGGCCATCTACAAGCTAACCACCTGACTAGTTTAACTGGTTAACTATAACTCCTTTCCTTTGTGTATACATTGTGTAACCTGGACTGTAACAGTGAAAAATATACTCTGGGAGATATTGCCTTTTGGATTATAATTGATTTAGATTGCTTCCTCACTGTTGAATCAGGAACTGCTACAGAAAAATAAAATATTTTCTATGTTATTTTTTGTTTTGGGGTTGTTTGTTTTCTTTGTTTTTTTAACATACAAGTTCTCTGCATAACCCTGGCTGTCCTCAAGATCAATCTGTACAGCAGGTTTACCACAAACTCACCTGCCTTTGTGTCCCAAGTTCTGGGTTTAAAACACACACCACCACCATCCAGCTCAGCTGTTTGTTTTTTGAGAGAGGGTTTCTCTGTGTAGACCTGGCTGTCTTGGAACACACTCTGTATACCAAGCTGGTCTCAGACTCAGACATTCTTGGCCTCTGCCAACCAAGTGATGAGAATAAAGACATAAAGCACCACTGCCCAAACAACAGTTGCTCTTATCAGCTAATTTTCCACTTTTCAACTAATCTAGTGTGTACTTCATGTATCTTTAGGGCATTTCTCCCATTTAATTTCAAGGTGGAGGGTGTTTCCACCAGAACAGGGACCCAAAGTGGGATCCGTGGCACCATGGCATGGGTGTTTATTGTTACATGCCAACATTGAGAAATCCATCAAGAATCATTGGAACAGACTTCAAATGAATCACGTGAAAGAATATAAACAAGAAAGGGGGTAAACACAGACTGGGGGAGATGTATAATTAATCTGGTTTACCAAAGTTTTATTGAACCCAGTGATCTCTACTCTGATATTAGTATGTCCATAAGAATCCTGGGAGGCATCATGTATTCCCCAGTGCTGAGCAAATCTTGAGATGCCAGTAAAAGAAGCCTTTACAACTGCTCCTCCCTGGATAAAAATCAAAGGATTGAAATCTGTACAATTGCCATTGACTCCTCAAAGCACCCACTTGTGAAAGGAATGCATTCTAAAGTCCTGAATGAAAAATCTCTTTTTCATAAAAAATTCATTCTTTGGGTCATCTGTCATGTTGGAAGAAAAGGAAAATGTTTTACTCTGATCTGCCCAACAAGTGATGGAGGATCGACAATCAGACCAAGGCAGGATCAGACCTTCATCTTCCAAGACACAATGAGGGGCTATTTTTGGGTGGTGGGGACGTTCTTTGTCTGAAAAGTTAGGTGGTACAAATGTACCATTAACCCAAATTGCATCCTGCCAAAAGGTCCGATTTGTAAAGGTTATATCTACATTAGAAGTATCTTAGGTTGTGCTCACCCAACCTCCTCGGTGCTCATTAAACCTCCCTAAAGCTCAGGCTGGGAGGTTGATACAATGTCCTTGTCCATTAATTTGAAAACATAAAAAACCCTGTTCTAGTAAGGAGTGATTTTCTCCTAATGATAATAACGAGTTGGATCATAGGGTAAATATGGCAAATCTACTGTTTGATTAGTAGTAAAGAATTTTGGAAAAACTATAGTATCATGGCGAACTGACATTGGTTTAGGGAAAGTCGAGAGAATAGCACATATCTGTTCACCCATTATACTAGGAACCTGAGACAAGTTCAGCATTGTCAGGATCAGGAACAGTCCTCAGGAGGTCAGCATTTTTGCACCATCCTTGATGAATATCCTGCTGGTGAGTCAATCCGGCAGCAAAAATGGGTTGTCTTCACTCTGTGGAAAAACACAAACAGCTCCCCGGGATCTGATTAAGATAGGATCCGGGCCTTTCCAGAGACTAGTTAAAACATCCTTCCGTTTGACCATTTCTTTTGGTCTATCAGGGTCTGAGCTATGTCTCTCAGCTGCAGAACGTCCCTGCTCATCAAGATTCAAAAAATTAAGTGTAAAGAGTGACATAGATACTGCTACTCTTGGCACTGAGGGCAGAGTCTCATCAACTCCCCCTTTTTGTTTTATAAGACAAGACTTGAGTGTGTGGTGGGCACATTCCACAATGCCTTGTCCTTGAGGATTATAAGGAAGGCCAGTCAAGTGAGTGACATCCATTTAATGACAAAATTGTTGAAATTTAGTAGAAGTATATGCTACTCCATTAACCGTTTTAAGAATTGTGGCCTTGCCCCAGCACTCCACACTTCTAGGCAGTGCTGTATAACATGAGAGGCTTTTTCCCCTGTTAAAGGTGTGGCAAACATTACAGCATTGCAGGTGTCAAAGGAAACATGTAAGTACTGATTTCTCCCAAAGGAGGAAATATGAGTGTCATCCATTTGCCAGACTTGTAATGGCCTGATGCCTCGAGTGTTTACCCCTACATGAGGTGTAGGCAAAAATTGACAACTACCTATGCACATAAGGCAGAGGTTCACTAGGACACTGAAGCCAACAATCCCGAGACCGAGCAGCAAGCTGGCTTTCACCAGTCGTTGTTGGACTTTTTCTGCACTGAGTAGCTTGTATTTTATCTTGCAGGTACCTTTCTCCCTTATAATGAACTGCTTCCTCCTCCAAGTCCGTTTCTTCAGAGGAGCTAAGCCCTTCATCAGATTCTGAGCTACTAAGAGCTAGCTGCTTAAACTCATCTAGTGGCAGGTAGAGGCTCCTTTCCTTATGTGCCTCTCCACCTGGATCTCCCTTCTTCTCTCCCTTTCCATCCCTTTTCTAATCTCTCCCAAGGCATTCTTTTCTTTTTATATCTTTTCCTCGGGATCAAGGCTCATGAAAAGGCCTAAATGACCCTAAGCAAGCATACCATGGTGCCACATTGTCTATCTCCCTGACAAATCCCTCTAAGGTATTAGTGGCACATTTTAGGCCACACTGCTTCCGGACCGAGTGTAAGGCCACTATTATAGAATGCGAGATTCTCATACTGCCGCTATACAGTCCTGACTGTGACTGAAAATGGATGCTGTCCAGGCACTGTCCAGTCCTGACCGTGACTGAAACTGGTCGCTGTCCAGGCGCTATCCAGGCCTGACCGTGACTAAGAACCAGTCAGCAGTGGAAGCAGTGGAAGAAAAACGAAACTGAAAGGAAAAGTGCAATCGCTGTGCAAACAATCAAAAGGGTGTCTAACTCTGGAGAAATTTCAAAACTGTATGTACCTTACAGAGCCTTTCATCCCGCAGTTCTGATTCCGCCCCGCGAACAAGGGATCTTCCTTGCACTGGTGTGATGGTATAAAGTTCCCGGGTTCCTCGGTGCCACTTATTGCATCCCACTCGACCGGCAAGAAAGAAGCAACAAACCGGAATCTTCTGTGGCAAAAGATTTATTGCTTACTTATCAGGAAGACCATGATCCGGGAAAATGGCGCTGCTTATATAGCCAACAGCATGACGTTTCAGCACCTGATGTGACGTGACAGCTCCTGATTCGTTGCTTGCCCATCACCCCACTATTATGCCCCGAGAATGGACAGTGACTAGGAGTGAGTTCACTCTTGCACCTGCGTACAAGGCTTGTTTACTAGTTAGGCACAGGGGAGGCCATCACCATCTTATAATGGCGATTGCTTGTGGCACGCACGGCTCTTCTCAGTGATTGCTTGCGGCATGCACGCGATTTCTCAGGGCATGGCACTACACAGCCGTCTATATAAAAATGAAAATGTAATTAAGGATAAAAGTGATACAGGAGAAATGGGTAACAATTCAAGGAGGAGAAGATAGGGATGAATTTGCTAAAACTCATTTATGTGTATGTAGAAAGTTCTTACCCAACAAATTTAAAACAAAGTAAGTAAGTAAGTAAGTAAGTAAGTAAGTAAGTAAGTAAGTAAGTAAGTAGGTAAGTAAGTAAATAAATAGACAAATATATATGTATGCACGTGCATATCCGATTGGTGTGTGTGTGTGTGTGTGTGTGTGTGTGTGTGTGTGTGTGTTCATATAAGCTTGTAGGTATGTCGCACCTGTGACTAGAGGAATGCAATCATGCAGTATCTTTCTTTATGTCCTATGACGCAGTGTGTTGATTAGAATATCTTTTGCCCATGGTATGTGGCATTATTACAAGGTGTTGGCTTGTTAGAGGAAGTGTATCATTGTGTAGGCTTGCTTTTGTGTAGTGCTCAATCTCTGCTCAGAGACAAAAATCGATCCTCTTCCTTGCTACCTGTGGCCACAAGCTTCCTTCTGGTAGCCTTCAGACTAAGATATAGACCACTTAGTTCCTTCCCCAGCACCTCCTCTACCGGGGTGCTGCCATGCTTCCTACCAAGATAATAATGTACTGACCCTCTGAAACTGTAAGACAACCTCATTTAAATTTTCCTTATAAGAGTTGCCTGAGTCATGATGTCTCCTCACATCAATGAAACCCTATGGAACATAGGCAGTATGTTAGACTGATTTTTAATGCTTACAAGATAATTGCAACCAGCCTGCAAGCACAAAGTAAAGATGATGAATGAGTTGCTGTATTTTTTTTCTCCATCTACCCAAGGGACTTCAGACACTCCCAGATATGCTGGACTGCACCTGAATCTTACTACATCACTAGAGGTGTCCCCATCATCTTTGAGATCTGAGCAAGGAACTGTGGGACCTTTCTCATCTAAAGCAACTAAATCCTAAGGAAACAACTGTAGGGTTTTCTGCATCTGCTCAGGGTACTAGGGGGCATTCCTTATCTGCACAAGACAATGTAGGAAAGCCAATGTCTGCAAAGCAGTCTGTGGGAACTTTGCCTCCCACTCCAGGACCTTTAGGGTCCACCCAAATCACTCGGATCTGATCAGAAGCCTCTGGGAATTTCTTCCTCTTCACCAGGAACTCTAGGCTCTTCTTCTTCCATAGAGCCTTCTGGACATTGCCTTTCTGACCAAGCGTCTTTAAATCTGTCCACAACTAGGCAAGGGAGTGTACAAACTGTGCCGTCTTCTCCAAAGACTGTGCAACATCCAACTTATTGCCAGAAATGTATGAGGTTTTCTCCCCTTTCTGAACCTTCTGGACAAAGATCCCCAGCTTCCTCAAGGGATATTGGGCCGTTACTACCTAGCCAGAAATCTCAAACATCCATTTCATATTCACCAGCAGATGGGAATCACTCACCATTTGTACTAGGATCTCAGGAGCATCCTCTATCTAGTAAAGACTCTCAAGGATATGTGCTATCCTCTCAAAAGTGTAAGGACTTTTCCACAGCTGCAGAGGGGATTTTGCCTTTGCAAAGTTCTTTGTCATCCACACAAAGGAATCTAGAACCTTCCGTAGATTCCACAGGGATATTGCTCATGGGACAATGTAAACACACAGAGACTACCTCGGGTCCTTTGCCTCTAGTGAGGGAGAATACTGAATCTTCTACATATGCTTTGCCTACCCTAGGACCTTTGCCACCATCACCTCGAGAACCTGGTACACATTCATCTTTTACTCAAGGAGGTGCAGAAACATTCCCATCTAGTCCCGGGAACCTAGCACATTTGCAATCATCCCAGGGGCCTCTGACACATTCCATCTCAGCCCAGGCAATGACTCATATCTCTGGATCTGCTGAAGGGGCTCTACTGCATTCAGCTCCTTCCCCAGCAGTTTCAGAAACAAATGAATATTCTCCTTCTACCTGAGGGACTTCAGACACTTCCAGATGTGCTGAACTGCACCTGGATCATACTACATTATTACAGGTGTCACCATCATCTTTGAGATCTGAGCAAGGATCTCTGGGACCTTGCATACCTGAAGGGACTAAATCTAAGGAAACAACTGTAGGGTTTTATGCATCTTCTCAGGGCACTAAGGGTCATTCCTTATTGGCACAAGCCAAAACAGGGAAGTCCATGTCTGCAAGGTAGACAGTGGGAACTTTGCCTCCCACTCCAGGACATTTAGGGTCCACCCAAATCACTCGGGTGGTCTCAGAGTCTTTTCCATCTGATCAGAAGCCTCTGGGAATTTCTTCCTCTTTACCAGGAACTCTAAGCTCTTCATCTTCCATAGAGGCTTCTGGAAATTCCCTTTCTGACCAAGGGTCTCTAAAACTGTCCACAACTAAGCAAGGGAGTGTAAAAACTGTGCCATTTTCTCCAAAGACTGTGCAACATCCAACTTATTGCCAGAAAGGTATGAGATTTTCTCCCCTTTCTGAACCTTCTAGACAAAGATCCCAACTTTCCTCAAGGGAATTTGGGACATTACTACCTAGCCAGAAATCTCAAAAATCCATTCCATATTCACCAGCATATGTAACACATTCATCATCTGTACTAGGTTCTCAGGAGCATCCTCTATCTAGTAAAGACTCTCAAGGATATGTGCTAACCTCTCAAAAGTGTAAGGACTTTTCCACAGCTGCAGAGGGGACTTCGCCTGTGCTAAGTTCTTTGTCATCCACCCGAAGGAATCTAGAACCTTCGGCAGATTCCTCAGGAATATTGGGCTTGGGGCAATGTAATCACACAGAGACTACCTCGGGCCCTTTGCCTCTAGTGAGGGAGAATTCTGAATCTTCTACATATGCTTTGTCTACTCTAGGACCTTTGCTACCATCACCTTGAGAACCTGGTACACATTCATCTTTTACTCAAGGAGGTGCAGAAACATTCCCATCTGGTCCTGGGAACCTAGCACATTTGCAATCAGCCCAGGGGCCTCTGACACTTTCAAGCTCAGCCCAGGCAATGACCCATATTCTGGATATGCTGAAGGGGCTCTACTGCAATCAACTCCTTCCCCAACAGTTTCAGAAACAAATGAATGTTCTCCATCTTCCCAAGGGACTTCAGACACTTTCAGATATGCTGAACTGCCCCTGGATCTTACTACATCACTACAGTTGTCACCATCATCTTTGAGATCTGAGCAAGGAACTCTAGGACCTTGTTCAACTGAAGAATGCCATCTAGAAGTGACTAAATCTAAAGAAACAACTCTAGGGTCTTCCACATCTGCTCAGGGCACTGAGGGGATTTTTTTATCTGCAGAAGCCACAGTAGGAAAGTCCCTGTCTGCAAAGGAGACTGTGGGAGCTTTGCTTCCCACTCCAGTACATCTGGGTCTACCCAAAATACTCAGGTGCGACCAGAATCTGTGTCATCTGAGCAGATGTCTCTGGGAATTTGTTTATCTTCACAAGGAACCCTAGGTTCTTCATCTTTCCAAGATGCTTTCGGACATTTCTGTTTTTCCCAAGGGTATCTAAAAGCCCAATTTTAAACAGGGGAATACACAAAGTGTTTCATTTGCTCAAGATACTTTGCATCCTCCAACTTCTTGTCAGACAGAAGTAGAATTTTCTCCAACTACCCATCATTTTGCACAAAGATCCCCAGGTTTCCCAAGGGACACTCGATCTTTCCTACCTAGCCAGAAATCTCAAGAAACCTTTTATCCTACACCATCAGTACTGGGTGTTCAGGAACATCTTGTATCTACTCCAGAGGTTCTAGAAGCTTTGTCATCTTTTCAAAAACACAAGAAATTTTCCAGGGCACAAGAGGGAACTTTGCTCATGCAAAGTTCATTTTTCCCCAAACAAAGAAATCGAGAAAATTCAACAGATGCCACAGGGATATTTGCACAATATGAAGAGTCACACAGTGCTTTAGGCCTTTTTTCACAAGTGAGGCAGGCTGTAGCATCTTCTCAGTCTACTTCAGCAAATCTAGGAACATTGCCATCATCATCGCCAACACCTGGTAGACATTCCTGTTCTGACCAAGGAGGTTCAAAGACTTTCCCATTTGGTCAAGGGTATCTAGCACCTTTGCAATCTGCCCAGGGGCCTCTGAAACTTTCTATCTCAGCCCAGGCAATGATGAATACATCACAATGCTATGAATGTTCTCATAATCCTCTGGGTCTTTCATCCTCAGAACAAAGGACTCCAGGATCTTCTGATTCTGCTCAAGGAGGTGTGAGTCCCAGTCTCTGCACAAGGGGACCATACATCTGTCCACATGTCCACAAAGGTCTACCCAACATTCTACATCTTCCAAAAGGTTTTCAAGTCCTTCTTTACATACACAAGGTATAGGAACTCACTCCACATCTACACACTACACAGTAGCAGACTCACCATCTTTACCAGTGTGTCAGGGATATAACCACCCTGCTCAAAATACAGCAAGGATTTTGAGATCTGACCAGGGATCTCTGAGGATTTCAGCAAATACACAGGCTCTGTAGAAACATTGCTGCCTCCCCAGGGGGCTCTAGGATATTCATCATTTGCATGAGGAGCACAAAAATTTTCAACAGCTACCCCAGTACATGTGATATCCAATGACTCACCTCTGGAACTTGCAATTTCTGCCCAACTTAGATCCTCACTTTCTTCCCTAAGCCTTTTGGATCTTCCCTTTCCACAGAAGAGCCTTTTGACCTCTCTAAAGCTACAGAGGGACCTTTAACTTCATTCCAGGGACCAAATGAGTCTTTGAATTCTCTACAAGGGGTTCAACAAACAGATCCATCTGCTTCAGATCCTTCAGGATCTATGCATTCTTCCAAAGGACCCATGGTAATTTCTTTATCTGATCGAGGAACACTAGGATCTATATCATCTGCCCTAGAGCCTTTGACATTGTCCCTATCTGCTCAAGGGAATCCAGGACATTTGTTATCTGTTCAAGAAGCTGGAGGCTCTTGGCTGTCTTTATAGCGGAACCTGGAAGTTTGTACCTGTACACATGGCAATCCAGGAATATCCAATGCTTCATCACGAGCTTTGGAAATTTCAGCATCTACCATAGTGAGTCTAGGACCTTCTCCATCTGTCCAATTGGATTTGAAAGAGTAACATTCTGTCTTAATGTCTTGGAGACCTTCCATGTCTGCCCAAGGTGTACTAGAAACATCAATATCTTCCCAAGGGCTTACAGAAACTTCCTTGTTACCTCAAGAGCCTCCAGGACACTGGTT
The DNA here is from genome assembly GCF_000001635.26 of Mus musculus. NCBI lineage: Eukaryota > Metazoa > Chordata > Mammalia > Rodentia > Muridae > Mus > Mus musculus. The sequence continues at coordinate 72,260,642 of NC_000087.7, forward strand.
GGAAAAGGAGGCTTTAGGATATTTACCATCCAATCCAGAAGATCTTGGACTTTCTGATTCTTCCCAGGACACACTAGAAATATGGGCATGTATGCAAAATAGTACAGAAATACCATGTCACCCAAGAGGTCATAGAATCTTTGTCAGCCACACAAGATTCTCCCAAATTACCAGCTCCTTCACCACTTAGTCCAGAGACAGAAGAACCTCTGACATATACACAATCCATTTCTAAGAGTTCAGAATCTGTGCCAGGGACTCCAGAAGCTTTGGCATCTGTGTTAGGGTCTCTGTGTCTTTTGAAACCCAATGAAGGTGCTCTGGGCCCTTTAGTATCTGAACAAGGGATCCTGAGAACACCAGCATTTCCCCAGGAAAGTCTAGAACTTTCTCAACCTACCCAGGGGCCTCTAAAACCTGTGACATCTCACCAAGAAACCGTCGATACTTCCTTTTCAACAGAGTTTCAGGGACTGTCCCTTTGTGCAGAAGGGGATATTATTCCTACCCCTCCTCGTGAAGATGGATGGAGAAATTTCTCTTATCTCAAAAAGAACCCTAGACGTTTGAAATTTAACCAAAGGATATTGAAACATGTCCCAATTCCTGAAAGGGATATCAGATACTGCCTTTCAGAACTTGTTGCCTTAAAATGTATCTCTTCTGCCGTAAGTAGCCTCACATCTTCCAAGTATGCAGAAAAGGAATCCAGTCCTACCTCTACTCCTCAAAGGAGCATCTCCCCCTTAAAATCATCTCAATTGAGTTTCAGATCTAGTATTCTTTGTAAAAAAGGTCTCAGTCATTCTCCTCCTCCAGGAGATTGCCCCACACCTTCTAAATTGAGGAAAACAAGACCAAGCCCTTCCTCTGTAGATCAAGAGGGCCTGAAATATGAGCGCTCAAAACATGCGGGCTGGAAACACTGCCATTCTTCCAAAATTTGGGTAAGAGTTTGCAAATTTAAGAAAGAGGTGTAAAGCTTAAAACTATGACTAACATAAACTTCACCACTTCTGATTCTGCTAAAGGAGCCTGCAGATGCTCACCATCTCATGAGGTGGGCCTCAGAAGTCCCCTACCAAGCCAAGGCATTCACAGACCATCTAAGTCTACAGAAACCCCATCAGAAAAAGCCCCTTCTGACCAATGGGACACCAAAGCTTCCAATTCAGAGCATGAGGTTGATAAGCCATCCTCCATCCTTACAGAAGTGTGCATGCGAACCACTCTTTCTCATGAAGACAGCCTCAGGCATCCCACCTTCCTCATGAGATTCCCAGACATGCTACTTCTACCAAGAGAAAACAGAGGAAAGCCTCTGTTACCCAAGGAGCCCTGCAAGCTTCCCCTACAGATCAAGAATGCATTGAGTCATCTCCAGATGGAGACAGTCCCCATAGAGGTGTGCAACACTCATCATCACCCCAAGAGGATATCAGCCTTTCTTTTTCTACTAAGGAGGACTCAAAACATATTCCTAATGTCCAAGAGGGAGAGAAAACTTCCAGAATTGCCAAACGGGAGCCCATAGCTTTTGTGCCTATCCTATGGGCATTCATACCTCCAAAAGCGAGTACCAAATTCCCTTTTGGAACATTCCCTGTTATGCGAAGATATGACAAACATACAATATCTCAAGCAGAGGATGTGGTACCTGCTCTCTCCTGTCCTTGGAGAGACCCATCATTACAATATGAATTTGGGTTCCCCCTTTGTGACCTAGAAGGCCACAAATATACACATCATTTGAAAATCAATCTCAACAGGATCGCACTGCAAAAGGGGAGTTGTAGTTCTTTCCTCTTCCCTAAAGGAGGTGTCGGACCTTCTCAATCAGACCAATGTGGACTCAGACTTTCCAGTTCTCACCAAAGGGACACTGGCTTTGTGATCCCTGTTTCAGAAAGGCACAGAATGCTTCAGGCTGAAATAGGTGGCCCCTCAAATGCTCCATCTAAGAAACTGGGCCTCACCGGTGCTTTTTATGACAAAAGAGATATCGAAAATGCTCTAGGAGGCTTACGACTTACTCCTTGCTTCTGACTTCCTCCTTCTGCCCAGGGACATACCAGAGCTCCCCAGCCTGCCAAACGGAACCTGTAAGGCAGTCCATTTCAAGAGGGTGGCCTGGGCCCTACTCTCTCTTACTCTGGCATTTTCAGTTCTTTTTTGATACAGAAGCTGCCCTCATATTTTCCCTTTCTATGCCCCTTATGAACAACATGAATTTAGAACTTTTTCTTTTCATCAACTGTATATCGAACTTACAATTTCCACTCCTAGCTGCCTCAGATGCACATTGAAGCCTCATCTATGCCCCTGTGACTAAAAGCAGGACAAGAATCCCCTTTCTGATTAAGATTAGCTCACAATTGTATCCAGAAGAATGTGCTATATAATTTTCACCTCATGGAGAGTATTATGTGATTCTCCTGAACATTGAGGACCTAGACCTACCTACTAGATCTGATCTAGTCCATGAAAAATCCACTCCCTTGATCTAAGGTGCACCAAGTGCTTCTTATTCTGATCCTCTGACCTAATTACCCCTGTCCAAGGATCAGGACCCGGGTTCCTGAAGTCTCAGAGCTTAAGAGTAGCCAGCACGTTAATGAACCCAGGACATAGACATTAAGCTGACCAGCAAAAATGAGAAAGCCTTGCCATTTTTAGAAGTAGGCAGCAGATTTATCAGGAGAACTAGCTGGGAAATGTCTCCTAGCACACTGGAGATTGATTAAGCTGTTGCATGGCCTGCATGATTTGTGTGTTCTAGCTTCCCAGGAAGTCTCAATCATGAAATATTCAGGCCTTCTCTCCTCTCCACATCGACCCTTGATCTTGTACAGATACAATAGTCTTTGGCATTTCTACTTTCCCCAACATGGTGTGAACCTTTCTGCCTCTAAAGGATGGCATCCTTTATAGATTGTTTGTGGATACATCAACATTATCACTCTGTCAATGGGTCCTCCAAGTCCTGTTTCTGACACACAAACCTCAGAATTATCCCTTCAGCACCAAGAAGACTCACACTGTCCCCCCATGCTTGAAGTGGAGCTTAAATCACTCTCAGTGGCTCAAGGAGTCATCAGGTACACTTTGTCTAAATTAGGAATTCAAAAACACTCCAGGCATTCTTCTCTGGTAAGGTTCAGACCTACAGCTTAAGAACCACAGATCTTCTAAACTACTGTATGGACCAAGGGAACTTCGGATATGCCCATTCTGAACCAGGGATTCTCAGATCATCCCCAATAGCCTAAGTGACCTTCATCTTACCTGTCTAGAACCAATGTGCTGGGCCTGGAGAGATGGCTCAGCAGTCAAAAGCACTGACTTCTCTTCCACAGGTCCTGAGTTCAATTCTCAGCAATCACTTCTTGTACTACAACCATCTGTCATGTGACCTGATGCCACCTAATGGTGTGTCTGAAGACAATGACAGTATACCCACATACATGAAATAGAACCTATGTGACTCACAACTTACACCAATAACTCAAGGGGGATTCAGATGTAACCCCCAAAATCAAATATGTTAGAAACTCCCCAGTATTGAAGGCAGCATTATCATATGAGAACCAGAAACCTCAGAATTTCGTTAATTTCCCTCAGAATTACCACTTCAGAACAAAGGTGTCACATAGGTCCTCAATAACTGAAGATGCCCTGATACATATGACATGATAAGCAAAGGACTTATCAACAGACCCCAACAACATTTTAAGAAAGCCACAAAGTTGGCTCTTTTACTATCAGCATGCAATAGCATTGATGAAGTTACAATGGGGACTCAGATGTACCCTTCTAGACCCAGGATAATTTATACCTCCAGCATAAATATCAACTCCATCACGTCAGGCCCCCACAGATGTAAAGTATCCCATAACTTCAAGGGGGCTGACACCCAGTTGGTTTATCTTTTGAAGAGCACCTAAACCTTGCTTCCTCTAATCATAGTATCCCCTGACATTATGTGTGTGCCAAAGGGGTCAGCTGACCTTGAGTAAAACTCTTTATTCTTCCTCCTTCTGCACTGGAAGGGTCTGAGACATGCCTCTCTGATGAAGCAAGGTATAGAACTGACCTTGTGAGTGAGAAGTTTATCTCAAATATTCAGGCTCAGCTCTAGTGTGCTTCAGGCTGAATCCTTGGTACCAAGAATACACAAGAGTTTCAGTCTTTGTTCATGGTGGAATCAGGTCTACCACTCAACTAAGAGCTTCTTCCTCAGACCTTATTGGTTAGGGAATACACTTTTGACCACCAAAAACAAACAAACAAACAAAACAAACCTCACAGAACTCCAGAGTCAAGTCCCATGGCCAATGTATAAAAACCTCAGCCTGGATCCAAGGCTCTCTTTAAGCTGGTCATCAGAAAGGTAACTGTACACTACACCCACACCTGTGTGCTTTGTTGTAAGTTTAATAGACAACAAATCCAGGTACTTTGAGCCAACTTGTCAGAAGAAACCTCAGATTGCTGTCAAATCTTCATGGAGTCCTAAGAGATAAGAATTTTTTAGAGTTCTCTGAAGATGTGGAGGCCTGGAGTGCCTGGAACAAACTCCTCTACAGAAGGTGAACAGGGCAACTCCCCTACTGTCCAACAGGGTTGAGGGACTTTCTACTTTCCAAACCTATAGTATTTTCCTTCCTGTGATGATCAAGGTCATAAAATGTACACCTTTGATGCAATGGGCAATCATAAAAATCCCTTCCGTTCAGGAACCCATGGGATATTTTACCTCTGACCAAGGAGAATTGCTCCCTCTGCTCAAAGTTCACAGAAATCAAGAGGAGGAGGCCAATCCTGGAACCTTATGCCACTTCCTTGAGTATAGTCACATGACATTGTGTGAAATCATCATTATAACTCAGTTCTGGTTGGTTGAACATAATTCTTAGGAGGCAATCATGCTGAGGATACAATCCGAAGCTTTTCATGAATCATGGTATCTATATTTGGTGCCTTGCTAATTCAGCTAAGGATATGGATACCCCAGGCTGTGAAGAACTGTCAAAAGTTGTGGCAATGCTAGGACCTCATGAGCTAAGGTAAGCAATTTAATTTTTGCTCAAAATATTATGGGGAATTTTATACTCTGATCATCTCTCCTGTTACAAGGATATCAGCAACTCCTTTCTCCCCAGGGCTACTCACTCCTTCTACCTTTACTTAAGGAGGCATCACATATTCCCACTGAAGCAAAGGGAGCCTCAGATCATACCAGTTTGTCCAAAGCAGGCTTGGACATACATTTAGGTTGAGGAATCCCACAGAGCTTGCTGATATTATGGACTGAACCTTAGATGTTTTTCCTAATGTTTCTGAGACTTTTCCTTCAGTTCAAGGTAAACTCTAGGTTCAAAAAGGTTTCAATGAAGAATCTTTGACATAGATACTCTGTCAAGGAAGAATCTTTGATTTTATCTTTGAATTAGGGAAATATAGACTCACCCTTAAATTTGACCGGGGATTAATACAAATTCTGCTGCTTATGGAGCCTACAGAAAAGCCACTGACATGAAAAACTCAAGCCAATGTTCTTTTTTATTTTTTTTTTCCTCAAGGAAACTTTAAATCAACTTCTCTTGACTATGCTTACCTCAGAAAATCCACTTTTATCCATAGAACCATGAGGTCTATTCCTCTAGGAGGTCCTAAAGTTTCCCTTCAGACCTGGATGGCCAGGCATGCTCAAATAAAAGAAGGGATGCCAAACACTCTGAAATGATGTCCTGGGACATGACAGTAATTATATGAACCCTAATCTAATTTTTAATTTTAAGCCTGTCACTTGAAATGGATCAATTCCATTTTGGTGCCTATGCCTGGGATGCTGCTGTACAGCTTATGGAGAACATAGAGCTAGAGTTTACCAAACAATTTGAAAGAAAACTGCTCTGATTGTTGGCAAGCAAAACTCAAAGTCTCAGAACACATGGGTATTCTGGACTATGAGGACATTTGCACTTGATAAGTTATTTTTGACATCTTCCAATTCCCAAGGTAAACTTTTGTCTGAGGGATTCTGTGACCTTCCTTCTCTTCCTTATCCACCCAACACGTTCTCTTTCTCAAAAATGTCATTCAAATATATGAAGTATATATGTGAATGTATACTTCAAAGTAGTTTTATACCTAGCTGGTCAGCCATATTTCCAAAAGTGACTCCTTCTGTAAACAATGTACCCTAGACCATTCTGGTTTGAGGTCCCATAGTCCAAGTTACAAATCAGAGCAAAGTACCTGTGCCATCTGCCTTTAGGCAAGTCAATAGAAATGTAATAACTTCATTAATTCTGCCTAGACCTGGATAGATGAATAAAGTCAAAGAAGTATACTAGCCAGCAACAGTCATTGAAAGCCTTTGGAAGAAAAAAAAATATATATTGCTGCCATGTCTCTCATGAATGAACACAAACTATGAAAATAAAAACACTGAATAAGAATTGGAAACTTATGATCATGCCTGGAAACATTCTCCACTCTATAAGGTACCAGGGACCTTTACCTTTGACAGAGGTGTATATGGCAATTTCACATTCTGCCTCAAGAGGAGTCTGCCCTCCTCTTTCAGGAGGGCCTTCGAGATTTCCTTTTTTACATGGGGCCCACATTTCCCCATGGTAACTCATTTTTTTCTCACTACACTGAATAGAATGTCAGAACTCTCCTAGGGCTAACATTGCCTTAGACCCTATTGGTCAAATGTCGCCTAAAACATGTATTATGCCTTATAAGGAATATTCCTAATCCTACCAAGTAGCTTTGAATCATTTTTCCTTAAAGGGATGTCAGACCATAAGAGACTTATACCACTCATTCTACATAAAAGAGAATCTAACATTCCCTGTCTTCCCAGTAGGAATCTGGGCCTATTGTCTACTTCAATTCACCAAGTGGATTTTAGAACTTCAGTTTCTACAAAGGGGGTCCTGGGAAATCAAAGACTATTGAAAGGGCTCTCAGAACTAGCTCCTGTGTCAAAGGGGCATTTCATACACCTACTCTCTGTACTAAGACACTTCAGGTCCATCTGTGCAATTATTGAACCACCAGAGATTCTCTTCTGGCTGTGCCTCGCAAATACCCCTATTAACTAAGTTTGCTTTAAACATATCCATACAATACATACACGACCAATGACACCTCACATTTTCTATCCTTTTAGATCATAGGACAGAAAATAGAAATCTGAAATTGGCTCTCATATCCTGTGCCTCAAAAATGGTCATCAAAATGCACCATTCCTATCTCTTATTCACAGATGTGTGCAGCTGAACACAGCCTCGAGGAAACATCAATGCTTGCATAACTACTTATGCTGGGAGATTGTTGTGACCACTGACTGGACTCTCAAAGATGTTACACAGGGTATGCATATGGGGGAAATACTTGGAAGCTAGTGAGGCAGAGTCTGAACATTCCTCCAGTACCCAATGAAGCCTAGAAACTTACCCTGTTGACCATGGGTGAGCTGGATATTTCTGACCTGCAAAATATGACTGGGGACCTCTACTTTAGGTACTAAGACATTCACGATTTCTTCTCTGTTGAAGGTGGTCTTGGAACTTACCATTCTGAGAAGAGGTTCTCATAACTCCTATGTTCCACAGATTCCTCTCACACTCCTTGTTTTTTGAAGTAGCCAAGAGAACTAACCTGGGTGAGGCTGAGTGAGGTTCAGTCTTTTCCTTCCCTCAAAATATGGCCTTGGATCTTGTCCATTTCTGCAAGGGAGGGGGGCATTAACCACTGTGTTTGACCAAAGGAAGGTCACACTATTCTTTATTCCTAAAATGCCATTAGATATGCTCTTTTGAATAATAATGCATGGTGCCTTGTATCCTCAAGCATTCACTTATGACTTTGAACTATATCAAATGTATATTCTCTAATTAAGTAAGATTCAAGCCTTTCCCTTTTATAAGGATGACAGGGGAAATATATTGTTTTTCTCTGGTTTGTGGTTCCAGGTCATATATATATATATAAGTATTGACTGGATCCTATGTTATGCTTTGCAATCCAATTGAATTGTTGTTGCCTATATATGTACATATTAAGACAAACTGAAGGTGGCAACCTAGCCAGGGACAGACATCCAGGCTGTTTGAAAAGGCTTGGAATGTTATCTGAACTCCCCCAGACTAAACACAGGATGTGGAACTTTTACCAACTAAGGAAGATTTGGAAGCTGAAGAGCAGTGGAGGGACTTCCTTTACTGATCAAGGTAAAAGGGACATTCATACATAACAGGATGTTGCATGGCACTTACCCCCTCTCCAAGGTTTTTCTAATGCATGCCATTGTACCAACCAGGTCTCATTATTTTCTCTTACTCCTAAGTGCCCAGTACTTCCTCTCTTCCCAAGTTACCTCAGTTCTTTGTTTTGTTTTGTTTTTCACTGAAGAGAATGTCAGACATTCCTCCTATGACTAAGCCTCCTGCAGACCTTCTCTATTTGCCCAAGATTGTCTAAAGTACTCATTTAGTAGAAATACCCTCAAACTTTCAGTTTCGTTGAATGTGGGACTCAGTCATTTCTCTTGTGACAAAAGATGTCCCAAACCACTGCCTGCCAAATACAAAAGTGGATGCCACAGTCATCCATTGGACAGAGCATAAGGTCCTCAATGAAGGAGCCAGAGAAATACCCAGGGACATGAAGGGGACTGAAGCCCCATAGAAGGAACATCAATATGAACTAACTAGTACCCCTCCCCCAGAGCTCCTTGGAACTATGCCACCAATCAAAGAAAACACATGGTGGAACTTGTGGCTCTAACCACAAGTGGAGCATAGGATGGCCTAGGAGTTCATCAATGGGAAGAGAGGACCTTGGTCCTGTGAAGGCTCTATTCCCCATTATAGGCAAATGCCAGGGCCAGGAAGCAGGAGTAGGTAGGTTGGGGAGCGGGGGGAGGGAGAAGGCACAGGAAATTTTCAGAAGGCAATCTAGGAAAGTAGATAATATTTGAAATGTAATTGAAAATATCTAATAAAAAAAAAGATGCCCCAGACTAAGTAAGCTTTATGCCATTCCCACAAAAAAAGTAGAATGATGTCCACTCACATGCAGTTCATTGTAGTACAAAAGGGGGCTATAATTACCTCCTTCAACCTCAAGGAACATAGACATCTAATTGCTTGCCAAGGGTGTATGTGTCATGGAGCAATGATGACAGAGACCTCAGGTTTGGATCCTATGGCCAAGAGGGTCTCATTTATTATACCTGTAGTCATAGGAGTTTCAGATATAGCCTCTTGGGATGCCCAAGAGTATTCTTTCCAAGGGCACCTTAAACTTGACTTAAACTCATATTACCTCAGTGCCACTCTCTATTAGAAAGATTGCAAGGCAAACACAATTGCAACTTCTCAGTGGGCTCTCACATGTTTCTTAGTGTAGGGCAGAGGGCAGAACATAGAAAGAAAACTAATATGCATGTGATCTTCCTAGAGTTAGGTGTCAGAAATGGTGTGTTCCTGTCTCTCAGTTATAGATAGGTACAGACAAATACAACCTCAGGTCAGACAACCACTCTCCCTGTTGGAAGAGTGTGCTGATTGTTCCTTGTATTCTTCCCCAACAGTATATACAATATATGGATAATGGAAGGTGGGGAGACTAGATGGAAGCAAACTATGCACTACCATTCTGTTCTCCCTCTACCCAAGATAAACTAGATTTTTCCCTTTTGCACAATGTGGTGACTTGATCCTGCTACTTGGTTAATCATGGCCTGAAACTAACTAACTTACTCTCTCTCTCTCTCTCTCTCTCTCTCTCTCTCTCTCTCTCTCTCTCTCTCTCTCTCTCTCTCTCTCTCTCTCTCCCTTCCTTCCTTCCTTTCTTTCTTTTTCTTTCGTTCTCTCTCTCTTTCTTACTTTCTTTCTTTCTTACTTTCTTCCCTCCCTCCTTCCCTCCTTCCTTCCTTTCTTTCTTTCTTTCTTTCTTTCTTTCTTTCTATCTTTCTTTCTTTCTTTCTTTCTTTCTTTTTTTTCACTCTCTCTTGCTTTCTGTCTCTTTCTTTCTATCTCTCTCTCTCTCTCTACCTCCTTCATTCTCTTTCTCTCCTTCTTTCTTTCTCTTTCTTTCTTTCTCTTTCTTTCTTTCATTCTTTCTTTCTTCCTTCCTTCATTTCTTCCCTCCTAAATTTCTTTCTCTTCTTTCCTTCTTCCTTCCTTCCTTCCTTCCTTCCTTCATTCCTTTGTTCCTTTCTTTTTTAAGTATTTATTTATTTATTATATATACAGTGTTCTCTATGCATGTGTGCCTGCACATTAGAAGATGGCACTGGATACCATTACAGATGTTTGTGAACTCAGGAGCCCTGGGAGAGCCGTCAGTGTTCTTAACCACTGAATCATCTCTCCAGCCCCAGGTTCTTTCTTTTTAAGCAAAATGGATCCGGAAGGTCATAGAAGTTGTAGGTATGAACACATGCTACTCAACCTGTTTTCAAGGTATCTCATACCATCACCTTTGGATGAAGGGTCATCAGAATTTCACTTGGGATAGGTGGCCTTCATGACCTACTGCTGTTACCAACAATACCCAAAACCTTCCATTTCTGCCCAAGGTCAGTTATAATTATGACTGTAGTTTACTATTGGAATCTCAGAATTTTCATTTTTCCCAAGGGTACCAAAATTCAGGTATCCTAAGAGCATCCTTACATACATATGAGCCTCAAATAAAACACTCCAATCATGAGCTTTAGATCATTTCCCTCCAACGATGGTCTCTAAGAAATTATACTTCACTTAATTCTGCCCTGCATTAACAGAGCCTGAAACTTAGGTCATCTATCCTTCGTATCATCCTTCATGCAAACACCCATATAACTGATGATAAGCTTCAAGAGTGCTTAGAGACTTACAGTCATGCCTGGTGCATAATACTTGTATTGCTGCCAGGCTTACCAAGGTGTATGTGAAGATGGGAATCTTCTAAGTTGTGAAGCAGTCCTACCTCTCCTGCTTAAGGTAGGCTAGGCCACTTCCTTAACCCTAAAGAGGTTGGGGACATTAAGCAGACTCTAATTCTGCTTTAATCTTCTACTCCTAAACATCAATACTTAGACCACTAATTTGTGTCCATTATATATCAAATGCACCCTCTGTATACATGAGGGTCCAATATCTGTCTTGTAAGCCTGACAGGCCTGAGATCATCTCTGCCTGCCCCAGGCCCCAAACTTCACGTCCAGTCCAAAAGGTCTTCAATAATTACCCTCTCTGATCAGAAAGAATTCCAAACTATTCTCTATCTGATGGAGGGCAAAAATTTCCATTTAACTGTGTCTCACATCGAACTCCTCATTTGAAAGGGGCACCAGAATGACTCTTTTTGTTCCAGTGGTTCTCAAATTCACATCCTCTGTCGAAGAGGTCTATAAATGTCATCCAGTCATACCAGGGCTTCAGTGCCTCTCCCTCTCCCTATGGGAGCCTCAGACACACCACATCTAGTCATAAATATTTCCTCTTCTCCCTGTGTCTATTGGGCAACAAAGCCTTCTCGAATGCCCATATTTGACTGAAATATTTCCTTTTTTTTTCAGTGGTGGACACATACCTACACTCTCTTGTAAAGTGTAAATAGATCTTGTCTTATTGACTATGTGTGCCTGCTATATTACAACTGTCTAAGATTACTTCCAAACTTCTTCCTGTTACAAATATTCGGAGACATTCCTCCATTCAAGAAAAGTGGCCTTGCTCTTATGTCATCTGACTAAAGGTTTCATAGACCAAAAATAACCATCCAACCTGTTGGAATACTGAAACAATTGCTGCCTGCTTTCCACACACTACATAAAATATGTGGATATCCTAAATTCTACAAAAAAAGATTTGTAAGCAAATCAAGCAATACTGGGACTCCCTCTTCTCCAGAAGGTATTTGCATTTTCACCAATGTGAAATGGTATTTCTTATTTATTGAAAATAGCCAGAGATTTTACCCTTCTTACAAGTAGGTTTAGAATTTCACACTTGCAAAGTGTCACAGAAATGCTGCTTATGACCAGAATGCTTCAACTTCCTTATTCTCATGAAGTTTGCCACATTACCTCTTTGATGAAGGGCACAACCATCCTACTTCTGTGCAAAACTGCCCAAGCTCCTCCCCTATCTTCCTTTAGGAAGATTTAGACATTCACAACAGAGAGTGCTCCAACCTCTGTGGAGCACAGTGTGTTTGAGGAAATCCCCCAGATTCTCCATCTTCCCAGTGTATGTCCTACGTATAACTTCTAATTTCCGTGGTCTGGGAAGCACTGTTCTGACCTAAGAGATTTCTGAACACTCTGGACTGAAATCCCAAACAGAAGAGTATCAAGGTAAGGGTAAATCAGTTTACTATCTTTGTTTTGTTACCTTAGACAGAGACATCCTGGCCTCCATGCAGAAGAATGTGTGGATGGACATATATTTAAGGAAGACACTAAACCAGAAAATACTACATTACACCCTCTTAAAAGACTTCTAAGATTGTTGTCATGCCTACCACTGACATTCAGATGATGTGTATTCTTGATTGTGATTTCATGTTTGGAGCTGATGAAGGTGTAAGTACCTGGAATGTCCTAGATTTCTCAAGGTATCAATCAGTGTTCAATTTCTGATCAATAGTGCTTCAGACATAGGAATAACAGGACAAAATTATTCTATACAATCCTATGAAGCTCCTATCACCATCCTCCTATTTTAGAGAATCTTAGATCTATCACCAATCCTGAGACGGGCAGAAACAATTCTTCTCCTGCACATAGGCATACTGCATATGTCTGTCCTTGCCCAAAGTATTCCAATTACTGTCTTTTTACTGAATTTGCTTTTAGACTATACCTGAAATATTCCACTTTTCACCAAAACATATACCAGCCCTCCCTGTTCTAATAGAGAGCTACCGTCCACCAATATCCAAAGGGTTCTCAGACATTCTAAATATGCCCCTGTGGGAGTAAACTTACTAAGTCTATTTAATTGGGCCTCAGATCCTTCTGCTTTGACCAAAAAGATTTCAATCTACTGACTCTGAGTTACCAGGGGCCTCAGATCTCATTTTCCCCAAGTGGTCATCAAATATGCCTTTCTGACCAATAATGACCTTGCAATGTTCTCCTCTAATGGAGACACTTAGTCACCCCCTCCTCTAATTTTAACTCCCAAATGGACCTCCAGACCACCCAAGCTTAAATTACCTGAGCCGAACATTAAGAAGTACAGCCCAGAACAAAAGCTCATTTCCTCAATGCAGAAACTAAAATGATGTATTCCTCACGATTCATACCTAGACCCAGGAGAAGAACATATGCCTGAGAAGAAGAACTAGTGTGGAATTGTCAGCCAGGTTTTTGGTGAGTGCTCAGACTGCTTCCTGATCCGGCACCACATTTACTACAGTGGACAGATGCTCTAGTCTCTGATGAGGAGTTGCTAGCTGTAAGGAAGTACCTGGAATGGGCTCCACTGCATGAGGTAGCCTGAGTCTTTGAGCTCATGTCAAGGAAAGAACATGCAAATTTAAACTCTACCCAACCAACATACTAGTTTACCTGTACAAAGGGGTTTTAGATTTCCAAATTCTCACAAAGATGCCCTCGTGTATTTCCCCTCTGACCATTGGGGTCCTATCTATTTTTCATGGCTCATAGGGTCTCATTTCTTCCCAATGTCCATTACCCACTCACCTCTGACCACTAGCCATACATCTCTGATTAGTGTTGGGGATGTTCTCGGTATGACAATAAGGCCTACAGTAGTGCCTACATGCCATTTTTGAATAATTGGATCTTAAATTCCACCTCTGTCCAAGGGTACTTCAGAAAGACCTTTCTCATTACATGGGGTCTCTATAGTAGCATCTTTATTCAACAGGCCTCTGGTTGTACCTTCTGGCCAAGCAGGTCTTACACTTCACTTAAAGAGATGCCACATTTACACAATGTAGACAAAAAGGATTTGAGCATTCTCATACTCATCAATATAACATTCCTCCCCTCAGGTTTGAAGTCTCCAGAGCAGCAAGGAGAGTGGGGAGTAGAACTCATCATCTTTAGGTCACTCATCCCCGATGGATTGTTCGCAACCTTAGTATACAGACATGGATAGTTGAACACAAACGTGTCAGGCTGACAACGCAATAGACATCTACTAAAGTCCTTGGAACCATGTTCAGAGTGCTGCACATCCTCCTGAAGATGCCACGGATGACATGGTTCCTTGTGATTGTTGTTCTCTTCTTGTTGTTGCTGTTTTCTTTTAACTTTTGAAGAGGATACATTATTAGTCTGTTGCTATTTTAGTCATCTCCTGGCATTAGAAACCAACATGCCACTGCTTAAATGTTTTACATTTCCTACTCTTTTTGGAAAGCACAATGTATGCACATCATTTTTTCCTATTGTTTCAAAGACATATCACTATGTAATTCAACTTTACAATTGTAATCATTTTGACCAATATTCACATGAATATAAATTTTATGTGTAAACTTCTTCCTGTGCTGTGTTATTTTCCACCAGGTGACAGTTTCATTTCAGGTCATTTGGAAGATCGTTTCTTACTATGTGTCTTTAAAAGATATATTTTGGAGCTGAGGGGTATGACTGAATATCTTCAGCACAATAAATACCTTCTGTAACGTTACTATCTAGTGGATTATAAGTATCAGGTTGTACACGGTAGTAACTAAAATAATGGACAAGTTTGAGAAAGATTTTAGGGTGTAATCTCTCATAATATACACAAAAAAGAAAATCCTAGATATTATTCAAATCTATGCACACCAAATGAACATTGTGAGTTTTGTGGATTTGTTTTTATATGTCTTTGTAGTTCGAATGTCCAACCTTTATGTCTTAATTGAGGATTGTAAATAATGCTCAGGGTGTGTGTGTGTGAGTTAAAGGGCACCATGTCTTTAGTGTTTAGATTAATATCACATATCATTATCTGTCTATCCATCATCTATATATGTATGTATGTATGTATGAAGTAATGATTGAATGTATTTATATAGATATGTATGCAACTATTTCTCTATCATCTACCAATCACTCTTTCTCTTTCTATTTCTCTCACCCTCTTTCTCTGTTTATCTCTTATGCATGAATATATGTATGCATGTAGCTAGGTAGGTGTGGTAGTTTTAATGTAATTGGTTCCCATCGGCCCATAGGCTGTATTCGGATGAGTAACCTTGTTGGACTAGGTGTTTCCTTGTTGGAGGAAGGGTGTCACTGGAAGAGGTGGGTGGTCTCATACATGTTCAAGTTATGCCCAGTAGGGTTCTGTGTGTTTGCTGTCTGTTTGCCTTTCCAAGAGTAGCTGTGATAGAGTGTTCAATGATTCAAGGAGGGGATGTTGGTTAGATGGCATATAAAGCAGGCAAGACACATTTACATACATGGTAGAAGAAGCAAGCTTTAAGAAGCACAAACTATCAGACACGCACACACACACACACACACACACACATTTGTTGGACAGTGCAAAGCTTCAACCACTTTCCATATATACTCACATTTGGTGGATAGAACAAAGCACCAACTTTATTTTTCTCACACTGCTTATATATCTCTGCACAATCTTTCAATTAGTATAAAATTTATACTGGTTACTTTCTATTTTCTTCTAGTGAATAATTATGAGAATATATAAGGAAAAGCATCTTCTCACTATACTTTTATGATGAGCTATTTATAAATTATGTTTATAAATATCCAATATTATCCCCAAGAACCAACACACATTTCTAACTAAAAAACTTGTTATAGATTAACAAGTTGTAAGCAAGTAAGGTATTTTTTTCAGCCAGTTTCTCTTACTGGTAGACTGAAATTTGCTGTTATACATAAAGGATTAGTTTTTATCTATCTCAAAAATTAATCCTTCAAAAATCTTAAAAGAATCACAAAACTAAACTTTTATGTAAAAACCTATCATCCCTTTCTACTTTGAATTCTCAGGGTGCACATCTGTACATTAACCATGTTTTTCTTATATCATATCAGGAATCAGAGGGAGGAAATAGGTACAAAGAAATAATAATCATCTGAACACCAGCCTGAATTTTGAAAAAAAAAAGGCATGCTTTTTGTAGTAATTCTTTCCAAGATCGTGGTTGAAGTATTAATCTGCATCAGCTGCAATCCTTGAGAAAGTTAGATCTAACTAACACTGTGGGTGGCAATGATATTGCCCAGTGAGGGGCTGGAACCCACCTTAAATTTTCATACAATCCATAGATTATGAGGGATGTGATGTGAGGGCAGCAAGTAGAGAGAAACTCTACAACAGCATGAGTGGTAACAGAGTGGTACCAGCTTTTAAGTGTTTAAGAGTGGTAAGAGCTTTTAAGTGGTTCACCTCACCAAGAATCCATGAAACCCCAGTATTTTGGAGGTAAAATGTATATTCCTGGGATCCCCTCTGCCATGCTTAATATTCTAGTAAAATTAAAAATAATATTAACTTCTCATTTAATAAACCCTGCTTACAGTCCCCCCAAATTTTACTCCCCACGGTTCTTTCACTACCTCCCATCCTCTCCAGTTCCTACAACTTTCGGGCATCATTCACCAAATTCTTCTCTTTCAAATATCTCTTCCTGCATTTCCTTATTCAACCCCATCTCCCTCCCCTATGCCACCTGATCTTCTCTTTCTTGTCCACCTTTGTCCACTAATAAAATCCATTCTATATCCCCATACCATGGGCATCAATGTATGCACCCAAGTCCTTCCTCTATACCTAACTTCACTGGATCTACAGATTGTAGACAGGCCATCACATATGTAATGTAGAATGTGTTAATCTTTGTATTGCTGTCACCAAAAACTATAACCCAAGCACAAGTTGGGGAGGGTAGGACTTATTTGGTTTACACTTCTTCATTGCTATTCATCATCTGAAGACAGACAAAACAGGAACTGAAATGGGCCAGGTACCTAGAGGCAGGAGCTAATACAGAGACCATGGATGGGTACTGCTGCCACGCACACCAGTCGAGTCAGCTTGACAGGCCGAGAGGCATGGAAGCACTCATGAGGCAAAGAGTTTCACGGAAGCTCACCTTCTGGAGTTTTGGCCTTCTCATTAACCCATATACTCATCCCCTATTCCCGCGTTAGTCTGGTGTATGGATCTTTATGCTCTCTTTAGTGTTATCTTATTATAAGTTATTTTTAAGATTGAATTCTGATATAGCTAAGCTTTCGCCAGTGTTCCAATATCCTAGAAAGTCCTTGAGCTGACCATGGGCTTGGAATTCAGTAAGAATGTTGCCTATTCAGTGGCATTCAGAATTGCCTCTGATATTATACTACCACTTTGAATAAAAGCTAAGTCACTGCCCTACACAAGAATTTATCATCATCTAGGATGAAGGAAGTTTGAGACCTAAGGAGGAAGCAGAGTACATACTTAGAACTATAGATAGCTGAGTTCCACCCATATACACGTATTTACAATGGCCTAGGGGGAAGGTGGTCTATACAATAGACTAAAATAGGAACTATAGCAAGGGCACGAAGCCCTTGACCCTGGCTTCTAAGATTATGTGGATATTTGGTGGAGCTCTTTTTGATCCCAGTTGTTAACAGTGAATTTTATCCCAGGTGTTTCCTGTGAGAACTTCTGAGTTTGTATTCCTCCGTTTTCTGTAAGAATCCAGTAACCTCTTTGTACCTTGCTTGTGTGTCACCCAACTTTCCTATTCTCTTCTGTATAAAAAGTTTGATACTCAATTTGACACATTACATTCAGATTCTACACAACCTCTTCTCTGTGTATCTATCTATCATTTCATCCAACGCTTTGCCCACCTGTGACTAGAGATCCGTTCCACGCAGACAAAGGGGCCCAGAGTGTCTGCAGCATTCTGCTTAGTGGTTAGTTCCCCATGGTTTCATGCTTTCTCATAGAGAACTCAGAACCACAAGCACATGGATGGCAGTATCAACAATTGGCAGAAATTCTACCCATCAATCATTAATTAAGAAACTGCCCTGCAGTCCTGCCTGCACAGACCAATCTTATGGAGACAATTTCTCAATTGAGATTCCCTACTCTCAGGGGACTTTACTTTGTGACAAGTTGACAAAAAACTATCCAGCCCAGTCAATATCAACATATAAATCAACACATAGCATATTTATCTTCCTGGGACTGGGATACGTTATTCAGGTTATGTTTTTGTTTTTAGTTTTTTTTTTTTTCTGTTTCCATCCATTTCATAACAGCTGAGTAATGTTCCATTGTATAAATATAACATATATGTTATACATTCTTCAGTTTATGGACATGTAGGTTGTTTCCAGTTGCAGATAATTATGAATACAGCAGCAATTAATATGGTTGAGCAAGTGTGCTTCTAGGAGGAAGAAGCACTTTGCGAAACATTCTGACCTATCAGGTGTCTGTTGTTATGTCCCCCCATTTAATATCTGATTTTGCTAATTTGGATATTATCTTTTTTATTTTAGTTAACTTGAATAATAGTTTGTTTATCTTAGTGATCTTGTCAAAGAACCAATATTTGTTCCAAAAATTTATTTGTATTTTTCTTTCTATTTTTTTTTCCACCCTGAGTTTTACTATTTCCTGCCACCACATCTTTTGGGTGTCATTTCTTCTTTGTGTTTGAGATCTTTAGGATGTGCTGTTAACGTGCTAATATAAGGTTTTGCTAATATTTTTAACTCATTTTTTATTAGATATTTTTCTTCATTTACATTTCAAATGCTATCCTGAACGTTTCCTATACCTTCCCCTACCCTGCTTGCCAACTCACCCACTCCTGCTTCCTGGCCCTGGCATTCCCCTGTACTTGGGTATATAATCTTCACAAGACCAAGTGACTCTCCTCTCTTTGATGGCTGACTAGGCCATCCTCTGGCACATATGCAACTAGATACATAGTTCAGGGGGTTACTGGTTAGTCCATATTGTTGATCCTCCTTTAAGGTTGCAGACCCTTTAGCTCCTTGGGTACTTTCTCTAGATTCCACATTAAGGGCCTTGTGTACCATCCAATAGATGACTGTGAGTATCTAATTCTGTATTTGCCAGGAACTGGCATAGCCTCACAAGAGATAGCTATTCCAGTGTCCTGTCAAAAAATTTTGCTGGCATATGCAATATTGTCTGGGTTTGGTGGTTGTCTATGGGATGAATCACCAGGTGGAGCAGTCTCTGGATGGTCGTTTCTTTTTTCTCACCTCCAAAAAGTCTCTGTAACTCCTTCCATGGGTATTTTGTTCCCATTATAAGAACCAATGAAGTATCCACACTTTGGTCTTCCTTCATCTCGAGTTTCATGCGTTTTGGAAATTGTATCTTGAGTAGTCTGTTTGGGGGCTAATATTGGCTTATAAGTTAGTACATATCATATGTGTTCTTTTGTGATTGGATTACCATACTCAGGATGATATCCTCCAGATACATGCTTTTGCCTAAGAAATTCATAAGTTCATTGTTTTTAACTGCTGAATAGTACTCCATTGTTTAAATGTACCAGAATTTCTGTATCCATTCTGTATCATATATTCTTCTGTTGAGCAACATCTGAGTTTTTTCGAGCAAATGGCTATTATAAATAATGCTGGTGACTGCTTCCAATTCTAAGAAGGGGCAAAGTGTCCACAATTTGGTCTTCATTCTTCAGTTTCATGTGTTTTGCAAATTGTATCTTATATCTCGGGTATGCTAAGTTTCCGGGCTAATATCCACTTATCAGTGTGTAAATACCATTTGAGTTCTTTTGTGATTGTGTTACCTCACTCAGGATGATGGCCTCCACATCCATCCATTTGCCTAGGAATTTCATAAATTCATTTTTTAATAGCTAAGTAGTACTCCACTGTGTAAATGTACCACATTTTTTGTATCCATTCCAATGTTGAGGGGCATCTGAGTTCTTTCCAGCCTCTGGCTATTATAAATAAGGCTGTTATGAACATAGTGGAGAAGGTTTCCTTCTTGCTGGTTGGGACATCTTCTGGATATATGCCCAGGAGAGGTATTGTGGGATCCTCTAGCAGTACCATGTCCAATTTTCTGAGGAACCGCCAGACTGTTACAGAGACAAAGTTTGGAGCTGAGACAAAAGGATGGACCATCTAGAGACTGCCATGTCCAGAGATCCATCCCATAATTAGCCTCCAAACGATGAAACCGTTGCATAAACTAGCAAGATTTTGCTGAAAAGACCCGGATATAGCTGTCTCTTGTGAGACAAGGCTGGGGCATAGCAAATACTTAAGTAGATGCTCAAAGTCAGCTATTGGATGGAGCACAGGATTCTCAATGGAAGAGCTAGAGAAAGTATCCAAGGAGCTAAAGAGATCTGCAACGCTGTAGGTCCAATAACATTATGAACTAACCAGTACCCCGGAATTCTTGACTGCATATGTATCAAAAGATGGCCTAGTAGGCCATCACAGGAAAGAGAGGCCCGTTGGACATGCAAACTTTATATGCCACAGTACAGGGGAATGCCAGAGACAAGAAATGGAAATGCGTGGTTAGGGAAGTGGGGGGTACGGTATGGGGGATTTTCTAAATGTACATTCTAAATGTAATTGAGGAAAATACGTAATAATAAAAAATATTAACAAAATAAATAAATAAGGCTGGTATGAACATCATAGAGAATGAATCCTTATTACACATCGGAACATCTTCTGAGTATTTGCCCAGGAGAAGTGTTGCTGGATCTTCTGGTAGTACTATGTCAATTTTCTGAAGAAGCACAAGACTGGTCCAGGTCCCTGCCAAGTGTATTCTGCAAAGGCCCCAGACATCTGGACACTTTCCGTACCAGAGTAAAGGGGGTCCGCCTGGTGCAGAAGTGCTTTGCCTGAGCATCAGCAACAGACATCTTGGTTCTAGGACCCCACCGGGTGTATTCTGCACAGGTGAGAGTACGGAATACAGAAGCCAAAAGCTTCTGGGAGAGGTGGGAGCCAAAGAGCTTCTAAGGAAGCCCACTTTTCGGGCCCAGACAACTGGCAAATGTCCAGGCCAGAGGAAAGGGGTCTGACCAGTGCGGGACTGCTTTGAGTGAGCATCGGCAGCAGATATCTTGGTTCCGGGACCCAGCCGAGAGTATTCTGCACAGGCTTCAGACATCTGGCCACTTTCCCAGCCAGAGGAAAGGGGTCTGCCCAGTGCAGGAGTGCTTTGCCTGAGCATCAGCTGCAGACATCTTGGTTCCAGGATTCCACAGAGTGTATTCTGGACGTGTGAGAGTGTAGAATACAGAAGCTAACACCTTCTGGGACAGGCCAAAGCAACTCAGCTTCAGGACAGGTCCTGTTTTGGGCCTTCTTCTTCGGCCAGGAGGGGGGTCTTAAGGCCATATATCTGTGCACCTTTCCCGTGAGAGGAGAGCTCGCCTGCAGAGAGTCCTCTGACAACTGAAACTCAGAGCAGAGATGTAGTCTACCAGGTCTGCTGATAGAGGCTAACAGAATCACCTGAGGAACAAGCTCTAACCAGAGACAACTATAACAACTAGCTCCAGAGATTACCAGATGGCCAAAGGCAAATGTAAGAATTGTACTAACAGAAATCAAGAACACAGCACTCCCACTCCACCTAGTCATGTGCACCCCAACAAAACCGAAAAGCTAGACCCGGATTTAAAAGCATATCTCATGAAGATGGTAGAAGACATCAAGAAGGACTTTAATAATTCACTTAAAGAAATACAGGAGAACACTGCTAAAGTGTTACAAGTCCTTAAAGAAAAACAGGAAAACACAACCAAACAGGTAGAATTCCTTAAAGAAAAACAGGAAAACACATCCGAACAGGTGATGGAAATGAACAAAACCATACTAGACCTAAAAATGGAAGTAGACACAATAAAGAAAACCCAAAGTGAGGCAACGCTGGAGATAGAAACCCTAGGAAAGATATCTGGAACCATAGATGCAAGCATCAGCAACAGAATACAAGTGATGGAAGAGAGAATGTCAGGTGTAGAAGATTCCATAGAGAACATCAGCACAACAATCAAAGAAAATGCAAAATGCAAAAGGATCCTAACTCAAAACATCCAGGAAATACAGGACACAATGAGAAGACCAAACCTACAGATAATAGGAGTTGATGAGAATGAAAATTTTCAACTTAAAGGGGCAGCAAATATCTTCAAAATAATTATAGAAGAAAACTTTTCAAACCTAAAGAAAGAGATGCCCATGAACATAAAAAAAAGCCTACAGAACTCCAAATAGACTTGACCAGAAAAGAAATTCCTCCCAACACATAATAATCAGAAAAACACATTCACTAAAAAAAGATAGAACATTATAAGCAGTAAGGGAGAATGGTCAAGTAACATATAAAGGCAGGCCTATCAGAATTACACCAGACTTTTCACCAGAGACTAGGAATGCCAGAAGAGCCTGAACAGATGTTATACAGACACTAAGAGAACTCAAATGCCAACCCAGGCTACTATACCTGGCCAAAATCTCAATAACTATATGTGGAGAAATCGATGTATTCTATTTCTCCTTCCCTGTGTAATTTGTTGACAACTTTCTGAAGTATTATAACTATCTATCCTAAAATTTAACATTTTTTGTTTCATATTATTAATCAGTAGTTTGAAATATGAACTTATTATGGCACTACCCAATGCAGGTAGAAAATATTCATAATTATTATTTTTTAAACAATATTGTGTATTTATGTTTAGGTAGGCATGAAATTATTAAGACAAAGTATTCTGTCCTCGTTCTAAAATCAGTTCTAGGTAACAGTAAAATAGTTCCTATGATCTAGAAGTAAACACAGAAAAATAGACAACAGGAATATATTACTTTAAACCTAGATGATATATATATGTACACAGTATAATTCAAATGAGTCACTAATCTTGTTGTCAGGGATCACAGATGTGTAATATGCTTGATTAATTTCTCTGCTTGTAGCATAAACAGAACATTCTGCCACTATATAACAGCAAGCCCTAAGAATTAAATTTCAAGATTGTTTATAACTTTATTTATTCATGTTCTATTACTCGAGTATGTGGTTTCTTCAGAAAGTGTTGTAGTATCAAGTTTTGGACTGTAACCAAGAGTAATGCCACTTAAATGTAATATTTTAAATAAAATTCCTACAATGTGGCATTCCGTATGGGAATAACAGACATAATCCTATACTCATGCTTACCTAAACTTGTAATCTCTAATGTTTCCTCCTACTACTATGTTGCATGTGTTCTGTCATTCCCTCCTTCCATAAAGGCTTCATCCTTTATTCCATGCCATGTGCCACTTTGGGGTTCCTTATCTCCACAGATACTCCAAGTTAAACATAAAATCTAATAGTTGAAGCTAGACCAAATGTGATTACAGACTCGTAGCATTTCTCTTTATAGGCCTGACTTAACGCATTTACTATATAGTATTTTCAAATTCCATATACTCTCTAGCAAATTTAGTTAGAGCTGATTGCATCTCCTTTTTTGAAAACAAAATCAACAAAAATGACTGAGCAAGTATCAATAGATAACCATGCTATCTTTTCTACACTCAAGTGTGATATAGGTGAGTCACCAGTTAGTTCTATTTTTAGATATTTTTAGCAAATTCCACACTGATTTTATCCTGGATGTACCAACTTAAGCACCCACCAGCAGAACAGCTGTACTTTATTCCCACATCGCTAATGCTTCTTGACTTTTGTTTTCCTGATTGTACTCATTCTTTAAGGGATGAGCTAGAATTTAAGTTTGGAGAAAAAAAGAGCACCAGAAAATTTTTTTGTGGGAGCCATAGCTAGTGTTGAAAGATATAAGGAGTAATGTAATAAAGGGAATTGTTTCCTCGAGGTGAGTATCCACCAAGCTAATCCTGCAACTTGTGCAAAGAAATGTACCAAGGATTGATCTGTTTATAGCAGAAAAACAACATATCAAATTTATGAAAAAATATTCAAGGAAGCAGGCAGGTTCTATCTAAAGCAGGCAAAAGAACTTGGCAACATCCACCATGTAGTTCTTTCATCAGATTAATGAAGGATACAGAAGGAAAAGAGCCATGGAGTCTTCCTAAGTGGTTATGGAAAGCCACTGAGGGCATCCAGGTTGCAGCGAAGTCCCTGAATAGATGTCTAGAGAGGCTTTTTGTGAAGGTATGAAAGGGAAGCCTATATTGTGTTATAGCAATCAGGATGTAAGAAGGTCCACAGCTGTGCGATATCTCTCAAAGAAAGCTACACACAAAGAATGGAACCAGCCCAAGACAGAGAAATATATTGTAGTCATGAAACTAGATAGGAAGAGCTTTTTAAGCCACAATGTACATAAATTTAGGATTTGGGGTTTGTCTAGCTAGATTTGATCTTGATTTTCCCAATATTTCCTGTTTATGTTTCTTTTCCTCTTATTTTGAATGAGAATGTATAATCATGTCAGTGTACTTTGAAAGTAAACAATGCTTTGAATTTGATTTTATATGGTGTTACAATTAAGAAATTGTAATCTGTTCTAAAAGATTAAATATGATTGTAGTTGTATATGGAATTTTATCTCATGTTAAGCATGATTCTGCCCTGGAAATTCATATACTTTATTTGCAGTTGTATATTAGATATAGGATACTGTGCTAGGCATAACTATTGCTTTCCTTTGGAAATTAATATAATATAAGGAGATATGATTGTATGTCTTATTGACAAGAGGTATACTTATGAAGGCTAGTCTTGGTTGTAACCCTGATAATATTAGGAATTCACTAAAACTCTGGGAATTTGGGGCACCTGTGAGGAATTTTTTTTCCTGATTTGATTATGTGAAATAGGAAGACCAACCCCAAATGTAGATCGTTTGTTCTGTTGTAGAAACAACTGTAAAATATAAATTTCATTGATGTCAGTTTTTTTAATAAAAGTGTGTAGCTAGGACTAAATTCTAGTAGTTACAATCAAGATAGTTTTTATGATCCTACACTGTTTCTGTCTTTTATTACAGTGTTTCCTGAACACTGAGGTGGAGATTTGATGGTGACCTCCCTTTTAGGACTGAATGTTAGAAGGTCCCTCAGGCTTTGCATATTATCTGGCTGGTAGATTAGAAAGGAGATGGTTACAAGCAAAATTGGATGGATGAGCAGTTAGGCATTCCAAAGAGCAAATGGTGCTTGACTAACCTCGTAAGCTATCTCCCTCTATTCTCTGGGACTGGTTGTTGCTAGTCTATTTCTGTTTTTCCTTATATATCAGATTGATATTTCACAAGTGTTGTTCCTCCATGCCCAGAACCCTTATTTTTAGTCTTATACCTGAACAAGCTTCCTTTCATTTTCAGCTGATCTGCTCAGGTTTCAGTATTAGAGAGCATCTCAGCAGAGCTTGCAGCTCTATAACCCTGCCACTCCCACTGCTGCTGCTTTCCAACTAGCATTTCTGGACCCATCACGTGTTCACCTGCAACTTTACTCCAAGATGATTTGGCGGGAATCAGGTCCCTACCCCTGCTTCATAAATGAGTTTCAGAAATAGTAAAATTGAGCTTTGTTCAGAATTTTGCCTTAGCTACATCTTTCTCTTCTCTGCCTAGCTCCCTATTCTCTTCCAGGTTTCCAAGATTCCTTTCCAGATTAGAACCCAGACATGTGAGCTGCTGGCCAGACACAACACATTTGAATTGGTACTTGTGTGTGACTTACACATCTACATGCTCCTGAGGCTGTCAGGAGTATACTCTGTTTCACACTCAGCAACACTGAGTCTAGGAGGCTAAAGGCAAGCTAATGGTTAACAGAAAGAAGGTATTGAAACAAAGTTGCAGAGTGTTGAGTCCTGAAACAATGAAAGGCAGAGATGACCCTGCCTTAAGTGCTTCTCTCTCTGACAGGCAAATGCCAAACAGAAGTCAATTTATTTCTTAATCTCTTGAGGTTCTATGCCCCTTCAGGGTTCTCATTCTCTAAGCTCTGCATGCATGCCCGACATGACTAGGTCATGTTATATCTTCTGCTGATCAGAGGAAGGATTTGTCCTGCTTTAGAGCCCGGCCCCAGGAAGTTAGAACCCAATAAAAGCAGACTTAATGATTTATATGAACTCAGGCTGTGTCCTTTATTATCATAGCACAAGGAATGCTAAAATATGGATAGTTATGGTGAATTTGATCCTGGCTCATTGCCACAAGACTCTAGGTGTCTGTGTAAAGGTTTCTCTTGGCTGCATGAGCTTTGCCAATTTAGATATCTGAAGCCTTATGTCATGGACCTTGGCCCACAAAAATCCTGATTTCTTTTCTCCAGTTTTTTCCAGCATGAATCCTAGATACTGCTGAAATATTACTTCTGAGTCAGACATTGAGCAAAATTTTGTGTATGAGATCTTACAAGAGAGCTTTATACAATGCCCAAGTCTGCCTTCAAGATAAACAAGCCAGTTCAGAACTACCTTTACTGGGATGCTCCATATTCTCTACCCAGAAATCACTGTATTTTCCCCAGGACCACTTTTTCTTTTCTCAACTTGAAGTCTAGATTACTTCTGCCTCTCTCTGATTTCTATGCTCCCCATTCTCTCTCCCATGTAGATGCTTCAGGGATGAATCATCTCTATAGAAAGGGACTGACTGGTTTAAGAGAAGTTCAAGTTGCTACAACAGTAGTGGTATCAGAGTGGATGACCAGAATTCTCCAGGTTACAACAGACTATTCATAGAAGGGACTGCAGATATCGTGGTGAATTGTGGAGAGCCGGTACGTGCTGCAAGCAATTACGTGCGTGCCGCCAGTAATCTCTGAGAAGAGCCATGTGTGCCGTGAGCAATCACCATTATAAGATGGTGCGGGCCTCCACAGTGCCTAACTAGTAAACAAGCCTTGTACGCAGGTGCGAGAGTGAATTCACTCCTAGTCACTCCCATTCTCGGGGTGTAATAGTGGGGTGATGGGCAAGCAATGAATCAGGAGCTGTCATGCCATATCAGGTGCTGAAACGTCACACTGCTGGTTATAAAAGCAGTGCCATTTTCCCGGATCGGGATCTTCCTGAGAAGCAAGCAATAAAGCTCTTGCTGAGGAAGATTCTGGTTTGTTGCATCTTTCTTGCTGGTCGAGCTGGACGCAATAAGTGGTGCCAAAACCCGGGAACTGTCATCACACCAGCGCAAGGAAGATCCCTCATTCACGGGGCAGAATCAGAACTGTGGGACAAAAGGCTCTACAAGGTACGTACAATCTTGAAATTTCTCCAGAGTTAGAAGCCCTTTTGATTGTTTGCATGGCGATTACACTTTTCCTTTTGGTTTCGTTTTGTTTCCACCACTGGAACTGTTGACTGGTTCTTAGTCGCAGTCAGGCCTGGACAGCGCCTGGACAGCAACCAATTTCAGGCCCGGTCAGGCCTGGACAGCGGCAGTATGGGAATCTCCCATTCTATAGTAGTGGGCTTACGCTCAGTCCTGAAGCAGTGTGGCCAAAAAATCGCCACTAAGACCTAAGAGGGATTTGTCAGAGAGATAGACCGTGTTGCACCATGGTATGCTTGCTCATTGTCATTAACTGTCGCCTCTTGGGACAAACTGAAAGGAGATCTAGTTAGGGAACAGCAGAAAGGCAAACTTAAAGCAGGGATTATGCTGCTATGAAATTGGTGAAACCATGTTTAACAGATGAGGATTGTCAGCAAATGGTAGAAGCAGGGCAGAAAGTTCTGGACGAAATTCAAGAAAGTCTATCAGAGGTAGATCAGGGAGAGAGAGTAAAAATAGAGAGGAAACAAAGTGCACTGAAGAATTTAGGCCTTTCCATGAGCCTTGAGACCGAGGAAAAGAGAATGTCAGGGAAAATACCTGGGGAGAGATTAGAAAAAGGGATGGAAAGGGAGAGAAGAAGGGAGATCGAGCTGGAGAGGCACATAAGGAAATAAGCCTCTACCCACCACTAGATGAGTTTAAGCAGCTAGCTGTCAGTAGCTCAGAATCAGATAAGGAACTTAGCTCCTATGAGGAAACAGACTTAGAGAAGAAAGCGACAGGTTGTGAGGGAGAAAGATACCAGTCAGATGAAAGACGAGTTAATCAGTTACAGAATAACATGAAAGCAGCTAGAGACAAATGTCAAATCATTGCGCAGTCTTCGGATATGCAAATTCAGGGTTCTAGTGCACCTCCGCCTTATGTGCAGAGGCACCATTCTGAGCCTTATGTGCAGAGGTATCATTCAGACTCATTTATACCAAAAGAGGAACAGAGGAAGATACAACAGGCATTTCCAGTTTTTGAAAGAGCTGAGGGAGGGCGTGTTCACGCTCCAGTAGAATATATACAGATTAAGGAGCTTGCAGAAACAGTCCGTGATATGGAGTCAGAGCTAATTTCACTGTAGCACAAGTTGAAAGGCTTGCAACTCACACTATGTCTCCTGGTGATTGCCAGACTGTAGTAAAAGCTGCAGCCCCCAGTATGGGGATGTATCTTGAATGGAAAGTTTTGTGGCAGGACTCCTGTCAGACGCAGGCAAGGGCCAATGCCACCATGGAAGGAAACCAAAGGACATGGACATTTGAATTGCTTACAGGTCAGGGACAGCATGCTGCTAACCAAACAGATTATTATTGGGGAGCATACGCCCAGATCTCAGCTGCCGCTGTTAAGGCATATAAGGCACTCTCTAAGAAGGGAGAGGCAAGTGGGCATTTGACCAAGATCACTCAGGTCTACCAGGAGTCATACTCAATTTTTGTGGCTAGAATGACAGAGGCAGCAGGGAGAATATTTTGAGATACAAAAGCAGCTATGCCTTTAATTGAACAGTTGATATATGAACAGGCTACCTAGGAATGCAGGGCAGCTATTACACCTGGAAAAAGCAAGGGACTGCAGGACTGGTCGAAGGTTTGCCGTGAACTTGGTGGGCCACTCACTAATGCAGGTTTAGCAGCTGCCATTCTACAAGTGCAAAAATCCCCTGACATGGCTGAGCTCAAACTCTGCTATAATCGTGGCAAACCGGGACATTTAAAAAAGGACTGTAGAGCCCTTGATAAAAGGAGAGCACCAGGATTGTGCACTAAGTGTGGAAAAGGATATCATTGGGCTAGCGCTTGTCGTTCAATCAGGGACATTCGAGGCAGGCTCCTGCAGCCAGGATTCCCTCAAGCAGTAGATAATGACACCATTTCAAAAAACCAGTACAGGGCCCTCAGGTCTTAGGGCCCGAAGACATACGGGACCACGACAGGCGAAAGGTGGACCCCACAGTCCGCAGGGCAACAGAAGGCTCAGCTGGATTGGACCTCCGTACCACCACCCAATTCATGCTGATCCCTCAAATGGGAGAACAGCCTATTCCTACTGACTATAAAGGACCTCTGCCATCTGGGAGTGTCGGCCTAATATTGGGCAGGGCTTCCCTTACACTACAAGGTCTTATTGTTCACCCTGGAGATGTAGGTCAAGATTATGAAGGGGGACTTCAAGTTCTCTGTTCCTGTCCTCAGGGTGTCGTTTCTATTTCACAAGGAAATAGAATAGCTCAGTTAGTAATTCAGCCAAGCCTACATGGCTGTTTTCCCTCTTCTGGTGTCCCTCAAGCTACCAGAGGGATTGGTTCTACTGGAAATGATTCACTTATTTAATAATGCCTTTAGATTCCAGGCCTTCTTTAGAGTTAGTTATAGAAGGGAAACAATTTAAGGGGATTTTAGACACAGCAGCAGACAAAAGTATTATTTCTTCTCACTGGTGGCCGAAAACTTGGCCAGTTATTCAGTCATCACATTCTTTGCTAGGTTTCGGTTATCAGTCCTGTCCCACTATTAGTTCCCGTTCTTTGAGCTGGACAGTGCCTGAAGGTCAAATGGGACGATTCACTCCTTATGTCTTACCACTCCCAGTAAATCTCTGGGGGAAAGACATCTTACAGGCACTAGGACTGACCTTAACTAATGCATGCTCGCCACAAGCTGTTGGAATGTTTAAGAAAATATGCTATAAAGAAGGAAGGGGATTAGGAAAAGGAGAGCAGGGTAAACTTGAACCTATCCCTCAAAAAGGTAATAATGGGAGACAAGGTTTGGATTTTTTCTAGAGACAGCTGTTGAGGGTTCCATGCCCATACCATGGCTTACAGAGGAAGTTGTATGGGTTCCCCAATGGCCTCTCTCCTCTGAAAAATTAGAAGCAGCCACAAAACTAATTTCTGAACAGCTACACTTGGGGCATTTAGAGCCTTCTAACTCACCCTGGAATACACCTATGTTCGTAATTAAGAAAAAATCTGGCAAATGGCGCTTATTACATGATCTTAGAGCAATTAATGCGCAAATGCATCTGTTTGGACCAGTTCAGCAAGGGCTACCATTACTTTCTGCCTTACCCAAAAATTGGGAAATTATAATCCTAGACATTAAAAATTGCTTTTTCTCTATACCTTTATGCCCTCAAGATAGGCAAAGATTTGCATTTACGATCCCAGCCATTAATTACTTAGAGCCAGATCAAAAATACCAATGGAAGGTCCTACCTCAGGGGATGGCGAATAGCCCCACCATGTGTCAACTGTATGTACAATTGGCACTTAAGTCAGTTAGAGAACATTTTCCATCATTACAGGTGATAATTTATATGGATGACATGTTGATTTGCCATAAAAATTCAGAGTTAATGCAAGATGCATACCTTATATTAATAAAAACATTAGGGCAATGGGGATTGCAGGTAGCCACCGAAAAGGTGCAAGTTGCTCGAATGGGAGCCTTCCTAGGGTCACTTATTTATCCTGACAAAATTGTTCCTCAAAAATTAGAGATTCGCAAAGATCAACTACATACCTTGAATGATTTTCAAAAATTGTTAGGAGATATTAATTGGCTGAGACTTTTTTTGAAAATTCCATCAGCAGAATTAAAGCCCTTATTTGACATATTAGAGGGAGATACCCATATCTCCTCCCACAGAGCACTTACCCCAGCTGCATGTCAAGCTTTACAAATTGTAGAAAAGGCCCTACAAGATGCTCAATTACAACGCATTGACGAGTCAAAGTCATTTGAATTGTGCATATTAAAAACTGCACAGTTACCAACAGTGGTCTTATGGCAAAATGGGCCCTTGTTGTGGGTCCATCCTAATGCTTCCCCTGCAAAAATCATTGAGTGGTATCCTAATGCAGTTGCTCAACTTGCACTTAGGGGGATAAAAGCAGCCATTACTTATTTCGGGTAAGAACCTTATATAGTAAGTGTACCTTATACTTCTGCTCAAGTTCAAACCCTGGCAGCAACAACCAACGATTGGGCAGTCTTGGTTGCCTCCTATTCAGGACAAATTGATAACCATTATCCAAAACATACAATTTTACAATTTGCCTTAAGCCAAGCTATAGTGTTTCCAATAATAACAGTCAAACACCCACTTCCGGATGGGGTAGTAGTGTATACAGATGGATCCAAATCTGGTATAGGTGCATATGTAGTAAATGGCCAAGTAAAATCTAAACAATATAATGATTCATCACCCCATGTTGTAGAGTGTTTGGTAGTTCTAGAAGTCCTTGAAACTTTCCTGGGACCGCTCAATATTGTATCTGATTCCTTATATGTGTTCAATGCAGTTAATATGCTTGAAGTTGCAGGCTTAATTAAACCAACTAGGAAGCTTGCTCACATTTTTCAAATGATTCAGTCAGCCTTGTTATACAGAAGACATCTTGTCTATATTACTCATGTTTGAGCTCATTCTGGCCTTCCTGGCCTCATGTCTCATGGAAATGACTTAGCAGACAAAGCCACTAGAATCGTGGCTGCTGCTTTGTCCTCACAGGCAGAGGCTGCAAGAGAATTTCATGAATGCTTTCATGTGACACCTGAGACATTACACCACCGTTTTACTTTAACCAGGAAAGAATCTCGTGACATTGTCACCCAATGTCAAAACTGTTGTCAATTTTTACCTACTCCTCATGTAGGGGTAAATCCTCGTGGCGTCAGGACATTACAGGTCTGGCAAATGGATGTCAGTCATATTTCCTCCTTTGGGAGAAATCAATATTTACATGTTTCTATTGACACCTGCTCTGGTGTAATATTTGCCACACCTTTAACAGGTGAAAAAGCCTCTCATGTTATACAGCACGGCCTAGAAGCGTGGAGTGTGTGGGGCAAGCCCACAATTCTATAAACAGATAATGGGCCAGCATATAATTCTACTTAATTTCAACAATTTTGTCATCAAATGGATGTCACTCATTTGACTGGCCTTCCTTATAATACTCAAGGACAAGGCATTGTGGAACGTGCCCACCCCAAACTCAAATCTTATAAAACAGAAAGGGGGAGTTGATGAGACTCTGACCTCAGTGCCAAGAGTAGCAGTATCTATGGCACTCTTTACACTTAATTTTTTGAATCTCGACGAGCAGGGACACTCTGCAGCTGAGCGACATAGCTCAGACCCTGATAGACCAAAAGAAATGGTCAAAGGGAAGGATGTTTTAACTGGTCAGTGGAAAGGCCCGGATCCTATCTTAATCAGATCCTGGGGAGCTGTTTGTGTTTTTTCACAGAGTGAAGACAACCCATTTTGGCTACCGGAATGACTCATCCCCAGGATATTCATCAAGGATGGTGCAGAAGATGCTGACCTCCCGAGGACTGTTCCTGATCCTGACAATGCTGAACTTGTCTCAGGTTCCTAGTATAATGGGCCAGCAGAGATGGGCTATTCTCTCAACTTTCCCTAAACCAATGCCAGTTCGCTATGATGCTATAGTTTTTCCAAAATTCTTTACTACTGATAAAACAGTGGATTTGCCATATTTACCCTATGATCCCAACCCGAGCACCATTAGGAGAAAATCGCACTTTACTAGAACAGGGTTCTTTATGTTTTCGAATTAATGGACCAGGAAATTGTATCAACCTCACAGCCCGAGCTTTGGGGAAGTTTAATGAGCATAGAGGAGGTTGCATGAGCACAACCCAAGATACTTCCAATGTAGAGATAACCTTTACAAATCGGACCTTTTGGCACGAGGTAAATTGGGTTAATGGTACATTTCTACCACCTAACTTTTCAGACAAAAAACGTCCACACCAACCAAAAATAGCCCCTCATTGTAGTTTGGAAGATGAAGGGCTGATCCTGCCTTGGTCTGATTGTCAATCCTCCATCACTCATTGGGCAGATCAGAGTAAAACCTTTTCCTTTTCTCCCAACATGATAGATAACCCAGAGAAGGAATTTGTTATGAAAAAGGGACTTTTCATACAGGACATTAGAATGCATCCCTTTCACAAGTGGGTGCTTTGTGGAGTCAATGGCAGTTGTACAGAACTCAATCCTTTGATCTTTATCCAGGGAGGAGCAGTTGGAAAGGCTTCTTTTACTGGCATCTCAAGATTTGGTCAGTATTGGGGAATACATGATGCCTCCCTGGACTCTTATGGATATAGTAATACCAGTGCAGAGATCACTGGGTTTAATAAAACTTTGGTAAACCAGATTAATTGTCCATCTACCACAGTCTGTGTTTACCCTGCTTTCTTGTTTATTCTTTCAAATGATTCATTTGAAATCTGTTCCAATGATAATTGTTGGATTTCTCAATGTTGGGATGTAACAAAGAACACCCGTGCCATGGTGGCACGGATCCCACGTTGGATCCCTGTTCTGGTGGATACACCCTCCATCTTATCTATGTTTTGAAAAAAGAGAGATTTTGGCATTACTGCTGCCGTGATCATAGCAATTTCAGCCAGTGCAGCTGCTGCTACAGCTGCAGGGTATGCTATGGTTAGTGCGGTTCAATCAGGCACAAAATTAAATCAGCTTTCAGCAGATCTGGCTGATGCCATCACTGTCCAAACTTCTGCTAGTACCAAGTTAAAGGGAGGGCTGATGACTTTGAATCAGTGCCTTGACCTGGCGGAAGAACAGATAGGTGTTCTATACCAGATGGCCCAGTTGGGTTGTGAAAGAAAACTGGAAGCTCTGTGCATTACCAGTGTCCAATATGAAATTTTACTTATGCAGCTAATTTGTCTAGACAGGTTTCTTTATATCTTGCAGGAAACTGGTCTGAAAAGATTCGATGAGACCCTTGAGGTCCTTAGAGTGGCCGTTCTAAAGATCAACTCAACACGAGTGGACCTGTCATTGACAGAGGTCCTCTCCTCCTGGATTTCATCTGCCTTTTCTTATTTTAAGGAATGGGTGGGGGTAGGTTTATTTGGTGTTGCCACCTGCTGTGGACTTGTGGTCATGCTCTGGTTGGTTTGCAAGCTCAGAACCCAACAAACACGTGACAAGATTTTGATAACCCAAGCACTTGCTGCCATCAAGCAAGGGGCCTTCCCTGAAATCTGGCTATCTATGCTCAAAAATTAATTGACATTGGTGGCTGTCCTCTTTTATAGAGTTCGCCCTAGTTTATTTAGTAGTTAATGTCACATAGCACTGTGGTATCCAGGGACGGGCAACTTTCCTCATGCACAGATCAACCTAAGACATGGGGCCCGGTGGCGATAGGGTTACCCTATGACAGGAAAGGCTGTGACATTGGAGGAATGACCTAAGACAGGAGCCACAGTGGATGGGCAAAGTTACACAGGCCTAGACCAGCCTCAAGTTTTAATAAAATAAAAAGGGGAAGATGTGGAGAGCAGGTACGTACTGCGAGCAATCTCGTGCATGCCACCAGTAATCTCTGAGGAGAGCCGTGTGTGCCGCGAGCAATCGCCATTATAAGATGGCGCGGGCCTCCGCTGTGGCTAACTAGTAAAGAAGCCTTGTACGAAGGTGCGAGAGTGAATTCACTCCTAGTCACTCCCATTCTCGGGGTGAAATATTCAGGTGATGGGCAAGCAATGAATCAGGAGCTGTCATGCCATATCAGGTGCTGAAATGTCACGCTGCAGGTTATAAAAGCAGCGCCATTTTCCCGGTTCGGGATCTTCCTGATAAGCAAGCAATAAAGCTCTTGCTGTGGAAGATTCTAGTTTGTTGTATCTTTCTTGCCGGTCGAGCGGGACGCAATAGTGAATAGCTTTTACCTCCCTGCTGTTGCTCTCCTAGTACTGACCAGAAACTGAGGTGCCATTTACAGCAGACTGTGCTAGGACATAGTCATAGAACACATCTTCCTTCGAAAGCAGCCTATAGGCTTCATTGGAAAAAACTTAAATCTGTGAATATTGGGAACAGAGTCTGTACATAGCTCAGTTGACAGAGTGACTGCCTAGCATTTAGGATGCCTAGGACTCAGTGATTAGTGCTGTCTTTACTTTATTGCCTTTAGTGGGTCTACTTATTATATTGTAATACACTTGGGATCATAGAAAGGGATATCATGATGACCTAAGACCAAGACTGTCAATGATGTTGGTTAGAGTCTTCTCTTGTATCCTCAGGCTAAAGAGACCTGATACCAGAGTGACTCACATTACTGAGAAACTCAAGTTTCTATTTCATTTCTTTTTAAGGCCTCTTAATTCAAAGAGTCATTGCCATTACAAGGTGTAACCATCACACACTTTATCTCTTTTATCTAGGTGATTTCCCAGTGTTCTTTACTTGGTTCATCAGTTCTAGGATTCAATGCAAAATAGCAACCAATAGTATTAAAATCTTGGATAGAACAGATATATAACAGTAATTACTTTGCTTGAATATATTAGTACAAAATCTGACATAACTGAACAAATGGAAACTAGGCTTGTGTCATGGATTAGAGGGCCTAGATCTTTTTCACAGCAGGTTATGCACCCTTTAGGATCCTCTGTAGAAACAATGAGGTACAATGGTCACTGATCATTCTTAACAGAGAGGCCCTTCTCTACAGGTAACAGATTCCTAGATCCACATTAAGTTGATTCCTGCTAAGACGGTCTATAGTGTATGACCATGTTAAATTCATTCAGGAAGCTACTGAAAAACAAAGCATTGTTCCAATCAGCAACAGACAGGACACAGAGCTCTGAGTATACAGCCAAGGGGAAATTTAAGTCATAGGGGTTAGGCTAATATCCTCTGATCTAAATTGTTCTGATCATGTCTTAATAGCTATGTATCTTAGTACCTGAAAACTATTTCCCTACATTCATTTGCTTATTCATGATTGGAATATATATTGTACGCTTTCTCATTTCGTGGTATGTTAAATTTGGAACTTGGTATAAAACTGTTAATAATCCGAATGTGCAGTATTCAATTGCATTATATATGCCTTAAACACCATGAGAAGAAAGGAAATGAATATAATAAATCTTTTTTTTTTGCCATGTAATACAAACTTATTCAGAAAACCTACTGAAAGACCCCCGTGGGGAGTCCCTTCTCGGGCAAGCGCGTACCCAGTAGGACACTGAGACCGAACTCACTGTAATTATACAAGGCTTTAATGGCATACAAACACACAAACAACAAAGGTTCGCTGAAGCCAGAATGCTGAGGACGAAACTCATGCACCGCGCAGGGGGCAGGGGAGTTCAACCCCAGCCCAAACTTTTTACAGGCTTATAAAGGCAAAAACCACAAACCAAAAACAGGGGAGCCAAAAGAATTTGCGCCATTACACATAATTGGCTTATTTAAATGGCGGCAGGATGATTACAAATTAGCAGGGTTATATGTACCTGCTAAAATGGAGAAAGACACAAGGGCTTGGGACTTCTCGAGGTCAGCAGGACACCTGGTCAATGTATGATTTATGGGGTCTATAGGGATGTGCCATCCTGCCAGATGGCCATTTGGTCCGCCCTGATAGCAGTGGCTAGTTCCTGCATTCTCTTTTTAATCTTTTATGGCCGGAAATTCTTAGCTACAGGGTGAGTATGGCTGTGCCTGGACCCGCCTGGGTCTATTCTTCAGCCCTGAGTTTCTTGAACTTACATACCACAATGCTATAAGACCCAAAATTATAAGTTTTTGCTGTTCATTACCCACTTCTTTTAGTGGATAGCTCTAATCTTAGAACGACCTTTCTTCTTGTTGATATTGCTGTCTGAGGACCATGACTTGTATGGTGTTTATTTTATCTTTAACAAAAGCAACCAGCTTATTTAAAATACATGGCCCAAAAGAAAGCAGGAGGAAAAAAATAATCAGAGGGCCTGCCAGGGTGGAATCAGTGTCATAAAACAGGGAGACCAGTTAAACCAATTTTACCATCCTTAATACGCTTCTCTTTCTTTGCTTCATTTTTCTAACCTTTCTCTGAGCTTAGCCATGGAGTCCCTGATAAGACCAGAACGGTCTACATAAAAACAACACTCTTCTTTTAGTGCAGCACAGAGTCCACCTTCTTTGAGAAAAAGTAGATAAAGCCCCCTCCTGTTCTGTAGAGAGGTCAAAGATTCTTCAAGTTTGGTGATGGACTGCTCTAGTGCTCCTAGGTCTGCATCCATAGCGGTTGTGCAATTCATGAAAATAGTGGGGGGTCTGTATCAAGGCAGTTGTGCCTTTGCCGACCCCAGCTGCTGTTCCTAGACCCAAAAGCACTGCTAAGGTCATGGTAATGGGTTCCCTTTTATACCGGGTCCAGTGGTTGAATCCATTGACAAAAATCTGTCATCATGATACAGAAGCCTAGGAACCCTCTGAACTAAACGACAATAATCTTTAGAAGTATTAAAAACAGAAGTAAATACACAGGGAGTGAGTCCAGTGTTGCAAGCCCATACTGTGTCTAAGGGAGGGACTAAGTACTGACCTCTATTATTGGAAGACTGGAGATGATGAGTCTGATTACAGAGTTACCATTTGTCATGTGGGACTTGTTCCAGGCAAAGTCCATTTCCCGAGACAGCTGCTAATGTTAGTTTTCTGTTTTCTCCCCAAGGACACTGAGAATTGTCCTCAGCCTTATTGTTTGTCTTGACTTGAGCAACTCCCTCATAATATGAGGGATTGGAGGCATAACAGAGCCAACAAGACTTAGTGATGTTGGGATTGGTACAATTGCGTACCAAAAAGCCCCCTGTACCATACTAAACAGACGGTTTTCAGTATCTGGGGGAGTAGGGGCAATGTAAGTTTCAGGTCTGAGGAAGGGGTATAAACTTCTGTTGGAATAGCTGGACCAACTAGGGTATGTCCGGGAAAAGTAGGTCTGGGAAGGGGCATTGGAGGTTTTTTTTAACAAGAACGGGGGTAGGTCCTACTGCCTGGGTTGGGGGATACTTCATCTTTAGCCGTATCTTAAATGTGAATCCAGGGCCCGTCCCTGTCACATAAAATGTTAGGCCCCACAGTCTTCCCTTTATCCAATCTTTTTTGTCTCTTTTGCTTTTTGAGTAAAAGTGATGTTTAAGGAATCATGGCCCTTATTTCATCTGGATACTATAATAATATCAAGCTAGAGGAAGGGTCCCAATGAGTGGTACCAGTGGTTTCACATCTCCACTGACTACAGAAGTTGCCCTCTATTCCCCCACACCAGCGAGCCTCTTTTTTATTTGCCTATCCCTGGGACAGACATAAAAGGGCTCCTGACAAAGTCTCCTCTGTTGAGACCTGCTACTACAGCCTGGTATATCTGCAATGTACTTTCCTTGGGAACTTAACCCCTGGTGATATGGCTGCTTGTGATAGATTACCTCATCTTGGGGCACCGTTTCATGTGACTCTTCAGGGATATCCCAGGCATCTAATCCATCTATCAGGGCACAGATTTCAGGAAACAGAGGGGGACACCATGTATAAGTTGGCGGGGCCTTTGAAGTACTCCATACAGTATCTCCAGCTTGAGAGATGGCCTCCCATGTCAGGGTCATAAGAGTGTGAGGATTATTACCCAAGGTTGGTGTACAGCGAAGGCACAGTTTAAGAGAATTATCAGTAGCGGCCACTGTCCAATTTTCTCTGAGGTCGTCTTCATCCTGGTTGGGTGCCTTTTTTTTATGTGGGATGCGTAGATCCAGGCAGCGATCCTGTCTACCTTTGCGACCCTGGCGCTGGTCAGCAGCACTACATAAGGTCCCTTCCACTGTGGCTCAAGCATGCCAGCTCGATGTTGTCAGACCAGAACTGAGTCCCCGACCTGGAACCTGTGGGGCACTGCACTGCTCCCTGGTGTGTAGGCTTCTTTAATCTGGTCCCAGATCTGTGTTCTGACAACTTCTAAGGCTTTTAAATGGGTAAACAGAGAAGAGGGTGAGGAAGAGTCAGCACTGGAATTCAATATCCCATCAGACTCGGTCAAGGGGGGTGGTCCCCCATGTAGAATTTCATAAGGAGTAATGCCGAAACACCCAGGTGTGTTTCGGGCCCTAAGGAGCACAAAGGGAAGGAGGGTCACCCAGTCTTTACCACTGGTCTCAAAAGCTAATTTAGTTAGGGTTTCTTTTAGAGTCCTGTTCATTCCTTCTACCTATACTGATCTCTGGGGTTTATAAGCACAATATAACTTCCAATTGTTCCCCAAATGTGTGGCTAATTCCTGACTTACCTGGGCAACAAATGCAGGCCCATTATCCAAGCATATTACCCTGGGGATCCCAAACTGGGGTAGGATCTCTTCAACGATCTTCTTGGTCACCACCTGAGCAGTTTCAGACTTGGTGGGGAAGGCTTCTACCCATCCTGAGAAAGTGTCTATGAAAACTAGTAACTATTTATTACCATATTTTCCTGGTTTGATCTCAGTGAAGTTTACTTCCCAGTAAACTCCAGGTCTATCCCCCAGTTGTCGTTTTTCTTGTTCATTAAAGGGGCGTGCAGCATTAATTAGGGAACACACTTGCAGGATTTAGTTACTTGTTCGTCTAGTAGCCTGAGCACATAATAGTTTGAGGACTGGATTAAATCACACAATTTCTTTGCTCCCAGATGTGTCAGGGGATGGATGCGTTTTACATATGCCTTTCCTTCTCTATAGGGTAAAATAATTTTTCCTTCTTTTGTTCTTGCTATCCCATGGTAGCTAAATCCTTTGGACTTCCCTTGTTCTTCAAGATCTTCAATCATCTCATAATCTTTGGAGGTGTATTCAAAACTGATCTCTGGGGTCCCTTTTGGTTCTTCTATACTCTCTACAGGCAGCGCAGGGATGCCTTGTACCACCTGTTTGGCCACCCAACCTGCCATCTGATTTCCCTGGGCTACAGCACCTTGCCCCTTTTGATGGCCAAGGCAGAGGATGATGGCCACTTTCTTGGGCATGTGTATAGCCTCTAGGAGGGCCAAGATTTCTTCTTTATTTTTGATTTCCTTGCCTGCCGAAGTAAGTAGCCCCCTTTGTCTATAGATGGCCCCATGAATGTGGGCTGTGGCAAAAGCATAGTGGCTGTCAGTGTAAATATTGATTGCCTTACCTTCTGCCAGCCGCAGAGCTTTAGTTAGCGTCAGGAGCTCAGCCTTCTGAGCCGAAGTTCCTTCTGGAAGTTAACTTGCCCAAATTACATGTTTTCTGTCAACCACTGCCTCTCCTGCTCTTTATTTTCCCTCCACCACAAAGCTTCTACCATCTGTGTACCAGTCAGGCACACCTGGCCAAGTTCGGTCAGTCAGATCCTTTCTCGATCCAGTTTCTTCAGCCAGGATATCAGCACATTGGTGTACCCAGGTAGAGGCATCCGTCTTGGGGAGGAGGGTGGTAGGATTGTGGATGGCAGGTAGGGCAAAAGTCACTCGGTCATTTAGCAACAGGCTCTGGTAGTGGGTCATCCGGGCATTTGTCATCCAATGGTCAGGGGGCTGTCATACAATACTCTTTAACGCATGGGGAGTGATTAAACTCACATGCTGACCTAGAGTAAACTTGCCAGTATCTTTAACAAGTAGGGCTACTGCAGCGATGGCTTTTAGGCAGGAGGGCCATTCACTGGCAACTGGGTCCAATTTTTTAGACAGGTAGGCCACTGGCC
The DNA here is from genome assembly GCF_000001635.26 of Mus musculus. Taxonomy (NCBI): domain Eukaryota; kingdom Metazoa; phylum Chordata; class Mammalia; order Rodentia; family Muridae; genus Mus; species Mus musculus. The sequence goes on from NC_000087.7 coordinate 72,301,519, forward strand.
TCTTCCAGGGCCCCAGAGTCTGAGTCAGGACTCTGCGGGCTACTCCAGCTGGCTCATCAACGTATATGGTGAAAGGCTTAGTCAAATCTGGCAGGGCCAAAGCCTGGGCTGCAAGCAGAGCAGCCTTTATGCTGTTAAAGGCTTTTTGGTGTTCCTCTGTCCAGGTGAACGGGACTTTTTCTTTAGTGAGTGGGTACAGAGGTGCCGCCAACATTGTGGACCCTGGTATTCAGAGTCTACAAAAGCCTGCCGTTCCCAGAAACTCACGTACTTGTCACAGAGTGGTGGGGGTTGGGATCTGCATCACAGTCTTCTTTCGAGCTTCGGTGAACCACTGCTTTCCTTCTCGGAGGGAGTATCCTAGGTAGGTCAAGTCCATATGGCATAGCTGAGCTTTCTTAGGAGTACACCAATTCACTTTTTTCATTTAGAAGCTTCTTGATCCTGTCAAGGCACAGTTCCTGGGTTGAAGCTGCAAGGATTAAATCATCTCCATACTCCAGGAGAGAAATTTGGAGGTTCTGTTCCCTAAAGGGCATAAGGTTGTGGTGGACCACTTCATCAAAAAAAAGTGGGTGAATTTTTGAACCTCTGTCGCAGCCTAGTCAAAATTAGCTGACCCGTATATCCTCCTTCAGGGACTTGCCACTCAAAAGCACACAGAAGTTGACAGTTCAGGTGTAATCTGAGACAGAAAAAGGCATCTTTCAAATCCAGGACAGTGTACCAGGACCGTTCAGGTGGTAAGGAACTCAGCAAGTTGTGAGGGTTGGGCACAGTTGAGTGAATGTCCTGTACCCGCTTATTGACTTTTCTTAAGTCCTGGACAGGCACATAGTCATTTGTCCCAGGTTTACACACTGGCAGGAAGGGGGTATTCCAATGGGACTGCCACGGGACCAATATACCCTGTTATAGCAGTCTCTGGATATGTGGTTGAATGCTGTTTTTAGCCCCTTGACTCATGGGGTATTGCCTGACTGAAATGGGTTTGGCAGCCATTTTTAGCTCGACTATGTTGGGTGGCACTTGCCTAGCTAATTCCATCCCAGCCTGCTCTGCCCAAACCTCTGGAAAACTTGTCAATCGTTCTTAAAAGGGTAAAGTCTCAGACTTCTGTTCGTGGAGGTGATATTGTTCTTCTAAATTTAAAACTAAGCATGCCACTGGATTATTCTTCCATGATACCTCAGGTCCGTCAGAAGTAAACTGGACTTGTGCTTTCAATTTTTTCCAAAGGTCCCAGCCTAGCAGGGGTGCTGGGCACTCAGGTATCACAAGAAAAGAATGTGTCACTTTATTTTTTCCTATGTCTAAAATCCATTTGGTTGTCCAGGGATAAAGCTTGCTACCAGTGGCTCCCATAACTAAAATCTTCTTTGATCCTAATTGTCCTAAAGGTTCAGTCAAGACTGAATATTCAGCTCCTGTGTCTATTAGAAAATTAACGGGGGTCCCCTCCACAGAGTGAGTTACCCTAGGCTTGGGGAGGGGGACCGAGCCCCGACTTCCCTTGTCTTCTTCAAGGGCAGATACTTTGGGGCGACTCTGCTTCTTTTTTGGGCAGTCTCTGGCCCAATATTCTTTTTTCTTGCAGTATGTGCAGTGGTCTTTCTCAAGTGGAGGTCTCTGTTCTCCTGGGGGTCTTCTTGCCCTGTTGCGCAGGTACCCTGACTGACCCTTCTCTGAACTGTCTCCACCTACCACTGTGGCCAAAATCTTAGTCAAGTTCCTATCCTGCTGGCCTTCATGCCGGTTTTCTCTTTCCTCTACCTCTTTCTCTTCTCTCTCTTGCTTTTCTTCCTCAGTTTCTCTCTTGTGGTACACTTTCTCAGCTTCTTTTACTAAATCTTGCAGAGTATAATCTTGGAGACCCTCTAACCTCTGTAACTTTCTCATAATATCAGAGTCAGACTGACCAATGAAATCTATGGCTACAGCTGCATGCTGTCCCTCCTAAGAGGGATCAAATGGGGCTATCTCCTATAAGACTCCATTAGTCGTGCTAAGAAAACGGAGGGCAGCTCCATTGAACCCTGAAGGACTTCTCTTACCTTGGCCAAATTGGTGGGTCACCATGCAGCCCGCTCTATCCCTGCCACTAGAGTCCATCAGTAGACTGTGAGACGCTCCCTATCTTTCACAGTATTGAACTCTAAGGCAGAACGGGCCAAGGGGAAAGCTGCATTTATAAGGTTGGGGAGATTAGTGGGGGTCCCATCTGGTCCTGGGACGTTTTTTTCTGGCTTCTACCAGGATCCTCTCTCTCTCTTCAGTTCTAAAGGGGACCTGCAAAAGTTGCTGGCAGTCATCCCAAGTGGGCTGGTAGGAGAACATTAGGAACTCAAGGAGTCCTGTTAAGCCTGAGGGATTCTATGACAAAGAGGAGTGATTAGTTATACATATCTGTTATACATATCTGCCAACATATCTATCAATGAAAATGGCCAGTACTGCAATGGGACTAACTGCCCCGGGGCATGGGAAGGTCCTCCTACATAAGCTCTTAAAGGCAAAGCAACAGTGGATCTGGTTTAGATTCACTTCCCTCTGAACTATGGCCTTTGCAGCTAGGAGTCCCTCCCAACGGTCCTGTCACAGAGGCCACCCTGGGGTCTGCTGGGGTGGGCAGTTGTGAGGGATCAGGATTAGAAGTTCTTTGGGGGTAAGGGGGTGGGAAGGAGTCAATGAAAAAGGCATCATCAATTTCAGGATAGATCCTCAGTGGGGCCGATGGAACGTGCTCTGGCAGACCCGCATGCATCATTTTCGGTTTCATGGCTACTGCCACCATCGCTGCCTCAGCTCCGGAAGTCCAGGAACCCAGTCAGGGTGGCAGATTTTGTACCAGATCCTGCCACACAATTATATAAGGTACCGGATCAGGATGCCCTCCTGCAGTCTGAAAAATAACTTGACACCTAGAATAACAGGCAGGCTAAAATTTCCCTGCGAAGGCCAGCCCACACCAAAAGCTGGCCATTTAGAGGAGCAAAAAGTTTGCCAAGGTCCCTTCTTGACATCAAAGAAAAGATTGTTGGCCCTAGTCATAACGTCTGTTCAATGGTTCTGAGTAAGTGTTAGTGGGGTCGTCACAGTCTTTCCCATGTTAAGCTCTGTCACACACATGTTAAAAACGATTACAAAGGCTACAAGACTCAAAAGCAAAACCGGTTGCCTACTCTGTGTCAACCAGAGTTCCTGAAAAGAATCAGACGGCCTAGTAACAGGTCTCAGAAACAGATCGTCAAGGAGAAAATTTATCCCTGACTTTTCCCGTGGTGGTTCACTAGGCATCCCTGGCCCTCCCCCTGACTTCCCTGAAAGTCTCCCAGGGCGAACAAATGGTGGACACCTAGACACATCTGTCCTTATCCACTTTGCTCTCCCTTCTAAGCACTGTCTCATAAGAGAGTTTGCAAAACTGAAACTGTGATCTCACAAGATTTTCAGACAGAATATAGAGACAAAACCAAGACAAGATAGAGGGCCTTACCTCCAAGTGGTTCTAGGACCCCTAGGTGGTCACGCATCTCCCAGCCAATGCACCACATGAAAGACCCCTTCAGTGAGTCCCTCTTCAGGGAGGTGCGCACCCAGTAGGACACTGAGGCGGAACTCGCTGTAACTATACAAGCTTTAATCTCACACAAACACACAAACAAAAAAGGAGCGCCCAAGCCAGCATGCTGGGGTCGAATCTCATGCACTGCGCAGGGGGCAGGGAAGTTCAACCCCGGCCCAAACTTTTTACAGGCATATAAAGGCAAAAACCACAAACCAAAAACAGGGGAGCCAAAAGAATTTGGGCCATTACACATGATAGGCTTATTTAAATGTTGGCGGGATGATTACAAATTAACAGGGTAATATGTGCATGCTAAGGTGTAGGGAGGCACAAGGGCTTGGGACTTCTCGAGGTCAGCAGGACACCTGGTCAATGTATGATTTATGGGGATCTATAGGGAGGTGCCATCCTGCCAGATGGCCATTTGGTCTGCCCTGATAGCAGTGGCTAGTTCCTGCATTCTCTTTTTTATCTTTTATGGCTGGACATTCTTAGCTACAGGGTGGGTTTGGCTGTGCCTGGACCCGCCTTGGTCTATTCTTCAGCCCTGTATTTCTTGAACTTACATACCACAATGCTATAAGACCCAAAATTATAAGTTTTTGCTCTTCACTACAACATCCAAGATTTTACCTCTTAATCAGATCTCTAACTTTTTAGCTCCAAGTTAATTTGGGTTTTGCAATTTTCACAGGGTGTCTGACAATCTCAAACACTACAGCCTGCTGCTGTTCTTCAACAATTTTCTGACTGGCAACCAAGCTCCTGCTGTTTCTATCAAAGAATGTCCCACCCATTCCTCTTGTTCAAAAGTGCGGCTGGACAGGCACTCTCAGGCCAAGGAGACCTCAGTAAACTTTATCTGAACATTCAGGTGCTCTCAGGCACTCCTTTGTTGAGCCATGCCAAGGCTTTGAAAAAAAAAAACAGCCCAGTGGATAAAAGTCATTTCATTTGTACCTGGCTGTCCACTTTGAACAAATGAGCAATAATTCTGTTTTTGTGAAATATAACAGGTAATGAATATTTTAGTTTCAGTCAGTGGAAACTAACGGCTGTTCCCATTAACTCTTTCACACCAATTAACATTTTTGCTTCACGGTTCCTTTAACATTTTCGATTTCCACAGTATTCACACCAGGATGAATACTGAGACATTATGACCAGGGACATCATTAGAGCAAAGGTAAACAAATCTCTCTCAACATATGTTCTTTCACAATGGAATCAGACCAGAGACCATGGGGATGCACAACTCTGAATAGTTTATAAAGGGCCCTGTAGATATCTGTTCTTGTATATTGAGGGGTGTGTTTAAGTGGAAAAAAACTTACAGCTGTCATTTGAGAATAACACATATAAACCTCAAGTGTTTTTTTTTTAATGAGAAATGTTGACAATTATGGTTCTTATACATAGGGAATATCTGGATTAAGAACTAGTCCTTACCCAGACTTCACACTTCCTCTGACCCTGACTCTGTACCTTCCAGGCTAAGAATAATCTTGATGGCCTGATTTTCCCAGTAACAGGCTATCCAGCAGAAAAGAACAACAACCTTCTCAAGATTCAACCAGTATACTAAGACATGGTTCATGTCTAATTGTTTACACAGACAGGCAGAATACAGTACCACTACCAAGATTTGGGAATAAGAAGCCAGTGTCTATGAAAATCAAAGAAACCTTCTGCAGCATCATGATCAGGAGCAGTGGAAACTGCAAGCTTTGTGGCTGCAGTGGTGAATAATTCTTCACCTGACAGCTCATCCCAGATTTATCACACTAACCTCACAGGCCACTGTGAAGAATACAAACACTTTGGATGTGGACAGCTTAAGACAGAATGCTACCCAACAGGATGCCTTACATAGGCTCTATATGGTAAGGTTGCTACAGAAAGTTAGAAGTGTCTGAAGGCATTACTTGGGACCTGTGATGAGGACATCTTCTAAAGAAGTATTGTGAGACAGAAAATTTAAAAAAATGTTGATGTCTGCTTAGAAAGGGGTTTAATCTCAGGATTTGGTGATAAAATCCAGTAGATTTGAATTCAGGACTGAAATGCACAAGAAGGCCCAGAATTGCTAGGACTATACAGAAAAATCCATTTCCAGATAAGTTAAACAGAAAAAAAGGAGAGGAATGAAATGAAAAAGAAGAATGTCAGTGTCCTGATGTTAAATCCTGTATTTGTGAGCAATAATCAACAAACTTTGAAAGGAATAATGCAACAACGTGAAAAAAAAATGGACACACCATTTAAAATATCTTACATAAATCAGTAAAAAAACATTAAAAATATCTCAATAAAAATGGCAATATTTGCAGGGTGTTGGTGGTGCACAGCTTTAATCCCAGCACGTGGGAGGCAGACGTAGGCAGATTTCTGAGTACAAGGCCAGCATGGTCTACAGAGTGAGTTCCAGGACAGCCAGGGGCATATAGAGAATTCCTGTCTCGAAAAAATCCAAAAATCAGACCATACACACAAATAAGAAAACAAACAAACAAACAAACAAAAACAAAAAACAAAACACACACACAACACACACAAAACAGAAATACAACAACATAAGGCAATATTCCCTTTCCGTTTTGTCTTGTGGTTTTCTTTTTTAAATGTGTTATTGCATCTCAGAGATGCCTCCTCCTTTATAAATACTGACATCACAAACACATCATAGATATGAACTTGCATCATCGCCACAGGTGTTTTACAACTCCTACTTCAGTGACACAAGGGACTCCACACACATACTCCTTCCATAGAGTAAATGTATCCAATATCATACAGATTATTCAAAACAATGGAAATATCTTCAAATTATCTCAACACTTATGCCCAGTGATCGGGTGTCTCAGCTTGAGGCTTCCAATGATCAATTGTTTATAAGTACTAGCTTGTAAAACTGTAAATGAGTTGTCTATCTGGAACCCTTTATAAGATCCTGTCCTCAGCAAGGATCCTGTTCAAAGCCATTAGCCACTTTTTTTTTTTTTTTTAATGTGCACATTTAATGGGATAAAGTAATGAGACTTTTCCTAATTGTAGAAACGACCTAGTCTCTTTACTTTCCCCCACATTTTTTTATTACATATGTTCTTCTTTTACCTTTCAAATTCTATCCCAAAAGTCCCCTATATCTCCTGCCCCCTGCTCACCTTCCCACTCACTCCCACTTCTTGGCCTTGGCATTCCCCTGAACTGTGGAATATAAATTTTGCTAGACCAAGGGCCTCTCTTCCCAATGATAGCTGACTAGGTAATATTCTGCTACATATGCAGCTAGAGGAACAAGTTCTGTGGGTACTGGTTAGTTCATATTGTTGTTCAACCTATAGGGTTGCAGACCCCTTCAGTTTTTGGGTACTTTCTTTAGCTCCTATATTGGGGGCCCTGTATTCCATCCTATAGATGACTGTGAGCACCCACTTCAGTATTTGCAAGGCACACTATTTCATACACTAGCAAGATTTTACTTAAGGGACGCTGATATAGTTGTCTCCTGTGGTGTTTTGCCCTCAGTCACTTCTATGCTTCATAAGAAAGAAAGCTCTAGTTGTGTGCCATGCAGATCGTGTAGAGGGCTGTCAATATCCCCTCTCCTCCAGCAAAGCCTCACAAACAGTCACAACGATTGTCTTCCAGGACAACTTTGAGTGCCTAAGATAAGGATCAAAGCACCTCTGCTTGCTCCAATGTCTAAATGTCACTGTAGATTAAGAAATTCCCTAGCAAGACCCTAAGATTCACAGTCCAGGACCATTTCAGCAACCCATTACTTTTCTAGGGTCCAAACTTGTTGCAATTCTACAGACCTATACATTGTACCCTTAGAGCCCTTCTCAAGAGCAGGCAGCAACTGCTCCAAATGCTTTCTCCAAATGCAGCTAAACAGAAACAACCTGCAGAGGCAGGTGATCTGCTCCTGGTTCGACCAAGGTGACTTTGCCTTTGTGTGGGGTGGTGGTGGGAGTTTACCTGCTGTGAGACCCTTTTCCTGTAGTTGTGCTCATCCACCAAAGCACTTGGAAAGACAAGGAAAGAGTTCCTCATTCAAAATCCCTCCTCCTGCCTGTGGTGTTTGTGTTTCTAAGGAGTGGTAAATTGGATCTATTTGGGGGGTTCTTTGTGTCTTTGTGAGTCCACACACAGTGATTCCTCTCTCCTATACTACCTTTCCCAGAAAAATTAGAATCATAGTCTACACATCATTTCTTTTATTTTATAAACTTTGATGGTGGGTATGGTTGTTTGTGTACATGTCATTTTGCTTGGATACTTCATGTGTAAAATACCTGCAGAGGCAAGAAGACTGCTGCTGGAAATGGAGGAAGTGAGAAAGAGAAAGGAAGAGGGGGACTATTAATACATTTTAAAGCTTTCTAGTTAAATCCGCTCTTCAAGATAAACAATTGAAAGTGTAATTAGTCGCTGGCCTTGTTATATTAATACTGACTATAACAGTAAAGCATTTGAAATGTTTTGTAAACAATTTATTAATTTATCTAATACAGGGTAATGTGGAACTTTAAAAAACTCTTCTTTTTAAAAAAACAAAGGACAAGATAAATTATATCCCCATGCACATTATTTAAATCACACTTTAAGAACTTTGAAATTTGGATGTCAAAGAACTTAAAAATGCCTGATAGTATCTTAAATAGGAGACATAATCATGTCTAGGTCAAATGAAAAAAATCTACTTATTGGTATATGGCTTGATCCTAAGTAGCTACTTTATAGGGAAAGGGACAAGAATAGCTTCTCTTCACAGAATGCTGCATATATAAGAAGGCTAATTTTTGTGACAAACTAACAAGTGTGTTTGCTTAGTGCCCTGACTGTAGTGACAAGAAAGCTGAATTGGGTATATGTTTTTGACCTACCTTTGTTTATCATTTTCCCAGTTTGGACAAGCTAAGATGCTTTACTTCAAGGTTTTTAAGAATTATGGGATATAGAACAGTAGAGACTGTGTAATCTGATTTAGAAAGATTAGTCTCAAGATAGAGTTATAGTGATTCATCTTCTAACTTCACTGTGACCAGGTATCCTAATTCAATATTGGACTGGTCTATTAATAATTCCAGTATTAGAAGAATTAGGGAAGATAGCTAAAATCTTAATTAGCTAGCAAATTTAATTTGGAGGACAGCCTCCACTCCCAGAGAGGCTGCAGCCTTTCTGCAATTCTCAAAGCCACCTCCCCACACCAGAATCTCTAAGACTAAGCTTGATCATTGCTAATTTGTAACTGAATGGGGTACCTGGACTTCTCCAAAGAAACTTTCATACTGTTGCTTATCACTGTCCCACCTTTGTTTCTCAAGCAGGTCATCCAAGTCCTTCAGCCTGACTGTAGCAGATGTACAGCCTTGCCTCCAACAGTGAAGGTGGCAGTTATTGATCTTCATTCTAGTACATATTATGACTTTGGTCTGAATTGGGAATAAGGTGTGATAATGAGGGCTGGACATTCAATGACAGACATCCAGATCTCAGAACCATACCAATCTAAGACAGAGGTACATGCCAAAATCAATGACTGTTGATAACACAACACAGAGCCATGTTTTGTGTGATATATAACACAAACTAGTTGCATGTAGCATCCATAATGGAATTTGATGCTTCAGGAAGATCTAAGATTTCCTAAGGGAGGTGTGGCCTGCAGTCACCATAACTCCCAGGCAAGACTATAAAGCATAAATACATTTTATGCCTCAGTTTAGCACTTTTTAAAATATTATTAACGGGGGGGAGTATAACCTCCTCCAACCTATGCAGGTTCAGACCTTATGCCATTGAGGCAGGGCCACCTGCAGTGCAGCTCCTCAGCTAGTTTCCTTTGATGTGAAACTACCTGCCATCTGCCATGAGGCCAAATTGGTTCTCCAAGATTTTCTGTAGTTAACTGCAATCTGTGAATTTGGTGACTTAGTGCTAAAAGGCTGTGCTGACAACTTGGTATCAGGAAAGCAAGAAACTTGGCATGGCAGAGAATGGGTTTCCCCCTTTATAAGTGCAAACTCTTATTAAATATTTGAGCCTAGATCAGAAAATTGTCTTGGCTCCATTTTTCTCTCACCTATATAGTTCCTCTCTCTTTTCAGCCTCTGTTTGCCTCCCAGGTGAAACACAGTTCAAGTTAGGTAAGGCCTGGTTTCCAACAGTTTTGGTCCTGATCTTTATCACATTGAACACAAGACAGAATTTTACACTAACACTAAAGATATCTGCCTGTGCTTAAAATTCTGATTACAAAACACTTCCTTTAGAAGAGTGGAGTGGTTGATGAACACCAGACACTTACTTAGCAATAGTTGGCCTATGAATTTTGAATAAATTTCTTATTATGTGGAAGATTCAAATTGAATTAAATAGTTTTAAACAAGCTAGGAAAGAAGTAGACATGAAGGAAAAAAATTCTAGAGTAGATCAGTACTAAAACTGAAATAATCTGAGGGTTATCTGTGTGCTAGTGGGGAGGCTAGAGGGAGAGGGAGATGGAGAGGGAGAGAGAGAAGGACAGGGACAGGGACAGGGACAGGGAGAAAGACAGGGACAGGGAGAGGGACTAGGACAGGGACAGGGATATGGACAAGGAAAGGGGGAAGAAGGAGGAGGCAGAGGTAGAGCAGAGGCGGAAATGGAGGTGGAGGTGGAGGCAGTGGCAGACTGAGGACCTAGAATTGCAAGCCACAGAAAGGAGTGTAATTGAGGCATTGTATCCATAACAACTGAAAGCAACATAACCTAAGGGCATCTGTCAATTTCCTGGACAACTATTCACAAAGCTAATCTTTCAAATTCCAACCAAAATTTTCATAGAATGAGAGGATTGGGATTTCGAAATCAGGTGAACATATTTCTTATTATTCATTAGTATTTTTTACTTAAACTAGCAAAATATATGTATTCATTTTTTTTAATTTCTAATGTATTTCATTATTATTTTTATTATTATTATTATTATCATTATTTTTGTTATTTTTATTACTAAAAATCAGTTTTTCAGTACAGTTCTTATTTTCCTCCTGGTTCAATTTGGTTAGAATAGTCTCTAATTTTCTCTCATTAATTAAATAGGTTGTAACTTCTTTTGCTTTTATGTTGTGAATATAAGTTATGATTGTTAAAAGCCTGTTAAATATACATGATATTTTCTAAAGCTAAAATTCATATATGTTAAAACTGTATTTAAAATCTATTTGTATTATTAACCATGGTAGAAGCAAAAAATAATCTCAAACAAAGTCCTGTATGAAAGGAAGAAGTGACCAGTTCCTCATTAGGCAGTGACCATTCCATCTCCACAGGAGAATATGCAGTGTAACAGTGGCTTCATAGAATGAATTGGGTAGTGTTACTTCTGTTTCTAATTTGTGGAACACTTTCATGAGAATTGGTATTAGTTCTTCTTTGATGGTCTGATAGAATTCTGCACTACAGCCATCTAGTCCCAGGGTTGTTTTGGTGGGAGATTATCATGATTGGTTCTATTTCTTAAGGTGTTAAGGTGCTGTTTAGATGGTTTATCTTATGGATTTGGTATATGTCTAGATAATTGCATATTTCACTCGTCTTTCGCAGCGTTTTTTTTTTAATTATTCATTACTTAACTATGAAGTTTATTCATTTCAAGTTTTTTTTTTCCAGGCTGCATTCCATGGAATATCTTTGGCTGAACTGGAATTTGCTCTATAGACGAGACTGACAAGGAATTTAGAGATTTTCCTGCCTCAGCATAATAAGTCCTGGGATTAAATGTGTGTTTGCCCCCATTCCCTGGCACCTAGGAATTAATTTTGAAGACTATTTACATACCTTCATATAGTTCAAACCTTATAATATTACAAAATGGAAGCCTATCACAGTGATTCCTGCTTTTAACCAGAGGACTATGGGTCTTATGAAATCATATCTCTTTTGACTTCTAAGAAAGTCATACATACATAGCCAATTTGAGGCCAGCCAGTGCTAATCAATACAATTTGGCCAAAATGGAAAGAAAAAAAAACACAAAGTGAAAGTGCCTTTCTTATTTTAAGAATGGGCTACATTATAATAACACACACACTCAATCACATTCAGACTCACAGAAACAGACAGACACACACAGAAACACACACAGACACAATCAGACAGAAACAGAGAGTGAGACAGAGAGAGAGAGAGAGAGAGAGAGAGAGAGAGAGAGAGAGAGAGAGAGAGAGAGAGAGAGAGAGAGAGAGAGAGAGAGAGAGAGAGAGAGAGAGAGATCCACAGTGTTGGTGTTGGGAATCATAGCCACCTCCTATTTGGTAGCAGCAAATTTGTGTAACAGATAAGTCATCTTTTTAGATATTGGCTCTAATTTTGAATTGGCCAAGAAAAACCTGATACTCTGCAGTCTGGAGCTGACATTTGGATTTCATAGGATCCCTGAAAATGGTTTCTGAGCAAGAGAACATAAAGTTTAATCATTCCTGGTGCATCTCACATATCTTCTGCCCAGTCTCCAATTGAGACACACAGAATTTACTGTTGGGGATTTGATAAAGGGGGTTTATTTTTGACAAGAAGCCCCTGAAGGATTACATAAATACAGTTGAAACAACCTTAGTACATGTCAGAGTGTGGTACCTCCCTTCTTTATGCTTCTCAGTGCAGCTTCATTTAGTGTGTTCATTTAGTCCTGGTCAGAACACACAACAGAGCAGAAACAAACATTCTTTTCAATTTTTACACACCTTCTAATTTTTTCTTGTTTTTGTTGTGTATCTTGACAGACCCTTGCAAGCATTAATTTATTCTTAGATGAATTTGGACATTTTGAGTAATGTTCTCTTCCTACACCTTCCTTCTCTCTCCAGAAATGTGGAGAACTTTACATGACTCAGAGTATAAGATCATTGGCTGCTCTTGCAGAGGGTCTGGGATTCAATTCCCAGTGATCATCCTGTGTGTCACAGCCACATGTAAGTCCTGTTCCAGGGGACCTTATACAAGCTAACTTAGGACCTCCATGTAGTCCAGGAATGTTCACATCCAACAAATACACTGCTTCAGGTAAAAATGTCCATCCAATAGAAATAATGAAAAGTATGCTGTTTACCAATTGTCATGTAGAACTTGATTTCCAAATGAACACAAATATTATCAAGAGCAGACTTTAAAGTATGCATGTAGGTCAACCATTGTGATATGTTTGGTACTTATTTTTTCTTTCTTTTCTGTTTTGCATCCCCTAGGACCTCGCATACCTATGACTTGGAGGAAAGTAATCCAGAGTTCTTCCATAGTCTCTGCTTCAGTTTCTGCCTCTACTTACCAGCTCTGAATCAAGTTCTGTCCTGACTTTCCTAGGTCATGCAATTTACAAGCTGAGACTTGTAAACAGAAAGAAACCATTACCTCCTTTTGTAGTTTTGGGCCCCGATCTTTATCACATTGAAATCAAGACAGGCTTGCATACTTACACTTATGCTATCTGCCTGTGCTTAAACTACTGGTTACAAACAGTTTGTTCAGAACAGTGGAGTGACTGTTCAATGCCAGACAGTTACCTAGACATTGTTGCCCTATGAATTTGGGTTACATCTCTCATTATACTGAAGATTCAAATTCAATCAAATGGTTTTAGTACAAGGTAGAGAGGCAACTTAATGTTCATAGAAAACCAATTCCACAGTAGATCAATTCTAAAACTAAACTAACCTGTATGTTATCTCAGCACTAATAAGTAGCAGTGGGACAATCAAAGGCATAGGAAGGTGCAGAGGCAGAGGTTCAGATACAGGCTGAGGTAGAGAATGTAGAGGCAGAAAAAGAAGGAGAGGCAGAGTCACAAGGACAGTCATAGGAAGATTCAGAATCAGAGAATGAGTCAGAATTTGTGGTGTGCATGTACCTGGTGTGTGTCTTTGTAATTCTTGGACATTTTAGGAAGTTACATTAATTCAAGTCCTGAGAGGTGGGGTGATTGGTTACGACAAAGCTATCAGATTGCAACAAGTATACCAAGACATGGTTTCTGTCTAATTGGCCACCCAGACATTTATATACTTATAGGAGTACTTATAAAATGAGAGATTCCAAGATAATGGCTTTCTTTCTACTGATAAGCCTGCCTCCCCGAGTCTCAGCATAAACGTTAATTATGATTCATTAGAAAAGAGCACACACAAGACTGCAGAATCTCAGCCAATACTATTGAGAACACTTTTTTTTTTAATCACAAAGCCCTCACACAACATTTTAAAAATCCTTTACTGGATTCATCTTCTAAGTATACACTATATGTTATATTTAGTGTATCATAAAATACTAAAGTGGAGTATCTACTTATGCACACTGAAAGTGTACTTCAAACAGAAAGCATTAATACTGTTACTCCATAGATGAAACATGTTTATGAAGTAACACTAAGGAAGATTTACACACAATATTTGCATTTCATATGAGGTCCCCAGATGAAACTTAATTGCATCAAAACACATGGCACAGCATGGAATAGGTATGACTAATATTAAAATAGTGAACAGCTGAATGCAGGAAGTATGGAATACAGAGTTACTAAGTTTGGTGGAATACTATATTTACATACAACATACATTAGTGAAAAACTCCTGCTGCATTACTTTGCACAAGATTGAGTGTCAAAGCTAGTACATTTTGTCTGGTGTTTGGTGGTTGGTTAAGCAAGTTGCTTGTGGTTTTTTCATATCCATAGTTAAAGAAAAAGCACTAGGAAAAAAATTAGATTCAGAGATTTTCTAATTCCTCTCTCTACCTTTATTTCTGTCCTATCTAGTGTTTTGGAGTATAAAAAGAAGAACCTAGAAAATATCAAACACAAGCTCTAAAAATGAATCTTCCTTGCCCTCCACCAGAAATCATCAACTGTGAAGAAATACACTTCATCTTCTTTATCATAAATTTTAAAGGACTCTCTTCAATAGCTTCTTGACTGGACTGTTTCTTTTTACTTTTGTGTGTGTGTGTGTGTGTGTGTGTGTGTGTGTGTGTGCCTTGCTGTGCATAATTCCTTCCTGTGTTGCTATCCATTCATGTTTGTGGATTTACTCACAACAAAGCAGATACACTGCATTGGAGTATCTTTTGCTTTGTTTGCTTGCTTGTTTGTTTGTTTGTTTTTGTTTTGTTTTGTATTGTTTTTTTTTTTAATTTTCTGGTGGTGGGGAGTGCATCTATGCTTTTTGTTGGGAGCTATTACTGCAATGCTATTGTCCTGATCTCTGAATTGGGTCTCTCCACCTCCCCCGCCCCCATAAGAAAAGAGGGTCAAAAGCAGGCCACAGACTCACTGCTCTGAGAACAACTACAGATTGTTCCAACCCTAAGTCAGTGCTGGATGTCCTGACCTAAAGATGTACCCTGATAACGCCAAGTTCCTGCTTCCACCAGTAGTCACCAAAAGAAAAATTTCCGCTGCCCCTTCCTTCCTGCTGAGAAGTACTTCCTCTCCCCCCCACCCTGCTGTCCCATCCCTCCTGCTGAGGTGCATTGCTTCTGCCCCATTTCTCCTGCTGAAAGGCACTTCCCCTTTTGCTTGTGCATTTAAACCTTGGTCATGGCTAATACATTGGGGTCCTGATGTAATTCAGAACATTTCCATATCCTTGTTCGCACAATATCCTCATCTCTCTCTACACCCCATTTATTTCTTAGGAGAAAGTCCTGTCGAGACCCTCGAATAACTGGACCTGCTGGACGGGTCAGCTTTTGAAGTTACAAATCAAATACTACCATTGAGTGACAAATCTACCTTAGACAGGGTTTTGAATACTTTAACAGAAAGTGTTTCTCTCTTTATTACTAAGAAATTATAATCTTGTTTTTCTTGTACTCATGAACTGTTACAGAACTTTTAGGTCCATTTATACCAATTTTATGAAGACACTAAGCAATGTCAACCCATTGCTGACATTTTTTTATTGATAATGCAATTTGATCAATACATGAGTTCTTGTTTCTGCCTTGTGTCTGATTGTGTTTTCTTGAAGACTTGTATCTTATGGGCTATAACAAAAACTTGTAATGCTTGTAATGTACAGTTGAGGAGGGTGGTCTGGAGACTCGGGGGGTATTTCTGTGTATAGAATGAATGCCAAGTGCCTGGTGTTAAATCAGGGAAATGTTGCTCCTTAGGCTACATGCTCACCGTTTGGTGTTCATACATTTGGGGACAATATTTTTCAGTACCACAGAGCAAACGTTACAGGTACTTACTTTTTAAACTGTCAGTAATCACCAAATCTGAAATCTGGGCCTTGGACCACGCTGTTCTCTCAAAGCTAGTCAGAAAATGCTTAGCCATATGAGCCCAATCCTTGCTTATTATCCTTAGAGTGGAGGAAAACTGGTCTTTCCTGTAAGGGTTTTGCAATTAGAGATTCTGGTGTCAGCAGAGCTTACATGACCCCTATTGAGGTTGATCATTTGTAATAGCAAGGGAAATGTGGGAGGATCATTACCCTGATGGCTCAAAATAAGTCTAGAACACACTGCATTCTTCCCCCTTGTGGGTGCCATCCCTGTCACATTTTGAAGAGAAACAGTGCTCCTCCAGGAAGCTGGAGGAAATTGGCCTGTATTCCTTTGGATGCTGTTAGACCCAGCCTCCAGGTCTGGACTGACTATCATTAAGGCCCCTGTCCCTGCTGTTCTCTCAGTTCTCCACAAAACAAGAGACTCTCTTTAGCTTTTGTGCTGAGTGATGTCAGCCCTGCTTCTCATATACTGATTAACTAGGCTATTTGGGCCTTAGAAGAATGTCTTTTTCTCAACTATCTATTTACCAGGTAAACTGTCAGTGAGAATGGTGAGACATCTATTCTTGGCAAGGTTACCATATTTAAGGGCAGGGAATATGAAGATAATGCAGACTTATTGATATATTCCCAAAGTCTAGATTTAATTGACACTCTAATGACTTGCACAAGAAACATGAGATTGTGGGTTGACTTCAAAGTGTAACATATGAGGTCCATATAGAAAATCAGGAGATGACTGTTGAGAACAGCACTGGGCTTTAAAGAATTTGTTCTACCATGACTTTCCCAATATTTCACCATCTTAATAAGTATGTTGTGAAGGCAGGAGATGGTGTAAGAGTGTTCTCATCAGCATCTAGGTCCCATGGATGCTTGTACACTCTGTCACTTCAAGATATCTATGGCACAGTGGTACCTGATTAACGAAGAAGCCTTTGTAGTGCCACAGAGCAGCAAATAGTGGCCTAGAAGCAGGAAGTAGGAAGTTGACCATGGCCCTCCTTTCAGGATTTACACTTTAAAGCTGAGACACACTGTAAAACACACATGTTTCTGACATTTAGCCCATGGAATGTACAGAGAATATCTCGGTCGATTGGTATAATGGTTTTAGACATGACTGAAAATGTGTTTATGTTAATCTGAGTGTGCTAGTAATCTTATGCCAACTTGTGAAAATCTAGAGTCACCTACGAAGAGGAAACATCAAATAGAATCTCCCTACATTAGATGGGTCTATAGGCATGCTTTTTGGATTAAAAAAAGTATATATTAATTTAATTTTTTTCATGTAATATGGGTTGAACAAATTCTTTCCCTACTTTATATCCCTACCATTCAACTCAGAGACACTGTGAAACTTATAGAAGTCATGGACCAAATGGATTTAACAGATACATTTGGAACATCTCTCCCTAAGACAAGAACACACATGGTATGCACTCACTGCTACGTGGATATTAGACAAAGAACACGGAATACCCATGATATTATACTGTAAATATCTGCACCGAAGCTGTACCCATACTGTATTCATATCATCACGAATCAGTATGCACAGTTCTCAGTACTGTGCATCTCCTAAAGGAGTATTGCCAACAGCAGATTTAGCAAGGCCTCAACAAGAATTATACCACTGGTAACATCACAATTTGTGGCTTTTAGGCTATATTAGGAGCTGGAGGTCATCCTCCTCATCTCTGTTATTCCAACAGCCTGAGGAAATTAGGGGAGCTTGCAATAACAGCAAGGATGGAGAGCCAGAGACCAGCAAAGGGACTAAGACCATCTATCAGAATAAAAACCAATCTCTTCTAATATTTGAAATATCTGCCTTCCTAGCCCTTCTAATAAACCTATTTTTCAAATCAGACCTAAAGCCAAAATGCATGGTAGAATGTCTTTAGAATGAAAATAGCAGTTGCCACCTTAAGCCTTTGTTTGCAGGGATGCACTCCCCCTGCAGTCTGATTGGAGGATGTTGATTGACCTGCTTAAGAAAAAGAGACCCAGACAATGAGAAAGTAGCAATGCAAAGCTTCTTTTGGGGAAGTCCAGATACTTTATTCAGTTGCAAATTGCAAAGCTCTGAGAGTAGCAAGAAAACAGCTTTTCTGGGAGGCTGAGTCCCCAACTAAATTCTATGCAAAAGAGGAATTTTAGTTCTCAGAGTGATACTTATAAGATGATTCAGGATCTGTGTTCAGCTAACAAATTAATCTCTTGGGCAGCCTCTGTGCTCCATCTTCACATGAAAAAACGCAAACCGAGCTCCTTCCCCAGATTCGAATCGGATCTGGACCCTTACATTCCTTAGTTAGTGTGTCCTTTCATTTTATCAATGCATAAGAATTAGAAGTAACTGGATGCCAGTGGTGATCTGCTGCAGACTGACCTTTAATATCAGTTTGCAAAAAATTTAGATCAAATAAAGTAAAGGCAAGATGCGCCTTTGGTGACCTTGGGGGATATAACTGCCACTGTTTTGCCATAAAAGGCCAATTCTTTAAGATGTGATGAGCACATTGAACTATTCCGTTTCCATGGGCTTATAAGGAATTCAAGTTTTATGTTTGATTCCAAATTCCTTACAGAATGAAATAAAATTTTTACTAGAATAGGATAGCCCATTTTCTGTTTTGATATGTTTAGGCAATCCTATTGCATTAAATGCTTGTGGGCAATGATCAATTACGTTTTTAGAAACCTTTCCTTTATGGAGAGAAGCAGAAAAAAGCAAAAATAAATCCTGAACAAGTATCGATACAAACATGTTCATATTTTAGTTTTCCAAATTCTGCATAATGGGTTATATCCATTTGCCAAATATGATTAGACATAAGGCCTCTAGAATTGACTTATAAATGTGGCACTGGAGATAATGAAATACATTTAGGACATTGCTTTACAATCATTTCGCTTGTTCTTTAGTGATCTTATGTCTTGTGTGTGTGTGTGTGTGTGTGTGTGTGTGTGTGTGTGTGTGTGTGTGTGTGTGTGTTTGTGGGTATGTTATTAAAATAAAAGTTAAAAAAAAAAGCTTTCAAATTTTGTAAGAAAAAAAAGCTGAGAAAACTGTGCTGAGAAAGCAATCCAATAAGCAGCCTTTCTCCATGTACCCTGCCTATACTCCTACATGTGTCCTGTCTTGATTTCACTCAGTGATGGAGTGCAATATAGAAATATAATACAAACTAAGCCTTTTTTCAAAGGGAAGGGAGGAGATGGTGGATGGGATGGGGATTTGTTGAATGGAAAATGGGAAAGGAGCTATCATTTAAAATGTAAATAAATCCCAAAATTAATGAAAGACAATATGTCCTATGCAGAAATCCAAAATGACAACATAAAACTGCTCACATACTATCTCCTAAGCTCAAATGTGTAAGGCTTGGACATGCATGACTTCCATCTGTGCCTGCAGGCCACTGAAATCCGCATCAACTATGTGGATATCTACCCTGACTTCCTGGCACAGATGCTCCCCAAAATGAAGTGGGCAGTGATTATGCAGGGAGCAGTCACCTCAATCTTGGCTGAGGTACTTAAAGATCCAACTGAAAGCTATTAACAGGACGACACGTTTTTTAGGAAGATGTACCCACATGTGGCTTGAGATTGATGTATTGGATGGTACCCTTCAGTTCTCAGAATCTGGACATCTTTTCCCTATAAGATGCAGGATCCCCAATATGGTGTTGAATGATAAGGATACAGAGATATAAACTTGTTAGCCACCACACTGTGAGGTGGGAGAAGGTGCACAGGTGAAGGAACACCCTCATTGAAGCAGGGGGACAGAGGATGTGATAGGGGGTTTCTGGATGAGTGGGAAACTGGGAAAGAATACAACATTTGAAATGTAAGTTAAAATATATGTAATTAAAAAAAAAGACCAACCAAATAATGCAAAGTGAGGGGCCCATCGCTGCCACCGAATATGTAGCAAATGATGGACTAGATGGACACAGTGAGAGGAGGGGATCCTGGTCCTGAGAGACTCTATACCTCAGTGTAAGAGAATGGCAGGACAGGGAAGCAGGAGTGCTTAGGTTGGTCAGTAGGGGGAGGAGGGACATGTTATTGGGTTTTTAGAGGGGAAAACTTGAAATGGGATAACATTTAAAATGTCAATATAGAAAATATCTAATAAAATAAAATAATAAAATAAACAACCTTGGGAACAATAAGTTAATAGCAGAATAAAAAAAAATCAAAGAAGCTGGGTGTGGTGTTGCAAGCCTTTATTCCCTGGCCTTGGTAGGAAGAGGCAGGCAAATTTATGAGTTCAAGGCCAGCCAGGTTTTCAGAATGAGTTCTACAACAGCCAGGCCTACACAGAGAAAACCTGCCTCAAAAAAAAAAAAATAAAATAAAATAAGAAAGAAAGATAGTAAGAAAGAAAGAAAGAAAGAAAGAAAGAAAGAAAGAAAGAAAGAAAGAAAGAAAGAAAGAAAGAAAGAGCAAAGCACCAAAGCACTCATGTGCATGCACTGGTTCCAAAGACAGCCCTTTCCAAATGATACAACAGCACATGTTTTCACAAAATGGATTCTGAACATGTCCTCAGATTTTTCCTTTGACTATACTATCTAGGTTATTCCCCTCATGGTGACAAGAAACAAAAGGAAGCAAGATATTAGTCTGAAGCAGATATCAGACTGATGCCAAGACCAGCCTATGACTCCATTATGCTTTCTGTTTTCAAGCATCCAGAGAGTGGTTCTCAACCTTTCTAATGCTACAGTTCCTTCATATATATTCTTCCTCATGCTTGGTGAGCCCTTACATAGAATTATTTTTTTTCCTACTTCATAACTATAATTTCCTACTGTTATAAATCCTAACATAAATACCTGACATAAAGATAGTCCTAGACAACTCCCACGAAAGTGTCACAAGGACTTAGAACTTATAGGTTGCCATTCACAGTGCCAGGAAATACTAGTAAGACTAGCCAGCTCCTTGATTTTTACACTTTCTGCCTTCCAGAACTGTACTAGGATAGATGTGATCTATTTTAGTTGTCTAATCATGTGATCATCTGGAGTTGTCTAAGACTATCTTTATGTCAGGTATGTATGTTAGGATTTATAACAGTAGGAAATTATAGTTATGAAGTAGGTAAAAATAATTTAATATAGGGGTTCACCAAGCATAAGGAAGAATATATATGAAGGAACTTGGAAACACACATACCCAAGAGGATGATGGAGTCTATTTTTCCTGTCCTGGAATCTTAGCAGGGATGAGTCAGCTCTAATGAAATAGATGAGAAAGGTTACTGGATGAATTCCTACTCAAAGTCATTGGAGACAACAGCAAATCTGTTTTGTCCGAATGGAGAATGGATGAGGATTTGTGCTCCATTAAAAAGGTCAATAAATTGACTAATTGATTCCTGCCTGTATATTTGTGTGTGCTTTGTACTTTTTTCTGCTTTGTGTTGTGCTCTGTGTTCTTGATTATTAACTCTAGGGTCCTTACCATACTTGCAAAATGAAATATTTCTCAGTTGGAAAAGCTCTCATTTTTTTCCTCTGTATACAATATGATTCTTTAAAAAATGAGTTTTTGATACCTTTGTACTAATAGTAAGATCAAAATTTCTGGGAAGACACTTTTCATTGAAAATACAGTTTTTCATTCAATAGATTCAGATTACTGTCCCCCCAAATCCTTCTACAACCTCTCCACTTCTCGACCCACCCAAATTCACACTTTTTCTTTCTCCCTTTATTAAAATACAAACAGGCATCTAAATAATAATGATACTATTAATGATACTAATAACAATAATAATGAAGATTAAGATACAAAATAAACAAATGAACCAGAACAGAACAAAGCAAACATAATAAAAAAGAGGCAAAGAAAAAGCACAAGAAATATACATGTAGACACAGAGATATATATGTTCACAAACACTCAGAAATCCCATAAAAACAAAAAAAAAACTGCAAACCATAATATATAAACAAAGGACCCTTAAGGTATTCTTTAAAGAACCCTGCCAATACCTTATTATATAAAGGACCTCCAAGATTATTATCCAGTTTGATTTTCATTTGCCAGGCAATGCTGAACTAGAGACTTAGATTTAAGCATGGTTTGCATACCCAGTGATACCCTAGTGGAAATTTGAATGTTTTCCTTTCCAAGCTACAAACTAGAAATAACTTCTGAGATAAAGATAGTGGCATGCACGCCCTTCCCTCTCATTGCTTGGGCTCTTTCTATTTCAGACCTTGCAGGCGCTGTGCATACAGATACTGCTACAGACACTTTTAGTTCAATGCAACTGATAGTAGAAGGCCTTGGGTGAGAGTTTTAACCACTTCGACCTATGGGAGTGATAGGATGATAAGAAATATCAATGGCTCATTTAAACTTGGTTGCTTCATTTTCTATACTCATGCTGGTTTGCAGCATGACCACCTTCATAGTCTCTGTGGGTTTTGACATGATGAATGAACAGGCAATCTTCAGAGGATGTAAAGAATTAAAGCTCAAGGAATGTATGAGGTGGCCCACTAGCCACTCAAGTAAGGTTACTAGCCACTCAAGACCGCGTACCTGAACTTCATCTCTGAAATAATATACATGGTAGAAGAAGAGGATTGTCTCTTCCACAATGTCCTGCAATCTCTACACATGTGCAGTGGTTTGTGCACAGTTACACACATATGTACTTAATCAAACACATGTACCCTTAATGTAAGTACATTAAAATGTATAAAATCATATAAAAACAAATAGACCTTCTACTGGAAGTTTCAGAGAGACTACATTTATAGGATTTGGAGCTTGTTTGTTTCCTACAAACCTCCCATGCAGAAGGGAGGTTTTACATCTACTTTCGCTCGACTAAGACTTCGCTTGAAGCACTTGCCTGGGATTCCTGTAGATTTGGTTTTTCTCGCCACATATGAAGAAATCTCTGTGTATTCTGAGTGCCCTAGATGCTGCTGAACTGAAAAATGCACATGCAACACAGACTTCCCACAATTGCTGAAGGCAGGCACTCCTTTCTTTCTTTTACTGTAGAAGTAACTTTTCCATTTTCTAAACAACAGACAGTAGTAGTTTCCTTCCTAACACAAATGTCTCTGGTTTAGTTAAATAGATTTATTAGCTTCAAATCAGAAAATACCATGCAAGTTCATTTTCAGAAGGGTTAAGTGGAATTGAATTTGTGTTGTGTATTACTAACTGAGAGGCCAATTTATAACCACAGAGCACTTTGAGTTGAGTGGAAATAATATTTTTACAATTATAAAATGCATAAAATTCCGTACCAAATTTTTATCAAACTTGCTTTATATGTAAGATAAATCAAAAATTAACAGACAACTACCAAACAGTTAAAGCATACAACATGGCAATAAATTAAACGGAAATGCTAATTTAGAAGTGGGAGAAGATAAGCTTTTATGGAATCTGTTTAATTGTATAAGAAAGAGAAACATTACTTTTCTTCACATGCTCAGAATTTAAGAGGGGGAAAAGATCCATGTGATAATCCAGTTCTATGTACACAAAATTAAGCAAGATCCTCATAATTAATGTGTGAGTACACAATGCCTGACTCAAATTCTATCATAGACGCTCAAGTCCTGTCACTGCAGGCTCATCAGTCTCACTGTATTATTGTTTTTATTATTATTATTATTATTATTATTATTATTATTATTATTATTATTATTATTATTATTATTTATTAATTGCTGTTGTTTTTCTTTTTGTTATAATTACATAATTTAAATTTAAAATTTATTAAATTTCAGTAGATGATATTCAAGAAATGTTTAAAACTTTTAATATTGACCAGGGACAAATGACTCTGCACTAAAAAACTAGATCTCATTCCCCATATTATTATCTGTTAACAGTGTGCACAAGAAGACCCGAGACCTAACAAAGTTGTCCTTTAGTTCCTCATTTTGCTCACATCAGCATCTGTAAACCATTGCCAAGTTCAGAGGCTAAGAATCTGCATAGTATCTTTCACAGACCAAGTCCTCATCGATGACAGAAACTGTGGCTATGTACTGTGTTTATACTTTATTCCTCATGATGAAGGAAGAGCTGAAAGCAAGAAACTGATGCTCTAAAGGGCTTACCAAGAAACTTCCCTGGACAATATTGGTATGAATTAGTACAATTTGACTAAAAGAGCACTTTGTCCACCAGGCTTGGAAGATGTAGAAAATGTAAAAATATTAAAGAGAAAAATGTAAAGCTGTACTTGTAATATAGTTAAAACACCCATGGAAGGAGTTACAGAGACAAAATTTGGAGCTGTAACGAAAAGATGGAGCATCTAGTGATTGCCATATCCAGGGATACATCCCATAATCAGCTTCCAAACGCTGACACCATTGCATACACTAGCAAGATTTTGCTGAAAGGATCCAGATATAGCTGTCTTTTGTGAGACTATGCTGAGGCCTAGCAAACACAGAAGAGGATGCTCACAGTTACCTATTGGAATGGGTCAAATGGCCCCCAATGCAGGAGCTAGAGAAAGTACCCAAGGGGCTAAAGGGAACTGCAACCCTATAGGTGGAACAACAATATGAACTAATCAGTACCCCAGAGCTCTTGTCTCTAGCTGCATATGTATCAAACGATGGCCTAGTGAGCCATCAC
The DNA here is from genome assembly GCF_000001635.26 of Mus musculus. NCBI lineage: Eukaryota > Metazoa > Chordata > Mammalia > Rodentia > Muridae > Mus > Mus musculus. Next base: position 72,326,023 of record NC_000087.7, read on the forward strand.
AGGAAAGAGAGGCCCTTTGGACTTGCAAACTTTATATGCTCCAGTACAGGGGGACGCCAGGGCCAAAAAGGGGGAGTGGGTGGGTAGGGGAGTGGGGGGATGGGTATGGGCAACTTTTGGGATAGCATTGGAAATGTAAACGAGGAAAATACCTAATTAATTAAAAGAGAAACAAAAAAGAGTTTATGGTTAATGAGGGTAAATTTTTGTTAAGATTTGTTCACATAGCCTGTCTTCCACTTAGCTCTATTTCCATAGCCAATGGAATGAAATTCTGCCAGGCCTTGTCTATCATCAATATGAGTCGATGTGCAACTACAATAGCCAAAACTAGAAGTTATCATGGAAGATCTCTTTTCTGAAGAAAAATTGAGGAAGAGTGGATTGGGGTAGCAGAAGTGGAGGAGAAGTCAGGGAGCAGAGAAGAGAAGGAATACTAGGTTTGGGATGTTGATTGATTAACTAATTTAAAAAAATCAGCTCCAGGACAGTTTATTTTCTGGTGTTAGAGAAAACTCATCTCAACAATTATTATTAAGGAGAATTTTATTATCTGAGATCCTACAGTGAATTTGTATTGGTGTTTGTGTCTGTGTCTGTGTGTCTTGGTGTGTGAACCTACTATGTTGCTTAAAGTAGCTAGCAAAATATAATTTGTCTTTCATGAACTCACAAGCCAGGATTCACTTCTCTGACTACATGGCCATCTTAAGAAGTATCCTCCTGACCAAGCAGTTGTTATTTCAACATAAACCTGGGATTCAATCTACCCTGCTTCTAATTGGGACCAAATGTATAAGCCACATGTCTTTCTCTGCCAGACTACTAGTGGATGAGACCCTCGAGTATCAGATGCATACCATGTTGGAGAGGGTACATAAGCTCCCATGCACTGACCTTATCAATAAATTAATGCTCAAACTTTTCTATAGAGAAAACTGCTATACTCATTTAAAATTAAGAAATCACAAATTGTACATCCCTTTAGGCACAGGAGTGGTATGCAATCATTTAAAAATTCCAGTGTGTGTAATAAAAGCCAAAATAATCAAAGTCACTTTACTGCTCTCTTTTACTTCCACAGAGATGGATAACTAGTATGGACAGTGAGATCTGTAAGTGGACTTCAAATGCTTACAAGTTTCTTAGGTTTGTGTTGGCTTTCTGGTCTTGTGTTCCCCAAGCTTCCATGAAAATAGACAATGTCAAGGGAGAGACTGAAGTGACAACTACCATGGTAACACTGAAGGAAGACACAGTCTTGTCATCTTGTTCATAAATTTACCTGAATCTTTGTTTTGGTATTGTATGACAGTCAACATTATAGCCACTGAATCTATGCCATGAATATTAATTCTTTCTGACTTCAAGGGCCCTAATTGCATTTTACATCTCTTCTGAGAAAAGTGAAGAATTAAATCATAGTCCATGGTACCTGAAACCAGATGATAGTGTCTAAGAAAACATTGCTATGGACACAGATGTCAAACAAAAACATAGGTTGGATACAAATGTCAAACAAATACTCATTTCTTTTATTCCTAATACAAAAAAAAAATTGTGTGGATAACACAGATAATGAAAGACAGTGGGAAGCAACTTATTATTCTATTTTATCTTTTTTTTTATATGAAACATAACTCTGCCAAATTTTCTAGATTTTAAACATTCTTTACATTCTGTCCCTGCAATATGCTAATTTTCCTTAGCTTGGCAATTCTGTCTGAGTTTTTTGACTAAGTGAGGGTGCATGTGTGTGTGTGTGTGTGTGTGTGTGTGTGTGTGTGTGTGTGTGTGTGTGTGTGTGTGTGTGATATGTATTCAGGGTCCAAAGAGACCAGAAGACCTAGAGATACAAGTAAGTTTTTATTCTTGTTTTCTGACACGTTCTGGTGTCTTAGAAGCCTTGATTGTCTGTTAAACATTTTCTCACACAGGTTAAATGTATAGGGATGGTCAGCAATGTGGGTCAGCTGGTGCTTAATGAGGTGACATTTCTGAAGGAATGGCCTCCCACATTCAATACAGTTAAACAGGATTCTCTCCTGTATAAAATCATTGATGTTCAACTAAATTTGTATTATGATTAAAGGTTTCTGGCACCAGGAACACTGATGTAGTTTTATTTCTTAGTGAGTCAGATAATGTATTTTAAAATCTGAACGGTGTTTTTCTGCGTGTGAGGGTGCGTGTGTGTGTGTGTGTGTGTGTGTGTGTGTGTGTGTGATATGTATTCAGGGTCTAAAGAGACCGGAAGACCTAGAGATACAAGTAAGTTTTTATTCTTGTTTTTTTGATCTTTTGTTTTTTTTGTTTTGTTTTGTTTTGTTTTGTTTTGTTTTTTAGACAAAGTTTGTTTGTTTACCCCTGGCTTTCCCAAAACTCAGTCTGTAGATCATGGTGGCCTCAAACTCAGAAATTCGCCTGCCTATGCCCCCAACCCCCAAATGCTGAGATTGAAGACCTGTTCCCTCACTGCCTGGCATTAGACAGTTTTTTTGTTAAACTATATTTGGTGCTATAAACAGAACGGGAAGTTTAACATGTACTGTTCAAGAATTGAGCCATCTCTTTCTTCACAATGCAAAGAATAACAAGAATGAATAAAGTAGAAAAAAATTGTGTAATAGATATGAGGGCTTATCTATAATTGTTTAAGAGTTAAATAATAACAACAAAAAGTCAAACAGCTCAGTCTGGACATATGTATACCAATTGCGAAGTAACTTTCAACAAAATACACAAGCAATTCAATGAAGGAAGGCTATAAATGTCAATAAATTATGGGGAGCCAATTGGACAATGTGATGAGTGTTCTTGGTTTTGAACTTTACTGCATCAAGAATTAATTAAAATCCAACTGACTGAGCAAGACGTTAAAGGATTTTTTTTTCTTAATACTTTGAAATGGCAAGCTCCATTTTGAATCTGAATCTTTCAAGTGGGAAAAGTCACCTTAAACCTGGCACACACTTATATAAATGTTCTGCAACCTATATGAAAGACGTGGAAGAAGAAAGTTTGTTTTCTTTGCCTGTTTGCCCTCATTGGGAAGCCCATTCCTTCACTGTCAATACAGGCCATTTTCAGTATTCCATAATACACTGGAGACTACCTGAGACAATCCACCTCATTGACTGAATAACTATTATGTTCTTAGAATATCAGTTGGTAGACAGCTATTGTTGGATCACACCCTGTAATTCACTTTAAAGTCTATTTAAACTACATTTAAAGTATATTATATAACAAAATATTATAAATGATAAAATATATTACATATAAAATAAATTATATATAATATATACACCATAGTTTTATAACATTATGCATATATGTAATTTGTGCTGTATGTTTTGTTTCTCTCGAGAGCAGTGACACATAATAGGTAAAAGAGTAAGCCTCACACTCAATCTCAACTTCATACTGTATGTAAAATAATTCACAAGGGCATGGACTTAATGTAAGAACAAAATAAAAGATTTAGGAAAATTGGAGTATATGTATGATTAATAGAGTTAAGAGTTCTAGATTTCATGGAAGAAATATTCATTCTAAGAGAAATAATTGATCCTCACTAAAATTAAGAACTTTCACACTGAGCTGGATGATGGTGGTGCATGTTTTAAACCCAGAACTTGGGAGACAAAGGCAGGTGAGTTTGTGGTAAACCTGCTGTACAGATTGATCTTGAAGACAGCCAGGGTTATGCAGAGAAATTGTATCTTTAAAAAACAAAGAAAACAAATAACCCAAAAAAAAATAACATAGAAATTTTTTTTTCTGTAGCAGTTCCTGCTTCAACAGTGAAGAAGCAATCTAAATCAATTATAACCCAAAAGGTAATATCTCCCAGGGTGTATTTTTCACCATTACAGTCCAGGTTACACAATGTATACACAAAGGAAATGAGTTATAGTTAATCAGTTAACCTAGACAGGTGGTTAGCTTGTAGATGACGAGAATTACAACACTGTAGAGTGTCTTCTTCGATGGGTTAGCATAGGCCATTCTTTCTCAGATAAATGCATTTGTATATAGTCAAATATTAACATTCCTGAAGAAGAGAAAGGACTTGAATTTAATACTGAGGCAGAAGCAGTTGTTGTACCTGTCTGTGAATCATGGCAGGCTGCATGCTGAGGAAATTATCAGTAAGGAATTTAGGTAGAGAAACTGAGGTGACCAGCGGTAGGCAAGTGGCCCAGATAATTGGTTGTAAAATATCCAGTTTCCACTCTGACCCTGACAAGTCTAGTCGCCTGGAGATCAGTAAGGTTGAATGTACCAGAGAACACTAGTGGTCTTAGCAGCAGGAAAAATCTAAAATGAGACTGGCTGAATTCAAAAGGGAAATGTTAAAATAAAATAAAACAATAACAAAAAGCAATCTGACTTTCTCCAGCCCCTCTATGGTCCAGTAGCCTCCTTGGCTATTTAACACCAACAAACCACTAGTAAACACTAGTGTTGGGCAGATTTGTGTGTTGCTGTAAAGCTGCCTTGATCATTTGCTTTCTTGGGTGTTATCCTTCATGAAGTTATTTCTCTCTTTTCCTTCTCTGTAAAATATATAAGACTAAGCTTAAAAGCATTTTCTGAAGTGATACATGAGTCCCACCCTCTCTATACAAGATCTGGTTACCATGAGTCAGCCAAAATAAACTCTGCCTGACATTCTTAGGTATGATTCTGAAAGAGGTGTTTTCTGTTGTCACTGGGGTGTCACTTAGTTCCCTATTCACTAGCAGCACCTAGAACATGGCACTAGGGTACAAAGGCCAGTGGAAGTCCTCCTCTCTCAACTCATGGATGTATTTTCATAAAAAGATATTAATACCAGCATCTATTCCACCTCTAGAGAACATGAATGCTAGCCTAGGCTCCTATACCTAACAAAACTCTCAATCACCATAGACGGAGAAAACAATATATTCCACGACAAAGCCAATTTTACACATAATCTTTCCTTAAATCCACCCCTACAAAGAATAATAGGTGAAAAACAACAACACAAGGAGTGAAACTACACCATAGAAGAAACAAGAAAGTAATCTTACAACAAATCCACAAACACATGCTTCCACCTCTAAGAATAAAACTAATAGAAACTAACAATCACTTTACCTTAATAAAAAAAAACTAAAACAATAAAGCAAAACCTAAAACCCTAAAAAAACAAAAAATTATTAAACAAACACTAAATGACCCAAAAAGCTATTTTTTTAATTCTTAATAAATATTTTTAAAACCATAAAATTCTATAAATAAGAAAACACAAGAACTCTAAAAAGACCTTAAAAAATTATAAAACTGTTTCTTTCTGCACAAAATCAGGCCATTCTGTCTTCCATCACTGAATGGGGAGGGCTCACTATCCCTCATCACTATCTAATAAGGTATAGACAGTTGATGAGGGATGAACAGTCAGTTTTCATCAAAGGTATTGCCTTTGAAGGTGATAGATTGGCCATGCTCTAGTGGAAGCCAGATGTCCAAGAGTTTATGGGAAACACAAATGATTTTGAATGGGTTGTAACAAAAGAGAGAAGATAAGATATGAAGTTGGCAGGAGGAGTTAGGTGGGAATGGGCCGTATTTTGTTCTGGGAGGAGTTACTAAAAGGATTGGAAAGTAAATTACATCAAAATATTTGTATGCAATTCTCAAGGTATTAAGGAAAGTAGTTCTTAATATACCATGTGTGTACTGAACACATACAGACCACTTATATTGCCATCTTCTAAATAACAACTTCTTATACAGCAGTTTCATTACATTGAGAGCAAAAGTAATCCATAGGTTATTTAAAATAAAGAAGAATCTGGGGAGATGGCCCAGGGTTAAAGCCAAGTGTTTGGTCAAACTTTCACCTGCAACACTGGTGCTTAGGAATGGGAGTGGAAGAGACAGAAGGATGACTGAATGTCAGCCTCACTCCTAGTTCAGCAAGAAACCCTATGACGAGGGGAAAATTAGGGACTGAAGTAACAGAAAACAGTATACCCTTCCCAATCCTCTGCACTTACCTGTATATTTCGGTATGCATACACACATCAATATGATTACTGTATAAAAGAGGTTACTTTGCATAAATATAGGCAAAAGCAATGTTGTTTTAGCCTAGATACTTGAAGACTTTTATATCATTAGGGTCCTAGAGAAACTCTCCAGATATAGAGGATGGGTATATCTTCTTCCTGTGCAAAGGAAACCTCAGTTAAGTGTGTGTGTCAGTGACTCTAAACATCTTTCCTCCTCTAGATTTCTATTTATAACACACAATGGTCTGTAAATAATGAAAATATGAAAATAAGACTTTTGATTTGCATTTCCCTGATGATTAAAGATGTTGAACATTTTTTCAGGTGCTTCTATGCCATTCGGTATTCCTCGGGGGAGAAATCTTTGTTCAGTTCTGAGGCCTATATTTTAATGGGGTTATTTGATTTTATGGAGTCTACCTTCTTGAGTTCTTTATACATATTGGATATTAGTCCCCTGTCCGATTTGGGATAGGTAAAGATCCTTTCCCAATCTGTTGGTGGTCTTTTTGTCTTATTGACTCAGAGCCACTAGTCAAATAAACTACACCCTATAAAATCAAATTTGCTTGGAAAACAATTTTCCAAGCAAATAGTCTGAAGAAACAAGCTGGAGTAGCCATTCTAATATCAGATAAAATCGACTTCCAACCCAAAGTTATCAAAAAAGACAAGGAGGGAGACTTCATACTCATCAAAGGTAAAAATCCTCCAAGAGGAACTCTCAATTCTGAATATCTACGCTCCAAATTCAAGGGCAGCCACATTCATTAAATACACTTTAGTAAAGCTCAAAGCACACATTGCACCTCACACAATAATAGTGGGAGACTTCAACACACCACTTTCATCAATGGACAGATCGTGGAAACAGAAACTAAACAGGGACACAGTGAAACTAACAGAAGTTATGGAACAAGTAGACCTGACAGATATCTACAGAACATTTTATCCTAAAACAAAAGGATATACCTTCTTCTCAGCACCTCATGGTATCTTCTCCAAATTTGACCACATAATTAGTCACAAAACAAGCCTCAACACATACAAAAATATTGAAATTGTCCCATGCATCCTATCAGACTACCAAGGACTAAGGCTGATCTTCAATAACAAAATAAATTATAGAAAGCCAACATTCACGTGGAAACTGAACAACACTCTTCTCAATGATATCTTGGTCAAGGAAGGAATAAAGAAAGAAATTAAAGACTTTTTAGAGTTTAATGAAAATGAAGCCACAACGTACCCAAACCAATGGGACAAAATGAAAGCATTTCTAAGAGGGAAACACATAGCTCTGAGTGACTCCAAGAAGAAACGGGAGAGAGCACATACGAGCAGCTTGACAACACATCTAAAAGCTCTAGAAAAAAAGGAAGCAAATTCACCCAAGAGGAGTAGATGGCAGGAAATAATCAAACTCAGGGGTGAAATCAACCAAGTGGAATTAAGAAGAACTATTCAAAGAATTAACCAAACGAGGAGTTGGTTCTTTGAGAAAATCAACAAGATAGATAAACCTTTTCTAGACTCACTAGAGGGCACAGGAAGAAAATCCTAATTAACAAAATCAGAAATGAAAAGGGAGACATAACAACAGATCCTGAAGAAATCCAAAACACCATCAGATCCTTCTACAAAAGGCTATACTCAACAAAACTGGAAAACCTGGACGAAATGGACAAATTTCTGGACAGATACCAGGTACCAAAGTTGAATCAGGATCATGTTGACCATCTAAACAGTCCCATATCCCCTAAAGAAATAGAAGCAGTTATTAATAGTCTCCCAGCCAAAAAAAGCCCAGGACCAGATGGGTTTAGTGCAGAGTTCTATCAGACCTTCAAAGAAGATCTAATTCCAGTTCTGCACAAACTATTTCACAAAATAGAAGTAGAAGTTACTCTACCCAACTCATTTTATGAAGCCACTATTCCTCTGATACCTAAACCACAGAAAGATCCAACAAAGATAGAGAACTTCAGACCAATTTCTCTTATGAATATCGATGCAAAAATCCTCAATAAAATTCTCACTAACCGAATCCAAGAACACATTAAAGCACTCATCCATCCTGACCAAGTAGGTTTTATTCCAGGGATGCACGGATGGTTTAATATACGAAAATCCATCAATGTAATCCATTATATAAACAAACTCAAAGACAAAAACCACATGATCATCTCATTAGATGCAGAAAAAGCATTTGGCAATATCCAACACCCATTCATGATAAAAGTCTTGGAAAGATCAGGAATTCAAGGCCCATACCTAAACATGATAAAAGCAATCTACAGCAAACCAGTAGCCAACATCAAAGTAAATGGAGAGAAGCTGGAAGCAATCCCACTAAAATCAGGGACTAGACAAGGCTGCCCACTTTCTCCCTACCTTTTCAACATAGTACTTGAAGTATTAGGCAGAACAATTCGACAACAAAAGGAGATCAAGGGGATACAAATTGGAAAAGAGGAAGTCAAAATATCACTTTTTCCAGATGATATTATAGTATATATAAGTGACACTAAAAATTCCACCAGAGAACACCTAAACCTGATAAACAGCTTCGGTGAAGTAGCTGGATATAAAATTAACTCAATCCAGTCAATGGTTTTTCTCTACACAAAGAATAAATAGGCTGAGAAAGAAGTTAGGGAAACAACACCCTTCTCTATAGTCACAAATAATATAAAATATCTCGGCGTGACTCTAACTAAGAAAGTGAATGATCTGTATGATAAAAACTTCAAGTCTCTGAAGAAAGAAATAAAAGAAGATCTCAGAAGATGGAAAGATCTCCCATGCTCATGGATTGGCAGGATCAACATTGTAAAAATGGCTATCTTGCCAAAAGCAATCTACAGATTCAATGCAATCCCCATCAAAATTCCAACTCAATTCTTCAACGAATTAGAAGGAGAAATTTGCAAATTTATCTAGAATAACAAAAAATTCTAGGATTGTAAAAACTCTTCTCAAGGATAACAGAACATCTGGTGGAATCACCATGCCTAACCTAAGCTTTACTACAGAGCAATTGTGATAAAAACTGCATGGTACTGGTATAGAGACAGACACGTAGACCAATGGAACAGAATTGAAGACCCAGAAATGAACCCACACACCTATGGTCACTTGATATTCGACAAGGGAGCTAAAACCTTGCAGTGGAAGAAAGACAGCATTTTCAACAATTGGTTCTGGCACAACTAGTTGTAATCATGTAGAAGAATGCGAATCGATCCATGCTTATCTCCTTGTAATATGGTCAAATCTAAGTGGATCAAGGAACTTCACATAAAACCAGAGACACTGAAATTTATAGAGGAGAAAGGGGGGAAAAGCCTTGAAGATATGGGCACAGGGGAAAAATTCCTGAACAGAACAGAAATGGCTTGTGCTGTAAGATCGAGAATTGACAAATGGGACCTAATGAAACTCCAAAGTTTCTGCAAGGCAAAAGACACCATCAATAAGACAAAAAGACCACCAACAGATCGGGAAAGGATCTTTACCTATCCTAAATCAGATAGGGGACTAATATCCAACATATATAAAGAACTCAAGAAGGTGGACTTCAGAAAATCAAATAACCCCCATACAAAAATGTGGCTCAGAACTGAACAAAGAATTTTCACCTGAGGAATACCGAATGACAGAGAAGCACCTGAAAAAAAAAATGTCCAACATCCTTAATCATCAGGGAATTGCAAATCAAAACAACCCTGAGATTCCACCTCACACCAGTCAGAATGGCTAAGATCAAAAATTCAGGTGACAGCAGATGCTGGCGTGGATGTGGAGAAAGAGGAACACTCCTCCATTGTTGGTGGGATGGCAGGCTTATACAACCACTCTGGAAATCAGTCTGGCAGTTCATCAGAAAATTGTACATAGTAATACCGGAGGATCCAGCAATACATCTCCTGGGCATATATCCAGAAGATACCCCAACTGGTAAGAAGGACACATGCTCCACTATGTTCATAGCATCCTTATTTATAATAGCCAGGGCTGGAAAGAACCCAGATGCCCCTCAACAGAGAAATGGATACAGAAAATATGGTACATCTACACAATGGAGTACTACTCAGCTATTAAAAAGAATGAATTTATGAAATTCCTAGCCAAATGGATGGACCTGGAATGCATCATCCTGAGTGAGGTAACACATTCACAAAGTAACTCACACAATATGTACTCACTGATAAGTGGATATTAATCCAAAACCTAGGATACCTAAGATATAAGATACAATTTTCTAAACACATGAAGCTCAAGAAAAATGAGGACTGAAGTGTGGACACTATGCCCCTCCTTAGAAGTGGGAACAAAACTCCCTTGGAAGGAGTTACAGAAACAAAGTTTAGAGCTGAGATAAAAGGATGGACCATGTAGAGACTGCCATATCCAGGGATCCACCCCATAATCAGCATCCAAACTTTGACACCATTGCGTACACTAGCAAGATTTTATCGAAAGGACCCAGATGTACCTGTGACTTGTGAGACTATGCCGGGGCCTAGCAAACACTGAAGAGGATGCCCACAGTCAGCTAATGGATGGATCACAGGGCTCCCAATGTAGGAGCTAGAGAAAGTACCCAAGGATCTGCAACCCTATAGGTGGAACAACATTATGAACTCAACAGTTCCCCGGAGCTCTTGACTCTATCTGCATATGTATCAAAAGATGGCCTAGTCGGCCATCACTGGAAAGAGAGGCTCATTGGACATGCAAACTTTATATGCCCCAGTACAGGGAAACGCCAGGGCCAAAAAGGGGGAGTGGGTGTATAAGGGATTGGGGGTGGGTGGCTATGGGGGACTTTTGGTATAGCATTGGAAATGTAAATGAGCTAAATACATAATAAAAATGAAAAAGAAAAAAAAAGAAGAGATGTATATGGCAAACAGTTACAGGGGACAGACTGTCATGATAAGGACAGCATTGGAGGAAACAACAAGTTGATCTGTGGCATTGAGAGCCTGAATGGGCCCTTCTCACATTTGGTTGGATTTAGAAGCCAAGATTTAGTTCAGAACCACCCAGCTCCCTCCATCTTGTCCCAGTGATCTACTTCTGCTAGGGCACAGTCACAAAGATTCCACAACATTTCTAGACAGTTTTCCCAGTTTGAGACAACTGAGAATGTGGGAGATATAACCCCCCCAATCTTAATTAAACTAAGCCACACAAGTGCAAAATATTTTTGAAAACTATTTAATTGCAATTTTGTAAAGAGAACAGAGAGCTCTACTTGAAATGGACTGAATTAGTCTTTAGGTTCCATTGTGCACCCTAAATAAAATATAGTGTAAAAGAATCCATTTTCTATGTAGCAAGTGAGGGCTGAAAACAACACAGTAATGGAGATAAAATGCAAAAAAAAAAAACTGGGATATATAGTAACAATTCAAACTGACAGTGTGAAAAACGATGTATTTATACATGTTAACTGTCCTTTTGACCACAGTGTCATTCATCATTGTGTTAGGGGATCCAATCTAGTGATTAATCATCAGGGTTTGACAGTAAAATCTTTAGGCTCAATACACCAGACATTAGCTGGAAAATGATTTACAAGAATGTAATGCCCTTTGGTGACTTCTCTGTGAATCTGTTGTATGGATGCCTTGTCATTGGTTGTTTTAGTTGTTGGTGTTGTTTTAAAATAGAAATATTGAATGCAAAAGCAAGTGGCAGGAGCCCAAAAGGTCTTTGCATCCTCTTTTTCTCCTTCCCATAACTTTCTAATTTTCCCAATCCCCACATTCATTCAAAAATTCAGAAGTTCAAAAAATACAGAGACTCATTCATCATCTTTACTTTGTGCTTCCATGCTGTTTGCAATTATCTTGTAATCATTAAAATTCAGGCTAACATACTGCCCATGTTCAATAGGGTTTCATTGATGTGAAGAGATATCATGACTCAGGAAACTCTTATAGAGTCAGTACATTATTATATTGGTAGGAAGCATGGCAGCATCCAGGTAGAGGAGGTACTGAGGAAGGAACTAATTGGTCTATATCTTAGACTGAAGGCAACCAGGAGGAAGCTTGTGGCCACAGGTAGCAAGGAAGAGGATCGATTTTTGTCACTGGGCAGACATTGTGCACTACATAAAAGCAAGCCTAAACAATGATACACTTCCTCAAACAAGCCATCACCTTGCAATAGTGCCACATCCCATGGGCAAAAGATATTCTAATAAACACACTGCATCATAGGAAAATGGCAGAGAGACATAAAGAAAGATACTGCATGATTGCATTCCTCTGGTCACAAGTGCTACATACCTACATGCTTATATGCACACACAAACACACACATACACACACAAACACACACACACACATGCCTATCTGATATGCATAATAATAATATGCAGTCTAGGGTCCTGCGCGATTGGATTGGACCAGGCGCTGTGTTCCACTCACCAGAGGGCTTAGGATCCCATGGAGTATCCTGTATGGGTCCTTGCGGGTGTCCGAAGAATCCCCCGGGCCAGGGACCATGGTGTCCCTTGATCTACTTCTGTTGTCCAATTGCTCTGGCTAGGATTTCAAGTGCTATATTGAATAGATAGGAAGAAAGTGGGCAGCCTTGTCTAGTCCCTGATTTTAGTGGGATTGGTTTTAGTTTCTCTCCATTTAGTTTGATGTTGACTACTGTTTTGCTATATACTGCTTTTATTATGTTTAAGTATGGGCCTTGAATTCCTGGTCTTTCCATGACTTTTATCATGAATGGGTGTTGGATTTCCTTAAATGATTTCTCAGCATCTAAGGAGATGATCATGTGGTTTTTGTTTTTGAGTTTGCTTATATATAGTGGATTATGTTGATGTGTTTCCTTATATTAAAGCATCCCTGCATCCCTGGGATGAAGCCTACTTGATCATTATTGATGATCTTTGTGATATGTTCTTGGATTCAGTTTGCATGGACTTTATTGAATATTTTTTGCATCGGTATTCAGAAGGGAAATTGGTCTGAAGTCCTCTATTTTGTTGGGACTTTATATGTTTAGTTATCAGAGTAATTGTGGCTTCTATAGAATGAATTGAATAGAGTACGTTCTGTTTCTAATTTGTGAAATAGTCTGAGAACAGTTGGAATTAGTTCTTTTTTGAAGGTCTGATAGAACTCTACACTAAACCCATGTGGGTGTTCCTGGGCATTATTTGGTTGGGAGAGTATTAGTGACTGCTTCTAATTCTTTAGGGGATATGGGGCTGTTTAGATCTTTATTCTGATCTGTATTTAACTTTGGTACTTGATTTCTGTCTAGAAAATTGTCCATTTTGTCCAAGTTTTCCAGTTTTGTTTAGTATAGCCTTTTGTAGTAGGATGTGATGATGCCTAGGATTTCCTCAGGTTCTGGTCTTATGTCTCCCTTTTCATTTATGATTTTGTTAATTAGCATACTATCCCTGTGCACTCCAGTTCATCATTCTAAGGGTTTATCTATCTTGATACTATTTTCAAAGAACAGGCTCCTGGATTGTTTGATACTTTGAATAGTTCTTTTTGTGCCCACTTGTTTGATTCAAGCCCTGAGTTTGATGATTTTCTGCTATCTACTCACCCTTGTAAATTTGCCTCCTTTTGCTCTAGAGCTTTTAGGTGTGCTGTCAAGCTCTTAGTGTGTGCTCTCTCTGGTTTCTTTTTGGTCGCACTCAGAGCTTTTGGTTTTCTTTGTGGGACTACATTCATTTTGTCCCATAAGTTTGGGTATATTGTACCTTCATTTTCATTAAACTCTAAAAAGTGTTTAATTTCTTCTTTATTTCTTCCTTGACCAAGTTATCATTGAGTAGAGGGTTGTTTAGCTTTCACGTGAATGTTGGCTTTCTCTTATTTATGTTGTTATTGAAGATCAGCCTTCGTCCATGGTGATGTGATAGGGTGTATGGGATACTTTCAATATTTTTGTTGAGTCCTGTTTTATGACTGATTGTGGTCTATTGTGGAGAAGGGACCATGAGGTGCTAAGAGGAAGTTATAACCTTTTGTTTTAGGGTAAAATGTTCTGTAGATATCTATCAAATCCATTTGTTTCATAAATTCTGTTATCTTCAATGTGTCTCTGTTTAGTTTCTATTTCCAGGATCTTTCTATTGATAAGAGCGGGTTGTTGAAGTCTCCCACTATTATGGTGTGCAGTGCAATGAGTGATTTGAGTTTTACTAAAGTTTCTTTAATGAATGTGGATGCCTGTGCATTTGGAGCATAGATATTCAGAATTGAGGGTTCATCTTGGAAGAGTTTACCTTTCATGAGCCTTAACTGTCCCTTCTTGTCTTTTTTGATAACTTTGGGTTGGAAATTGATTTTATTCTATATTAGAATGGCTACTCCAGCTTATTTCTTCAGACCATTTGCTTGGAAATTTTTTTCCAGCCTTTTACTATGAGGTAGTATCTGGTTTTGTCCCTGAGGTGGGTTTCTTTTATGCAGCAAAATATTGTGTATTGTTTATATAGTCAGTCTGTTAGTCTATTTGTTTTTAATGGTGAATTGATTCCAGATTAAGGCAACTTCAGACCAACTTCTCTTATGTATATCAATGCAAAAATACTCAATAAAATTCTCCCCAAACTAAAAGGGCTATTAGGTCATTTTCTGATAGTCAAAACTACAATGAGAACTGCCAGTTTTCCAAGTGTCACTGGATAATTGCTCTTAGATAGTAACCAGACTTTCTCCTACTCAGAGCACATTCCAAGAGGTTGTATAACAATTAACCAAAGGTCATCAGAAGGGAACTAAAGATTTATTATAGGTTCTAGGGTAAAAGATAAAATATTGATTGGGTTTACCTATACAAAACTTCACTAATATCTTAGTTATGGTTTGATACCTTCAGTGAACTTGTTGATCTGAGACAGTTGATGAACTTTGTAGCATGTGGTCATGTATTCTGAAATATGTATAAGTGCTGAGGACAAAGAGACGAGGAAAATCAAGAGAGAAGTTTTTTTTTTCTTTTCTCCACTTAGACTTTTTTTTTTTTATTTTTTTTTTCCTTTTCCCCACTTAGAAGAATTTTTCCCTTTCCGCACTTAGGATCTTTCTGCTTTTGCCCTTATATAACTTTCATAGGAAATTTTTTATAACTTAGTAATAACTTCTATAATGACTTCTCTAAATTCCTTCTCTTCCAGTGACATCTGGCTAGTAAGCTCAAAATTAAAGCCCAGTAATTCCTGCTGAGCTGGAAAAAAGTCTGCTTTCCTTAATCCTCCTCTGTTAGGCTACAGGTGTTAATCACCTAAGCCAGCCTACCCTCAGAAAGACAAAGTACTTTTTAGAAGTTATCATCAGCATTTCAGTACAATGAGAGAGCTAGAAAGCCCTGGGACACTTAGATTTTAAAGACATTGCCAGGGTTCTACTCTGTGACTCCACTGTTATCCTGCCTCAGTGCAATCCTGGCCCTCAAACTCTACTATAGAGCAAAAGTGATTAAAACAAAACAAAACAAAACAAAACAAAACAAAACAAAAAAAAAAAAACTACATGGTATTGATACAGAGACTGACAGATGGATCAGTGGACTAGAACAGAAGAACCAGAAAGAAAACCACACATTTATGGATACTTGATATTTGACAAAGAAGCAAAATATATATGTATATATATACGATGGAATAAAGAAAGGATTTTCAATAAATTGTGCGGTTCTAATTTGCAGTCTGTATGTTGAAAAAAAAATCCATATTGATCACCTTGCACAAAGCTCAGTTTCAAGTTGAACACGATTATCAACATAAAATAAGATACACTGAATCTAATAGAAGATGAACTCATTGACACAGAGAGGGAATTGTCCTAAAAACCTCTCCCGTGATTCATGCTCTAAGATCAACAATTCATAAATGTGACCTCATGAAACTGGAAAGCTTCTGTAAGCAAAGCATATAGGCAATGAGACTAATCATCAACCTACAGACTGGAGAAAAAAATCTTAACTAACCTCACATCCAATAAACGGCTAATATCCAAAATATATAAAGAACTCAAGAAACGAAATAAACCAATCAAATATGGGGTATATATCTAAATAGAGATGTCAAGTCAGAAGAGTCTAAAATGGCTAAGGAGCACTTAAAGATAATAATAGTGCCACTTAAAGATCATAATAGTGCCACATCCCATGGTCAAAAGATATTCTAATCAACACACTGCATCATAGAACATAAAGAAAGATAATGCATGATTGCATTCCTCTAGTCACAGGTGCTACATACCTACACCCTTATATGCACACACACACACACACACACACACACACACACACACACACACACACACACACACGCACACACGCCTATCGGATATGCATGTGCATACAAATATATTTTTTTTATTTATTTGCTTACATACTTACTTACTTTGTTTTAAATTTGTTGGGTAAGAACATTCTGCATACATATAAATGAGTTTTAGCAAATTCATCCCTATCTTCTCCTCCTTGAATTGTTCCCCATTTCTCCTGTATCACTTTTATCCTTAATTACATTTTCATTTTTATATAGACAGCTGTGTAGTGCCATGTCCCAAGCAATCGTGTGCGTGCCACAAGCAATTGCTGAGAAGAGCTTGCGTGCCACGTGCAATCGCCATTATAAATCAGTATTTACATATTTCCATTGACACCTGCAATGGTGTAATGTTTGCCATACCTTTAACAGGGGAAAAAGCCTCTCATGTTATACAGCACTGCCTAGAAGAGTGGAGTGCTTTGGACAAGCCCACAATTCTTAAAACGGATAACGGGGCAGCATATACTTCTACTAAATTTCAACAATTTTGTCATCAAATGGATGTCAGTCACTTGACTGGCCTTCCTTATAAACCTCAAGGACAAGGCATTGTGGAATGTGACCACCACACACTCAAGTCTTATCTTATAAAACAAAAAGGGAGAGTTGATGAGACTCTGCCCTCAGTGCCAAGAGTATTGGTATCTATGTCACTCTTTACACTTAATTTTTTGAATCACGACGAGCAGGGATGTTCTGCAGCTGAGCGACATAACTCAGACCCTGATAGACCAAAAGAAATGGTCAAACAGAAGGATGTTTTAACTGGTCTGTGGAAAGGCCCAGATCCTATCTTAATCAGATCCTGGGGAGCTGTTTGTGTTTTTCCACAGAGTGAAGACAACCCATTTTGGCTGCTGGAACGACTCACCCGCAGGATATTCATCAAGGATGGTGCAGAAGATGCTGACCTCCCCAGGACTGTTCCTGATCCTGACAATGCTGAACTTGTATCAGTTTTCTAGTATAACAGAGATGGGCTATTCTCTTGACTTTCCCTAAACCAATGTCAGTTCGTCATGATGCTATAGTTTTTCCAAAATTCTTTACTACTAATAAAACAGTGGATTTGCCATATTTAACCTATGATCCCACTCGAGCACCATTAGGAGAAAATCACTCCTTACTAGAACAGGGGTCTTTATGTTTTCAAATTAATGGACCAGAAATTGTATCAACCTCCCAGCCCGAGCTTTAGGGAAGTTTAATGAGCACCGAGGAGGTTGGGTGAGCACAAGCCAAGATACTTCCAATGTAGATATAACCTTTATAAATCGGACCTTTTGGCAAGAGGCAATTTGGGTTAATGGTACAATTCTACAACCTAACTTTTCAGAAAAAGAACATCCCCACCAAACAAAAATAGCCCCTCATTGTATCTTGGAAGATGAAAGGCTGATCCTGTCTTGATCTGATTGTCGATCCTCCATCATTTGTTGGGCAGATCAGAGTAAAACTTTTTCCTTTTCTTCCAACATGACAGATGACCCAGAGAAGGAATTTGTTATGAAAAAGAGATTTGTCATACAGGACTTTAGAATGCATCCCTTTCACAAGTGGTTGCTTTGTGGAGTCAATGGCAGTTGTACAGAACTAAATCCTTTGAATTTTATCCAGGGAGGAACAGTTGTAAAGGCTTCTTTTACAGGCATCTCAAGATTTGCTCAGCATTGGGGAATATATGATGCCTCCCAGGACTCTTATGGACATACTAATATCAGTGTAGAGATCACTGGGTTCAATAAAACTTTGGTAAACCAGATTAATTATACATCTCCCCCAGTCTGTGTTTACCCCCCTTTCTTGTTTATATTCTTTCAAGTGATTCATTTGAAGTCTGTTCCAATGATTCTTGTTGGATTTCTCAATGTTGGGATGTAACAAAGAACACCCATGCCATGGTGGCTCGGATCCCACTTTGGATCACTGTTCCGGTGGAAACACCCTCCACCTTGAAAGTAAATGGGAGAAATGCAGTAAAGATACATGAAGTACACACTAGATTAGTTGAAAAATGGAAAAATTAGCTGATAAGAGCAACTGCTGTTTGGGCAGTGGTGGTTTATGCCTTTAATCCCATCACTTGGGTGGCAGAGGCCAAGATTTTGGGAGTCCGAGACCAGCTTGGTATACAGAGTGAGTTCCAGGACAGCCAGGTCTACACAGAGTAACCCTCTCTCAAAAAATAATAAAACAAACAAACAAACAAACAAACAAACAAACAAAAAGCACCTGTTCTATGAAGAGGACCGGGCACAATGCTCCCACATAGTGGCTTACAATTTATGCACAGCCACAGTTTTAGAGAATCACTGCTCTCTTTCAGCCTCTGTAGGCCATAGAGGCATAAGTGAGAGAATAGGCATGAGCACTCTAGCACATAAGGGAGAAAAAGGGGCTGGGCAGCTTAGCACATAATTGAGGGAGAGAGGGCCTGCACATCCTAGCACACTATTGTAAACAAGCTCAGTACTAGGAAGGTGGAGGTGGGAGTTTACCAGGGATTGTAGTGAATCTGGATGTTCTCTTCTGATCTATTAGGACAGCATGGACTCTTCTGTTGTGGGAATGTACATACAGAAAAAGTGCACACATTTTAATTTTTATGCACATAAATAAATAACAAAAAATATTACAGTTGAAATTAGTAGTGCCATTTCCAGTGCTTTCATATGTTACACATTTGTACATGTTTTTCAAGTCTGCAAATGCTTTTCAACCTAGAAATTCGAAATCATTTGTCTTAAAGATGGTAGCTCTTTTCCACCTCCTGAGAACTCCCTTCCAATCAATGGTGCCTGGTACTCCATGACAGCATACACAGGGTATATTAAGCCAAATAGTGAAATCCCTGGAAGAGACCTGTTTTCTCCATCTGGCATCACAAAGGCTCCTCAGAGTACTCCATCTGGGTCTCTCCTGATAACGTTTTGTTTGTTTGTTTGTTTGATTGTTTGTTTGTTTCTTTTTGTTTTGTTTTGTTTTTATTTTTCTTTTTGTTTTGTTTTTGTTTTTCTTTTTGTTTTTTGTTTTGTTTTTATCTGTTTTGATTTTGATTTTTTTGTTTTGTTTTGTTTTTTGTTTTGTTTTTTGCTTAGTTTTTTTTTGTTTGTTTGTTTTGTTTTGGTTTGGTTTTTTTTTTTGTTGTTGTTGTTTTTGTTTTTTGTTTTTTTTTTTTTTTTTTTCATTGAGCAGCCAAGCAAGAAAGGGTTCAGTTGTGAAGGTGTTCACTTTTGAATGACCTGCTACTGATAACCAGCTCTGATCAGGGTAATTGGACTATTAACAGATGTGTGACTGGTGGGAAATCTCAGTCTCAGGAGGCCACTCTGTGAGGAAAAGCCTCCCGATCGGCATTTCCTATGGCTTCTGAGGGTAAAATGAAGGAGGAGGATCATATTCATTGCATAGGATTGAACAGGACAGGGGCTTAGAGGATTGAAAACCCTTGGAGGACACAAGCTTGGGGCCTAGGGAGAGGATCAGAGAGCCGGCTGCAGGACTGGGGGTCAGGGGATCAGGGTGCCATTGGTGAGGAGTCTTGGCGATTGTCCTATGTGCTGAAAGAGACCTTAGGGTTGAAATTGGCACTTGTCCTGTGTGTAGTCCAAAATCTATTAGAGACACACTGAGGATTCCTCTACCCTCACTGTCTTCTCTAGTGTGTATTTCTTTGGTAGAGACTGTATGGATACTACAGAAAGGGGAGTGGCATAGGAAGAATAAATGAAAAGAATAAGAGCAGACAATGCAGAAGATTCATAAGTCTTCTAAGATGGATTCTGAGCACAGATCCTCCCCTCTCATTCCCCAAGTATTTCTATTAAAGACTTGCACCACGGAGATCAGCCTTTTCTCTCCGTTTTCCTTCTGTAGGATGGGTTCTTCGTTTGTAGCTCAGGCTGTCTTGGTTTGGGCTGGCCTTGGACTTACAATATCCAGATATTTGAAAACCAAGTCTTCCCCAAATCCCTGCTTTCTCCAATAGAAGGTCTTTCTGTGTGGGTGCTGGTGCTGTTGGGTGTTTATTGTAGAGGGAGCTTTGGGTCTTCTCAAATGAATATACAGTTACCATATTCATTATCTATCTTGATAGCAGTGTGAGTTTATTTAAAGACAGAGACACACTGATAAACAAAATTGCTAATGTTTTGTTTAAAAAGAATCTGTGGGAAATAGGAACAAGAATCAGATGACTCAGAAATTAAATGCAAATACATTTTCCTCATCGTCTTTGGGTAGTTAAGAAGTCTCACATATTCAAGGCTGGCCTTTTTCCCCTTATTTAAACTGGGATCTGACATATTGTTAACTCTGGTTCTAAAGGAGTTTTTTATAGAAGTAAGTTAAAGAAGATTTTAAAACAATGTTGTGAGGGAGAGGGACATAATAAATGGGACACATGGAGGAACTGGAAAGAGGAAGTGCATATAATTATTTCATTTTTGATATTTTTAACTACTTAAATGATACCTTTGGATTCAGATTACTAAGATTTTTTTTCCTTGTTTTCCATTTTTTTTTAACTAAGAAGACATTACAGTTTTTAAGAGAAGAATGGCTGTTAAGAAAATGATGGTGATTCCAAAGGAGATTACTTATTACTTTTGGACTTTGATGATGAAGAAGATGACATAAATATTTCGGAGGAGTCTCTTTCTGAAGGTTATTGCATATTCAGGGTTGGGTATTAATTGCGTGTCTTGCAGTTCACTAGACTTTTACCTAGTCAGCTGAATTGGAAGAAGTCTTTTCTAAGAGATTTTGTATAATTCATTTGAAATTTTACCTATATCTATATATTCCTATACCAGAGTTTTAGCAACTAATATATAACTATTCTTGGCACTGTAGTCACAATATGTTGATAAAAAATAACTTGTTATTATTTTGCCAACGGAAAATACCTGAACATTGTTCCAATGATATGTTTGTAAAACTTGAATTTATTTCAAGAATACTACGAATAATTTATTTCATTCTTTTTTTATTATTTATTTTCTTTTTTCTTTTTTTTTTTTTTACATTTCAAATGTTATTCCCTTTACTATTTTCCCCTCCAAAAATCCCAGTCCTCTCCCCTCTCGCCCTGCTCTCCTACACACCCACTCCCAATTCCTGGCCCAGGCATTCCCAAAACTTGGTCATAGGAACTTTACAAGAACAAGTGTCTCTCCTGCTATTGATGACTTACTAGTCCATCCTCTGCTACATATGCAACTTTTGAGGGAAAAGTTCTGTTTTCCATCAGAGCCTGAATTTGCCCATCTAATGGTAAAAAGGCAAGTTGAAGCTCCCTATCAGTAGTAAAGAAATGTGGAAACACTTGTGCACTGTGCATGACAGGCATGGGCAGAGGAAAGGTGGACATAATACCCCAACACAATTTCCCCTATATACTAGGAACCAGGATCTCCAGTAGAAGGGTCAGTAGCCTTCTTTGTTTCAGTATTCCCTCTTTTGTCCACATCTTCTGAAGGGGAGATCCTTTAGATGAGGCATCCCGGAACGCAAAGAGGATTGTCTTCTTCCTGTGGAAAGACACAAATAACTACCCTGGATCTTATTAAAATAGGATCCGGGCCTCTCCATTTTCCGGTTAAGATATCTTTCCATTTGATCATTTCTCTAGATCTATTTGGTTCTGAACAGTGATGATCA
This sequence comes from Mus musculus, assembly GCF_000001635.26. Lineage (NCBI taxonomy): Eukaryota > Metazoa > Chordata > Mammalia > Rodentia > Muridae > Mus > Mus musculus. Next base: position 72,348,064 of record NC_000087.7, read on the forward strand.
GCCGCAGTGTGGCCTTGTTCATCAATATTCAAAAAATTAAGAGTAAAGAGTACCATGGAGATGGCCACTCTCAGTGTTAAGGGCAGGCCCTCATCGACTCACCCTTTTAGTTTGATAAGGTAGGTTATAAGAGTGTGGTGGGCATGTTCCACAATGCTTTGTCCCTGTATGGCAAACCAGTTAAATAAGATACATTCATCTGGAGACAGAACTGTTGAAATTTTTGAGAGGTGTAGGCCAGTCCATTATCTGTTCTAAGAAATTTGGGTTGTCCCCAAGCACTCCAAGCTTCAAGGTAATGTTGAATTACATGTGAGGCTTTTTCTTAGTAGAGGGATCAATTTTGCTGCCCTCTTTTCTCCATCCCTTCTTTCTGAATCCTGGGGAGGGCCCTTTTTCGTGACGTGTCTTTCTTTTTTCGAGCTCCCTTTCTCTCATTCTGTTAGGTTTCTGACATACTGTCCTGAACCTCTTCTAATATTCCCTGTCCCTCCACATTGGCTGGTCGGCAGGTTTCATCCTCTAGACAGTTTTTTATCAGCTTCCAAATTGCCTTGGTGCCCAGGCATAAGTCTTCCTCTTCATGCTTATGGTCAAGGTCCCTTCCTAGCTTATTCTATAAGGCTACAGTTAGAGACCCCGAATAGGCATACCAGGGAGAAATGTGATCCACCTCCTTAACAAAGTTCTGCAGCATACGGGAGGCAACCTGCAGGTCACGTTGCTTTAGCACTGACTGTAATGTGGTGATCACTGACTGTGAGGAGCCCATGATAGAGTGAGTGCCTGCGGCTGATCTACACCCGACTTATAGTATTCCTTTTGCAAAGTGAAAGTAAACACAGCACTTTGCTCCCTTATCTATGGAAAGCTTAGAAGATACCTCAGTGCTGCCACTTATCTACATTGGACTGACAACACCTCATTTTTCAGCACCAGCCGCGATTTACCTCAAATTTCAGCACCAGCCTCGATGGACAGAATAAGAAACAGAATGAGGGCCAGGGCAACCAAAACAAGAGCTTCTACTGCCCCTTCCTAAGTTGCATCTAGATTAAGACCGAAATCAAAAGGGATAAGAGGTTCATGATCAGACATACTTCTCCGAACTTACCTTTTCCATGCAGTTCTGAATCCATCCCTTCTTCAGGGGTTCCCCTCAATGCCAGCAATGTTGATCCTGGGTTTCTGGCACCAGATGACCCACGCTACCATCTTGCCAGCAAGAACGCATCTAGGACACTCGGATCTTTCTGTAGTAAAGCTGTAATACATCTCGAGATATAGATGAACAGCTTCAGGACAGGAGACTTAGAAAGCAGAAAACTCCTCCCTTATATTGGCTGCGAAGTATGGTTAGAAGTAAGGTTGGGGACGTGCACCATGGGATTGGCTGCCCACTATCAGCCTGATGATGCCATGGGAGAGGCAGGGCTCAGGTAATGGAAAGATATTCTGACACCCGCGCGCACTCACCATGAGCAATGGTGAAAATGGTGTTGTCAGCACCATATTGTAATGGCGACCATGAGGGCGGCTTTTCACAGTGGTAGAAGTAATTACAGGGTTTATCTGATCCTGATTTGAATTTGGTACCTGATATCTGTCTAGATAAGTGTCAATTTTATCCAGAATTTTCAGTTTTGTTGAGTACAGCCTTGTATAGTAGGATCTGATGATATTTCAAATTTACTAAATTTCTGTTGTTATTTCTCCCTTTTGATTTCTGGTTTTACTAAATTGGATACTGTTCTTGTGTTCTGTATTCATTCTGTCTAATGGTTTGTCTATCTTGTTGATTGTCTCAAAGAACAAGCTCCCAGTTTGTTTGATTATTTTTGTATTGTTCCTTTGTTTCCACTTGGTTGATTTTAGCACTGAATTTGATTACTTCCTGATTTCAACTCCTTTTGGGTGAAATTGCTTCCTTTTGTTTTATAGTGTTAAAGTGTGATATCAACCTACTCCTATATCCTCTCTCCAGTTTCTTTTTTAGAGGCATTCAGAGAGAGCTATGAGAGTCCATCTTAGGGCTATTTTCATTGTGTCCCATAACTTGCAGTATGTTGTAGCTACATTTTCATTAAACTCTAAAAAGTCTTTAATTTAGTTCTAGATTACTTCCTTGACTGTTTTGTCACTGACTAGATTTTTATACACATTCCACGTGTATGTGGGTTTTCAATTATTCATATTATTGTTGAAGATCAGCCTTAGTCTGTGGTGATCTGTTAGGAAGCATGACATTATTTCAATAATTTTATATCTGTTGAGGCATGTTTTGTGACTGAGTGTATGGTCAATTTTGGAGAAGGCATTGTGAGGTGATGAGAAGAAGGGACATTCGTTTGTTTTAGGATAAAATGTTCTATAGATATGAACTAAATGTATTTGTTTCATAAATTCTGTGAGTTTCACCATGTATCTTTTTAGTTTTAGTTTCCAGGATCTGTCCATTAATGAAGAAGGGGTGTTGAAGTCTTCCAATATTATTGTGTGTAGTACAATGTGTGTTTTGAGTTTACTAAAGTTTCTTTTATCAATGTGGATGTCATTGCATTTGGAGTATAAATGTTTAGATTTGGGAGTCCATTTTGGTAAATATTAACTTTAATGAATATGAAGTTTCCTTCCTTGACTTTTTTTTATAACTTTGGGTTGAAAGTCAATTTTATTTGATATTAGAATGGCTGCTCCACCTTATTTCTTCGGATCATTTGCTTGGAAAGTTCTTTTCCAGCCTTTTAGTCTGAGGTAATGTCTGACTTTGTCCTTGGTGTTTGTTTCTGGTGTGCTGAATATTGCTTACACATCCATTTTGTTATTCTATGCCTTTTTACTGGTGAACTGAGTCCACTGATATTAAGAGATACTAAGGAAAAATTCTTGTTGCTTCCTGTTATTTTTGTTATTAGAGTTGGAATTTTGTTCATGTAGCTATCTTCTTTTAGGTTTCCTTCAAGTTTAATTTCTTGCTTTTTCTTGAATGTAATTTCCCTCGATATATTGGAATTGTCTCTTTATTATCGTTTGAAGTGCTGGATGCATTGGAAGATATTTTGTAAATATTGTTTTGTCACAGAATACCTTGTTGTCTCAAGCTATGTTAAAAGAGTTTTGCTTCATATAGTAGTCTTGGCTGGCATTTCTGCTCTCTTACATTCTGTATGACATCTGCCCTAGATTTTCTGGCTTTCTTAGTCTAAGGGAAAAGTTATGTGTAATCCTGATAGATCTTGCTTTATATATTACTTGACCATTTTCCCTTACTGCTTTTAATATTCTTTCTTTGTTTTGTGCATTTGGTGTTTTGACTATTATATGATGGCAAGATTTTTTTTTTCTGGTCCAAATAATTTGGCGTTCTGTAGGCTTCTTGTATATTCATGAACATATCTTTATTTAAGTTAGGGAGGTTTTTTTTTCTATAATATTGGTAAAGATATTCAATGGCCCTATAATTTGGAAAACTTACTTCTCATCTATACCTATACCGAATATCATGTATGTAATTACGTCATTTCTCAAAGCTGTTTAAAAAATTCACATGGGCAGTATTTCCTGAGAAATTCAAATCATTAAAACTTTATTCCCTTTTACTAATATAGCATATTATGTTTCCATTTTCTGTTGTCCATATAGTACAGAGCCCAGCATTTGACAAAGATGAGAATATATCACCTCAGGTAGAAACAGATGAAGATACAGTACAATATTTTCAATTTTTTCCCATTTCAATAGAGTACTTCAAAAGTGGTGTTTGTGATCCCTTGACTGGAGAAGTCGATTCAGGAAAAAGAGCAATTCAGGGTCAGATGCTCTTATATGTGTAGTTGAAGACCAGATTGTGGTCCTTTAGACCTTGTGATCACAAAAAAATAGCAATGAGTACAATACAACCACCTTCATGAGATGTTTCCATATATACACACAAAGAAAAGGAGAACCATTATAAAAATAAGAGAGGGACCATTTGGGAAGAAGAAGGATCTCAGCAAGGGTAGTACAGTTATGAAGAAGTGCTGTGGGGTGTAAATGTATAAATTGTTTAAAGTAAATATTACAAGTTTTTTTGGAATACTACCATGTATTTTATATGGATTTAACATTTGGTTCAAACCAAATATTATATATTTATTATAAATAATTGAAATAATTTTCTGTGTAAAGTTTTGTGTGTTGTAGAAAAAATATCCTACTGGGAGATTCTAACTTAAAGTATATCTCCCAGTAAGGTAAAGCCCCTAGACATTCCCCAAGATTGTTTTCCCTGATCTATTTAAATACAGCTAGGAAGAAGCTCTTTGTTCTCTATAGCCAGCAATAAAGCATTTTTTTTTTTTATACTTTACAACCAGAGATGCCTGCCTTCCTTTGCCACGGACAAGGAGATAAAAATTCAGAAAGAAGTCACTCCCCAGTTCTGAGGAAGTTCCAGGGATACCTGGAGATCTCCTATCAGGGTGCCAAGTGAGAGTGTGCTCACTCGGCTGTCTGTTTCTGTTACTGGGTGCCAAGTGAGTGTGTGCTCTCTCGGCCATCTTATTGGGGCCTGTTCTTGGTTATTGTAATCTTTTTGTGTGTATATATTGGTTTTTCCCCTGTATGTAACTCTGATGATGGGACCGACTATTAGCATGCCCCTTGGACTGACCCTAGTGCACAGTACTGAAATTAAGACTAAGACTCACATTTTCTCAGTGGATGTCTGAAATAGATTTTAGAGAACTTTGTGCTCTACAGAATGGCCAGCTTTGATGTTAGTTGGCCACTAGAGGGCACCCTTAGTTTGGTTCTGTTTTCAGCTCTTAAAGTTGTTTTACAGAGGGGACCAGGGTCTCAGCCAGATTGAGTGCCCTACATTCTCATCTAGAAAAAATTAGCACAGGATCCCCCCTCTCCTATCGTGTTTAAAGCCTTGGGTTCAAAAGAATAGTCCAGGCTCCCCAGTCCTGGCCCTCTGCCATCCAGAGAGGGAAAATAAAAAGGTAAATCTGGCACCGGTTAAACTGCAGCCATCGGTTTCTCCCAAGATCTATCCAGAGTTAGAAGAACCTCCAAAATGGCACTGCACCCCACCCGCATTGTCCCAACTGGTCCCCCCAAGAACTCTCAACAGGGTGCCACTAGATATTTGGGGAGGGACCAGTTGCTAAAGCCCAAGACCAGCGAGCTCAAAGCCCAGAGGGACCAGAATCAACCATCGCACTGCCTTTGTGTACTTATGACCCTCATCCAGCGGACCCCAGACAACTGCAGCCCCTTCAGTAATGGCCTTTTTCCTCCTCTGATCTCTATAACTGGAAGGCAAATCACAATCCCCTTCGTTGAAAACCCCTCTAGCCTTGCTAATCTAAAGGAATCTCTCATATTCTCTCTTCAGCCTATTTGGGATGACTGTCAGCAGCTTTTACAGGTTCTTTCACCACAGAGGAGAAGGAGAGGATTCTGAGAGGAAAGAAAGAGCATACTGGGGGCCAATTGACTACTAATAAAACTTCTGAATGAAATAGATGCAGCCTTCCCTCTGACATGTCCTGATAGGACTGACCATATGGAGCAATTGACAATTTTCTGCTGGGCTCTGATAATAGGACTGAAAGGGGCTGGCAGGTGCCCCACCAATTTGACCAAGGTAAGAGAGATCCTACAAGAGAAAAAGGAGCCCCCAGCAGTGTTTTTAGAGTACCTCTTAAAGGTATAGAAGTGTTACACTACCTTTGACCCTACTTCAGTGTGCCAGCAGGTGACAGGTGTCATGGCTTCTATAGGGCAGTCCTCTTCTGAAATTAGGAAAAGGTTACTGGGTCTAGAGAGTCTGAAAACATTATCTTTACAACATCTGTTTAAGGAGGCAGAGAAAGTGTACCATAAGAGAGAGACTGACAAGCCAGCACAAGGGCACATTGGGCTCGGAGTCTGCAGACACCCCTAAGGTCCCCACAAGACCCTCAATAGGATCATAAGACCTCTGTTGAATGTAACACAACCTCTGCTCCAATCCAATCTCACAGGATCTGAGACTGCATTAATTAGGGAAGCAGAAAAACTGGCCTGACAATGGTCTCAAGTCCCTCTGATCTGTGCCAGCACCTGGGCAACATATTGGGCAGAGTCTGAGGACAGCCCCAAGGTCCTCACAGAAACATCCATGAGATCTTAAGACCTTTGGTGAGTGGAAAACAACTTCCGCTCCAATCCTATCATGCAGGACTTGTGACTGCATTCATTAGGGAAGCAGAGAAACCGGTATGATCAGGGTCACAAGTCCCTTCCAGTCCATGACAGCATCGGGCACCTTGTGGGCAGAGTCTGTGGACACCCCAAAGGTCCCCACAGGACTCTCCATGGGAACTTAGTACCTCTAGTGAGTGGATCACAACATCTGCCAGGAGGAAGGTTCGAACACCAGATATCTGGGTCCCTTCTCTGCAAGTGGAGATCTTGCCTGCATAGAGTACTCTGAACACTGAAACTCAGGAGAAAACTAGTCTCCCAGGTCTACTGATAGAGGATTACATAATCATCTGAGGAACAAGATATAACCAGAGACAATTATAACAACTAACTCCAGAGATTACCAGATGATGAAAGGCAAACATAAGAATCTTACTAACAGAAACCAAGACCACTCACCATCATAAGAATTACAGCACTCCCACCTCATCCAGTCCTGGAAACGCAAAAACACCCGAAAAGGTAGTCCCATATTTAAAAGCATATCTCAGGTTGAAGGTAGAGGACATCAAGAAGGACTTTAAAAACTCACTTAAAGAAATACAGGAGAACACTGCTAAATAGGTAGAACCTTAAGAGGAAGCACAAAAAAAAAAAAAAAAAAAAAAAAAAAACTTAAAGAATTGAAGGAAAACACGACCAAACAGGTGATGGAATTGAGTAAAACCATCCAAGACCTAAAAAGTGAAGTAGACACAATAAAGAAAACCCAAAGTAAGGCAACACTGGAGATAGAATACCTAGGCAAGAAATCTGGAACCATAGATGCGAGCATCAGCACCAGAATACAAGACATGGAAGAGAGAATGACAGATGCAGAAGATTCCATAGAGAATATTGGAACAACAATCAAATAAAATACAAAATGCAAAAGATGTTATCTCAAATATCCAGGAAATCCAGGACACAATGTGAAGTCCAAACCTACTGGTAATAGGAGTAGATGAGAATGAAGATTTTCAAGTTAAAGGGCCAGCACATATCTTCAAAAATATTATAGAAGAAAACTTGTCAAACCTAAAGAAACACATGCCCATGAATATAAAAAAAGCCTACAGAATTCCATATAGACTGGACCAGAAAAGAAATTCCTCCTGACACATAATAATCAGAAGAAGAAATGCACTAAATAGAGATATACTGTTAAAAGTAGTAAGGGAAAAAGGTCAGGTAACATATAAAGGCAGGCCTATCAGAATTACACCAGACTTTTCACCAGAGACTATGAAAGACAGAATATCCTGGACAGATGTTATACAGATACTAAGAGAACACAAATGCCAGCCCAGGCTATTAAACCCAGCCAAACTCTCAATTACCACAGATGGAGAAACCAAAGTATTTCACGATAAAAAACAAATTCACACATTAACTTTCCATGAATCCAGCCTTTCAAAGAATAATAACAGAAAAAAAAAAAAAAACCAATACAAGGACAGGAACAACGCCCTAGAAAAAGCAAGAAAGTAATCCCTCAACAAACCAAAAAGAAGACAGCCACAAGAACAGAATGCAAACTCTAACAACAAAAATAATCGAAGCAACAATTACATTTCCTTAATATCTCTTCATATCAATGGATTCAGTTCCCCAATAAAAAGATATAGACTGGCTATAAAAACAGGATCCAATAGTCTGCTGCTTACAGGAAACCCATCTCAGGGAAAAAGACAGACACTGTCTCAGAGTGAAAGGCTAGAAAATAATTTTCCAAGCAAATGGTCTGAAGAAATCAGCTGGAGTAACCATTCAAATATCGATTAAAATTGATTTCCAACCTAAAGTTATCAAAAAAGACAAAGAAGGACACATACTCATCAAAGTTAAAATCTTCCAAGAGGAACTCTCAATTCTGAATATCTATGCTCCAAATGAAAAGGCAGTCCCATTCATTAAAGAAAGCTCAAAGCACACATTGCAGCTCACACAATAATAGTGGGAGACTTAAAAAACCACTTTTATCAATGGACATACCTTGGAAACAGAAACTAAACAGGGACACAGTGAAACTAAAAGAAGTTATTAAACAAATGGACTTAATAGATATCTACAGAACGTTTTATCCTGAAACAAAAGGATATAACTTTTTCTCAGCACATCATGGTACCTTCTCCAAAATTGACCATATAATTGATCATAAAACAGACCTCAACTGATAAAAAATATTGCAATTGTCCAAAACATCCTATCAGACCACCAAAGACTAAGGATGATTGATCTTCAATAACAACATAAATAATGGAAAGCCAACGTTTACGTTGATAATGAACAATAGTCTTATCAGTGATACCTTGGTCAAGGAGGAATAAAGAAGGAAATTAAAGACATATTAGAGTTTAATGAAAATAAAGCCACAACATTCCCTAACTTATGAGACTCAATGAAATCATTACTAAGAGGGAAACTCACAGATTTGAGTGCCTCAAAAAAGAAACCAGAGAGAGCACATACAAGCAGCTTGAAATCACATAAAAAATCTCCAGAATTAAGGAAGCAAATTCACTCAAGAGGAGAAGATGTAAGGAAATAATAAAACTCAGTGGTGAAATTAACCAAGTGGAAACAAGAACTACTTAAAGAATCAACCAAAGAGGAGCTGGTTCTTTGAGAAAATCAACAAGATAGATAAACCCTTAGCTAGCATCCCTTAAGGCACAGAGACAGCATCCTAATTAACAAAATCAGAATTGAAAAGAGAGACATAAAAACAGATCCTGACGAAATCCAAAACACCATCAGATCCTTCTACCACAGGCTATACTCAACAGAACAGGATAACATGGACAAAATGGACACATTTCTAGACAGATACCAGGTAACAAAGTTAAAACAGGATCAAGTTAACGACATATACAGTCCCATATACCCTAAAGAAATAGAAGGAGGAATTAATAGTCCCCCAATCAAAAAAAAAAAAAAAAAAAAGCCCAGGAACAGATGGGTTTAATGCAGAGTTCTGTCAGACCTTCAAAGAATATTTAATTCCAGTTCTGCATGAACAATTCCACAAAATAGCAGTAGAAGATGCACTACCCAACTCATTCTATGAAACCACATTACTCTGATACCTAAACCACAGAAAGATCCAACAAAGATAAAGAACTTCAGAACAATGGCCCTTATGAATATCGAAACAAAAATACTCAGTAAAATTATCCCTAATCATATCCAAGACCACATTAAAAATTTCATTCATCCTTACCAAGTAGGTTTTATACCAGGGATACAGGGATGGTTTAATATATGGCAATCCATCAACATAATCCATTATATAAACAACCTCAAAGACAAAACCACATGATCATCTCATTAGATGCAAATAAATCATTTAAATATATCCAAAACCCGTTCATGATAAAAGTCTTGGAAGGATCAGGAATACAAGGTCCATACATAAACAGGATAAAAGCAATTTACAGTAAACCAGTACCCAACATCAAATGAAATGGTATGAAGCTGGAAGCAATCCCACTAAAATCAGTGACTAGACAAGGCTGCCCACTTTCTCCGACCTATTCAACATTGTTCTTGAAGTCCTAGGCAGAGCAATTTGACAACGAAAGGAGTCCAAGGGGATACAAATTGGAAAAGAAGAAATCAAAATATCACTTTTTTGCAGATGATATGATAGTATATATAAATGAACCTAAACATTCCACCACAGAACTCCTAAACTTGAAAAACAACGTCAGTGAAATAGCTGGATATAAAATTAATCAAACATATCAATGACCTTTCTCTTCACAAAGAATAAACAGGCTGAAAATGAAATAAGAGAAGCATCACCCTTCTCAATAGTCACAAATAATATAAAATACTTTGGAGTGACTTTAACTAAGGAAGGGAAAGATCTCTATGATAAGAACTTCAAGTCTCTAAAGAAAGAAATTAGAGAATATCTCAGAAGATGGAAAGATCGTCCATTATCATGGATTGGCAGTATCAACATTGTAAAAATGGCCATCTTGCGAAAAGAAATCTACAGATTCAATAAAATCTCCATTAAAATTCCAAATCAATTCTTCAATGAATTAGAAAGGGCAATCTGCAAATACATTGGGAATAAACAAAACCTAGGATAGCAAAAACTCTTCTCATGGATAAAAGAACCTCTGGTGCAATCACCATACCTGACCCAAACCTATACTACAAAGCAATTGTGATAAAAACTGCATGGTACTGATATAGTGACAGACAAGTAGACCAATGAAATATGATTGAAAACCCAGAAATGATCCAACACACCTATTGTCAATTGATCATCTACACGGGAGCTAAAACCATCTAGTGGAAAAAAGACTGCATTTTCAACAAATGGTGCTGGTACAATTGGTGGTTATCATGTAGAAGAATGTGAATCAATCCATTCCTATCTCCTTGTACTAAGGTCAAATGTAAGTGGATCAAGGAGCTCCACATAAAATCATACTGAAACTTGTAGAGGAGAAAATGAGGAAAAGCCTCAAAGATATGGGAACAGGGGAAAAATTCCTGAATAAAAGACAAATGGCTTGTATTGTAAGATTTAGAATTGACAAATGGGACCTCATAAACCTGCAAATCTTTTGTAAGGCAAAAGACACCTTCAATAAGACAAAAAGGTCACCAACAGATTGTGAAAGGATCTTTCACTATCCTAAATTAGATAGGGGAGTAATATCAAATATATATAAAGAACTCAGAAGGTGGACTCCAGAAAATCAAATAACTCCATTTAAAAATGGGGCTCAGAGCTAAAGAAAGAATTCTCACCTGAGGAATACCAAATGGCTAAGAAGCACCTGAAACAATGTTCACCATCCTTAATCAGCAGTGAAATGTAAATCAAAACAACCCTGAGATTCCATCTCACACCAGACAGAATGGCTAAGATCAAATATTCAGATGACAGCAGATGCTGGCAAGGATGTGGAGAAAGCAGAAAACTCCTCCATTGTTGTTGGAATTGCAAGTTTTAAATCAACTCTGGAAATCAGAAAATTGGAAATTGTACTACCATAGGCTCACACAATACCTGTCCTGGGCATATATCCAGAAGCTGTTCCAACTAGTAAGACACATGCTCCACTATGTTCAGAGCAGCCTTATTTATAGTAGCCAGAAGCTGGAAAGAATCCAGATGCCTGTCAACAGAAAATGTTTACAAAATTGTGGTACATTTACACAATGGAGTACTACTACTAATAGTACAGCTATTGAAAAGAATGAGTTTATGAAATTTATAGGCAAATGGTTGGACCTGGAGAGCATCATCCTGAGTGAGGTAACTCAATCACAAAAGAATGCTAATGATATGTACTCACTAATAAGTGGATATTAGCCCTGAAACCTAGAATAACCCCAAGGTATAAGACACAATTTGCCAAATACATGAAACTCAAGAAGAATGAAAACCAAAGTGTGGACACTTGCCCCTTCTTAGAATTGGAAACAAAACACCCATGGAAGTAGTTACAGAGACAAAGTTTGGAGCATAGACAAAAGGATGGACCTTCGAGAGATTGCCATATGCAGGGATCCATCCACTAATCAGTCTCCAAACACTGACACCACTCCATACACTTGCAAGGTTTTGCTGAGTGGACCCTGATATAGCTGTCTCTTGTGAGATTATACCGGGGCCTAGCAAAGAAGTGGATGCTCACAGTAATCTATTGGATGGATCACATGGCCCCAATGGAGGAGCTAGAGAAAATATCCAAGCAGCTAAAGGGATCTGCAATCCTCTAGGTAAAAAAACATTATGAACTAACCAGTACCCCAAAGCTCTTGACTGTAGCTGCATATGTATCAAAAGATTGCCTAGTAGGCCATCCCTGGAAAGAGAGCCCGATTGGGCATGCACACTAATTATGCCCCAGTACAGGGGAACGCCAGTGTCAAAAAGTGGTAGTGAGTGGGTAAGGGAGTGGGGGAGGGGGAGGGTATGCGAGACTTTTGGGATAGTGTTGGAAATTTAGATGAAAAAAATACATAATAAAATATATTAAAAAGAGATTGAGACTGAAAAAGAAAAAAGACAAATAAAAAAGAGAGAGGCTGAGGAAAGAGAAAATTGACGAGATAGAAGCCTTGAAAAAAATGTAACTAGGTTTGCGGCTGTATTCACAGGTGATAAAGAAGTTTATAGAAAAGGTAGATATCCTTGGTCTGTCTGATCTTCTGGGAGTCAAGTTGCCTTTTGGACCATGAAATCCTGGTGGGACCAAGATCCTGGGATCCTGAGATCCTCTGCACCTGGCCATGTTAGAACTCTGGGTGTTATGGGGCTGGCTGCTGAGTTTTCTTCCAAGGACTGTTCAGGGCCTTGGCCAAGACAGAATAGAAATAACCCATGCCACTTGTCCGGCACAGTTCCTGCATGTCTGGATCCTTCTGATTCCAGCTACTCCATGTGTTGATGACAGATGTTCTTCCTCCTGTCTGATTATCTGATCCTTAGAATGTTGGAGTACCTTGGATTGAAGCAGCCTCTCGGTGTTGTGGGGCTGCCTTCAGAGTTTGCATGCATGGCCTGATCAAGGCACTGGCTCCAGAAGTATTTTTAAATGATGCTTCTTGCAAACTTGCCTGTCTCCAAAAATATCTGACATATTTTTATAGGAATGGATTTAATCTTATAAATATATTAAGGAAAAATGACATCTTGATGATTTTAAAATATCCTAACAAGAAAAAATAATGGACCTTCTCCACTAAGTCTAAAATAATTTTGAAGCCACGTGGTGGGGGCACACACATATTTCGAAGTTTTTGGAGGGAGAAGTAGGCAGATCTCAAATTGAGACCAGTCTAGTTTACAAAGTAATTTCCAGGACTAATAGATATACAAAAAAAAAATACTTATAATAAAAAACAAACAATACAAAACAAACAAACAAAACAAAAAACAAACAATCAAACAAAAAAGACAGTCCTGGAAAGGAATGATAATTTTATATTATGTGGTTGTTAGCCACATATCCCTGTGCACATATGTAAATACACTTATGTTTTTTTAATTTTTTTTTTTAATTTTAGTAGTTATTTTCTCCATTTACATTTCAAATGCTATCATAACAGTCACCTTTAGCCTTTCCCCTCCCTTCCCCCTGCCCTGATCCCCTACCCACTCACTCCCATTTCTTTGTCCTGGAATTCCACTGTACTGGAGCATCAAGTACAATGGGAACAGAGAGTAGGGGCTGGTCCTGGGAAAGAGAAAGGGGCCAATCAGTCATTTTATCCTTCCTCTCAGGTAGCATTTTATTTTGGTTCAAGAAACAAATATACTTTCTTTCAATGAATTTTATAAGTGAACAGGAAATATTTCCATCTCTCAGAACTGCCTGTGGAAATTTTATTGTGGTTATAGGAGTTTTTTTGGGTCTATTTTCCGAAGAACAATTAAAGCCAGGTATGTTTAAACATACCTGTATTAGCACCAACACGGAATGCTGAACCGCAACACTCTATCACTTCCTAGAGAATACATAACATACTAAGTGCCTACCTCAACACTAAAATGAAGTGAAATAAAATCAAACAAATGTACCTTCGATAATTGTATCTAGTGCATTGGGAAGTTTATAAGATAATGAATCAAAAAATTCAATTATCTTTATGATAAAAATAATTAGAAATGTTAAGAAGGTTAAACAATTACTACAAGAAGGGGGAGGGAGAGACCTGGGTGAGAAACCACACACAGAGGGGAAGAGATGAACTTGATCAAGTACTGTGGGGGGTTGTGAAACAGGAGTGCATTGATGAAGATCAGCAAAAAGAATGGAAACAGGCAACTTTGTGAGGTAGGAGGTGAGAAAACCCTCTAGAATGTACCAGAGACCTGGGAGCTGAGAGACTCCCAGGACTCAAAGGGAGTGACCTTAGATGAAATGCCCTCCAGTTGGGAAAGGGGACTTGTAGAGTTCTCCCAGCAGTCCTCTTCTGTATGTGTATTGGAGGCCTCATATGAGCAGGTGAATTCTGTATCTTTGAAGGGTCAGAGTTTCAGACTTCATGGTTGAACAGTTTAAATGAGACTGTGGGTCTTCCTAGAGGGATACCCTTGTTTTTAACATTTTTTTAAACTTTGTTAATTCAACAACAAGCGTCAGATGCTCCAGTCCATTAGTTGGTTGCAAATATCTGCAGCTGAATCCTTCACCTGCTAGTTCCTAATGAGGTACATGTCTTAAACTTGTTGTAGTGTATGTACTAGATAATGAATCAAAATAATATCAAAAATATATTGCATATTGTAACTGAGAAATATAACGTTGGTTCTAAGGGACCTATTCACATTCAGTTCAAGATATAGGTAATAAACAGTGTTTCTCAATGTTTCTTAAAATGACTGTGGGTAACCTAAAGAAACAAAGCTAAACCAAACTAAACCAAAACAAACACCCTCTTCTATACATTGTCTCATCTTCTTCCAATTGACCAGTTCTTAAAAGCCATGCTCTTGAGTGAAACTACACATTGGAAGTGCCCTTCCCCTACTCTGATTCAGAATATCACTTTACATGAGCTCAGATATCTTATTTTGTAATCTGAGTGAATGTGTGACTTTGATATTAGTTGATTGTTAATAGAAAGCACAAATTGTGTAGGAA